>NC_134857.1:82457392-83074892 GCF_049852395.1 Peromyscus maniculatus bairdii | reverse complement strand
TGGATGTGAGGTTCAGTATGTGTGAGGCTTGGGTCCAACATCGGAGTGCATCAAACCAAGAGTTCTTTTTTTTTTTTTTTTTTTTTTTTTGGTTTTTCGAGACAGGGTTTCTCTGCATAGCTTTGCGCCTTTCCTGGAGCTCACTTGGTAGCCCAGGCTGGCCTCGAACTCACAGAGATCCGCCTGGCTCTGCCTCCCGAGTGCTGGGATTAAAGGCGTGCGCCACCACCGCCCGGCAAACCAAGAGTTCTTATGATCTACTCCCTAATGCAAACATTTAAAAAATACTGCAAGGGATGCTCACATATGTAATACCTTGTTTAACAGAATTTACCACCAAAAACTTTCCTAAAGGGTTATTTCTTATCTATCCATACTTATCTATCCATAAGTGTAGCAAACGTAAGGAAATCTGATAAATGGGGCGGGGGTGGGGCATCAGAGTCATAACATGGACTTTCTCAGAGAACTTAGAACAAACTATATTTTTACATTTGTGCTCATACTTGGTTCCTCCTGAACTGTTGGTGCTTTGGGTCAAGGACTGTGTCAATGCATCTCTCAGCGCATGGTCCAGATGCTCAGTACATGTATGTATAGTCAATTTCGGCAATTCCTATGCTAGTAGTAGGAGATTGTTGAAATGACTGTAGAAGTTGACATTTAGGATTACTCCTTAGTAACTTATGTTAATACTTTAATTTTTGTCTTATATATTTATTGAAGACAAAATTCTGGTTACCTGAGACTGATGTACAAGGTTTCAGTAAGTAGAGATTTTAAAGTATGCACCTTAAAATTGTTGTTGACACAATTGACAGATTTGAGAAAATCTTGATTCTTTCTTAATGATTAAATAAAATGGTTAGAGAATAATTTTCTTTTAATGTTTTTACAGCTATTTATTGTGGGGTGGTGGTATTAGGAAGCTCTGAAGCATGCACATAGAGGTCAGAGGACAACTTCCAGGAAGGAGTCTATTTACTCAGTCCACCCTGTGTGTTCCAGGGACTGAACTCAGGTTGTCAGGCTTGAGAAGCAAATGCTTTTGCCTCCGAGCCATTTCAGCAGTCAGTGAATAATAATCTAATAGAATTGCTTCAGTGAGGACTATATATATGTGTACACACACACACACACACACACACACACACACACACACACATTTACTAACAATGATAATTGAGAAGAAAAAAATCCAAACATACCTAGCTAGTTGAAGAATATTAGTAAAAGGAAATAAAAAGTCTTCTTAATCTTAGAGGTGATCAACCTACATCTAAAAGTCTGAAATTTGATTACCCTCTTTCAGTAGCAGAACCAAAATAATTATAAGTCATAACATTCCCCAGATCAGTACAATGTTCACTGATACTGAACAGCTTCTTCATTAGACAGGCTCACTGAGATGCATGTTGTGCTCAGTGGCCCCTTTGCTGTCTCCCAGACAGCCTTAACTGCTAATGAATCTGAACAACTCATGGTGGATCTGCTTTCTTGACTGGGTTAATCTAAATGTGTCAAACTATGTTTTTCGGCTCTCTATATACTTTTCAATAATGAGTGTCATACAACTTCTATATAAAATGATCTTTTATTTCAACTTCAGTTTTTTTCAACCCTAAAAGAGTACCTTAAGAATTCAGAAGGGGCCTTCTAACTGGTATTATTACTTAACACCAGTCATAATTTTAGCAGAACTTTTCAGGACCTGCTTCCTTGACGAGCAATGGTAGAATTATAGGCAAGATTACATACCCTAGGTGGTACTAAAGTTTGGTTATGATTATTCTTGTTTTTTTTCCATCTCTTATTATAAGAACCCTTTAAACTTTTGAACCAACATTTTTAGAAACTTATAATTCTGGGAAAGCCCCTTCCTAAAGAATATTTATTAATTTACTTCTTATAACGACAGGCATTTTATTACAGCTCCATTGAATGAATTATTTCACACTTAGTTAACAGAAAGCTGTCAGTTTTCTGTTGTGATATCCTAAGCTTCCATGTCACTTCCCAGGGGAGCTCAGTGGTACTTGTAGCCAAGACCTTTAAGTTATTAGCTTCTGTACTATGGGTGTACAGGGTCATAGCTGCATTTGAGTGTATATAAGAAGGTTTGAGAAGATTGGATATGTGAAAACACCTTATATAGGGCTCAGAGATAAGTAACCACTCAAATTATTTTAGCTGTTCTCATTATTGTATATGTATACATACTTATATGCACATAAGCTTTCCACAGATATGCCTCTGAATGTACAGAAAGGATACATGTAATGAGTTTTGTGATTTTATCTTTGATTCAGCATGAATGCTATCATCCTGCTCTCCATGCTTTTTGCTCTTGCATATGGGCAAGCAGCATCTTTTTGTATTCCAACTGAATATACAATGTTCGTGGATAGGAGAGAGTGTGCCTATTGCCTAACCATCAACACCACCATCTGTGCCGGGTATTGTATGACACGGGTATGTTGTTCACTGTACTTCTTTTAGCTGTAAATTAGATAGGCCTAAACTGGTCTGTTAATATGTAGAAAGTCAGTGAGATAAATCATAGCATCATTTTCCAAATGCAATGGTACTGTCTCTTTGGGAAGCCAAGAGCATTGTTTTCAGAATTATAATAATGTGACTCTATTCAGAAAAAGAAGTACACATACATTTGTAACAGTCTACCCCCAATTGATTTAAACCTTATTTTGTTCTCATGATCAATGGTAAATAAGAATAAAGTGTCTTTTTTGGGAGGAGGTCTCTGAGGGGCTAAGTGTAGATGTGTTAAGCTAGTATTGCATAACAGAACTCAGGAGTCTTCTGTAGGTCACCACTGAAATAAAGGTAATATCAGTAAATTATGGTCTTTCTATTGTACTGTCTAAAGTAGTATGAAATTTATCATGTTATGATCCCTTTTCTCTCCATAGGATATCAATGGCAAGCTGTTTCTCCCCAAATCTGTACTCTCCCAGGATGTTTGTACATACAGAGACTTCATCTACAGAACTGTGGAAATACCAGGATGCCCACACCATGTTGCTCCTTATTTCTCCTACCCTGTTGCTATAAGCTGCAAATGTGGCAAGTGTAATACTGATTATAGTGACTGTATACACGAGGCTGTCAAGACCAACTATTGCACCAAGCCACAGACATTCTATCTGGGGGGATTTTCAGTCTAACTTTAACAGCATTGCCACTTGCAATCTGGTTAAATGTGTTTACCTGGAATAGAACCAATAAAATACCATTGATACTTTTTGCCTGCCTTTTAATCCATAGGCACAGCCTCACAGGCATTAGAGAGCTTAAGAAGCTTTAGAAGAAGAGGTGCATGGAAGAGGCTGTCATGGTTTCCATACAGAGCAGAGTGGAGGGAAATGAAGAGCAGGAACATGAGCTGCTGCTGAAAGCCAGCCCCAGGAGATGTTTCTTACAGACAGCAGAGTATCTATCTTGACCTAAAAGCAAATGTACAGCTACTGCAGAGTTCTGGGAAGAAAGGGCTGTCATTAGAAGTTGGAGGAATAGATGGCCTCAGGGTACTAGGAACGTTGTCCCTTTAAAGGCAGGGCTGGAGTGCAAGTGGTGACACAGGGGTGTGGAATCTGGCACAGAAAACCTGATCCTGGTCATTCAAGTGCTCTGAGTAGAACTCCACCAAAACTCAGCCAAGAGTGTGGGCACCATTCTCTTTAATTTAATTACTCTGGTGGGCCAGCTGACCTATGAAAAGTATACCCCAGAAGGTCAGCTTATAAAGCCTAGAAAAGAGGCCACGATCATTTTACATGTGGGAGCCTAAATCCTTCATAGTCCCTCAAGTAACAAGAGATACTTTCCAGCATTTATACCACAAGCAACTTGTGCTTTGGGGCTTTGGCTATTATAAAACAATAGTACAACCACCACAAGTTTTAGGGTTGGGGAGAGAGGGTTAAAAGAGATTCAATGGAGTGGATCGTGTTGTTTTAACCGTAGCTTTCATTCATAGGTAGGCATTGCTTTGGGTGAATAGGCTTAGTAGGGGGCTATTTTTCTTTTCCTTCCTTAGATGTTCCTCCTTTTTTTTGGTTTTTCAGAGACAGGGTTTCTCTGTGTAGCTTTGCGCCTTTCCTGGATCTCGCTCTGTAGACCAGGCTGGCCTCGAACTCACAGAGATCCGCCTGGCTTTGCCTCCCGAGTGCTGGGAATAAAGGCATGCGCCACCACCGCCCAGCTAGATGCTCCTTCTTAAGAGTTGAACTTTAAGTGATGTTCTGTGGACTCAACCTTAAAAAGACTCTTTTATTCATCCATTAATTGTCACTGTGAAGTAGGAAACTATTTGTCAGTAGGGCTATGGAGAATGGCTGTGTCACACAGCCACCAGTGAGGCTCAGCTGGGTGTCTTGTGAATGCCTGCATGCTGACAGGAAGGCCAGGGAGGGGGAGATGGTGCAGATAGAGGGGTACAAAACTCATGCTTTGCCAAGGATGAGGGAATAACTTTGCACTTCCATACAAGAGTCAGAAACCTACAGTACTTTTACCTTAATATCTAAAATTGACACTTGTATGACTAAACCTTAAGCTGGGACTTTGAGTTCTCATGCCAACTGATAATGAGCACATAATCACTTAAGATTGTTTATCAAATATAGATCTTTGATGGATGCGTAAAATGTGTAAAGTTCAAACCTATTTGGAATTAGCCACAAATGATTCTCAAGCATCCTGAAAGTGATTTTCTTTTACTTTTTTTTTGTAATTATTTTACAATACTATTCAGTTCTACATAATAGCCACAGATTCCCTTGTTCTCTCCCTTCCTGCCCCCCTCCCCTTCCCCCCAGCCCACCCCCGCATTCCCACCTCCTCCAGATCAAGGTCTCCCCCGAGGACTGGGATTGACCTGATAGAAAGTGATTTTTTGTCAAAAGATTTGGACCCCAGAAAGGACCAGTTGTATACAGAGGCTACTTATAGACAGCTGAGCTTTGACAGATTTTATTTTTTAATTACTTTAATAAATTTCCTGAGTCTGCAGGGGTGAGGGGCCAGCTCAGAACATAGGTCTAACCAGCCAGCACTACAGTTGGCATAAGAGCCTGGAGTGGGTGTGTGCACACTGTGAACTTTATTAAACTGTCCAAAGCACAGAGACCCTTAGGATGGAGCTCAGAGATTGAGGTGTCCACCAACTTACCTTAGCTGGGTCCATGTGCTTAGGGGTCTGGTAACTCTGTTTTGAGGGCCCTTGGTGTCCTTTTGATTTAACACAAGGAGAATGGATAGAGAGGCTCAGAAATGGGAAGGTGAGGGCCTGGAGAGATAGTTCAGAGGTTAGAGTACTGGCTGTCCTTCCAGAGGACTTGGATTCAAGTTCTAGCACCCACGCGACAACTCACAACTGTCTATAAATCCAGTTCCAGGGGATCTGGCACCCTCACACAGACATACATGTAGGCAAAACACCAATGCACATAAAATAAAAATAAATAAATTATTTAAAAAAGAAATGGGAAGATGATTCATTACTTATAATTTGGGAGACCGGCAAACACTGGAGCATCCTTGGGACTAATCATTAAATCCCCTGTAAAGTTTAAATGAGTCACTTCTCACCAGAGGAACTCAATGCTCCAAGAAAAAAAAAATCTTTCTCATTTGAGTGGAATATAAAGAGCTCTTTCATAACTCAGGATTTGGGGTCACTGCTGCAGCAGTCTTTAATGGTCAAAGTCACTGAGAATAAGTGGACTGTACCAGAATGGATGGATTGCAAGTTAACAGCATAGCATGGTACTTCCTGGTAATAGGAAATTCTAATAATAGAAAGTCTCCTTTATAGAACAAAATTGTCCTGAAAATTCAAGAATCTCAAGTCTGAGCTAAACACAAAAATTCTCTTACTGAGGTAACTTCCCCTCTAGCCTATTTTTCAATGCTGTTTCTTTCTTGTCTGCTATAGTTAATTTCTTTTCAGTCTTTTAAGACAATTTGGTGTCAGTTTCTTTTCTTCAGCCCTCCTTTATCCACTGTCACAGCTGCTCAGTGTACATGTCCCTCCTCTGGTGGCTGTATGCTGCTTCTCCCCTGGGTGCTTTCAGGACTCAAATTTTCGGTCAAGTGGGTTGAGTGGGACTGATGGAGGTGGGCCTGGTATTCAAGTGATGAGCTGGCCATGGAGTTGACTGCAACCCCTCCCTGTAGGACTCATGCCTGGAACTTGATTTCACCCCTTGAAAAGGAGTGCTGGTTTGGGGTTTGATCAAACAGGAGCTTGGAGCTACTGATGGCCAGCTTTGGTGTCTCTTAGAAACAGACAGCCTGAGACGAAAGAGCCGAGCCAGAGGGGAATAAGAAAGCCCAAGGAGGAGAAACAGACCTCCTAATTACATTTGAGTATAATCTGGAGCCTCACCCTTAAAGAAAGGCCCACTTTCTCTTTTTGACACTTGCACTTGAAAGGCCTTGCATTTAGCCAGGTGGTGGTGGTACAAGCCTTTAATCCCAGCACTCGGGAGGCAGAACCAGGTGGATCCCTGTGAGTTCGAGGCCAGCCTGGGCTACAGAGTGAGATCCAGGACAGGCTCCAAAGCTACACAGAGAAGCCCTGTCTCACCTTGCACTCGATGCAGCAGCTTTAGTTTCAGACATTCCTGATACCATCTCTTAGGTGTGCATTTTCCCTTGCTGTTTCTCGTGTTTCTTTTCCTCTTTCTTGACCCTTCTTGGTGGGAAGCATCTGTGATTTCCCCCACCCACACCAGAAAAAAAAAAGAAAGAAAGAAAGAAAGAAAAAGTCCACAGCCCTATGCAGTGTTCTAGTTACTTCCTCCATGAGTTCTTATTCTAGGGCTTTAAAAAAGTCCACCATAGCTGGGTGGTGGTGGCACATACCTTTAATCCCAGCACTTGGGAGGCAGAGCCAGGTGGATCTCTGTGAGTTCGAGGCCAGCCTGGGCTACCAAGTGAGTTCCAGGAGAGGCGCAAAGCTACACAGAGAAACCCTGTCTCGAAAAACCAAAAAAAAAAAAAAAAAAAAGTCCATCATAGTAGCCACATGCTTCCTTCCTTCTCATTCTCCTCTCAGTCAACTACAACTTGGTTGCTTCTCCTATTCTCCTTTGAAGCATTTCAGTAAGGTGACAGTGGCTAGCTAGTGATCCAATACACAGACAGATCTTGACCCCTTGGCTTCTAGAGGGCCCAGTGAAGGACACATACCTGTATTCATAATGCTATAGAGCTACAACATTGATAATTAGTCCTAATGAGGGTGAAACCAACCTTTTCTCATTTTTCTTTGAGACTAACTAAATCTCAGCTGAGGCTGGCCTTGAACTTTTATGTAGCCCAGCTGGCTTCAAGCCTATGGTCCTCTTGCCTTTGCCTCCCAAGTGCTGAGATTGCAGGTGTGGACCACAATGCTTCACCTATTTTTAAAAATGCGTTTTCTTTTTTAATCTTCCTTCTCAAAGATGACTCAAATCTATGTTATATTTTTTAGCTGGTAATGTAGATCTGGACTGTATTTTGGGGATAATTTTGCTTGATGCTGCTATAGGTATGAAGATTCTAAATTTCGAAGGAAAGTCTAGATCTATAGTAATCTCATGTGTCCTGTTGGTTTCTTGGACACTGCTAAATGAAGAGTATATAAGAAATTTGTCCTTGGATATTCTAAGGAAGTACCTGCTTCAGTTACCTGAAGCTAGCTTCCCCCTTAAAGGAACCATAGCTTCCCCTTTCTGTTTAACTGGAGGTGGGGTTACATATCAGATGTCAGCTACTGAAGGAACATGGGCAGCTCAGAGAGAATTTGTGAGTCTGAGGCTAAGGAATATGTGGGGAATAAACAACTGTTGAAGGATTTCTAACTTACTAGCATAGAGCTCTCTAATTAAATTTTTTTTAGATTTATTTTATGGGAATAAATTCTTTGCCTTTATGTATGTATGTGCACCATGTATATGCCAGGTACCCATAGAGGTCAGAAGAAAGCATTGGATCCTCTGGTTGTGATGGTTGTGAGCCATAGTGTTGATGCTGGGAACCAAACCTGAGTCCTCCGTAGGAGCAAGTGTTCTAATTTCATAAATTTCACTTTCTCATTGAGGGTTAAAAATATTTATTTTCTCTCTCTCTCTCTCTCTCTCTCTCTCTCTCTCTCTCTCTCTCTCTCTCTGTGTGCCTGCATGAGTTCATGTGCACACATAAACATAAGCAAGCAGATGCTCACTGAATTATAGGTAGCTGTGAATCACTTGATAGGAACACTAAGACCCAGGTCTTCTGCAAGAGCAGCAAGCACTTTTTACCACTGAACCTCGAGCCCCTCTCCCTGGAGATTTAATTAATTGTGAGCGGTGGCTTATCTTATTTGAAGCTGGACACTATCACTTTTATATAGATATTCCTTTATAGCAATTTTAGAGTTCTTTTCTGAGCTTCAGTGTCATACATCCAAAGTCAGTTTATTTTTCCTCTTTTAAATGTGTGTGTGTGTGTGTGTGTGTGTGTGTGTGTGTGTGTGCACATGCCCTCGTGTACCACGGTGTATTTGTGGAGGTCAGAGGACAACTTGTGGGAGTCTATTCTCTCCTTCCATCATGTGGGACCTTGGGATTGAACTCGGGTCTTTAGGCTTGGTGGCAAAGTACCTTAGTCTCCTGAGCGCCCAGCCTCATTCTTTCTCCGAGTACCCTGTAGTTATTTCCTCTCACACTGTTACCATCTGCTTGCCTCCTGTGTATCACTCTTATGGCAGCCAAGTTAGAAGCCTGTGTGTTAGCCGAGGCTCCTCTCTCCCCCCCTCACATCCAGTTTCTCTTGTGTACTTTGTGTCAGGGTGGGTGCCTAGCGCATCAGTTAGAATCTTTAGGGCTGGTCTTTGCCATCTAATCTCCTCATTCTGAAGTGTAGTCATCTTTAAAAGTCTTGATACTTGGAAGCTTGGTTTGTTAAAAGTTTTATTTCATAACTCACTCTTTAAAACTTTCCTCATTACCTTAGGACAAAAATAAGATTTGTATAAAACATGAATTTCTAGGGCTATTTATTTATTTTGTTAGTTTGGGACAAGCCCTCCTTGAATGTTTTTATGTATTATTTCAGAGTCTTGTGTGTTTTCCTCAGAAAACAAAAGCACACTTTTTCTTTTATCTCAACCTTGGCCAGTGTGTAAGTGTTTGTCAGGATTTAGGTCAAAGCTGTCAGCATCAAGGAAGTTTTTCTCTGGACAACTCTTCCCAAGGTTGAGTGGGCCCACTCTTGGTCAATGATTATTATAGCACTTACAGCAATACATGCCTGCTTTTCCAATCTCAGCTTGTCATGTCCATATTCTGCTAAGGGACCATCAAATTCATCAGATAACTTCACACAGTAAAAAAAATAAAAATAAAAAAGTTAGAATGCATATTATATGGAGGAGCAGGCCCAGAGAAAAATATACAGTGCCAGCTGTGACTACTATATAGCTTTTGAATTGAAATAGAATTGGAAAATGTATCAAAAGTTATTAATGAGTTCAACAAATGTTCATATAGCTAATTGGGATCATGTGGATTATTTTTCAGTTTTGCATGATTTTTAGAAAATGATTTATAACAGACTTCTTTGTCAGAGTATCAACACAATTATAGTAGCTAATATTCAGTAGTTCCTAGGTATGGAAAGTATTTTATATTTGTTATTGACTTATTTAATAATTAGAGTGTTGTAGTGGTATATTGTGTACTCTAACAAACTTGCCTGGGGATTGGAGAACAGAGCCAGCCACTAGAATAGACATAGAAGCCAGACAGTGGTGGCTTATCACTTGGGAGGCAGAGATCCGTCTGGATCTCTGTGAGTTCAAGGTTACACTGGAAACAGAGCCAGGCAGTGGTGGCACACAATTTTAATCCCAGCACTGAGAAGCATAAACGCCTTTAATCCCAGAAAGTGACATGGCTGGGCAGAGGAAGGTATATAAGACTTGAGGAAACAGGAACTAAGGCAGTTCAGCTGAGACCCTTTTGGGTGAGGACTCAGAGGATTTCAGTCAGAGGATTCATGGAGTTGGTGAGGTAAGAGGTGGTGGTTTGCTCTGCTTCTCTGATCTTTCAGCTTTGACTCCAATATCTGGCTGTTTTTTTTTTTTTTTAATTAAAAGACCATCTAGATTTGACAACAGCGTGTAATTTAAATTTCTTTAACTAAATTTTTTGCTATTTGATAGAAGTAAAAAAATTATAAAATATACATAAAACTCCCAAATACAAAAAGGTTTCTGGCATATTAACTCAACACTTTCTGAAGCCAGCATAGACATGGCTTTGTAAAACACAGGGCATGGTACTCATATTCGTCACGATTTCCCTGTTTCCAGTGGACGGCATCTGAACTGTGAATCCCTTGGTTGGTTATAAGAACACCAAATAACATTTTGTATTGCTGTAGTGTTTTTACCTTTAAAAGGCATCTATATACAAAAAAAAATCATTTTATAGTAAAAAAAAATGGGGGATGTTTAAAGAAAATAGAAAATTGCCACTCTTTTTTTTTTTTGCTTTTTCAAGACAGGGTTTCTCTGGGTAGCTTTGGGTCCTGGATCTCGCTCTGTAGACCAGGCTGGCCTCAAACTCAGAGATCTGCCTGGCTCTGCCTCCTGAGTGCTGGGATTAAAGGTGTGCACCACCACCGCCTGGCTAGAAAATTGTCACTCTTAAAATATACACAAATACCAATTTGATTCAGATGAGTTCAAGCCAGTGCTACCTTCAAGAGCGATAAATTGCTCTTTCTTGGTGACAGGAAATAAGTTTGGTGTTCAAGAGCATGCCATTGTGGCCATGAAAACTGGGCTGTGGGGAGTCTTAGTGGCTGGCCTCTAGGCCACAGAACCCACCATCACCAGTGAGAAGAGAGCAACTCACTGAATATTTGGTAAACTTATTTCAGAAGGGAGAAAATGCTATGTTCTTTACGGATTAGTATTGAGATTATTATCATCTCCCCATAAGTCTTGTTCTCAGCCAGCCACATCTGTTAGACTCCTCACAGAGAAAGGATGGCTATTGCTGCAGGAGGACCATATTGGACCCAGGATTAATTTGACAGGCCAAGCCACAGATAACCATGTTTCTTCTGGAGTAAAGAGGAACAATTTGGGTGAACTGGTGTTAGTTGAAACACATTGCAATTAGAATCACTGGGGTGCTACTTTTGTGCCCACCTCACAATGACAGGCTGGAAGGATTACCAATCTGTTTTGTTTGGGTAAATTGGGTAGCTAATTTAAATAAGTGATGTGAAGGTGTATAAGAAGGTACACTAAAATTTTACGATAACTCAAGCAAGTAAATACATAGAAAATTTAATTTGAAATAACTTAAAATGTTTGGGTTTGATCTCAAATTAGTTCAGGTATACAGAAATAACTGAAAATGTATACACATGTGCATGTGTATACATACAAACATTTATCTCCATAATTTCATACAGGTACACATGTATTAAAATTACATATGTATAAATCCTCAAGAGATATGTATTTAAGATATGTATAGATTCAAGACATAGGGATTATATATCTCTATAGATATAGCTTTATCTATTCACATAAAGATATATATCCATCTTTACTCAGAGATGGAATTCTCTAATTTTACTCAGCACATTCTTTGGAAAGTTTAACCCACAAAGAGGTACACTAATCACACATGACACAGAATTCTAGACTTATTTCTTCATGGTAAAAAATTATTTCTATTCTTCTGCTTATAGTTACTATGATTTTCTTTAAAGTTGTTCACTCACTTCTGAACGGGAAATAATTCTAAGCTGGAGTAACCTGAGCACACACTTCAGCCTGTTTTCTGTCTTCAGGCAGACATATAAACTAAAATAGAAGAAAGATTGACCTCTTTGTTTGCTTAAAAGGTTGCATTTGTCAACTTCTGGGGTCTAATATCTAATATTATTTAAAAAATAATCTTTTGCTTCAGTAAAGTAGTCACACACAGTGAAGCTGTTAACTCTCTCACATTTTTTTTTTTCTCTAAAAGTAGTAGCAGTAGCAAGAATGGCTGAAAGAGAGAAGTAGGTGGTGCTCTGTGGGTGAGACCATCCCAGCAGTGTGTGTTTTCAGCAAAACACTGTGGAAGTGTCTTGAAGCACTGCACTTTAACACATGCTCAAAGTCGTATGTTCCTAGCAGGCACAGACGCTCCTCTCAGGGTTCCCAAAATCCCTCACACCTTCACTTTTGTGTGGCCAAATACAATGCTAAAAATTCATCCGTTATATCCTTTAACGAGCTGTTAAATCATGGCAAACATGCCAGTTCAGACCCAACTATGGGTTTTCCTACTTGCACTTGCAGCCAAAAGGCTGAGGAGTGGCTGGATTTTCCACTTAATCAACCACTCAGGCCCCCAAAGAACCTGAGCATTTATTTCCACAGGGATTTGCTGAGAAAGGATATACATGTGCTGTGGCTGTATGTATAAAAAATATTGTTGATTCACTAACTTGCCTTTGTTGTGTGTACACATCTTGGAGGTGTTTATCTTGGTTTGGCCATGGTACTAATAATATAATATCTGAGTTATGGGGGGTTTATTTATTTTTAAAGGATGAAAATTGTACTCTTAATCTATAAAGAATTCTCTACATGGATAAATTAGAAAAATGCAAAAAACGTAGGAAGCTATGTAAACTCAAGTTCTGAGGTATTCTGAAGGTGCTGTGCCGGGGAGGGTTCTCTCACCCCGGCAATGCAGAGCTCTTGCTGTCTGTCACTCCATCTGGAGAAGCTCTGAGGAGTGTGAGATAAAAGCTTTTGGAAAGGTGAGGCTTCCAGCTGTTCAAAGCAGAGTCAGGAAAGAGGGCTACAGCAACAGCTACATGCTTTTGTACAGCAACTTTTTCCCTTCTCACTTTTATGGGGCACACGCTTGTCTATGTAACTTTTCTTTCCAGAGAGAGGGTTCCTGCTTTTAAATACTAAGAAAGCATGATGCTTTCAAATTAGATTTTCCATGCTCTATTTACTTTTACAGATGTGTTTAGTTTTGAAACTGTGGTTTACTGTATTCTGGGGAAAAGATGAATATATAAGAAAACTTTACACTCAGCTCACACACAGTCAATCTTGACATTGATCTGTGACCCCTCAATTCTCATAGCTTATTGCTTCCATTAACTAAAAATCCTGCATTCTCTTTATGTATCTAACTTTCATGGCTGAAATCTGAGACATGGACCCATTATCACATTTCCTGAATAGCCAGGTTTTATAAATCTTTTAAAGCTTGATCACTTTTTTTTTTCTGGTACTTCAATAGGTTATTCTCCCTGCATACAAGACTAGGGATTCCCAGGAAACAGATACCAGTATATGCAATGCATATACCAGAAACACACAGACCACATGTGACATTCATTCAAGGGGCAAATCAGTAATGAGTCAGACATACATACATGTGCAAATATACAGTTAACATCCAATTATCTTAGCTTCTACTATCCTGAATATTAAAAATGAGCTGAGACAGCTCTTGGGACATTTAGCACGAAGACTCTGGATGACAATTTTCATGATGAAGTATCTTCAGATCACATCTCGTGAGTGTCGTATTGCACAGCAAAGCACCATGCTGAATATCATGCCAAAGATCTGCAACAGAAAGAAACACTCACCGTCACATGCGGGTTTGACATAAAGATCAGCAAACTGTGGCAGTGTCTAGCTCATGTGAGTAAATAAGCACAGCCAAGGGCACTGCCTGTAAATGGCATTTTTCTAGGTTCTTTAAGGATGGCTGTAAGACTTCTGTGTCAACCTTGCTGAATTGCTGTTATCTTTCTTAACAGACCAGTCTATTTGAAGAAAGGGCTCTGTTTCTGGCTTATAGTTCTTAAGAGTTATCGAAAGAGTGGTACATTTCTGGTTTTTGAATGTTATATTTCAGGGGAATCTCAGATTTATTTTATTCATTCAGAAAAACACATTCTTAATTTCTTAAGTAAATTGCTTATGGTCTAACTGTCAGAAAAGCTTTAGTTCCTACAGTAGTAAAGCCTTCTTAAACAGTGGGGCTTTTCTTCATTCTTGGTCTATTTCTATGCAAATGATAACTCAGTAGTTTTATCAAAAACATAAATGGAAGTAGGTGAACTATAATATTCCAGATTTCTTCTGTCTCTCAGATAGTTCTCCCAGAAGCCAAATACCTGGACAGAACTATTTTCCCTCTGGTATGAAGAGAAGAATACCAAAAGGTGCTTTTTGTCCTCACTCATTACCCTTGCAAGTCCACAGCCAGGGGTGTGCCTCTAAATGACTGGTAATGTTCATTTTTAAAATTTGGTGCCATGACTCTGGTTCTCTCCTCAACCCCATCCTAAGAGAGACTAGGATCTGTGAATGGTCAATGCATCAAGGCAGGAGTGAGGAGTCGTTCTAGGAGGGCAAAGGCAGACAGAGCTAAGGGCTCAGCCAGCAAAGGTTTTAGGTCTGTGGCTAGCAGGACACAGTGCCAGTGTGTGGCTGGGGAGACACCTAATGGGCATTTGGTTAAGTGATTATACTGTGCAGTGCTTCCCTATGGAGGAAGAACTCAGGAAGAAGCTCCTGGGGTGCTGATTCAATACAGACAAGCAAGGGCACTTCCCCCTTTTTCATGGCTACAAGATTGGATGTGACTGCCACCTCATCCTGGTTATAATATGAGGGATGCCCTCTGAGAGATTCCTTTACTCTGCTTATGGAAGTCATGAATCAGGGCTGTCTGCTTCTGTTGAGACTGCCTAATCATTAGGACTACTCAATACCTCTGTTAGGTGGAATGTTTTCAAACTGCTTGTGTTGGCTAGTTTATGTCAGCTTGACACAAGCTAGAGATATCTGAAAGAAGGGAACCTCAGCTGAGAAAAATGCCTCAGTAAGATCTTGAAGGGCATTTCTTAATTAGTGATTGATGGGTGAGTGCCCAGTCCATTGTGGGTAGTGCTACCCCTGGGCTGGTGGTCATGGGTTCTATAAGAAAGCAGCTGAGCACCAGACGGTGGTGGCTCACGCCTTTAATCCCAGCACTCGGGAGGCAGAGCCAGGCGGATCTCTGTGAGTTCAAGGCCAGCTTGGGCTACCAAGTGAGTTCCAGGAAAGGCGCAAAGCTACACAGAGAAACCCTGTCTCGAAAAACCAAAAAAAAAAAAAAAAAAAAAAACAACAACAACAAGAAAGCAGCTGAGCAAGCCGTGAGAAGCAAACCAGTAAGCAGCTCCCCTCCATGGCCTCTGCATCAGCTCCTGCCTCCAGGTTCCTGCCCTGTTTGAGTTCCTGCCCTGACCTCCTTCATGAAAGAATCAGGTGATGTGGAAGTGTGAGCCAAATAAACCCTTTCTTCCCCAAGTTGCTTTGGTCATGGTGTTTTGTCACAGCAATAGTAACCCTAAGACACTTCTTCAGGACCATCACTGGGGAGCTGCAGAGTTGCAATGAGGTTAGCCCCACAGCATGTGGGGAGGGCCTGTGAGCTATCCCCAGGTTTGGAGGGCCTCAGCATAGTATTTCTAGAAACCGTCCCACCCTGTGTTCTAGATACAGAGAAGGGGAAAAAAATGCTTGGGTATCCCCTAAGAATTACCAATTCATGGATTTCTTCAACATCCTTGTAAGCCTGCCTTTGTGTAGGCCATGAGTTAATCTACACATAGACAAGTAAGTAAATTCTGTTTTACTATTAGCTACCATTGTCTAAATTCTGGACAATGGGAACCACCTCTTTACTGAGTTCTGACTCTTCTCTCTTACCTCTCTCTCCAATCCTTCCTCATCCATTCTGCACCATAGGTTCTTCTGGCCTGGAAGGCACCCGAAGCCCAGCCTCTCAGAAGAGTACACAAAACCTTCAATCATGTGGACCTGAAGACCCTCCTTGCCTCTCTTATTACTCCTGTCCAGGACTACCAATTCTTCCCATATACATTTCAAAACAAAACAAAACAAGGTCTCTTGTAGCTAGCCCAGGCATATCTCAAACTCACTTTGTAGCAGGAGATGATCTTAAATTTCTGATCCTTATGTCCTCATCTCCTAAGTGGCAGGACCACAGGTGTATGCAGCCCTGGGGATGGAATGTAGGGCTTTGTGTGTGCTAGGAAAGCACTTTTACAGCAAGGCTACATCCCCAGTCCCTCCTCTACAAACACATGCTTTTAAAGGACCGAGCCACCAACAGATGCTGGATACAGCGTGCTTCATTCCTTTTCTTATGATATTCTCTTTGACTGAATTCTGGATTTGCCTATATTCAAAATATATAGAAAGATGGTACTTATTAAATGCAAAACAGTCAGGTTTTATGTAGATTAATTTGTGACAACAGGTTATAGGTAGTACCCCTTTTGACCATAATAATCTTGTAAGGCTGGTATGTTTAAAATTCACATTCTTGCCGGGCGGTGGTGGTGCACGCCTTTAATCCCAGCACTCGGGAGGCAGAGGCAGGCGGATCTCTGTGAGTTCGAGGCCAGCCTGGTCTCCAAAGCGAGTTCCAGGAAAGGCGCAAAGCTACACAGAGAAACCCTGTCTCGAAAAAACAAAAAAACAAAAAAACAAAACAAAAAAAAAATTCACATTCTAAAAATAAAGAAATTGAACCCTAGAGAAATTAAGAAACTCTCCTTCAATCTCAGGGCTTGTAAGGAAGCAATGGAGCCAGGAGGTGAACCCAGCTTGTGTGACACCAGTGCTTACCCTACACCACCTCTTCAATGTGTAGATAAGAGACTAACTTACTGTTAGTTAGCTAGATAAGAGACTAACTAGCTATAACTGACTATCATGTTACTGTGAATTGAAATCACTTACCAAGGTTATGACTGGCAGGCTTACATGGGAAGTTATTGCAATGATATACTCAAGGTCATAACTAGGTGGACACTGGAATTTGTAACACATTTTACAGGGCTACTACTGATGTATGTAATTAGCTTTGTTCTTAGGAGATGTGCTGTGAATGGAGGTTTTTACCCATTTTGAGAATTCTCACTTAAGATACTGCCATCTCCATTATAAAGAGAAATAAGATGTATTTCTCTAATGCTTATTAGAAGACAAAAAAGATTACATTCTAGAGCTTTCTTACCGTGAGACCCGCAATCCCAATACCAACAATTCCAATGAGCTGGAGCTTAACACTGATTATGGTTTTGATGTTGTCAATGCAATTCTGTTTTGGAAAAAAAAAAAAGTCAGCAATAAAAACTAATTGTGTGACTCATCCCCTGACCCAGTTCTCCCATTTTCTAAGATGGCCTGTAAGTTCATCCATGTCAGCTTCTGCTCACATGTAAACCATCACTCATGGGTAATATCCACCTGACAACTGTAAAGCAAGAGTTTAGTGTTAGGGTAAATGCAGTCCTCCCCTTTTGGCGCGTTTTTCCTGTTTAGACCAGTGGTCTGCTTTAGAGCTCTAAAATATAGCTCCACAAAGCTGGTTATAGGGGACTTTGGGCATTCCAAAGCTTGAGGCCCTTTCTTACTTTCAGCAAAGAAAGATAAGATATTCTCCAAATAATAAACCTCTATTGTCATTTACAGTTTAAAAGGCATTTTATACATTTAATCTATGCAAGGCATGTATTACCTATTAAGAGACTAAAATGTCTGTATGGAGTCAAATTATGGAAAGTCAATACCTAGGAAAACCAAGTCTTGGGAGTTAGAAGATCATTCCCTCCAGTGTTGGCTGAGCTGTGGGTTCCTATCCTTAAGAGATCTGTGAATGATGAGTTTGAAGAACTTTCACAGACAAGGGTGGGGGAAGACTGGGTAGGGGGGTGGGGGACCATCTGTGACCATAATTAGTTTCCCAGTGCCAAAAGCTTCCATTTGGAGTCCTCCCTCGTAGAGGTGCGTTCTCAGCCCATGTGCATCCCCAGGGTACACAGATCTTTAGCACCCTCTGATACCCACACAAGTTACACGAGCCGGTAACCACTCCCATGTCTCCCTGCATAGTTAATGGTTCTGCAGACCTCGGATCAGCCACTGGAGTGGACTGGCGGATGTGGAGCAGTAATCTAGAGCCTCCTCCCTCTGGAAGTTTGGCAGGGAGGATGCAGTCTCAGAAGAACGATAATGCACTCTGGTGAAAGCAAGGAGCACTGCTGAGGACAGCAGCTCCCTGGCATTCCAGAGAAAAGCAGTCAATCGGCAGCACTGCTGGTGTTCCTCCCTTCGCCTGGACTCCGGGACGCTGCCTCCCGTCTGTGTCAGGCACTGTGTAAGGTAGTGAGCACACAGGAGGCACGAGTATTCCTCGGCAACTTCTCTTCCTCTCCTCAGAGCTAATGAGGTGCCCTTCTTTGTAGAAAGTCAGCCCCTTCACTGGCTCTGGGTCTCCCTCCCTCTCATCTCTCAGGAAGCCTGCCTGCCAGTCACCCTCTTTTCTTCCTATACATTCAACCTCTTTCTCTCTATTAACATTTCCACTGGCCAAGTGACAGCACATCCAATGTTTTCAAAAGCAGCCTGTTCCCTGCTGTCCTCCTCCAGCCCTGCTGTCCTCCCTGTCATCCTCCTCCAGCCCTACTGTCCTCCTCCAGCCCTGCCGTCCTCCCTGTCATCCTCCTCCAGCCCTGCTGTCCTCCTCCAGCCCTGCTGTCCTCCTCCAGCTCTGCTGTCCTCCCTGCCATCCTCCAGCTCTGCCGTCCTCCCTGCCATCCTCCAGTTCTGCTGTCCTCCCTGTTGTCCTCCTCCAGCCCTGCTGTCCTCCTCCAGCTCTGCTGTCCTCCCTGCCATCCTCCAGCTCTGCCGTCCTCCCTGCCATCCTCCAGCTCTGCCGTCCTCCCTGTTGTCCTCCTCCAGCTCTGCCGTCCTCCCTGTTGTCCTCCTCCAGCCCTGCCAACAGCCCTTCTTTCCATTCAGAGACAGCTTCTTGCGTGAAAAACAAATTATAAAACATGTGTTGGCTTTCCTTATTCACAAGGGAATACATAGTCATTGAAATTTGGAAAATAGATACTAATAAAACAAAAACAAGAAACATCTGTCCTCCACTAAGATCATAACTAATACTTTTGATGATTCTTGTGTATAAAAAGGCCCACATACTCAGATCATTTTTATATTAATCTGTGTGCTTTTACATTTAACATGAAGAAACTTCTTGAAATTATGATTCCTAGTGGCAATAAAACATATCCTATGAAAGGATCATAATTTAAACAATATCCTACTGTGGCATGTTAAGAGACCGGTATTTGGTTATTAATGTATATTATTTGTAATGAACCCACTGCACTGCTAAGTTTTCTAGCTGCATTTACCCCCATTCTTTCCTTTGTGTGTGTGTGCCATAGGAGCTGTCGATCTTATCTTTTGAGACTGGGTCTCTAACGGACCCTGGAGTTCACCAATTACAACAGGCTGACTAGTGAGCCCTGGGGATCGTCTGCCTCTGCCTTCCCAGCACGGGGATTATAGACAGTTCCACACCCCTGGATTTTTATAGGGTACCAAGGATTAAACTCGGGTCTGGGCTTGTGAGAAGGCAGTTGATCAACGGAGCCATCTTCCCAGCTCTGCACATGCTAAAAAAATTCCCTTTCTTTAGGATACATTCTGAGAAGTAGAGTTTCTAGACTAAAGGGCATGAGTTCATTTAACATTCTGGGCTACACGACTGTACTAATCTCTAAGACTATTGTAACAATTAAAAAAAGAAACCTTCATTTCACATCATTCTTGCCCATATTGTGTTTTTAATAGGAGGAAAAAAAAACTTGGCCAATTTCACACGTTAAACAATGGTGTCTTGTCATTTAAAGCTGCTGTTAATTTAAGATTGCTTCTGATTGCCCTTGCTTTTTATGTGTTTAATAGTCATTCGCCGTTCATCTTTTGTGAACTCTTTTTTCTTGTACTTGACTCAAACTACATAATTACCTCCCAGTGTGGAAGGCATCGCTGAAGTGCCATCATCCACACTCAGTCTTTCCCCGGTTACCCTTCATCTGGTGTCTTCTACATGCCTTCCCTGAGTTCTCGGAGCACCGTGCAAACTCTGTCCATACCCCCACTGTGCACTGTGTCAACTCTAGTGTTTACATCTCCATTAGACAGTAGGTTCCTTGTTGGTGGGGACCTCGTCTCATTCATCTTTGGATCCACAGCGCCTGACAGGCGGAGTCGGTCAACAGTGAGCCGGTCTCCTCACAGCACTTCCCTGGTGTCTGCCTCCTCCTCCCAGGGTCCTTCGGGCTGCTCTCCTTGGCCCAGCCTTAAATGGTGCTGTTGCTTAGACTACTATTCACATTTTTCTCTTCTTCAAAATCTCCTGAGTCAAATCCATGTCTATAACTCAAAGATTACATGCCATCGATACTCTAACATATCTCTTAAGCCACACACCAGATTTTCAAAACCACAATGTTAAAAACACTGAACTAGGGGCTGAAGAATGACCCATGGTTAAAAGTAGAGGACCTGAGTCTGGCTCCCAGCACCCATGTTAGGTGGTTGGTGCACAACTGCCTGTGACTGTAGTTCCAGGGGAATCTGTCTTTTCTGGCTTCCGTGGTTAACTGTGTGCACATCCACATCTTTCTTTTTCATATATGCATAAATAAAACAAAAAAAATTTAAAAATCTACTATATTGTTTCTTTTCTCTCTAGTTGGCTCTTTCTCCTCTATTCATTAATTCAATGAATGATACCATCTTTTGTACCAGTGGAAAAGCCAGAACCCAGCGGTGAATTCTCATCTCTGATATCTCTGTGGTCATCAGTATTGAAGATGTTACCTTCTCCTCTCTATTCCTACCATTCCACCCAGCTTGTTGCAGCTAACCTCATGGGGGTGGCAAGGAGCAGTCAAGTCTCCAACTGGTCACCTCAACTCCAGGTTATTCATTACCCGTCAACCTTTCTCATTACCGTTACAGCAAATGCTATAAAATACAAATCCAGCCTCTTCCATGGCTCCCTAAGCTAACAGCACAAAGACTAGACTTTTGGTTTCACAGGGGTATCTAAGACCCTTAGCTATGTCTCAGCATTGAAACAGTCCCTCCTGGAGAGAGGAAGGAGGCTCACCAGGCTCATGAAAACCTCCCAAGAAATTTACAAGACTCAGGGAGCTCAGAAAGTTCCAAGACACTCAGGCCTTTCCCCAGTGTTATAAGGAGCAAACAATTTCTGGGGGAGAGGAGACTCTTCTTTTTTTTTTTTTGGTTTTTCAAGACAGGGTTTCTCTGTGTAGCTTTGCACCTTTCCTGGGACTCACTTCGTAGCCCAGGCTGGCCTCGAACTCACAGAGATCCGTCTGGCTCTGCCTCCCGAGTGCTGGGACTACAGGCGTGCGCCACCACCGCCTGGCCGAGAGGAGACTCTTCTATGGGGTAGCCTCCTGCGAGTCACACAGGAGACTCTAGTAATGTAGTTTTCAGTAACTGTCAGTCATGCTAGGTGTCATCTTTGTGATAGAGCTTCCTAGGTCACCTATAAGTAACTGGCCCTGTAAGTAGCTCTTCATCCAGGATCCTATAAGTAACTTCAGTAAACTCATTGGTTCACTAGGCTGGACTTGGTGGGATTGTTTCTTGGTCTGTGCTGAGTGAGCAGAAAGAGACTTCCCAGGAGAAGTAATGATAGCTCTTGAAGAATGGATCCCTCCTCTGAAGAATTCATCTCTCACAGGCATCCTGAGTTTTCTGTTTCCACTCAAAGATGGACTTATCTGCAAACAACTGTCCCCCCAGAACACCTCCATGTCTACACTGTCTCCTCAGCCTGGAATGTCTCCATCTCTTTCTTCTACTTACTGAACTCCTATTCATCCTTTGAGATTCATCTTGACAACCACAGCCTCCCCTGGGCCCCTGGTGAGTCTGTTGTGTTTCTTTTAATGTAGCCTTCACTTAGCTCATGTGAAGCTAACAGATTCTTATTCTCCAGTCAGCCTGATACAATGTTTTCAGTGGCAATCATGACAAGCTGAAACCTGCTTCTCATCCCTTCACTACCAAGCACCTAAATGCATCAACACCGTCATCCATAGTCTCACATTTCTACCATAACCAAGCTGCCCTGGGCGCTCTGCAACTTTACCGAAACTCTGACACAGTCACAAAGGGTCTTGTAAGAATCAAATCCAACAAAGCGTTTTCAGCCTTCATTTATTCATCCTCTTCCTACTTAACTGGACAAACCACTTCCTCCCTCCCTGGGCTTCCACTCTGGACTCTGACTTTCTCGTCACATTGTTACTTCTCTTCCTTACTCTGTATCACTTTCCCCAGGTGATCTCATCCACTCCTCAGCTTCCCCGTGCTGAGATTCTCCGCCCTCTGTCATCCTCAGACCCTAATGTCTGATCCTCATCTGCCTCCAGGATCTTCTCCTTTCGTGGACTGAACTCTCAGTGAGCGGCACCTCCGTCTGCCCATGCACCCAGGCAGGGATCCTGCACCTCTAGACTCGTCTAACACGTTTCCCTGGCCTGTAGATCTGCCTCCTGGATGCCTCCTTCCCTGTTGTGTGGGGCTTGATTTAGTACCGCATCTTCTTCCAGGTGAAATGGGTACCACCTAAGTGGTGTTCCTCCATAAGTGTCCAACCCTGCACTCATCCTCATCAACACAGATGGTGTGAGGATGGTTTCAAGGCAGAAGTGATTCTGCTTCACAGTCTGCTGAGAGCAATGGACTTCCTAAAACCTCCGGGTGCGAAGTCAAGCTCGCCTCTCCCAGAAACATCACTCAGCATTCCTCTGGGCTCCTGTTCTCCTACAACACTGGAGCAGAGTATCTTCCCACCACGACCCTCTTTCGGCTGCTTTCTTGGCTTGGAAAGACCTCCCTTTGTGAAGACTCATCCTTCCACACAAAGCTTTCCTAACTCTGCTGTGTCTCCACGGTTCCCTGGACAGACTTTTTGCATATCACTTATAGCCATGGGCTAGCCCATGAAGCCACCGAGGGAGGGGCTGACAGAGCAGTTAAAGTTATCAGTGCTGTGACTGTCCCAGAAAGACATGGGGGACACAGACCTCTGGCTCTGGTGAAATAAATTAATGCACCTTAAGCGCATGGCATAGTGACTGGCAAGCAGCCCCCCATCATTCCCTGGAGTGTGAGGAACCTGACTCGTGCTGCTGTTTATCTCACATGGCATGAGTAAGGCTCAGGATCCACTGCGAGAAGGAAGGACCTGAGCCCCAGCCTAACACCAAAACCTCCTCACAGTAGGGAGCTGGTGGGGGGAACCCAGAACACCCAGCTTACCTTGTGGTCTGGAAGCTCCTTTGGGCAGGTGGGCTGGACTTGTTCGGAGCTTTCTTTCCCACAGCACTGAAACTAGAAATCGAGAAGAGGCTTTAGGACCTGTGGGGGTGGATGGGACGGCAGGAGCCCTGGCTCGAGGCATCCCTGCTGGCTGGCAGTGCCAAGGCCGCAAAGCAGCTCTGAGGCCCACACTGCTATTTCTGGAGAGTGAAGGAAGAATCACAGAATTGTGCTAGCAACCCAGGAACATGACTTCTCCAAAGCTGCATAAGTTTTATGATAGGAAGTGACTTGAGGCAGTGTCAGGCAAGGAGCTAATTGATGGTGCACTCCATGAAGTGCCACTTTAGAGACCTCCCATGCCTCCCATGCCATCCTTCAGACCTGAAGTCTGAAAACCTGCTGAGGAGCAAAACTTTATGAGCTTTGGGAAGAGCTCATTAGTCAGGGACTATGAGAAGAGAGGAGACGTAGCCACAGGAAAGCCCAGGGCCAGAAGGGCAGGCATGAGTGCCGGCTGGCAAACGGGCAGCCTGCTTCAGGGCTGGTTATTTAAGACAAAGGGCTCTGTGTGCTGCTGGATGTCTCTGGGGAGCCTTCTAAGACACTCTTGTCATATAGAGGCAGGTTCCTGAAAACGCTTGGCCCAGAAGTTCACAGTCACTGCTCCAGAGTGCACTGCCTAGGGAGACAGAAAGGCCCTGGTCCGGCCCATTTCCTCCCTAAGCCTTTCTTGACTGTATGCAGCTGTAAGCACTGCACTCTAGCACATCCCCATGCAGCATTCGAGAAGGGAATACCGTTGTCTCCCCGCAACCTGCGGTTCATAAATCAGGAGTGAGCGGGGCAGATCTCAGAGGCTAACTAACTCATTCGGCATCCCAGGGCTGCAGCTGAGCTCTCTGAGCTCTCCTGGCTTGAAGGCCACCATGCCTACTTCTGTCACACTACAATGCCCCGCCACTGAGAGAAACGGACATGCACTTGGATGGCCTTCTCCGTGTCCTGCTCATGCTTTTGGTATCTTTGGGCACACACCCTGACTTCTCGTGAATCGGCGGTAGGCCTCATTCTAGCCAAAGGTCTCCACAAAACACAAACTGTGGTTGCCATCAGAGCTAAAATAAGAGGCAGCTGCTTGCACTTATTGGATTTATTTTTAGTTTTAATTTAGGTGATTAGAGAAAACCTGGCTCATGCATGATCTGTAGAAAATGTGATAACAAGGAAGAAGTCAAGTTACTCACTGCTGAGTGGAAGGTAGCGAGAGTACCATTTCCCCTTCCCCTGTCTTTAAGGTAATCGCTGTATGCCTCTTCATACATGGTCTGTACATGCCGTATAGCCTGAAAAAAAAATACCAGGACACAGTGAATGGGAAGTTGCAGACACTGTCTTTTTACCAAGAACAATCCTCTCTTTCATGTCCTTTGGGAACACTGCTTTCCCACACACTCCTCTGAAGATGGAAGGTCACACTGACCAAGAAGGCTTTCCTAGGTCAGAGCCACCTCTTAGGGCGGGGATTTCTAAACCTGGCAGATTTCACGGCCAGTTAGGCACATCTAGGCGATCCTGGTGAGCCGCTGGAGGGATCTCTGGAAGCCTGGCTCCCTGCCAGCTGAAAGGCAGGTGTCACTGCCGAGGAAGATGTTCTGCATTCAAGCATCCACAGGTTTCAGCTCTCTGTGGAGCTAGACTCAAGCATGTAACCTCTGGACACAAGCAGCCACACTAGGGAAGTTTCAGAAGAGCGACGGTCACTCATTTTCGTGTTTATCATTTTTAAGCCCAAGTTCATAAACATAGTATGGATGGCACACGGGTTCACTGGAAATGCAACCCTCTCAAGGCCCCATTGTCCTTCCTTTCCTTCCCACTCCCCTCTGTCTCAGCCTGCTTATCCTTCTAAAGGCCCCGTGCCCCGTGGGCTCCCCTCATAACCTGTTCTGGACACTAAGGATTGTACTTGCACATAGCAGGTCAGGCACTAGCTTCTCACAACGATGTGGCCCCTGTCTGGGCCAAGCCTTTGGGACAGGTAACAGGGATGAGAAGGTGGGATCTTCCTCCTTACCCCATTCTGGTGTCTGTAAGCTAAGGCCTGACTCATTTTGAACAAGGGACAATCTTTAACTAGAAATCTAGTTAAAAGCAAACAAACAAACAAATAAATAAACTAAAACAGAGCAATTTAAGCATTGACTAGAAACCATATTTTACCACTCATATATTCATGTTGAGCCCTGCACACTGCTAGGGTAAAAGATTCTCCTTACACAGTTCTGTGGGCTATTTTGTTTCTTAATAACATTTTGAGGTGAGTATTGTATATTGTTTTCCATAAGAAGAATACCTTAACAACCACAAATGTGTCTAGGTTTTACTTACTACGTCCTTGCCTATAAAAGCAAATACTCCAGTCGTTACTTCGGCGGCAAATATCACCAGCAGACAGGTGAAAAACTGTGGAGAGAAAGTACGAATTTCATTAATTTAATACCTTTTCAGCTTATTTAGCCTGTTTGCGTCTCGTTCCCCTGGCAAGGCACTGGGTGAGGCCATGAGGTGGTGGGGAAGCTTTTACGCTCTTTGTCTTCTTCATGCGACTGTCAAGGCACTTGTGTGGGGTTTGTCTGTCATTTCACGGAACAGTTGTTTACTGAGCACAGGTTCTGTGCCAGGCACTGTCCTTTGTGCTGGTCATCCAGTGGTAGACAAGATCCTAACCCCTCTGCTATCATAAAGCTTATATTGGGCAGAACAGAGCCGGTGAAAGAGTAAAGGTTTTAAAAATGCAGGAAGGATGCCGGGCGTGGTGGCGCACGCCTTTAATCCCAGCACTCGGGAGGCAGAGGCAGGCGGATCTTTGTGAGTTCGAGGCCAGCCTGGGCTACCAAGTGAGCTCCAGGAAAGGCGCAAAGCTACACAGAGAAACCCTGTCTCGAAAAAACCAAAAAAAAAAAAAAAAAAAAAATGCAGGAAGGAATATTAGGTAGCCACATGGGAACCCTGTCACCTAGCGCAGCACCTGGCAGTGACATACTCTGTAAACACTTGGTGACCAAGTAAGTTCTACAGAGAGGAGCTATGGGCAGACACAGAAAGTTGCCCGTGAGCCTTGGGCTTGGGGAAGAGTGTGATGTGAGCATTGTGGTCTGGAAGGCTTCTCTGAGGAGATTGAAAGAGGAGTAGATGTGTGTGCAGGGTGTGTGTGTGTATAATATGTGCAGGGTGTGTGGGGGGGTATGCGCAGGGTATGTGTGGGATGTGTGCGTATGGGGTATGTGCATGTGGGGGGGGATATGTGGGTGTGGGGGGGTATGTGCGGGGTATGTGCAGGATATGTGTGCAGGGGTATGTGCAGTGTGTGTGTGTGTGTGTGTGTGTATTATGTGCATGTGTGTATGTGTATGGGTGGATATGTGTGTGTGTGTGTGTGTGTGTGTGTGTGTGTTATGTACGGGTTATTTGGGGGGTATGTGCAGGGTATATGTGTGGGGGTCTCCTTATGGATAGAGTGCTGCCAGGCCTTAGGTTTGCTGATCAAACTCAATTCTGTGATAAACAAAACCGAGCTTTCCAGCTTTATTTGGACAAAGAATGGTGGGGAGGAGAAACAGACACTTCGCACGGCCGTAGATCTGAAGTGGCAGGCAGACATGGAAAACCCATAAGGAGCCTCAGAACGCCCTGCCTCAGACTCCCTGAGAGAAACACAAAGCCTTCCCTCTGCTCCTCACCGCCTTTAGGCTTCAGAGTATCGGCTGCTAACAGGTGACAGGTAACAGAAACTATTTTTGTTGTTGTTTTTTAAACAGAAGCTGCTGGTTAAGATAAGGGACCAGAAGGATATTTTGCTAAGTTATTGATCTTAACCAGAAATGCCTTTCTTGTAGATAACAGTTCTTTCCTGACTATGGGAATCTTTAAGCTGCCGCATACACAGTGAAATATTATTTTTAAAGAACAATCAGTTCATAAGCACTCTTCCCCAAACATCTTTACACTGATGATCTCATTGTTTTCACATTTTCCATATGAGGCAGGAACAAAGATAATACTATTCTCATGCAGGAGATGGAGAAAACAGACATCAGAGGGGAGGGAGGGTCCAGTGCCAAAGCTTTAAGTCCTAGAGGAGCTAGTACTTTAAACCAGGTCTCCTGACTCCCTCCAGGGAAGTTTATAACCCCCCCCCCCCGCCCCCCCCCATGCCCACCTCATAAACCCCACTTACTGATCCGAGCACACATTGTGACTCACGCATGGCTCCACAGCACCCGAAGAACCCCACGGCCATCATCAGGGCCCCAGCTCCAACCAACACATAGAGCCCTGTGGATGAGAGGCCAAGGATTCCATTCAGAGCCTGACTAAGGTTAGGCCAGTCGAGCACAGTGCAGGAGACGACAGCCCTGCCTCCCACCCCAGCTGGGCTCTGGCTTTCTTCTCTGTACAGCATTCTGCTGTCAACTGTAATGGCCATGCTTATTAACTACATTTCATGCACACTGGCTCGCTCAGCAAAGCCATCCTATCTGCTGCCATCCGAGTGAACCCATTAGGAAACCGAACCTGGAGGAAGCCAAGCAACCCATTTGAGGGCACAAAGCCAGTGAGGGGAAGAAGCCACCTCTACCTACTGCTCAGAGCTGTTTCAATAAATGGTCACCATACGCGTCCTAAGGTCCAAACACGGCTTCTCCGGCTCTGCACCTTTGTGCAAAGGCAGCATCCCCATAAGGCCAAGGACACTGAGTCTGGGAGGAATCTGAAGCAGGAACCACAGCTGGGACACAAGCCCAAGGCTTCTCTTGAGCCCCAGAACCTCTTGTCCTCTGGACTTAATGGCTGTCTCCATCACCGAGAGACTTGAGGCCGCGGGCTTGGGAGGGAACAGTAGCTGCCAGTATTGGGAGGAGAAGGATTGGAACAGGGACTCGGGTCAGGACAGAAGCGTAGGACACAGTAGTAAGTCATCAGTTTTGTGGGACTTTTTCTCCTGTAGAGGGCAGTGCTGCAGATAATGGACACATGGGAGGCCATGTGACAAAACAAAACACAACTAAATAAACAACCAGTGAGGGTGGACAATAAGGTAATAGACACCCACAATATTATTATCAGCGCCATGTTCTAACCAGAGCTCATTGTGCCCTGTTGGAGCCCAGTAGGTTCCTAGTGGCTGTACCCAGCAGGACTGCATGGGAGGTTGATTGGACCATGGGCCTGGGGTTTGTAAGGGTCTACACTTGACTATAACTTGTAAGTGGGGGATCTTTTGCTCCACCCCTTGGCATTGTTATAAATAGACCTTTGGAATAAAGTTCTGGGCCGGTGGATAAGGATCCAGGCCCACCCGAGTCTATCCTGTGTTTTCTCTCTGCTTCTCTTCCATTTCTCACTAAGTCTCTTATCCCAGAATCCTCAAGAGCTCCTGAGGTAAATGTGGGGGCTGGTCTCCTACAGCCCCCCCCTGCCCCCCCCCCCTGATAATTTGAACACAGTTGCTATGTGTGTGACAGGCTCTTCTTGTCACGCTCCGTTGTGTGCACCCTGTACAGGTTATAGAGGAGCTTTCCTGATGGTTGGGAAGTACTGAGTACTATTATCTCCACTCTTAGACAGAGGAACTGGGCCCTAGAGGGTCAAGCTGTTGTCCCAAGGTCACCAGCTGCAATTCTCCCCCAGAGGCCGGCCATCCTGCCTCCTGAGCAGCAGCAGCAGCAGGAGCAGCAGCCACCTTACTTTGAGTGGTTAGAGATTTCACCTCCCAAGTGCAGCCCCAGGAGGGTTTCCTGACAGAGAAAAGGGACATGGAGGTGCTGGTTCTGGGAGACCTGGGCCAAGCCTTCCTAATTTCCTTCTCTGATCCTGAGATAAGGGAGAACACAATGCTCTGCCTGGCACTTGACTCACTGTGAGTAAGGCTAATTGGCTGTTTTTTTTCTTTTGCATTTTAGTCAGATGAGTCACCTGGAAACCACTCTTAGTTACCCGGAGGTGGGGGAGGGGCACTGGGGTCCCACCCCTGTGGGGAACCCCTGAGTCTAGCCTGCAGGCATTTCCTGGGGCTCCTCTAGGTTGCTCACAGACGGTTTGTGGGCAGGCCTATCTGTGAACAGACCTGGATGGGGTTACAAGGTAGCTGCCCCACTTCCTGCACCTCCTAGACCAAGACCAAGAGGTCTTCAAGGTACTTCTGGGCTCCGAAGGGGAGAAGGTTGGTTTTGCAGTCCAAAGGGACCCACACACTTCCTGCTGTCCCAGCTCCGTCACTTCCTCCAGTTTCCTTTTCTCCAAGAGGACCCTTTCACAGGGACTGGATGTAGATACCATTTTCAAAACAACAGTTCTGTCAGCTCCACCTGACCGCCTTATCATCCTGATGTCTTCAGTTCTCAGAGCGCTTTCATTTCCACCATCTCCTCGCTTCCTCAAAGCCGTCTGGTTAGGGAAAGGGAACATCCCTGCCATGACAGGAGGTCAGAGGCAGGAGCCCTGACTCCTGCCCTACCTTCCTTACTGAGACTAAATCAGCAGCATCGAGGGCAAGGGCTGCAGCAGCTACATCCTGTCCGCTCCTTCCCATCATGCCTCAGGGGAGGGCCATCTTAACATCCTCATTTCTTACTTAGAACGTCATTGCCTCCCATCACTGCTACTACCACTGCTCTTTGATCCAGCGTGAAGCTAAGGTTAGGGTCCAGCTCCCTACATCCTCATCTAACCTACACTTCAGGCAGCTGGAAAGCATCATGGCGTGACCACACCCTCCTCTGGTGTTGGCTGGACCTTTACGGGTTCCCACAGTTCTCTGCAGATTTCAGGTCTAAGAAATCTTCTTTTACCCTGCTTACAAGTGCACAAGTGAGAAACCTCAGTCAGTAAACATTTATCTCATGGATAGAGTGAAATAAATTCAAAGTTCCAGATGGACTACCTCATCCCACCAAGTATCTGTCCTTAGACACACGTTCTGAGATCCCACTGCAACGAACACGTTATCAGGTCACCAAAGGGCTGTGTTCCCCAATGTCAGCCAAGTGAGATGGGGGCCTCATATCCTGAGAAGGTCTGAAACAGAAATGTAATGCCGCTGAAGAAGCAGGTGCCCAGTGTATATGGGGCCCAGTGGGCACAGTTCACTTGGTCTCTCTGGCAACCATCCTTGCCCTTCTGAAACAGTCAGCTAGCTTCCCAGCAGATGCGATCACTCGAACAGCATCCAATGACGCATTGGGGGCAGAACAACCTAAGCGACCTAGCAGCTTCTGCTCCTGAGGCCTCTCCACGGCAAGCCTCTGTTTGTATGAGGAGATCCAACTGTCCTGGTTTCAAATGAGCCTCTCTCTGGAGCTGGAAAGAATCCCAGAGAACCTCATACACAACACATTCCTTGGGCCTACCAAGTCTGGCCATAAGATTCTGCACAATGTAAGGCCTCCCGTGGTTTCCAAGGGTGCCTTATCTAAGGTATGGTTTTCAAAAGAGCTGCTGATGCATCGATTAGCTTAGAGCTACATTTTAATTCCAAAATGGCTTCCGTAGAGTCCTCTTTCCCCAACAGTGCCCAGGACAGACATGTGACCTACTTAATAGCTCTCTTATGTTTTCTAAGCCCTGTTTTCCTTGATTTGAAAAGAGAAAACCCCTTTGAAATTGCATTTTTGTCATTAATGCCTGGGCTTTGTGATGCCAGTGAAATGCTACCAGAAACAGCTTTTCTGGGGACATCTTCCCTGATGATTCCACCCTCCTCCTCAGAGTTCACAGTACAGCGAGTAGCACCATTTCAGTCGGCAAAGGATCAAGAGAGCCTGTGAAAGGCCCACCGGCATACACATTTAAACAGCCTTGTTGGAAATGGATGCATTGGCATGCTCGCCAACTCCAGTGATCCTGGCAGCAGATGGTGTTATGCAACCTGCTAATGATCATTTTCTTCATCTAAATTTTTTTGTGCCTTTGCAGACATCTCCCTTCCAACTTCCCTTGAATACACATAATTACAGCCATCACTCAGTATCCATGGGGATTAGTCCCAGGATCCTTCACATACCAACCAGTGGATGCACAAGCCCCTCATAAAATGGCATCGTATTTGCATATAACCCCTCACATCCCCCTGTATCCTTTAAATCATCTCCAGGTTACTTCTAATGTCTAGCACAACACCAATGTTCTGTAGTTGTTAGTCTGTATTATTTAGGGGTTAATGGTATGAAACTGTACATGTTCAGAAGAGATGCATTAAAAAAAATCTTTGATCTGGGGTTGCTTGAATTTGTAGATGCTGAACCAACAGATGTGAACTCCTCAATCCTAAGGGTTCACTGTATCTATGTGTTTAGAGTAATAGATGAGTTCATGGGAAAAGAAAAGACTACTTGGTGCTTTCTAAATAACAGCTGCAGCAGCTGCCAGTTAGCAAGTACTATTTTAGGTGCTTTATGTGTCTCACTCTGCATCACTGGTGGGAAGGACCACTTCCTGTTGCCTCCGCCCTCTCTGGGTGGTACCTATACTATGCACTTGACACACACCATCTCAAGAACCTACTTGATGACCAAAGCCCATGTTATCAACTGGTCTTTAAAGCCCACCCAACGGCTCCTCCCCTCTTCCCGCCCTCTTCCCTCCTCATCAGGTGGCCTTTCTGCCCCATCCCCTAGGACATGAATAGCGAGAGCCAGTGTTTACTCACAACACACCCCTAGATAAGCCGACACTGCACTTACACAAGTTCACAGCTCGCAGCTAAAGAATCAGAAATGCAGAAAATGAAGACCGCACAACTGTAAGGGGTGAACTGGAATTGAGCTGCAGTGTGTACCCCAAACCCCAGGCTACGTTTTCAGTAGAGACTCAGAGCAGTGAAGTTTTTAGCGAGAAACCTGCCCATGTATAAATAGTAGGGGAGTTCTTGAGAAAAGTTCCTGAGTTTGTCTTCCTAGGTGTTTTCCCCAAAGGAATAGGCTAGGGTGTAGAATTCTGGGCTGCCAAACTGGCTGTAGGTAAGTCTTCTCCTTCAGGGTTGTGACCTTCAGAGCTGGGATGATCATCGATTCTCATTTCTCATAGAATGGCTTTGGAGAAACTGTCCAGATGTGGTAGTTCGTCTCTCTCTGTTATCCAGCTAAGCTTGGTGTCAGGTATGAAGTTAAAAAATATTCCCAGAATGAGTCAGAGTGTTTATCAAGGCAAGCCAGCCCCTGAATGCTTAGCAATGGAACACTTCTCTTCCACACAACCTCCAGCCACAATCAAAGCCAGGCTCTGGGACTCCGAATTCAACAGGGAGAGAGAGAGAGATGCAGCCAGGCCGTGGCTCCTGTTTGTGTGGGCACCCCCAGTGGAGAAACCTGCTCACATCCTCTTCTCACAGACATGAGCTCATGTGCTCCAGCCCGGGCTCCAGCTTCCTGAGGCAGAGAGGACCACTCCCCACCCCATGCTCCTAGAAGGAAGACCCCGAGGTAGCTGCCCATCCAGGACACTGGGAGGGGCTGGCACAGGAAATCAGATGGGCAGCTTCTGTTAGGTGGGGAGGAAGCAGGGACTTGTCCCTAGGGTTCCCTGGAAGAAACTGGAGTGGAGAAGGTCTAGGAAACCCCGAGTAACCCAAGCCCCTCGCTGCCAAGCTCCAGTCTTGCCAGCCTTTTCCTTCCTCACCTAAGCAACCGAGGGACACAGAGACCCTGGGTCAGCCTCCAGGCCTTGGCCCAGAGGACATGAAAGGGCGGCAGCAGGCGGCAGTCGGTCTGACTACCCTCTCTCCCTGCCCTCATTCCCCGCAACCGTGTCTTCCTGCTTCGGCTAATGCCTGCCACTCTGTCTGGCTTGAGCATTGGGTACAGAGCACTAGGACAGAGAGAAACTCCATGGAGGGAGAAGGATGTGAGAAGTGAGAGCATCCCCTGCACACAGGGCACAATCCTACAAAGTCTGCCTGCTGTCTACCCGTAAGCAGGGAGCTACGCAATATGTCTTCCTGGAGATTTCCTCACTCCAGGCTGAGTGATGCCTCTTCCTCCCTTCTCTGTGACTCTCCTCCTCTTCCCAAGCAGCTGGGACTACAGGCAGGTACCATGGCACCTGGCTGTGGCTTTATATCTTGAAGAACCACTTCAACATGCTAAGCCTGTTTAGGACAGGGTTTAGCAAACCAGGCATGGAGTATGAGCTGATGACTCTGAAACATATTCTAAAGAAAACAACAGAGCATTTAGGCATAGGGGCCCGCACCTGTAATCCTAGGACACTGGAGATAGAGGCAGGAGGATCAAGAGTTCGAGGACATTGTCAGCTATGGAGTAAGTTCCAGGCCAACCTGCTCTACATGCGTCCCTGCCTCAAAAAGCCCCAAAGTAAAACCAAACAAGCACCAGCCCCTCTCCAGATCAGATGCGTGAGGAGGTGCCTTGCACCCGGCAGAAGGGAGGGTGGTCCTGTGGGCTGGAGATGGACAAGTGAGCCAGGAACAGCTCCATCTGTGGTGCTTTAGATGTAAGGTGTAAGCAAAGTTCCACAGATAGCGTTTTGGGTTCAACCTACCAACATCTATTAACTCAAAAATGTTGAACAAACAGAGCCAGGCACAAGTGGGTTCTGTTTTATGTTGTCATTTAACTGCTGTGACAAAGATCAGGGTTGGCTAGTTACGATCTGAGAGCTTCCTGTGCTGAGCAGGAGGGGGAGGTGCTCTGGTCAAACATCCCTGCTTTGTTTTCTACACTAAGCCAAGTGGGACACACGTGGCCTGAGACACAAGAGATGCATTTTCGTGTCATATTTGTGTGGAATCTTTCCATGATGATAAACCACAGAAACCTGCTCCAGTGGACTTGAATATAATGGAAAATTGTGAGACACATAACTAAAAGTCCAGGCTAGTACTCATCTCGAGGACTCTGATGATGTGACCAGAATCCAGCCTGTGGCCATCTGGACCCAGCTTTCTTTCGGTAACATGTATAGGCAGGTCTCCTCCCTGCCATGCATAAATGGCTGTCAGAAGCTCTAGTCTTCTAATGCCAGTAGCATGCTTCTTTCATTTCAACAGACCTCCCGCCCCCCCAGCCTGACTCTAGTGCTGGTCTCCAAACTGCTTACATAGACAGCTGCTTGTTGGCCTAAGCACTCTTAAGCTAACTGGGTTGAGATTGAGTTACCCAGCAGAGCGAAAGTGGTGAAACAGTCCACAAACAGCTGGAATCCTGCTTCGCATCCTTGGTGCTGCGGAGGCATGAGTGTGGGTTTACCACCTTGGCTCCCCAGTCACATCTTCCCTTGCTGTTAGCCCATGGTGGGCAATAGTAAACAAGCACATAGTCAGTGCTCGGAAGTTGGAGGACTGGGTTTTTGTAGAAACAGCACCAGGCACCACAAGGGAACTAAGAACCAAGAATTAGAGAGACAGCCATTGCCATCCTCTTCTGGGCCATGGTTGTTTAGGCATAAGTATATGATGTGATTCTGGTCAATAGGTTGCAAGAGGAGACTTCTGGAAGTGAACTTCCTTGTCCTCATTTTGATTCTATCATATGAGGACACAATGCTGGAATCACCATAGGAAGGCAAGGCAGAGCTAAATACTAGAGGGACCAAAGCCCCGTTAAGCACGCTGGCTTTATCTGTGTGTCACTCACTCTTTGGGCCTCATCTCCTTTATCCTATCGTGGCAGGAGGCGTGGCTGTGACCCCTCTGTCTAGACCCTCTTCTCCAGGGACAGCTCTCTCCTGTCCACTCTATGGGGTCCTTCCCTTCTCTCAGCAGTCCCTACTCACAGAAGTTTTGAGATTAGTGCCTGTCTTAGGGTTTCTATTGCTGTGAAGAGACACCATGACCACGGCAACTCTTGTAAAGAAAAACAGTTGATTGAGGCTGGCTTACAGTTTAGTCCATTACTGTCATGGAGGGAAGCATGATGACAAGCAAGCAGACACGATGCTGGAGAAGGAGCTGAGAGTTCTACGTCTTGATCCACAGGCATCAGGAAGAGACACTGAGTCACTGGGCCTGGCTTGAGCTTCTGAGACCTCAAAGCCTGCATCCAGTGACAGACACACTTCCTCCAACAAGGCCACACCTCCTATTAGTGCCACTCTCTATGAGCCTATGGGGGCTATTTGCTTTCAAACCACCACAGCACCCCAAAACTCTGAAGCGTCTCTTCATTTTGAGTTGTTTCCATGTTAAAACACCACACCACAAAGTAAGATGCTGTCTCATCAGGGTCCCCAAGACACCCTGAACTGACTGATGAACTTCTCCAGAGACAGAGGATGCTTCCTAACTCAAGATGAATTTTAGTTATGTTTCCTTGAGACTTAGTTGAGTAAACAAATCAGTTTTACTGGGGCTTTCTTCTATCCTGCAGAGAGGAGGAAGGGGCCCCTGTACAGGTGAAGTGCATAGGTAGAGAGGCTGAGGCAGTGGCTCCTGCCTTTGCCCTGTCCCTCAGACCCAACCTTTAGGGAAAGTGAAGCCACTCACCTACATAGAAATACTCTGGGGACTTGTCCTCTGATGATAAATCCTTTATGGTGCCTCCGAATCGAAACCATAGTCCAAAAGCAATGACGGCTGATCCGGCCAGCTGGAAGATAAGCAGCAGCGTGTTTACTATGGAGGGGAGAGTGTGCACACAGGCTGGTGAGCAGGCTGTGGGCACAGGATGCCCAGGCTTGGAGGGGCTGCCCTTGTAGAGACCATCTTGCCCGCTCTTCATGTCTTACCAGGGTGGAAACCAAGTTTAGAGGTAAAATAAAAACATGGGCTTGTTGCCCCTCAGGGCCCTAAAGTGTCTGATTAGCTCTGCCCTGTCTTGATTCCAGCCACAGGGTTTGCTGTGCTACTGGGCTTTCCCATGATTTATTTGCTACCCGTAGAATGAAAGTGTGTCAAAACTGCTGTTCCCACAACATTCTCCCTGCCAGGCATCTGCCCCTTGCCCTGTTGTTTCTTGCTGGGGATCCTGGGCTTCCTCACCAACACCTTAGTGAGTGGCTGCTGTATCGGGGGGAGGTCACCAAGAACAAGATGAACTCTAAGACCTGGGGGAAGCCACCTTCTAAATTAGAAAAAACAACACACACATAACCAAAAAAAAAACCCAACCAACCAAACCCACACCAACCTGTGAGCCCACCTACACTTCATGACGAAGTTTCCAGTTAGAGCTCTGTTAGGAGACTCCTGTGACCCCCCTCTTCTTGATTCCTACACGGTGACCACTGCCCTGCCCCTGCCCAGGCATGGTTTTGCAGGCAGAGAAGAAGGGCTTTTTTTTTTTTTTTTTTTTTTTTTTTTTGGTTGTTGTTGCTATTTTGAGTTTCCATGGAAAGCGAGAAAGGAAAAAATATTTTTCTGAAAAGGCATGGTCTGTATGCTATGTGGCTCATGGAGAGGCTGAGTGGCTGGCACAGGCAGTGGCTGGGCAGGCTGGCAGCTGGTAGAGTCATCACTGGGCTTCCTCTCCCGAGGCCGCAGGGCGCTGCAGGCTCCATGTCTAAGCTGGCAGTCCTGTATGTCAATCGCAGGACTGTCCCAACGGCAGGCCAGCAGGCTCCAGCCAAGTGCTTTCTCTACAAACACCACTCTTGAATATTGCTGTATCAATTAATTAACAGTTATTTACGGGGTACCTTGTGAGTGTGAACTATGGGAAATCAGCAGAGATGTAAAAATAGCAATGTGCCTCTCCGACTCTCCTAGTTACCATTGGGCAGCCCTAGCCTTCCACCAGGCAGTGAGGATCTGCTCTTATCTGAAAAGAGGAGATCACCCAAAGATACTGGCAGCAGAAGCCAAGGAGGGAATTTGGAGGAGAGGCGTAAGAAGGAGAAATTCAGCCAGGGTTAGGCCGGAGGCCTTTCTAGGCAGGCTCCTTCTCTCCTGCAGGACTGCTTGAAAGGAATCCGGTGCTTGCCTGGGAAGGTTACCTGGCTATATTTATGAGGGCTTTCCTCCTCTTCGTCTCCTGCTCCCCAAGGCCGAGTCCCTGTGTGGCTGCCTTCTTCAGAACTATGCAGGCCTGCCTTTAGTGAGGGGGAGTGGGAGGCCAGGTTCCACCAGCTGGCCTCTCCCATGTGGAATAACTAAGGCTTGCCGGCCCTTAGAGAGGGCACTAATTGGATAATTTGAGGGCAGCTAAAACAGCTGGGCTCAACCGTCTTTTGAAAGAGTTTTTAAAAGAGGAGGCCGACATGGAAATGTGACATGAAATCATGCTAAGGCATAACATTCTTTATCTTTGAAGGGTGGAATTACAGGTGACGTTTCCCTTCTGTCTTCTAAGGGTTCTGCATTAATTAGGCATTAGTCTCCAATGCTTAAAAACACAGCTTTTGAGGAGCACTGCATACTAGCTTTTATGTCCAATATGGGAAACGGAGAGTCTTCTTGGTCTGTGCTTACCTCAGGGAGATGCCAGCCTTGGGGTCCCGGCTGCTATGGGAAGGGAGGAGCAATGTCCTTGGTTAGACCTGTCCCTAGAAATGCCTGGGGCTGCCTGGGATGAGTCTGCCCAGCAAACCTCACAGGCTTCCCTGCTTCCATGTCTCTCTGGTGCCTTCATGGAAAGACAGTTTCCAAACACAAAGCAAAATCTATTGACAGAGGCCCTGGGCCCAAACCAGCAGCCACCACACAGACTACGGAGGAGGTGACTAGTCTCAGGGACACCCTACCACGAGGCCACATTTTTGGAATCTCTGAACACAAACTCTAATTTATAGCTGTCTGGATCATCCTCCCAGACAGAATCCATTCGTCTAGTTCTGGCACAGATGGGTCTGAGGCATAATGGAAAATGAAAAGAGAGGTTGCAATTTAGAGCCACTGGGCAATAGGGAAAAATCTGCGCTTGCTCATCCACACCCCCAACCCCAAAACCACACACACGGCTTCCCTCCTCGGGTCAAGGAAACTGTGGCTTAGCTGAATGTCATCACTGTGCGGCAGGGAATCCTCCCCGAACGCTGTGGGCTGTGCTAGGGATGTGTGGGTGAGGAGCTGGCCGGGGCTTCTGCGATGAGAAGCAGAACGGTCTCTGCTTTGGAAGGAGCCACAGCAGCCACCATGCAACTCTTGGGCCCTTCTGAATGCTCCACCCGTCAGGCTCATGAGGTACCTACCATGTTTGCTACACTGGAGGATGGTGGACTGCACACTAGACATTGTTCAAGGGGGAAAAAAATCACACTAACTCCATCCCAGTCAAGAGCAAAGGAAGCCAGTTTCCTGTCGGCCACATGGTTCCCGTTACTGTGTGCATCCCTATAGCTAGAAGATGCTCTCCCCAACCCCCAAGGGATGCTTCCAGGGCTCTTCAGTCCTAAGTTTTAACTCAGCAGGGCCCCACCTCTCCTAGGCCACACTGCTTTTAATTTCAGCCCATTTTGCATTTGGCCAAACTCTATCTGCATTCAGCTAAGGCTGAAGCAAGCAGGACATGAGAGAGGCTCCCTTCCTCCATATCACTTCTTTCTGTTCTTTCTTGTACATTTAGTAACAATCAACCACGGCCCCATCCAGGCCAGGCACTGAGCTCCACGTCAGAGACATGGAAGACAATCACGTAAAGTAAGAAATGCAGTAAGATGCAGGAAGTGTGCCGGAGAGTGAGAGCGCACATTACCAAGGGGCGGCACAGAGCACACACCACGGACGGGCAGCAGTCAGCCCCGTTCTGATTTATACCTTGAAGAATGAGTTGGACTTCCTGGAGTAGCAGAGAATTCGTGGGATGAGATTGCCTGAGGCAGAAGGACCAGCATAGGGAAAAGAGTCATCCCTTACCACCATGCCACGCCAAGGAAGAGACCAGTGCTGGGGAGCACATTGCATCATCATCATCATCATCATCATCACAGGAGTGCAGGGCAGTCACAGCATGGCTGCTACTTAGCCGGCCATCATCCTGGGGAGCCCACTGCAGGGCCCCTGAGGGAGGGGAGAGAAGCTTAACTCATCTTTTGGTGGGAGGGAGCAGGAGCCTGAATGGTGCTTGGCTGCCAGACACAGATCAATGCTCAGGTGCCGGAGGATCACAGAGGGGACCACAGGCAGCGGTATGGAGACCCACGAGGGCCAGTAAGAATCACTGCAGCAGTGAAGGAACACTTCTGAGGGCCTTTCTGCTTTTAGGGAAGGGATTATTACCAGTGTACCTATCAGAATTACAAAGAAGAAACGCTGTGGCTTTTGCAGGAATGGACTTTTCTTTTTATATTATTCATCCATGGGGGGGGGAATGCACATGCCACAGCGAGTGTGTGGAGATCAAAGGACAGCTTGTGGAAGTCCATCGTCTCCTGCCACCATGTGGGTCCTAGGGATTGAACTCAGATCATCGGGCTTGGTGACAAACACCCGTGGAGCCACCTCACTGGCCCAGGAGTGGACTTTTCATGCGTCAGAGAGAGCTGAACCTTGGTGGTAATTACTAAAAACAAATAATGAAAACACTAAAACCCAAAAGCCAACAAACAGAACGCTTAAAGGAACATCCATTTTGATGTAGGAGGCAAGGATTCAGAGGAGAGGATGAATTAACCCTTCTGAAGTTTTCTGGGTCCCACAGAGAAGCAAGCCACTGGGTGCTCACAAGAGAGCATGGTAGGCATTCTTTTCTTGTGGGTCAGTTGTACACATGGCATTCCAAAAATGCAATGAGACAGCTGGCTGGGATAGTGTGTACCTGTAACTCCAGGATTTAGGAGCCTAAAGCAGGAGGATTACTGTGAGTTACGTAACTAGCCGGGGTTATGTAACTAGTGCTTGTCAGCTCGGGATACATTGCAAATACTAGGCCAGCCTGGGCTACATAGCAAAACTCTGTCCCTAAAACAGCTACAAAAAAATAAAAAATAAAATAAAAAGAGCCAGAAGGGATGGCACACACCTTAAATTCAGCACATGTGAGGCAGAGGCAAGGCAGACCTTTTGGTATGTTAGAGGCCAACCTGGTCTACATAGTGAGTTCTGGACCAGTCAGAGCTATGTAATGAGACTTTATCTTAAATAGGAACAAGAAAACCAAAAAGAAGGAAGAAAGACAATGTTGTAAGACAGGGTAGGTTTGGGGAACACACGTGAACCTACTGCATAAACATGCACATAGTGAAAGGGGGAAATGGGGACCAGAGCATAGCGCAAGGAACAGACAGGGCCACAAAGACCCGTCAGTAAACAGGACGCCCATGGATATTGTCATGGGCAAGTTCTTCCAACAGCTACCCCTGACCTAGAGAGTCTACAGGACACAGAAAGCTGCCAAGGTGTCTTTAGAGAAGACAGTTTATGCTCTAAAACTCAGTGGCAAAAAGGATGGGAGACCAGATTTAAAGTAGTTTGAAGCAAAGCAGACAGACAAAAAGTTTATACCAGATATCAACTGTCTGCAAAGAACAAGTCCTTCAGCTTGAGGTGGGGCCCTCACACAGATCCGCTCACACAGGACCCCTCGTGCATTTCAGTTGTATTTTTGTGCACTTGTTTGCCCCTTTCAGGGATTGCTGATGAAATGCCCCGTCTTGAGGACACTTTCTTTCCTTTTTCCCCCCAGTTATGAATTGCGAACAAGGGAGGTACATCCAGCTGCAGGGGGGGGGGGGGAGGTAGTTCTGAGATGCAGGACAAAGACATCCCTCCCTATGTCGGTCTTCTAGTATGCCCAGCTTTCCTCTCCTGAATACAAGCCACCTGCATGACAAGGAGCAAATGTGTGCTGCCCCTAAGCTCTCTGCTGATGAAATCCAGCGGACAGGATCCTTTCTGGGGCAAAATCACCCCCAGGGGGAGTTCTCTCTAAGCATGAGTGCTTGTACTCCAGTGGGAAACAATGGAAGGGTCCTCAGACACCTGAGTCAGTCTTTCTCACGTGGGGGCAGCTGCTTTGGCTGCTTCGTGGGGCAGAATGCTCTTCTGCCCTGCCCACAGCGGGGTGACTCCCCCGCCACTCTCAGCTCTCAGGTCACTGCCTTGGGGAAGCCTGTCCTGGCCTAGATATGTGTGTTGTTTCCTAGCTCACATAACTACTGCTGCTTAAATATTTCTGGGTTTTGAAGGCCTGAGCTCTGAGAGAGCAGGGACAGCTCTCAGCTGCTGGATGCTAAGCGTTTCCCTCTCAGGCTTGCAGAGTGAGCTGAGGTGGGGGAGGGGAGGCAGAGGCACCACTAGGTCAGCTGTGGAATGGATTGGGTTCTCCTCCTCAAACCCACATGATGAAGGCTGCCCTCAGCGTGAAGGGTCTTAGGGATAGGACCTTTGGCGTGTGTGTGTGTGTGTGTGTGTGTGTGTGTGTGTGTGTGTGTGTGTGTGTGTGTGTGTGCATGCACTGGTAACCAGAGGTAGGTGAGACTATGAGGGTGGGTCCTCATGGTGGGACAGTATTTTATAGGAAGGGATATCAGAAAGCCTGTTTTCTTTCTGCCCACCCTAAGGATGAGTTGAGAAGACAAATCCTCTAACAGTCAGAAGTGCTGGATCCCAACCCCAGATTCTAGCATCCATAACACGTGTACACAAACCCAGCTCAATTTCTGTCATCTAAGCCACCCATTCTAGACTTTTTGGGTTGCTGTTGTTTATGTTTTGGTTTGTTTTGAGACAGAGTCTAACTATGTAGCTCAGACTGGCCTCAAACCTGTGAGCCTTCTGTCACGGCCTTTCTGCTGGGATTCCTGACAGGTGCCACCAAGTTCCTCTCTAACCCGTATTTCTTCCTCTTCCCCTGCCCTGTCCTCTTCCATTCTCTCTCCCCTCCCTGTCCTTCCCTCTGTCCTCCCTTTTTCCTTTCCTTTTTTTTTTCCCTGGGGTTAGGATTGAACCCATGACCCTGTTAGCCTGACAGGAATCCCCGGAAACAACCACTCTCACAGCTAAGGGGGTACTTCCTAAAGTACTATTTTCAAATCTACCTGCGCCTGGGAAACACAGCGGCTCCAGTTCAGATACAGTGTCGAAGGCACTCAGCAAAACACCCGCCCACAGAAAAAGAAAACGCCCCCACAGCACTGGCTGTCAGGTTTCCTAAGCCTTCAGGGATGTGTGCTGAGAGCCACGCACGGTCACGGAGAACAAACCTGCACGCACCCCTTCCTGGGCGAGGTCTGCCCACTTGATGCGCTTACAGTAGCGCAGACACACACGCTGCCCTTCAATGCGAGAAGAACAAAAGCAGCCCCGCGTTCTTGCTTCCCCGTGGTGAACGCTATGTGCACACAAGCCCAGCTCTTTTGCTACTCTCTCTTTTTTGGGATGAAGCCATATGAAGTTGGAAATGAGGCTTCTATCTTAGAGTCCCCATTAAATGCTTTCAAGCTAATACCTGCTGGTGGCGGCAATTCGCGTCCTAGATGGAGTCCTAACGAGCACTCGCGGTGGTGCCCGATCTGATTGAAGCTCCATTTCGCCTCCATGAAGGGAGTGCTGCCTCATCCCTGCAGCAGGCAGATGTCAGAAGCACATTCGCTTTGGAAGATGACACTAATTTGCTCAAAGTGGGAAACGGGCTCCCCAGACTTTCAGCGTATTAGTCCGTGAAAGCAAGGCCAGGATTCGGCACGGTCTCAAAAGCAAGAGTTTTTACCAGAAAAAAAAAAAAAAAAAAAAAAACAAGGGCTGACTAGCATACGGCATTCACACCAAACGGCCTCCAAAGGACCTAGTTGCCCTGTTCTTGACATCAGGACCAGGTCTGGACCAGGAGAGAGGACTGCTGTGACAGCAGATGGTGACAAGGCTGTCTGAAAATGCCTGGTGGCTCCTGAGACTCCAGTGCTTGTGATTTGCCCTCTTATTCCTTCATACGGGCAAGCTCGTGCTTCCTTCAGGTGAGAGCATGTTTTCAAATTATTTATTTACCTATTATGTGTGCATGCCTGTGTATGTGAGGGTGTATGCGTGCACTGCGTGTGGAACTGCATGTGGAGGAGAGAGGACAATCTGTTGGTTCTCATCTTCCACCATGGGAGAGCCAGGGCTGGAACTCAGGTCATCAGGCTTAGCAGCAAGCCCCTTTACCCACTGAGCCGCCCCGTGAGCGAGCTTCACGATGACTCAGTGTTGACTCTCTACGCTGCATTCGGACTTTGATAGGATCAGAAGTGTTCTGTTCTCTGGAAAGAACACTTGACTGCGTATTTGTGACAAACACGCCCTTTTGTGTTTGCTGGAGTTGTTAGGAAGTGAACTTGAGTGGCTCACCTGACCTTGCTGGGAGGCGGGTTACAAGTGCTGTGGGGAACAGAAGTTTCAGGGAAAGAAAAGAACCTGGAGAAAGAAGCTGGCTGGGAAAGAGGGCGCTGACAACCTATTGGTGTCCGTGGACAGTGTAGGGTGTGCCGTGTTTATCCAGTGAATGCACACGATGCCTCGGGTTGAAAGAAGTACAGGGGAAGAGTAGACTCGGGAAGAGCAAGAACGTGGAGGAAGACGATGGCTTCCTAGTTTCCCCTCTACAGCATAACAAAGTTCCGGGCCACTGACTAGTGTCAGGGAGCAGATGGCTTTACCGATGAAGACCATAAAGACAGACCCTGAACTAAAAGCCCAAATCTATTAAGCCACAGCCTTGAGTTCAAGTCACCACTCACTGCCTGCCTTTTCTCAGCCAGCTGTCTTCGCTAAGGTCTCTGGAGTCCCCCCTGCAGGACCCACTGGGTCTCCTCCTCTGGTCTTGCCTTCTGCATGCGCAAACACTGATCTTGGCAACCACAGTGACTGATGTCATATCTTGACTGCACTGAGCTTTGCGTAAGCAGAGAGAAGACGTTAAATAACATTTATGTGCTCGCCTATCGTTCTTCAAGGAGGCTGAGAGGATGACGTTGGGGGGATAACTAGGGTTCATTTTTCTTCTAGATTTATGTTATTATTTTTAATCGTGTGTGTCTGTTTGTGGGTGTGCTCAGGTACACATATACACGCTTGTGCACATGAGTGCAAGTGTCCATGGAGACCAGAAGAGAGTGGCAGACTGGAGTCACAGCAGTTATGACTTCTCAAATGTGGGCACTGGGAGCCAAGGGTCCTCTGCAAGAGCAGCATGTGCTCTTTGAGCCATTGCTCAGTAACCAGGATGCTTAGAGACGGGCCAGAGCTCTTTACCCAGTTTTTAATGATTACAGTGAGAAACGGTGGCAGGAAGTAAATGCTACGTGTAGAATTCAGATTGGAACAAGCTGAGATACTTTGCTGCCAAGAAGTTACCTTGGATGGAATATTGTAGACAGCACAAAACCTAGGCTGGTGTTCTCTAGATATTTTTCCTAATATTAATTTTCTTAGAACCTGCTTTGAGATCACTAAGGAGCTGTACCAGTCCATTTCAGGATGAAGGATGTATCCTGCAGCTTGCGATACAACCCCTTCCTCCCCGGCCCTTGCCCTACCCCTGGGGGCTTTACCCTCCCTGTTCAATACCACACACACACACACACACACACACACACACACACACGCACACGCACACGCACACGCACACTCACACGCACACGCACACGCACACTCACACGCACACTCACACTCACTTTTATAAGCTGACTCTTTCCATTCACTTCTACTGTAAAGGACAGACCTTGGCACACTTTAGGAATACCTGTTTTCTAGAAATGTCCTCTTTTGAGTGTTCGGACTGAATAATGTCGCCCATAGACGAGAGACACATCCATCTGCACAAATAGTATCGTGTGTAGAGGAGGTAGAAATAGGGATTCTGTGGTCAGACTCTGTCTAGACCCCAGACAAGACACTGAACTTCTCTAACCTCGCTCACCTGTCTGCAGGGGTCGGTAAGGAGCGTGCCGGCTGAGTTGAGCCGCACACTTAGATCTGGGAGTGCCTGGCACTTGGCCTTTTCATGCTGATGGATTCACCGTTCCATTCAAACTGAAAGCTCAGTCTTCAAGAAGGCACCCCCCACCATGGTGCTTAGTGTTCTGCCACTGCCCTCCAGTTCTCACAGACTGTACTCTCCTGCTTTGCTGACAGCTGGACTTTCCTCAGCTTCTAAAACCACACCAGAAAGCGGGTGCCCTTTAGAGGCCATGCCACCAATTCCTTAAGTTTAGTTTATTTAAGACCTAGAAAGGGAAGAGATGAAAATGTAGTTATGAGACAAAGAGTAAGTATACTTAGGCTGGAGTTGTCTAATCGAATTTTCTCCAATGAGAGGTGGGGAGATGCCTTAGTTATATTAAAGCGCTTGTTTGGCAAGGACAGAGATCTGGGTTTGATTCCCAGAACTCACGTAAAGAAGGCCATTTGTGGCATCTTGCCCTGGTAATCTCAGTGCTGGGGAGACAGAGTCAGTGATCCCTGGAGCTCACTGGCCAACCAGTCTAGCCTACTTGGTGAGCTCTAGGCCAGAGAGAGACCTTGTATAAAAACAACAAAACAAAAACAAACAAACAAACCCATGGATGGCACCTGAGGAATAATACTTGAGGTTGTACACACACACACACACACACACACACACTCATGTACATTTATACAAAGGTACAACTGATCACACACGTGGAAATGCACACACTCTCTCTCACACACACATGCACAAGAAATTGCCCCAGTGATATAAACATCTGTGCTGTCCTGTATGGTAGCCGCTCGGCACCGAGGGCTACTGAGTACTCGAAATGCGGTAAGTGGGAGTGAGGACAAGAATATTAGGTTTTATTTAATTTTAAGGCTAAACAGCTCCATGTGATCAGGAGCACGGCCACCACATTGGACGAGCAGGTGTGGAAGTCACACACTCCCGCCTTCTCTCCCTGTTAGTCTGGGCACTCGGGAAGGCTAAGGACAAGGATGCTGAAGCCCCAGCTAGAGACAGATCTGCCGCCGGCCAGTTCTGGGTCCTGGACAAGTCTCTTTCTCTGTTTCCTCGGTTGTGACCTGGGGATAAGGGCAACTGCTTCACAGGGCTGTGGTGAGGCCTGAAGGGGTTAACATGAGGCTGCGCTCACATAAGCAGTAGCGCTGCCGGCCTTATACTTGGGCAGGGCTATTGTCCTTCAAGCCTCTGTGCGGAAATTATTTTTTTTAAAATGGTCTCTTAAAGAAACAAAAAACAAGTCTTGCCTCTCTGTGTAGCTTTTCTCAATTTCCATCTTGTTTTCACCTGCCTTGAGCTGATCAGTCCTGCTCCTCACCCCGCTCCTGTTTCTGCCCCACGAGGGGGTATTTCATGCCTCTCCTCGTCCTCGTACCTTAGAATGGTCCAAGACTGAACCTGACACTGGCTGTGATCACTCTAATCGTAGACTATATTTTTCCAAGCCAAGAGAATTTTATTGAGATAGTTATGTAGCTCAAACAGGCCTTGAACCAGACAATCCTTCTGCCTCAGCCCTCTGCAGCCGGGGTCACAGGAGTGAGCCACCATGCCTGATTCCCGCAGTCTTCCAGATCTTCTTGTGTGTGTGTGCCCAGTGTGTGCCTGGCGCCTATTTATTTCTGTCTTGTCCCCACCCCCACCTGAGGCAGGGCCTCTCATTGAATCTGGAGCCAGGGCAGCAGCTAGCAAGTCCCAGTGATCTTCCTGTCTCCACCCCCACAGTGCTGGGTGACACAGTGCTGGGTGACAGGGACCAGCCGCCAGGCTCAGCTTCTTACGTAGGTTCTGGGGATTGGAGCTGGGTCCACAGAGTCACAGCAATTGCTCCTCCCCACTGAGCCATCTCCTCAGGCCTCTAGTTCATTTCCTTATACCTCGTATTCCACATCCCAATACACTGATAATGTGAAGAGGCGGGAAGTGAGAAAACCTTGGACATTCTATTGACTGCGCCTTTCCGCTTTCATACTTTAAAACAGGGCTCATTAAATTACTGTGAAAATTAAAAATATAAAGACTGCTAAGACAGAGGTTGCTAATAATTCATTATCAGATGAGACCGCGTATGTGGAAGCATTCTGTAAACTGAAATCTCCTATGCATGGTAATTAGCACAGTTGATCTTTCTCTCAATGGAAGGTCGAGGATGGCGAGAAAGGCAGGCCAGGGTAACTCTGTTTAACCTGTAAGATGTGCTTCAGCCTGCTGGATGTTCCCATCTCAAGTCCACCTTCCCCAGTCTCTTAGAGACCCTAACCCAGCTTGTTTCAGTCAGGGCAGAGTTTAACAAGGAGAACAAGTCTGTAGTGCAGGCCCTGCCAGGGTTAAGGCTGGAGGGTGGAGCTACTTCAGGCAGGGTGATCTAGAATAACACTGTGAGACACAATGCATGATGGCAATCTGGGACTGCCAAGTACTGCTGTAGAAGAACCCTTAGCATAATAATGATCAAGGGGTAACTGGAAGCAAGAACCATGAAAAGCAAGCCCTATGGAAGGGTTACCCAGCCATCCAGAAACAAGAGTCTCTGAGCTCTTGAGACCACATTGTAAACAAAGGCCCTCCAAGTGTCTTTAGGGCACCAACGCCATTGTCCCCTGGGGGCTTGTTATCTACGCAGAACTACTGAGTCGGAATATATAGGTGAATAAGGTCTCCTGTACTGATACATTATACTAGGAGCTGCACTGACCACCAAAACCTGACCCATCTCCTTCCCCTGGCCTCTACCTGGGAGCACAGAAGAATGGCAGACATCTAGCAGTTCTGCCCTAGGGGAAGTGCACAGGGACTTTTATTTAGACCCTGTTGGCTCTCTCAGGTGCTGAGGGACTAGAAGAGGTTCATAACAGTCCCTGCCTCTGAGGTGCAAAGACCAGACTGGGGATGAGCTATTCTCAGACAACATGGAGGCTAGGGAAAGGCGTAGGGTTGGGTTTTAATCTTTGAATCACAGGGCAGAGTGTCAGGCAGACATCTAGCACATGTTTGCTGGGTGAACGGATCATCGATAGGGGACTCCATGTCTTCATAAGCTGTAAGACTCCAGCCACTATGACTGGTGGGATATAGGACACTGCATGTTCCCTCTTTCCTAAAGGAGCTCCTGAATTATGGGCCCTGTCTTCCCACCTGTACCCCTATTATTTGAATCCCACCATCACTAACAAATCTCAGGTTACTGAGCATGTGCTATGTGCGTGCAGGGCTTTTACATATATTAACTTTCTTTTCTTTCTTTCTTTCTTTGTTTCTGAGACAGGGTCTCACTATGCAGCTCTGACTGCTCTGTAACTCCCTATATAGCCCAGGCTGGCCTCAAAACTCATAGAGATCCACCTACCTCTGCCTCCTGAGTGCTGGGAGTATTAACTTGTGTTGCTGGAGAATTTCTCTCCAGCTCCCGTAGCCAAGTCCCGCCAGTCCCGGAACCCACTTATAAAATAAACACACAGACTCTTACATTATTTAAACTGCTTGGCCATTAGCTCAGGCCTATCATTGTCTAGCTCTCACTCTTATGTTTAGCCCATTTCTATTAATCTTTACTTTGCCACGTGGCTTGTGGCTTACCGGTACTTTACATCTTCCTTGTCCTGGCGGTGGCTCCAGGCGGTCCCTCCTTTCCTTCCTCCTTCCTCAATTCTCCTCTCTGTTAGTCCCGCCTATACTTCCTGTCTGGCTATTGGCCAATCAGTGTTTATTTACATATAGCGATGTCCACAGCAAACTTGTCTGCACAAAGATCACAAGGTGACTTGCAGACTACTTTACTATGTTCATTTTACAAGTGAGACGATGGAGGCTCAAAGAGGCTGAACAACTGAGCCCAGTCCCCAGGGTAGCGAGACCTAGAGAGCCAGGAACAAACTCTGGCAGCGTGCAACCAGAATCCACCTTTCAGGCTTTGGCTTTCTGGATTTGAATCACCAAACTGTGTACACCCGCCTAAGGTCTACCGCAACACTAGAACTATAGCTCTGGCCTCTCCAGACTGACCGTGTGGTGCACTCTTTGGTTCCCCCAGCATTCCTGGGTCCCTGAGGTACACAGTAGGGGAGGTTGGCCACTGTTTCTGTCTTCCTACTTTCACAGAAACCAGCAGTGCAGGTTGTGGACAGACAGCAGGCTGTCTGGGAGACTCCAAAAGTTTTCCCCACCCCCCACCACCCCTTCTAACAAGTGGCTGCTGCTCTGCAGTTGCTGTTTGAAATGTGTGGGAGAGAGCAGGAGCTACAAGCTTTGTCGGAGTCAAGCAGCTTTCACCCCAACCCCAGCCAAAGGGACAGTCTTTTCAGAAGCAGCCCGTCGACATCTGCTGTGGGACGATCCTTCTGTATGCTGTGAATGTGTGTTGCTACCATTGGTTAATAAAAAAGCTGCTATGGCCTATGGCAAGGCAGAATAGAGCCAGGCGGGGAACCCAAGCAGAGAGACAAGGGGAGCAAGATGTAAGGGAACACAGGTAACTAACTCCACGAAGCCACATGGCCAAACATAGGTTAATAGAAATGGGTTAATTTAAGATGAAAGAGCTAACTTGTAAGAAGCCTGAGCCACAGACCAAACAGTTTGTAATTAATGTTAAGCCTCTGAGTGATTATTATAAAATGGCTGCTGCCTGCGCGGGACCAGGTGGGACCAAGAAACTTCTGACTAGAGACATCACCAAGTGAAAATCCAAAGTTGCATCAGTCATGATGAGGAAGAAAGGACTCCACCTTCCCACTTGCCATTTATGGCAAGTGACTTTCAACCAGGAACAGGCTTCTTCCTGTTGGACGCAACCCTGAACAGTCCAGAGCAGCACAATGATAGGAAAACGCTGAGCAGGAATAAACAGTGCCCAGGCTATTCTTCAAACCAACATGTTTGAATGAGGCTGGGTGGGTTGTAGTGTTTTATTTATATTGCTATGCAACGGGGGGTGGGGGGGGGGAGGAAAAACAAAGGTGATTTCAGCACAGTCAGGACTATACCACGCACTGTGACTGTAGTCCCTAAAGTTAGACCTGATAAAGGCAGGGCAGACTCAACTATCAGATAGGAAGTTAGTCAGCCAGGGACCGGGCTCTACTTGGGGTTTTAAAGCATTCGTCACTCGGGGTGAGTACAGCTGAGTTCTCTGGGCAAGGGAACATTGCGCTGGTTCTGAAAGGTCTGGCTGAATGTTTACAATCTAGAAACACAACTGAGGGAACATTAAGCCAGCTGCCTGGACGAGGCTCCAAGTGGATCTGTGAATCGTAGACCACAAAACACACTCTACAGCTTCCATGCCTGTCTCCGGTCAGCTTCTGGCAGGACAGGAAGTATTGTCGCGGGGGGAGACCCTATACCTCAAAAGGAAAGACACCTATGGGTGTGTGGATATACTCAAGACACAGCTAAAGCTTTCCTTCCAGGGAAAGCTTCCCAGTCAGGAAAGGAACTTTCGAAGCCAGAGCAGAGCCTCTGTAGAATCAGGTTCCCTTAGTGACAGGAAGTCAGGTACGTGAATAATTTATTCCCTACAAGTGACTTCCCCAAGTCACCAGCTATCCGTTTCAGTTTGTCCCTTTCACTTTCCCAAGAAGATTGCCTGGACCTGCTGCTCATCCAAGGCCTGCCCTCTCACTGGGAGCCACTGGGTCCCCCTAGCTCTCTCCCGGACTCAGTCTATGAAAGTTCAGCATCTACACAATGAACAGGCAGAGGTAGGCCAGCTCTCCGACAAAGTTGCCTGTTGATGTCTAAAAATCAGGCAGGCTGTTCACATCCAGGTGTGTAACCCGAAGATTCGTTAATTCACTCTATAGAGAGCTAGTACCTCCGATGCGCTGGACACTATTCTAGAAGCTGAGGGGAATGGCTGTGAAAACAACGAGAAAATTTTTTCCTGTTCTCGGGAGTAGTAAGCTTTAGTGGGGAAAATACGCAGGTATGAGTTACGAGGATAATGTATAGTTATCCATCAAAGGAGTCCTGTGCAAGCCACTGGCACACATAGATACAATTTGTCAGCAGTAAGGGCATCAGGAGGGAGACAGTTACTATTTATTGAATGCTTCTTGTGTGCCAGGCAGTTAGTAATAAAAAGAAGAAATAACTTTATGTATGCCTGCCACAGGAAGGTGGGATCAGGTACTTCACACATTTCCTTTGAATTCTGCCCCAATTCTATCCCCTCAATTGTACAGACAAGAAGCTTGTCCTGGAAGTACGACTAGCTTGCTCAGGCACACCTCCTCTGTCTAAGCACACCACGCTTTGGATTTCTGCTCTCAAGCCTCATGGCTTTGCCACTCAGAGGTCTCGCGATTCTTTGCTCCTCAGCTGGTGGCTTGCCTTTGCCCACCCCCATCCTCCCAGCTCTTCAGAGGTTGAGCTCCAGTGTCTCCCAGAGGAAGGCTTTTAGGCCTCTCACTGATACTGGGGTTCCTTCTCTGAACTCTGTGTTTAGATCACATATAGGGAAAACCATCTCTAAGCTCCGACAGGCACTCAACCTCGCTGGACGGCGGCTTCTCTTCCTCGCTGTGTTCATGACCAGCGGTGTGAAGCTTGTCTCTTGGTCACACTCTGCCTTACTTTGTTCTTGTTCAGCACGCACTGTTCTCAGTTGCTCAGCTGGAGTGGTAGCTTTGAGAACAGTGCTTTAAGCTAATAGACACCATCTATCTAGTAATTGTTTAATAGTGGTTCTGAAACATGCCTGTGGGGTAGGATTACCTGGATGGTCTTCTAGAATAGCTTCCTGGCCCCCCCAGACCCCCCCCCAAGGGTGCCTGATTCAGTAAATCTGGCTTGAGGTGAGAGTGTCCATTTCTGAAAAAAAAAAAACAAAAAACCCAGGGGGCACTGATGCTGTTGATCCAGGAACCACATTCTGGGGACTGCTGGCTAAGGGGATCTGTCACGGGGTTAAGATGGGGTAGGCAGCTTTTGAGTTCTGTCTCTGCCACTCAATAGCTGTGTGACCTATTTGAGTCTCTGTGTCTTCATGTCTTAAAATGGGGTGACCCGCTTGCACACGAGCACTGGAGTAAGGAAGGGGTGCAGAGGCAGATGTAAGGTGCCTAGCACTGTCCCTGACCCACTCACTGCAAGTTTGATAAGTCTGGGGAAGCTGGTACAAGATGAGCATTAAGCCCATCCCGAGACTTCCCTCTCAGGCTCCCGTGAAACTTGGAATTTGTAAGCAGTGAGAGAGAAGGGTGTCACTGTGGTATGGCATCTATAATCAACAGCCTTTGAAACTGAGCCAGACTTCTAAAAAATGCAACACAAGGGCACTCAGAAACACTTCTTCCTGGAGTGTGAGAGATGCAAATGCTCAGGCATACAAAAATCTATGTGTATTTTTCAAATTCAGGGGATGCCCCCAGGTACCTCCTCCAAATTGTCCATTGCTGACCAATGTTGGTCATGACCACGTGGTTTCTGAAGAGCTTAGAGCTGCTGGGGTCACCCAGGCTAATGGGTTGGTGGACGCAAGTGGAGCCCACCGTTCAATAATTAATTACGTATTGCCCAGACAACCTCCTCAGAGCAGATGGGACAACCATGGCTCCAGCTCTGCCGCTGCTGTTCCCACTTCCCCCAAAGCAAGACTCGTGTCTCCCCTTAGGGTCTATCTGAGCAGCTACACTGCCTAGAATTCTCTCAAGGGAAGGCCGGTAAAGACTGCAGAAAGGACCTCTGGCGGTTCTCCAGGGCCTGGGAGAGAACATTCCAGGGATGGCCCACCCCTAACCATGCCCCGCTAACACAGAAGACTGGGGTCAGGGCGCTTTCTCTGGCTGCCTCGGCGCATCTCTAACTGGGGAATGTTGCCAGGTCTACGCCACCCTGCAAAGTTGAATGAGATCATTTCAGGAGTCCTGGTGGTGGGCAGGGAGCCTGGGGGAGGCTGCTGCCCTTCCCAAACCCCTCCATTCTCCAACCCCTCATACAACAGCACCCACCACTGCCCACCCAGCAGTACCCTCCCCTACTGCCCAAGAAAAGGACGACCCTCCCCCCACTCCCTTAATTTTCGCTACCGCTCGTATTTTCCCAGCAAAACCACCAGAGCCAGGCGGTGTGTCCGCACACTCCTGGGATGGGGCGCCACCCCAGGCAGCCGCAGGGTAGGGCTTTCCCTCCCAGCTCCCTGGCCCGGCTGCCGGGCTCCTCCGAGATGGCAGCGCGCGAAGGGGGTGTGTGTGCACAGCAGGCTGCAGGGAACGCCGGCCGCCGGGGGCCCCAGCCCTCGGAATGTGGGGGCCAGCTGGGTCCCCCCGCACCTGGCACCACCCGCCGGGCGATGCCACCGAGGATGATGGCTCCTCTCGGGGAAGCACGGCACCGTGTCTTCTCTTCTCACCGGCTCTGGTGGCTCAAGCTTCTCTCTGCCCTTTCCCCCTCCACCCGTCCCCTCCCTCTTTGTCTGCCTAGCGCCTCTAGAACACCCTGCCTCCCCCCAGGGCCCAACTCTATTGCGGTCACCTCCCTGGGGACCCCGGCCCCCTAGCTGGCCCGCCGGTTCGGGTCTCACCCAGAACAGCAGGTTGAAGCCGAGCAGCAGATACTTGATGCACCGCAGACCCCCGCGAAAGCGCCCCATACTGCGACCCCGGCAGCGGGCTCCCGATTCCCCAGGCCCGCGCCGAGCCCCGGGAGCGGCGGGCGCCGGCGGGAGGGGCGGGGCGGGTTTGGAGGGGCGTGACCTGTGGGCGTGGCTTGCGGGCGGGGACCCCGGACGCGAGCGGCCAGTTGGCCTGGGATGGGGAGCCCTAGGGTGGAGATGCGGGTCCCGGGCACCCGCTCCAGCCCCTCGGAGGTGGTACCACCTTCCTCCGCGCAGAAGGGCGCGGGTTCCGGGGCAGCTATTGGAGCATCTGTGCGCGAGCAGCGCCCACCCGGGACACGGGGTCCATTTAGTCAGCGCCGGGTGCCCAGACTCCTTTGGGGCCCGCGGTAATGGCTGAAGTTATTTTCGGTGGCTATGGAAACATAGGAAGGTGTCTTTAGGTGGTAAAGCTAAGTAGAACCTGAAGCCGGTAGACCCAGTGGCCAGGCGCCAGGCAGAGGGTCCAGGGCTGCCGTTAATCAGAGTCCTCCAAGCTCCCAGGCCCCGGAGGCCGCTGCTGGGGACCCTCCTTCCCGACGCTGCGGTCCTAGAGGACTCTTACCTTAATAGGCAAGAACTGGGAGAAGGCGCACCAGGCGGCGGCCCTGAGCCCTGACACTACTCTCCACCCGGCCCAGCCCAGCCCGCCTGGCCAGCGAAGGGGAGGCAGACTTCCCACATCCTGCTGGGTTTGACAGACTGGGGGCCTTGAAAGGACTCCAGATTCTCAGGATCTACACTGAGATGTGTAGATGGGGAGGAAGGGGTAGGTTCTGTTTTGCTTTGTTTTTATTAAGTTAGGCTACTGGTGAAGAGTGCGGCGGCACCCACGCCAGTTGACTAAGTGTCTACAATATGTGGTGACAGACAGCACGGGGGAGACAGGGAAGTGTAAAATCAGGGAGCTTGTGCATTAATTTAGCAACACTCTGAGTGCCAATTATAGGCCAGGCATAGTAGCAAGCCCCAGAGACACCAGAAGAATGCCAGGCTTGCTATCACATCTTTACTGGAGGGCACAGATCTGTAAGCAAATCATCTGATCGAGGTGGGTGGGCTAGGTGCTGGGCAAGAGCCTGGTCTCTGCCTTGACTAAGAAAGGCTTTCCTAGGAAGAGTGAGCCTGATCCTGACGTGTCCCAGTAGAGAAAGCAGGAGGTGGGGGAGGGGGGGCAGGTGGGGGAGAGAGGGGAGGAAGCACAACCTAGCCTAGGAGCCGGTGTCCAAGAGATAGCCAAGGCGAGAGGAGTCAGGAGGTCATCAGAGCAAATCACAGCGGGCATGTAGTTCACTGATGTGCCACACTGTCCTGTTATCCCTGGGCCTCTCTTTCCCATCTCAGTATGGAGACTGTAGTATCTGCTTCAAGAGTTGTGAAGGTAAGGAGTTGATATATGTAAAGTGCCCAAATCAGTGAGGGGCGTGAGGTATAAGAGGTAGGAGCGAGGATAGCACCAACCATTCATTCAGTCTCTACCACGTTACCGTCTCAGCCTATGCCGCCATCTTTGAATATCTAGTGAATTTTATTATGAAAATGAGAAGAAAAATGAGAGTGCTGATTCTGGTAGTAACAGTGAACTAGAGACAAAGATAGAAGTCATTAGGTATGCAGAGGAGAAGCCTTGGTTTCAATCACACATCTGTCACCTCTGTTTGGCTGTGAAAAAGGAACTAAATTAGTGAGTCGTCTCTGGACCCAGTAGGCATTCGGTAAATCAACAGGGAACAGTGATGTTATACTGTTGCGTTATAATTTACTGTTGAATTTTTATGTCTCTAATATTTAGAGATTATATATTGTGTTGTCTCTGGGAACAGAATTCCTATTATGGTATATAATAAATCTATTGTTCTTCCATCCTGTAAGCCTATTGCATTTATTAGAAATGTTTCATTGCATGCCTAATGTAACATTTTAGATCTGCAGTATACACTCAACCCATATCTAGTAACTTTTCCTGTCGCTGTGATAAAATAGCCTGATTAAAAAAAAAGCAAAGGAAGAAGAGAAAGGGCTTGTTTTAAGTCACAGTTCAAGTGTACAGCCCATCGTGGTGGAAGTCACAGCAGCAGGCATTTGAGGCAAGTGGTCTACATTGTGTTCACAGCCAAGAAACAGAGAGTTATGAACGCTTGAACTTACCCCAGGATCTCGACCCAGGGAATGGTGCCACCCACAGTGGGCAGGTCTTCTCACCTTAACTAACCTAATCCAGCTGCTCCTGCACATGCATGCCTAGAGGGCTTGTCTCCAAGGTGATTCTAGATCTCATCAAATTTTTTGATTGAAGTTAATCATAACATAGTTAGGTTTTAGGCTGCTTGGCAGGAGTAGCTTAGATAAGGGGAGTCACCACTCCCCTCCTTAAGGCAACCCCACTTCCCTTGTAGCTCAGAAAATAAACTGGCAGGTGTTACAGCTAATGGGATGGGGTGGTAGCTCCAGATAGCTGGTTGGTGTCTTCTTACTGTTGCTTCATGTGGATCTTTCACTTGAAGTTGCTGTATCCTTCTTGATACCAGAATGGGGACAGATCCAACAGCGAGGACAGCAAAGCAGGATGTTGAGAAAAATATCTAGATTGTAGACTGCATTACTCCATCATCAAGGCAGCCAATTCTAAGGCCACTTTTAAGTCTAGTTTTATTTTTTTTAGATCTCTCTCTCTCTCTCTCTCTCTCTCTCTCTCTCTCTCTCTCTCTCTCTCTCTCTCTCTCTCTCTCTGCAGGTATTCTCAGAGGCCAGAAGAAAGTGTCATATCCCCTAAAACTGGAGTTACAGGTGGTCGTGAGTCACCTGACATGGGTTCTAGAAAAAGAACAAGTTAAAACTGATGATTGGGGAACTCTCACCTTAACCTTACAGCACAAACCTCCCTCCAGTATCCCAATCATATTTCCCACCAGATCCAAAATCCATGCACTTGTGGAAGGGCATGCAGCAAGCACTCTTAACCACTAGTCTTTCTCCAGCTCTACTCTGGGTTTTAGGATGTGTGTGTATCACATGTCATTGTGGCTGAGAGCATCCTAGCTAATGACACATTTAAGATACATTATTATATCCAAGTAAAGGATACATTAAATGTCACCACAACATTAGCCTTTAAACTAGTCACCAGTGCTGTCATTTCTCTCTTGAACCCGGACATGGTGCCTGAGCTCTAACATACTGGGACTATGAGGGGTGGCCAAGAAAACTGCAGACCTGCCTCCTAAGACCCTACTAAACTGTGGGACCAGCAACACCATATCCCTACTTCCATCTCTCTTGTTACGTAAGAAAAAAAAATCATGCTTGTGTTGAACTCTGTGCCTGTTACTGGGAGCTGAAATGGTTCCACTTGATAGAGGGAAGACAATAAATTCAGTTTTGAATCTGCTGAATTTTGGATCTGGTGGGAAATATGATTGGGATACTGGAGGGAGGTTTGTGCTGTAAGATTAAGGTGAGAGTTCCCCAATCATCAGCTTTAACTTGTCTCAGACATGCGCTAAAAATAACTATGGAAAAATATTTCCTCTTGCCCATTCCCCGAAATATTTTGTTATGAGTATTTTTTCAGATATACGGCAAAGTCAAAATATTGGGCGTCAAGCACCATCTCATCACCTCCTAGGTTCCCCAGTAAACATCCCGTCTTGGTTTTATTACTATCTACACAGCTGTCCCCCGGGCAATCTCTTACTCATTCAGCATTCCAAGTGTTTCACCCCAATCTCTAGCATAGAGACATTAGAGCCCAAACATTTGCTTATGTTTTGGTTTTCCCTAATAAAATTAACCTCTAAATTGTAGGCTTTAGGTACGTCATTTGATAGCGCTCATCAAATATCCAAACCATTTTAGGGCAGAGGGCACAGAGCATCACCACCGTCACAGAATTTCCGTGTGCTCCTTCCCAGGACGTCTGTGGCCCCACATCTCTGGGAGGCAGCCTTGCTCTGGCTTTCTTTTGCGGTCTGTTCTAGATTTTCACACAATTGACATTGTACAGTACTTAGCTTCACACATTTAAATTGATACCTAAAATTATTTCTTGTAAGTTTGGATATTTTTAAAGGATGTCATTTTTGGTGTATCTTAAATATTAAACATTTTAAAGAAAATTGTTACCATGCTCGTTTCAATACTTGCACTAGAAACTGCGTGCCAGGGTGACCTGCCACCCACTGTCATCCTTTTGAAAATACACGAACAAGCTCTTCTTGAACAGGGTGGAACTTTATAGTTTTCCCCTTTCTTCTTGGACACATATTTTCAGGTAAGTCTAAAATAATGCATTTTACGCTTCAAAGATTTTTCTTGAGTGTCTTTTTGTACTTGTCTGGACAAGAACGGCTATATGATGGTCAAAATGAATGACTTTTCTCTTGAGACCTGTAAGACTCCGAGTGTTAATTGGCTTTGCAGCGATTGAGTTAGTCTTCAAATTATTTTTAGTGTGCAGTTGACTAAAATAGCATGCATTTTTAAAGAGCAATCATTAAGCATCAAGGTAAGCTGGTACTGGCAATTGCTCCCTTTTGATATGACACAGATTTACTTTAGTTGGTTTGGGAGTGGGTTTCAACGTGGTGTCTTCAGACATCATGTGTCACTATACTTGGTTCTCATTCTCCCCTCCTCCACTGTCCTCTTCCTGTGTCCTTCCCCCTTCCAGATGGTTCTTTCTTCTTCTACTTTCTTATTAATGTGCTCCATTACCTATTTCCCACTCCCCTAGATTCTCTGCTCTCCTCCTATGAGTCCTTTTCTACTTTCATGACCTGCACACACATATACACACAAATATGTACTTGCATATATGCATACATATACTCTTAAATCTAGGCTCCACGTATGAGGGGAGCATGGGATTTGTCTTTCTGAATCTGGCTTATTTTGCTTAACACAATGTTTTTCCAGATGCGTCTATTTTTCTGCAAATGTCATGATTTCATTTTTCTCCATGGCTGTAAAAATTCAAATGATTCATGTGCATATGAGGCACATTTTCTTTATCCGTTCATGTGTTAAGGACATCTAGGCTGCTTCCATTTCTTGGCTATTGGGAACAGTGCAGTAATAAACATAAATGTGCCAATGTCTCTGTAGTATGTGGACCTGTCTGGTTCACATTCCCAACAGCCTTGCAAAAGTGGTCCCTTCCCCAACACACATCCTCACCGGCATTTGTAGCCATGTGTTTCCTTGGTGATAGTCACTCTGATTAGGCTTGAGATGGAATCTTAAAACAGCTTTAATTTGTATTTCCTTGTTGGCTAAGGATATTGAACACTTTCCATTATTTATTGTCCATTTGGTTTCTTGTTTGTTTGTTTTTTAACTGTCTATTCAGTTCAATAGCTCACTTACTAATTAAATGACTTGGATTTTTTGTTTAGTTTTTGCAGTTCTTTGTGTACTCTAGTACTCTATGCTGGTGGCCATGTCAGAGGAACAGCAGATGCGACTGAAGCTCAGCTGTCAGCCCGCCAGAGGCAACTCCCTGATGCCCGATAGGCAAGGCCCCGAGACCACAGACTCCAGAATGTCCTGTGGTTCTCTGTACCTTTACATGTTTACTACTGCCAACGTTCCCTGGTCTCTGGTGTGGTGTGAATGGGTGGGGGAGATCCCTGCTGCCTGTGATGTAGTGTGTTTATCTCATGGGAACATCCCTTTCTACTGGGCACTTTACCTGTGGATTATTATAAAGATGATTTTCTCCCTGACCTGTACTGTCTAATTGACAATAATAACATTAGTTTAAATAGAGGTTTTTTTTTTTTTTTTTTTTTTTTTTTTGGTTTTTTGGTTTTTTGAGACAGGGTTTCTCTGTGTAGCTTTGCGCTTTTCCTGGGACTCACTTGGTAGCCCAGGCTGGCCTCGAACTCACAGAGATCCACCTGGCTCTGCCTCCCGAGTGCTGTGATTAAAGGCGTGCACCACCACCGCCCGACCTTTAAATAGAGTTTTGATAATAAAAAATAAAACAAGGCAGTGTCACACAGCTAGAACACATGAGTTTCTATTGAAGAGCAATATAGACTGTGGCTTAGATTAATGATTAAGAAAAACAGTTGAGTCCCAGTAGCCCAGCTAGTTTAAATTCTTCTAACCTTAATGTTGGGAGATGTGTTTACAGGTTTTGAGTGCATCACAGCTGAAGCAAAGCTTTGAAAATAACTTAAAGTTAGACTAAGATGTTTTTGTCAAATAGCTTTGAGGTGAAAACCCCAAAAAGATAATCTAAAGTTTTAGAAAGTTACATAGTTGAATGAGGAACTCATTAAGGCCAGGGATCAAATACAAACCAGCCCAATTATTATTAACTGACATACTTTCCTTGCTAGGATTGGTTTGTGATCAATGATGATGATTAATTCCTTGTACTCATTTTGCCCTCATCCTCCTGATATAAAAAACTTTGATGAATGGGTATGTACTCCAGAGATTTAAAGTAAAGCTGACTGATTCTTTTTCATTTGTAAAAGTTTATATTTATGATTTCTTTAAGATTCCTCATAAAATTACCTTTCAAGATAAGTAATAATGTGATTGGTCCTTTCTTTGTAACCACAAAATGCAGCCTGCCAGTAAAAGAATATCCTGCTTGCTTACATACTCTTAATCTATAACAAGTTGCTTGTGTATGAATGTACACGAGTTCTTGGGATAACTTGTTTTTTCACCTGTAATACGTAAAATGTTTAATCATGTAAGGGATATGGAAAACATGCTGTTTTTTTTTTTACTTGTATTCATTGTAATCATTCACTTGAAAAACAGAAAGTAAACACATTGTAATTTTTATATTGCCTGTTGGTGTATATAAGTTGTAAGGGAAAGAATTAAGATGGAGTTAAATAGAGTTAGAAGGAGAACATCAAGAATGAGAGAAGGAAATTACCAGGAAAATAAAGAATAGAGAATGCAAAAGAAGAATAAAGAAAAGATCTGAAGGAAACCATCAAGAGAGTGTGTGAGTCTTTCCCCTCACTCCCCCAGATTAAAAAAAAAAGTCATAGTGAGCGCTGACTCTGTGGATTCCCTTTGAGCCCTGCGCTGCTGGAGGCTGGCCCCCAGGTAGTGAAAATTCTAGCTATAAATGCCAGGTCTGGCGTTCAGAGATAAACATTTTCCTACTGGGCAGGCTCCTTCCTCACTCTGGTGACCATTTTCTTTGCTGTGTAGAAGCTTTTTAGTTGCATTTAATCCCATTTGTCAATTATTGGACTTATGAAAATTCTTTCTTTGATGGAATTGGTGGGTTGGTGTTTTCTTTTATTAGTTAATGCATTTATGAAGAGAAGTTATTTATTGCTAGCCACATAGCACAGTGTTCAGAGTAAATTTTCTTGATTATTTTCATAGTGTTTTTATTGTTGTTTTTTAGACACGGTCTTGTTATGTGGCTCAGGTCGGCCATGAACTTGTGACCTCCTGCTTTCACAGAGTACTAGAATTATAGGTGTGCACCATTCTGGGCTTCCTTAGACTCTTTCTTAATTAAATGTCTCACCATAGATTTATCTATTATTGAAAACTTTTATTTTATTTTATATTTCTTCTTCTTCCTCTTCCTCCTCCTCTTCCTTCTTCTATGTTTGAGACAGAGTCTCTCTACATGGTCCTGACTGGCCTGGTACTCACTATGTAGACCAAACTGGTCTCAAACTCACATATGTTCGCCTCTGTGTCCCAAGTGCTGGGATAAAAGGTGTGTACCACCTTGACCAACAGAAACTAGTTTTAATGATCAATTCAGTTGGCTGGTCTTTAGTCAATGTTATTGAAAGCATAGGGTTGTCACCCTTTTAACTTACAGGAATATTATTATTCATGTTGTAGTTAGTTCTCTCTCAACATCTACAGCATTTTGCAAGTTGGTGGTCCAGGGAGTTTCATACCCTCGGGAAATGCACCACAGTCAGGTTCAGGATAGGCAGGCGACAGCTCCTTAAAGAAGATACCTTCCTGGAAGACAGAGTGTCAATCGACTGTAGAGAGAGGTACAGCTGGGAATGGGGGATCCAGCGTCAGACCCCTCAGAGCTACAGTTAATGCTGCAGTTCCCTCCAGACAGTTTCCCTCAGTCCCCAGACATGCATGATTCCCCCAGACAGATGGCTGCTTTATCTGGGAGAATGGAGGCTGTGCCTGTGCAGACCGTGCCAAGTGCTGAGGTCAGGGACTTAAGAACAGCATCCTGAGTGGGCAGGAGAGGCACTTCCAGTCAGCTTTCCACCACCACACCAGATGCCCGAGGGAAGCAGCTAATAAAAACAAGTTTATTTTGTCTAACAGTGTTGATGTTCCTTGAACAATTGGTCCCAGGGCTTTGGGCCTGTGGTGAAGCATGTCTTGGTGAAAGCCTATGGCGGAGCAAAATCTCCTACTTCACTCAAGGAAAAGATAGGAAGGAAGAGACTGGAGGTGCCATTATCTCTTTCCAGGAAGACCTGAAGACCCCTCAATAAACTCCACCTCCCAATTGCACCAAGCAGGGGAACAAGCCTTTCCAAGTGAATCTTGAGGGATGTGATGATCCCTGTTACATCAACTTGACACGATCTGGGATCATCCAGGAGACAACTACTGTGAGGGGTGTTCTGGGCTCTGGGCATGCCTTTGAGGGATTGTCTTTCCCAGGTTAACTGATGGAAGAAAACCTAACCCTGGGCAGGACCATTCGCTACGCACGGGCCCTGGACTGTACACATTGGAGAAAATGAACCGAGCACCGGTAGTCATCACTCTGTTTCCTGACTCTGGGTGTGACGAGACAAGCTGCCTCAAGCGCCTGCTGCCATTACTTCTGAGTCGTGATGACTGCACCCCCAAACTGAGAGCCAAAAGAAACCCTTCAGTTGCAGTCATCAGGGTATTTTATCCTGGTTACGGGAGAAGAAACCAAGATGGTGACATCCATACCGTCTATAGTAAACACTTATGGAGCCTGGGAAGAAATGACTAAAGACGTAAGAGAGAACTCAGAAGGAAGCAGTTCCCCTGAGAGCGAGTCAGGAGACTTTCTGGAAGGAGGGGACTCACATTGTATAATGCCTCAGGAAGAGCCGGTAAGTAACAGTTCATGCGTTTGGTGACCTGGGGTCTCTACAGCCTGGGTTAGGGCCTTTTTAGAAGGGTTGGGGAGGGCACAGTGGACTGCAGGAAGTCCCAATGATTGTGCTTGCAAGAACTTCAGCTGGGAGAGTGGTGGGGCAAGATGTCGGGAGTTTGTTTGTTTGTTTGTTTGTTTGTTTCCTTCTTAACGTGCAGGGGAAAGATGTGCTTGTAGACCTTGGGAAAAAGAAGGAAACCAGAAATATGGCCCATGAAGAACAAGTCAGGAGCTGAGAATGGGCACTGCTGGTTCATACCAAGAAACCGGAGGAAACAGGCAAAGGTGGACCGGTGGTATTGCCTCAGTTTCCCAAATGTAACCCCTGAGCCCCTGGTGATCTGCTTTTGTGACCTGTGGAGTTTTCTGCCTATTGTTCTACGGCCTTGTAGTCGATACTGTGTGGCTGGTTATTTATTTTTAATTTCTGTTACCTCTGTTTGTCTGTCTGTCTAGTGTGTTTGTACCTGTGTGGGCACACCACACTACTACACCCCTGTGGGGCAGAGCCCAGCCTGTGAGAGTGAGTGCTCCCCTTCCACCACGTGCGTCCTGGGGTAGATTGTTGCACTTGGTACCTGCACCGGCCCCACTGTGTGGTTAAAAAAAAAAACAATTTGAAAATAAGGTAAAGTTGCTCATTTTCCTAGTAAGTTGTGGGATAGTCAGTCTTGAGTTCTCAGCTGGGGTTTTGTTCCCCCCAAGAGGATTTCCTGGTCTTTCTGCAGATCATCTCAAGGCAGTGGTGCCATGTCAACTCAGACAGCAGAGTCCCTGGAGGCCTGCCTTGTGGTTGAGTTCTCAGGGAAGATTCCTTCACACCCACAATCAAATCCAAATGCAGGTGTTTCCTTGCTCTGTTTTGCTCCGTGGGGGTTTATTTCTTACCTTGAGAATGTAGCTCCCGGGATGGGCAGGTTTGGGTGAGGCATCCTAACAGGTTATTTTTGTAGGGTTTTAGGCCTGACATCACAAACCCCAAGCCATGGAACTGTCAACAGAAACTCAGGGCAGGGGGTGGCTTCGACACCGCCCACTTTCCAGGGTTCTTGCTGCCCCTTTATTTTGTCCTTTGTAGATTTTCTTCCTTTTGTGTTGGCTCAGCAGTGTGTGTGTGTGTGTGTGTGTGTGTGTGTGTGTGTGTGTGTGTGTGTGTATGTGTGTGTGTGTGTGTGTGTGTGTGCGTGCGTGTGTGTGTGTGTGTGTGTGTGTGTGTGTATGTGTGTGTGTGTGTGTGTGTGTGTATGTGTGTGTGTGTGTGTGTGTGTGTGTGTGTGTGTGTGTGTGTGAAGTGCTGATGTATTTCACACAGCGTTGTGGATTTAATGGGGAAGGTAGCTGGATGGCCAGCGTGCCCTCCTGCTAAGAAAGGAAGCCTGGTGTGCCTGCTGTCATAACTCTGGTTTTGATAATCAGGGCATGGGTAGTTTTTGACTGCCGGGTTTGCTATGTGTGGATCTGGTTGCTATGTTGCTGGAAAACAGTCTGTGAGCTTGGGGTTTCTAGACCAACCACTCTATGGATGCCCAGAGAAGGAAGGAAGGCAAGGGCCTGGGTTTGCTGATTACACAGCATCACCATGGTCACCGGTTGCTGGGCTCGTCTCTTGCAATCTTTTGCCAGCGGCATTCAGGCAACAACAGCTTCCTTTTGCCACTTTTTTTTAAAGCTTCTGGTATTTGCTGCTGAGAGAAAGGGTTGTTTATACGCTTGTGGGGACAGGTGGCCCAAGAGACGGGGCAGAGACTCAGGAGAAGAGAGCACACAGAAGCAGAATGACCTGGTGGGCTGGAACAACTGGCCTACTTTACTTTCACTTTTGCAGGGGCCAGAGAGGGGAGGAACAGAATTTACTCAGGTCTGAGTACTAACTCTAAATATTTATTCTGCCTTATAGGTGATTCCCATTGGAATCATGTGAATTAAAAAGACTCCTTTAAAGTTGACAGAACACAGGCCAGCGAGACGCCTCTGTAAGTAGACACTTGCTGCCAAGCCTGACGACCCTAGTTTGATTCCCTAGGACCACATGGTGGGAAGAGAGAAATGATGCCCACCAGTTGTCTTCTGACCTCCACACGTCCTCTCTCTCATTAAACAAATCTAAAAGCAATATGGACTAAAATTGCAGAATAATTTTAGCATGATTTTAGTCTATAAGTTTCAATGAGCTTCAAAGACCAAGACCAAAAGGATCAGTGTCTAAGTTCTTCTACATTCTAAAGAACGCCTGTGTGTCCTAGTCATTGTGTATTTCTGCAGGAAATCTATACAGAACTAATCCCGTGGTTATGAAAGATTCAAGATCTTGGTTGCCTGCTGAGCCAGGAGAGCACTCTCCTCTCTCTCTCTCTCTCTCTCTCTCTCTCTCTCTCTCTCTCTCTCTCTCTCTCTCTCTCTCTCTCTCTCTCTGTGTTTGTGTGGGAGCACAGATCCCCAGTGACACTCCTCCAGTCAAACACAGCCATCCCCTAGCCCCAGAACCCAGCCAGTCTTAGGTGAGCTAAACCTGTATATGTTGACCGGAGCTCATGAGTGAGAAGAATTTTTGTTTTCAGTCACTGATTTTTGGGTGGAGTTGTTGGGCGACGATAACGAACTTACTGAACGTCATACAGGAAAATGTCTATACAACTTTAGTTTATCTTGGCCAAAAGGCTGAGAAGTGATTAGAAAGGAAAAGGGTTCTGTACAAATTGTCCACATGCTCTAAGAGCTATGCCAGGGTGATGAGCCTTTATGCACGCAAGACCCCGAGAAAGTGAAGCATCTACTCACAGACGGGAAGGGGGTGTCTATAGTTACCCAACTACCGGTAATGAAATCACTGCCCAGCCCCCAAACAGACAAAAATATTAAGCAGAAAGCAGTCCAGCTGACCTCTGTGTCCATGGGGTCTGCATCTGTGTTTGTGACCAACTGTAGATCAAATGGAGTTTTTAAAAAATGGTGTCAGTACTGAACAAATATAGATGTCTTATGCCAGCCTTGTGGAACACAGCATGACAACTGCTGTGTATCGTCTATCTGTGTTTGGTGGTATAAATAGTCTAGAGATGATTTCAAGTATGTGGGAGGAAGTGTGTAGATTATATGCAAATGAGCCATTTCCCATGGGGACTTGTGCATGTGTGGAGTTGGATATTTGCAGGAGGTTGTGGGATCCTGGAATCTGCACTGGATACTGAGGGAAAACTATCTCCAAAATAGTTTAAGAATTCCTACACAGAAATTAAAGGCAAGAAACTCCACATTAAAGAGAGTGAAAAGCCTTAAGAAGCACTTGACAAAAGGGGAAATCCAAACAGACAGCAATCGCTTGTTTTCTCGATCTCAGAAAACAGAGAGCTGGACACCAAAACCCTAGCTACAAGCTGGTAGCCTAGGGCTCATGACTAAAGTACTGCTTTTGAGAAAATTCCAGTGTCAAGGCTAGCCCAGAAATGTAAGAGACAGGATGCACAAGGCTAGCCCAGAAACTTTAGAAGCAGGATGGCTGACATGAGTGACCAAACATGGGCTGAGATGCGCAGTGTGGCAGCAGTCTCCTGTTACAGGCTGACCCCACTCCGAGCCAGTGGTGTTTTCTCTGGGGACTCAGAGGAAGGGCTTCCTCCTTGGGTTAGCATACAGCAGAGACTATGGCAGGTGGGAACGGGCTAAACAGCACATGGAAACCCAACTGCAGCATGAGAATACTGACTACATCTACACGGGTCCTTTCCCTTGTTATATGACGTGGCAGCCATGTGTTTGGGGGTAAGGTGGCCTCCACCCACCTGCAGGGATAGAATGTGGGAGGCCTGAGCCACTGACCACAGTCCCACTTCACTGGCCACAGATGGGAATATTCAGCCTTCCAATCTGTAAATTCAACCAGCTGGGGATGAAAAGTGCTGCGGGGCGCGGGGGGGTGGGGGTGGGGGTGGGGTGGGGGGGTGGGGGGAGTGGGGTTGCATCTGTATTTAATAAGTAAAGTTTTTTTTTCTTGTCTTTCCCTAAACACTGTAACAACTACTTACATAGCATTGACATGGCATTAGGCATGATACGTAATCTGAGAATGATTTAAAGCATATGGTTATATGCAAATACTATGCCATTTTATTAAACACCCGCAGATATTTTTAAGATTTATTTTTATTTTATGTTAATGAGTGTTTTTACCTACATGCACGTAAGTGCACCACATGCATGCCTGGTGGCCTCAGAGACTAGAAGAGGATGTTGGATCCTCTGGAACTTGAGTTACAGATGGTTGTGAGCACCGTGGGGGTGCTGGGAATTGAGCCTTGGTCTTCTTAATCACTGAGTCATTTTCCCAGACACACATCTGCTGGCTGCTGTACCTAGGGGTCCTAGAACCTTACCCTGCAGACATGAATAGAGACAAGAAGATTGATCAGTATGTGGAGGTCAAGTTACAGTTCATTAGTGAGCTCTTTATGGTAATATACATGGGAAATATTTGGACAATAGTGATAATGTTGCTTTTGATGAAGCAAAGTAAAAAGTAAGATAACTGAGTCAATCAATATTCAGGAAACAATCATAGAGATGGTGCACAGATACGACAGAAGCCATCGGCAGGGAGGAAGTTGCTGTTCCATGGTGGGAGGTTTCATTTTAAGGAGTTGGTATAGCCTTTCCTTCACGTGTTCTTAACATACACTCAGTTCTTCTTCGTGCGTGTGTGTGTGTGTGTGTGTGTGTGTGTGAGAGAGAGAGAGAGAGAGAGGGGGGGGGGGGACACATATGTACAGGTTCACGCACCCACACGTGGAGGCCAGAGGAGGATGTTTGGAGCCCTGCTCAATCACCCTCCACTTTATTCCCTTGAGACAGGATTTCTCACTGGATTTGGAGCTAGGCTGGCAGCCAGCAAACCTGAGTGATCATCCTGTCTCTGCCCACCCTGGCCAATGACACTGGAGTTACAGGCGTGTGAATATGCCTGGATTTTTACATGGATTCTGGAGACTTGAACTTGACCCCTCCTGCTTACACAGCAGGCACCCTTTCTTACCCACAGAGCCATCCCCCACCCCACATTTGCTTGGTTCTCATTGAAATTCATCAGCTTGCTTCACATGGGAATGACATGTTTGTAAATGACCGGCGTTCTGAAAAAAAAAACAACAACAGACATCTCTTGATTTTGGCAGTGATGTTTTGAATACTTGACACATTACATACCATAGTTTTATCTATCTTTAGTATCAGACATTCTTACTTCATCCAAAAGTTTTCATTCAAATGCAGCAAAGGAAGTCTCCATGAAAACGAAAAGGACATTTTTCAGAAACTGGTAAGCTGGAGTCTCCGACCTGCGCAAAGACGCCCGACCTGTGCTCCAGGGAATGCATCACCCAGGAGGCACCTGGAGATGTCCCGTCTCACCGTGATGCCCAGCTCTTGTGCAACTTTTCTCTGCAGAGCCTTTGCAATGCCCTACTTTCTTTGAAGCATTGTGGATTTCTTAAGATATTGCAATCTACATTAAAATGTTCTTCTTGTGAGAATTACATGTCGAATTAGCACATCTGGGGCAAAGCTTGCCAAATCGGGAAGGAAATTGCCATGCTATCCCAACAGATAGCTCTTCTGGGGAGCCGTGGTTCTGGCTCATCTGGGGCACCTCCTTCCTCTGGGCCCGTTTGTAGACAATTGGGTTTCCCTGGCATGTTGTCCTGCATACCCGGAATCTCAAGTACAGCCAGCAGAGACACCTTCATTCTCCCCAAAAAAGGGAACACTTTCTGGCCAGTCTTCATCCTTGGATGAATGGGCATATCTGTAGTTTTGATGACTTGGGATTCCTAGTCGCTTTCTCCTGCTTTCTTACCGTGTTTGGTGGCTTGAATAGTTCATGTGACTGCTCTCTCTTCAAAAGCTACAGATGAGTCAGAGAACAAAGCCTGAGGGAGAGCTTTTATGATGTGTAACCTCATTCAAGGTGCCATCTAGAAGCTTCTTTCTCTACTTATCCTCCCCCAAACTTCCAGGTGGCCTGTCCCCTTGACAAATTGCTGCCAGAAAGAGATCACTTCCTCAGTAAGACCCCTGGAACCTCTAGCTTGAACCTGATGACCCTCTAGACGTTTCTTTAGGATCAGCAGTAGACATTTGATGTCTTGTGATGCTGGGGATGGGAGTCAGAGAGACATGCATGCTAGGCCAGTAAGTCTTCCACCACAGAGCTGTACTTCAAGTTCCTGATGAATTAGTTTTTGTCTAGAATGCCTTTTAAATTCTTTGGGAATGTCACTCAGCTTTGTGACCTTCCTTGGAGGTGGGGGGATCCTTCCCTCTTGGAAGCTGTTTTATTGAGAAACTGTGAGGCTAAAATTGTTGTCTGGACACAGTGACGTGGGCAGGCAAACCAAGCTCTGTCCTTCAGATCTGTCCCGGGAGAACTTGACTCTTGAGAGGAGTGGTGGAGGACTGGAGAGCATCAGAGCCTTTCATTCTGTAGTAGGCCCTTCCTGGCTGTCCCGGTCTATAGCATGGCCTTTGCCACTGCCTTTCTCAAGGGGAGGCACACTGATGTAAACTGTCTTCTTCCAATATACTAGCTTTATACTGAATTGAACCAGACTCCGTTACTGTTGCTATAACAAAAGAACCCTCAAATAAGCCACCCACCTCCAATTCTCTTGTCTCAGTCCTTTTCTAGGCTTTATCTCCACTAAGGCTCGTTAACAACATTGACGCCCAACAAAATACCGTGAACCGGAAAGCTTGTAAACAGTGACAGGCATTTCTCATATTTCTAGAGGCTTCTAGAGGAAGACCAAGATTCAACACCAGTGGGTTTGGGTTTGGTGTCTGGTGAGGCTCTTGTCTCATAGTGGCACCTTCTAGCTGTAGCCTCACATAATGGAAGGAACGAGCCACCTCTCTGAGGTTCTTTATCACATTCACAAGGGATCCTCTCAACACCCTGAGGACTCGTTTTCAGCATACGAATTTTGACTAAAACTCAAAATCCAACCACAGACTGCAAGGCCCACACTGGTCTGGTCACCAGCAGCCGCTCCATCCCACCTTCCCACCACCCTTCTCCATGTCTCCCGACTTCGCGCCCTCTTCGCCTTCCTTGAGCGTCGCACGCTTACTGCTGGGTTTTCGCACATGCTCCCTTGTGCCTGCAGGGTTCCTTGAGTGGGCCTCAAGCATCGTTCCCAGCTTCTGGCCAGGTTCCATGGGTCAGAAGCTTTCCTGGTTCCCACCTGATACGTCTCTGTCATAACACTTTGTAATTAGAGTTAGCCTCCTGTGTGCGTTGTTTTCACACACATGGATCCAACCAACGATGGATCAAAAACCTTTGAACAACAATCCGTGTCGGTACTGAGCACAGACAGACTTCCTTTCTGTGCGATTATCCCCCCGCCCTCAATCTACACAGCAGTCACGGTGTATTAGGTAACACAGCCAATTTAAAGATGATTCGAAGTGTCTGGAGGATGTGTATAGTTACCGCGCCATATTACAGGTGAGACAAGTATCTGCAGACTTGATGTCTACAGGGATCCTGGAGCTGGTGCCCCATGGACACTGAAGGATGACTGTGTATATCTGTGTGGATTATCTGATCCTTGCTTGTCTGCCTTGCTGACTAATAAGCTTCTCAGAAGTGGGATCCATGTGTTTCCTCTGTGACTGTATTCTGACATAGCACTTGATGTGTACAAAACATTTTCTGGAATAAATGGATTTCAAAGAGTCATATCTCATCTGAGATATGGCCCTGTGTTCCCAGTCTTCTTCTCTTATGAAGAGTCCTCAGCTGCATCTGTTCTAATCTAAGAAATATTTAATCATTTTATAACTTTTGAAATTCATTATAATGCAGGCACGCTCCAATTACTGGAATGCCGTAATATATTATTTACTGTGGCAAGGGGATATGACATGGCTTGTCACTATGAAGGAGCTTGCAAAAGCCACACTCGGGTATGATGTCATCTCATTTCACCCTCCCATTCTTCATTTGACAAAGCAGAAACCAGGCTAGGAAAGGTTAAGTGATGTATTCAAGGTCACACAGCTTACCAGGGTTGAATTCGTGACATGAACTTCGAAGCCATTGCTCTCACGGGGTTCCCATGACCTCCCTTCCCTGTGTGTCCTTCCGGAGACATGCCTGTCATGCTCCAGGTTTCTTGTCATCGAATGGATTTATATTCCTTCCACAGAGGAGGAAGTGGGAGCATAGAGAGATGGCCTGGACTTCTCACTTCCAGGTAGAACACTTCCATATACTGCAATAACAGGAGAAAGCCGGATGGCTGGGATTTGAATTCGAGGACGTACATTATCAGCAAGCAGTAAGGCTGAGCTGGAAGAAGCCAGCCGATCACTTCCTTCCTGAGGTTTTTGCCTCTTCTGAGCTTGGGGTGGCCCTGACCTGAGTGAGCCCAGATACCATCGAAAGAAGGAGGGGATACATTGTGGTTGTCCGGTGGGGCTAGTGTGAGAGGGCTGACAGCTAGGGTCATCCTCCTGCTGGCCTGGATGTCCCCAGGGGACATTTGCTGAACTCGGGGGTCAGTAATCTGGGCTGCAAAACCCGCTAAACCTGGGCCTGAGCGGCCTGCATCACCAGCCAGTTTGTTTTCCAGTTCTTTCCAAGGTATCATTTCCTGGCTGTTTCGTTGGCAGTCTTCCCTGCACTGGCAGGGTTTATCAGGTATTGGCGCCCCCTGCTGTCAGAGAAAAGCTTTGCAAGGACTTGGCAGGTCACATGTCTTTCAAGAACCGGGGCCACAGTCTGAGAGTGCATTTCTCACATCTCCTCTCCCTAACATTGACTGTCCACGTGAGTGGGTCCCTGCAAGACCCCCAGGGCCGGCAGGGCTCACTTTACTCTGCTGTCTGTGCTCTAAAGGAGTCGGTATATGAAGCGCTCAAACGTGGCTTAGCATACAACGCTTTCTGACTTCTGAGAACACGGGTGGCTATGGGTATTGTTAGGCCACCTCTCATCCTCCTCGGTCTCTTCTGACCAGCATGCGTGCTTCTGATCGTGGTGGGAGCTGGATCCACTTTGGGTTCCCTGACACTCTCAGGTTGTTTACACAGGGCACCAGGGACTGGAGTCCCATGCTCAGAGCTGAGGGAGAGGAAGGGACTCATCAGCCTCCTGCCTGCTACTAGCTGCCTTCAGGCCTCAGGATGTCAGAGGCTAAGCTGTCTCCTTGTTTACATCGCCCAACTGTCCTAGGGGTGGTTCTGGGCCTCAGCTGCCCAGCTTCACAGGGCTCTCTCAGCTCTTAGGAGGAACCTGCGGCTTCAGCCCAGGCTCCCTGTCACCAGCTTCCTGTCCTCCGGGCTTTCGGATCCCCACATTCTTAAAGTCCCAGCAGCTATGGGCTCTCCCGAGTTTCTTTCCTGAGAACAAATATCACCACTCACTACCCTTTGCACGTTGCAAGCACAGACTGTCCCTCGGGCTCTTCCCCGTTTGTGTGAATCATGGTCTTTCTTACCCCCATGGGTACTGCTCAGAACTCTGTCTCCCAGGGTGCATTGTCTCTGCTAGACTGGAGTACAAACATCTGGCTGTCCAGTCCCTGGGCCATTTCCCCAAGACCTCAAACTCTGCTTGCCAGACAGGGATTCAGCCAGGAGCACCCACAGGGGTGATAGAGATGGGTCAGACTCTTGGGCTTTCCAGATGACCTGTGTCCCTAAGCAGCTACCAGGCCCTGAACATCTGTAGATTCTAAGCAAACTTCTTCCTTTTTTTTTTTTTTTTTTTTTTTTTTTGGCTTTTCTAAACTGAATTTCTCTGTGTAGCCCTGGCTGTCCTGGAGCTCACTCTGTAGACCAGGCTGGCCTCGAACTCACAAAGATCCACCTGCCTCTGCCTCTCAAGTGCTGGGATTAAAGGAGTGTGCCACCACTGCCCGGCCTAAACAAACTTCTTATTTTGTCCCCATCTGCATTATGATATGGTCTGTGATCCCTGCCCTTATCATGTCTGCAGTGTGGCAGGGGATGAGGCGAGGCCTGGCCCTGTTCATCCCAGAACAGGGGCAGCATCTGGTCATGCTAAGAGGTAAAGAATTCAGCCTGGACAATGAGGCCAATTAAAGGAAGAGCCGGACCATAGGGAGGCCCGCTGGCCCTCAGCCTGTGCTCAGCTGCGGGCCCCCTTTCTGGCAGAGGGTGGACACCTGAGCAGGAAGGAGGCTGATGAGAGGCACCTCTTGGGGCAGCTTCTGTTCTCGACAAGGATGACAGGAAGTTTCAAAGTCAAATATTCCCTGGAGGGGAAGTGTGAACACTTCAAATAAAAGTCACTGAAACATTCCCTTCTGGGTGGGTGGGTGGGGGGCACTCAGGGCTCAGAAATCACAGCAGGCTGTGTGCAGATAGCCTGGCCAATCTCAGCATGATGGACAGGGGCACCTTTTGCTATTCATGCTTTGAAATCCCTCTTTTCTTCCATAAAGGAAAAAAATGTTGTCCTTGGGTCATGAAGTTGAGGTGGGTTCAGGAAGCCTGTGATGAGAGAGAGAGAGAGAGAGAGAGACAGAGAGAGAGACAGAGACAGAGAGAGACAGAGAGATTGTGCTTTTAGCTAGCTCCTAGCCCCTCACATGTCTTTTGTCCCTTCCCCCTTTCCCTACCTCCCTCTTCTTGGGAGCCTATGGAGAGGGACAGGCGTCAGCAAATGCTCTCTTCTCAGAGGAACAGGTCACCTGAGTCCCCTGCTCTCATGGGACTCAGCTGAGAGTGTGCCTGCCTTCCTTCAGAATGCCCCTTCTCTGTTTCGGCCTTGCCTCTCCCCTCCCCCATTATCCTCGGCCCCTCTGCTAGGATTTCCACCCCCAAATCCTCTGTTGGGACTTGCTCACATTCTCCTGATGGTGCAGGGGTCTCCCTGCCTGTTGGCATTTCTCAATAGCAGCCCCTCCCTTGGCTTCCCCCCACCCCTGGCCCACTTGACAGCTTTAGAGGTGACTGATGATTGAATCTCTCATCCAGTTGCTGGAGGCCTGGAGGGGGAAGGGGCTCCATGAAAGTGAGGGGGCCCTGGGACTGGGACTGGGTGGGCTTGTCTCTCCAGAAGAGGCCCCCAAGGTCGTTTATAATACCCTAAGTTTAATATACTGATCCTTTTGTGGTCAACAAAGTAAGTTTAAAATGCTTTCATTGAAAATAACTCACAGAAAGGACCCCACCCCCACCCCCACCCCCACCCCCACAGAATTGGTGCCCCAGCAGGAGAATATTTTTGAGACACAGCAAGAATTTACAAAATTACTGATCATATTAAAGAAAAAGGGTTCTGTTTATTAGCCATCTGAAAGGTGAGTGGCGTACTAAGAGAAGGCATTGGGCTGTGTATCTGCTTGCAAAAGATCAGCTCATGTTACACATATAGAGCTCCTGTAATTCACGTGAAAGAGTTGACATGGGACACGTGGGATGAGAAGATACGAGGAAGTGTCGGCCCCACCATCAGGCGGTCAAGCAGAGCAGTTAGAGAGCGAAGAACTGACGTGTTTGTCCTCTTGGCAACAGTTACAGCCTGTTACAACAGGAACTGGGAAGCTCTAGACAGTCACTCACTATCCGTGGAAACGGATTAAGCCTGCCTCTGCACTGGATAATCTTCCAGGTGCTTGGAGCATAACAGTGACCAGGAAAGACAAAAGCACCATTCTTCCGCTGGCTTACGTTCTCCTGAGAGGCAGACAGTAGGCCAGCCGTGGGGTTGTTAGCTAAATTAAAGGCATGCGAGAAAGGTAGGTAGAGAAGGGGACGAAGAGGGGCCTTAGGAAGGTGAGCGGTTCAAGGGGAGCACTCACAGCGTGTCTGGTCGGGAAGGTGACACTGGACAGACATGTGTAGAAATGAGGGGACGAACTGTGGGAAGACCCAAGCTCTAGAACCCTCAGATCCTAGGGCGTGCAACAACACACACAAGAGCCACTGGGCCACGGTTATTTTGAAATTCATCCAGGCTCTTAGGTGTTCAAGGATTGGGCTCAGTTTCCTCAGAAAGTTGTTTCTGTTCTCTGACTTTACTCTTTTCACATACAAAATATCTCGTTTTCGGTTGAGTGGCTTTCCAACCGTACTGTTTGCATGGTAAAGTTTTGGTTCCAAAGTTGTCTTAATTTTGTATTGTTTCTGGCATAATTCTTTAAAAACTTTGTGGGCTTTTATTTATTAATTTGTAATCTATTAATCAAGGACTATCTTTTTGTTTGTTTGTTTTTGTTTTTGTTTTTTGAGACAGGGTTTCTTTGTGTAGCTTTGCGCCTTTCCTGGAACTCGCTTTGTAGACCAGGTTGGCCTTGAACTCACAGAGATCCACCTGCCTCTGCCTCCAAGTGCTGGGATTAAAGGCGTGCACCACCACCTGGCAATCAAGGACCATCTTAACAATGATCTTTGAAGTAAGGTTTTAATGATCTTAATATTTTAAGAATCCCTCCCCTCCCCTCGGCCCGGTTTCACTATGTAACCCTAGGTGGTCTGGGACTCACAGAGGTCCATCTGTCTCCAGCTTCCTGTGCTGGGATTAAAGGCTTATGCCACAAAACCAGCTAAGAAACTTTATTTTTAAATACAGAGAATCTGCAAGACACAGAGGATACCCCTTCACACCCTTACAGGGGGCACCCCTTCACACCCTTTTACAGGGAAGATACAGGGGAAGAAGACCTCTGGAAACTCATTTCTTTTTTTCTTTTTTCTTTCTTTCTTTCTTTCTTTCTTTCTTTCTTTCTTTCTTTCTTTCTTTCTTTCTTTCTTTCTTTTTGTTTTTTTTGAGACAGGGTTTCTTTGTGTAGTTTTGGTGCTTGTCCTGGATTTCACTCTGTAGACCAGGTTGGCCTCAGACTCACAGAGATCCACCTGCCTCTGCCTCCTGAGTGCTGGGATTAAAGGTGTGCGCCACCACCCGGCTGAAAATTCATTTCTTTCTCAAAGAGATCAGAATCTTGGTAAGCATGGGCATAATTGATGCTTTCAGAATTCTGTAAGGCAACCAAGGACTTGAACAGTCTAAGAAATGTTTACTAAAGAAAAATGACTGAATCTTGGCAAAAAAAAAAAAGAGTTCTGTGTTGTGTTCATTTGCCCACTCCCATGTCTCTGTCTTCATTCACCCCAGGCTGGCTTGTGTTTCAGTTTCTTTTCTGTTGCTGTGATAAATTACCCCAATAAACACCAGGATAGTGGAAAAGGCTTTATAATTTATAATCCTTTAGCGTATAATTCCAGGCTATAACCCGTAATAGAGGGGAAGCCAGGGAACTTGAAACAGCTAGTCACATCGCACGCAGTCAAGATCCGTGAGACATGACCGTACACACTCACTCGCTTGTTTGCTTATGTGCCTCACGGCTTCTCCACTCTTGCACAGCTCAGGACTCCTTGCCTAGGGAATGGTGCTGCTCACAGTAGGCTTGGGTCTTTCCACATCAACTCACTTAATTAAGGCAGTCCACCAGACATGTCCACAGGCCAACCCAATGGAGACAACCCCTCACTGAGCGATTCTAGTTTGGGTCAAATTGATAATTAAAACTAACCATCACACCTTGAAGCTAATATCCTGGGAAGCCTGATGCTTATGGAAGCCATCTGTCCAGTCCAGCAACCACTGGAGGGGGCTGGCAGTACCCTAACCTAAAACCCTAACCTCAGTGCACTGCCATTGTTCGACTCCATGAGAAAGCTCTCTATCCCCTGATTTATCTTTATTTCACTCAGGAAGGCCCCATTCCTAGGCCATTTTCCAAAAACAGGTCACTGGAATCATTTAACATTGAGCTGCATGAGGAAGGGATTCTCCTGGGGGTAGGAAGCTGGGCAAAGATCTGAGAAGGAGATGGGGCACAGGGAACTCTGCCAGGCTGATACCTATTCTCGTGGATCCAGAAGGGCAGCCACAGGCGTGTGATAAGCATGTGCTCTTGAAAGCCCCAAGAAGGCCATGGCCTCTCACCTCTAGCTGGTGCTGAGGTAGTGCCTCAGGGAATAAAGGCGAAGACAGAGTTGTAAACTACCGACTACTGAAGACGTGTCCCAGAGCTCATGGAGTGTGTGCATGGCAAAGGATTGGAGGTCTGTGACTCCAAGGCATTTAAAGAAGTTTCTGTCTAAGCTGATGGCTACTCGGGAAGAGACAGTTTTCTTTAAGGATGTGGCACCTTATAGATGCACCTAGTACCAGTGGATGGCCCCACACCCATGAGTATATGAGCAGTACAAACTAGGTTATCTTAAAAAACAAAACAGGAAAGTGGATAGAGAGAAAGCTTAGTGGTTAAGAACACTGGTTGTTCTCCCAGAGGGCCCAGGGTTCAAGTCCCAGGACCAACATGGCAGCTCACAACTGTCCGTAAATTCAGTACCAGCGGATCCAGTGACCTCTCCAGCCTCCTCAGGCACCAGGCACATACACGGTACACAGACATACGTACATTCAGGCAAACACCCATACACATAGAAATGAACAGATAAAAACAAAACAAGGAGATTTGAAATTGGGAGGAGGTGGGAAGTGGGGGATAGATCTGGGGGGAATTAGGGAGAAGAGGGAGGGATATGATCAAAACACATTGTATGCATGTATGAAATTCTCAAAATATTAATACAAATATGATAATTAAATAAAAATGAATTCTGTCTAATTATTGGCTAACTTCTAAGCCAGCTAAGTAGAAACTGTCAGGTCCAAAGGAAATTCCATTTCTCCAAGTTCCAAAAGGCGGAGAGGACAAATGACCATCTGTGGTGCCTATCAGCATACCAAAGTGCATGCAGGCTCCAGGCTCCCTCAGTATCACACCAAGTACCTGGTACACATTTCAGTCTTCTTCCATCTTCCCTGCCCTAAACTCCCCCAGCTCATGGGCCTCCCAGCTGCTCCTTCTTCTTATAACCCTGCAGTTTTGGCTGTTTCCCCTCTTGTCATCGATGTTTGCCTTCCTCTCTGCCCCACCCCTCTGGTTCTCTCCTTCTCTCTATGCCCCCCCTCCCCCCACTCCTCTCATGGCCGGGTCCAGTCTGCCGGCCATGTTCAGTCTACTGCTTTCCCTCTCTGCTCTGGACTCTCCCAGATGCCTCTGGCTGTTCTCTCTCTCATATTTACAATAAAAACCTTCCCCTTAGCCATACCATGAGGGGGTCACATCGTCCGTTTATACAGAAGGTTCCGTGACTGCCTGTGACAAAGGCTACAGAGTTCGTAGGATTATCTCGGGAAGCAAACAGAGCCACGAGTGGCGCTAAACAAACCTCCCTGGCATCGGGCGGTGGTGGCAGCAGCCTTGGTAGCGCAGCAAGCATGGCATGGGCACCGTGGCAGAGAGAAAGGCCACTCAAGACGCACTCAGTTTTCAACCAGAAGTTAGAAGACAAACAAGTGTGTCATTTTGTTATGTTCACAGATAAACTCTCCTGGGAGGGGAAGCGTGTATGTTCGGTTTGTTAGACAAAGACTTTAAATTGGCTTTTTTTTTTTGTTTGTTTTTCGAGATAGGGTTTCTCTGTGTAGCTTTGCGCCTTTCCTGGAGCTCACTTGGTAGCCCAGGCTGGCCTCAAATTCACAGAGATCCGCCTGGCTCTGCCTCCCGAGTGCTGGGATTAAAGGCGTGCGCCACCACCGCCCGGCGTTATAAATGCATTCAAAGAAGAAAAGAAAACTCTGGCCCAAGATTAAAGGTAAATACAGCAACAATGTCTCACCAACGAGAGTATCTTAAGAGAAGGCAGAAGGTATAAAGAGATACAAACAGAAAGTCTGGAAGCGGAAAGTTCAGTAACTGCTGTGGACTAGTCATTAGGTTTGAGCAGACAGAAGAGGCAGCTGACTCAAAGGCAGGAGAGTTGGACCAGGCTGGCAGGAACATTCCTTTAATCCCAACGCTTGGGAGGCAGGGGCGGGCTGATGTCTAGGCCAGCCTGGTCTACATGGTGACTTCCAGGACAGCCGAGGCTACATCTTGTGTCAAAACAGACAGTCAGACAGACAGGTTAGTTAAAATTACCCAGCCTCAGAAACACAGCTAATAAATAATAAGCGGAACCTCAGGGATTTGTCTGTCTTCATTAGGGATACCAACATACTCTTAAAGACACTCCTGTAACAGGAGAATTAAGAAAGAATTAGGAAAATGTATAAAAAAAAAAGGAATGTAAAAGAAATTACAAATTCCAAGTAGGGTCAATTCAAAGGGATTTACATGCATCGTAATCACAGTGCTTCAAAGTCAAAGTCAAAGACGAGAATATTGAAAGTGGCAACAGAAGCCGGGTCATCGCATGCGAGAGTTCCTCTCTAAGATTAATGGCTAAAAACATCAGGAATTGTTGACATCGGAGATGACAAAGTGCTGAGAGAATTAGGCTGTCAAGTGAGAACTTTATATTAAAAGTTTGTTTTGTTTAAAAAAACTAACAAGAACTTAAACCACCAAGATAAACAAAAATTAATGAAAAACGACTTAGTGTACGAATTCTCCCATAAGAAATACTAACAAGCGTTCATTTGGGCTGAAAAGAAGAGTGTCTGGCAATGTCGTGACTCCTCATGGAGAAGAAAGCCTTCACGGTGACAGGCAGAGAAAGACAAGCGTACACAGGTTTCTGTTTGTAACTTCTTTCTTTTCTTATCTGTTTTTAAACAAAAATTTACTTATTGGTTTTTTTGAGACAGGATTCTCTGTGAAACAGTCCTGGCTGTCCTAGATCTCATGCTGTAGACCAGGCTGGCCTCAGACTCACAGAGATCTGCCTGCCTCTGCCTCCCGAGTGCTGGGATTAAAGGCGTGTGCCACCACCGCCCAGCTTAAAAGAAAATTTATAAAACAATAGTCATTTTATTTTTATTTTTTGAGACAGGGTCTCCTGTAGCCCAGGCTGGCCTTGAACTCACTATGGAGCTGAGTATGAACCCCTGATTCTCCTGCTTCTGCCTCCTCGGTGCTAGGATTCCAGGCCTGCAAGTCAGGCTTGGCTTGAGGCAATGGCTACCAAGCTGCTGAAGTATATGAGGATGTTTGAAAGAAATTCTCGGGGTTGGGGATTTAGCTCAGTGGTAGAGCACTTGCCTAGCAAGCGCAAGGCCCTGGGTTCAGTCCTCAGCTCCAAAAAAGAAAAAAAAAGAAAGGAAAAAAAAAAAAAGAAAAAAAAAAGACATCCTCTTTACCAAACACAGCGAGAGGTACAGGGAACCTACTCTCATAATTAAAAAGAAAACGTATACTTGACAATGAGGATGGCAGTGACGGAGGGACAGAGGAACGACACACAGAAGACAGTGGATATTGATGGGGATCGTGTAAGGTTTACCATACCAGTAACTGAATGAGACAGGAATGGATTAAAACACTAATCAAGGCAGAAACCAGAGACTAGCACATCCAAATAGTTACCGCCTTAAAAAAAAAAAATAAACAGACAAATATTCAATGACATAGGTAACTTCTAAGAAAAAGAACAGCAAAGAATTTACCATGTAGTAAACAAAAGAAAGCTGGAATAGCTATGTCAACATCAGAAGAAACAGGCTTTAAGGGAAAAAAAAGTATTACTAGAGAAAAAGACATTTTGTAGTGATGGAAAGATCAGTACACTGGGAAGAAATAATTATAAGCATGTATGTATCTATAAGAAGAAAAAATTAACAAAATTAAATGAAGAATTCAATAATTCAACAATAATAGTTGGAAACGTCAATATCACAGTTTCTTGTGTGAGTGTTGTTGTATGTGCACATGTGTGCAGGTGTGCCTGTGCCTATGGGTGCAGAGGCCAGAGGACCACACCAGGTGTCCTGACCCAGCATCCTCTGCCTTACTCCTGAGACAGGATTTCTCAGTGAATCTGGAACTGGGCTGGCTTGGCTGGCAACCAGTGAGCCCCGGTGGTCCTACTGTGTCTGCCGTATACAGTGGCAGGAGGGTAGGCATGTGTGCAGCCTCTCCTGGGTCTTTACGTGGCTGCTGGGATCAGAACTCAGGTTCTCATGCACGAACAGCAAGCCCTCTTACCCACCGGGCCATTTGCCCGGCCCCCAATACTACTCTTTCAATACCAGGCAGAACAGCTAGACAAAAGAGCCGGGGAAGGAAGATCTGCAGGTGATTATAAACCAACTCCCTAACAGGCATCGCAGGACATGCCCACAGCAGCTGAGCTACACTCTCCCCAAGTGCACACGGGCATTCCCCAGAATGAGCCCTTAGGCCAGAAATAAGCTCCAATAGGCTTAAGGAGATTAAAATCATCCAAAAATCTGTTTTCTGACCACAATGGAATTAAATTACAAGTCAATATTTGCTGTGGGATGGTCTGTATGTCAAATTGCTCTGATTGGTCAACAAATAAAAGGCCAGTGGCCAGGCAGGAAGTATAGGCGGGACTAACAGAGAGGAGGATAGAGAGAACAGGAAGGTGGGGGGAGTCACTGCCAGCTGCTGCCATGACAAACAGTATGTGAAGATGCTGGTAAGCCACGAGCCACGTGGCAAGGTATAGATTTATGGAAATGGATTAATTTAAGCTATAAGAACAGTTAGCAAGAAGCCTGCCACGGCCATACAGTTTGTAAGCAATATAAGTCTCTGTGTTTACTTGGTTGGGTCTGAGCAGCTGTGGGACTGGCGGGTGACAGAGATTTGTCCTGACTGTGGGCCAGGTAGGAAAACTCTAGCTACAAATATTAGGATCAAATATGAGAAACTTAGAAATAATGAGAAATTAAACCACACATTCATAAATGACTACTAAGTCAGAGAAAAGACCACAGAGACATCAGAAATACTACGAAAAGAGTGAAGACAAAAATCACAACACAGCCAGCCTCACAGGATACGGCAAAAGCAACAGCTGAGTGACAGTTTTATCTGTAAATACAGAGTTTTAAGAGAAAAAAAGATCTCAAATCCATAACTTGACCTGCCTAGGGAAAGTAGGAAAAGAGCAGTCTAGCCAAAGGAACTAGAAGGAAGGAAAGAATGGCAGTAGACAGGGTGGGGTGGGGCCAGGTGGGTGAGGCAGGGTAACAGCAAATAGGAAAGGAACAGGGGGAAAAGAGAATGGAACTAAAAGTTGGATCTTAAAAAACATTCTTTTAGCTGTGGAAAGGAAGAGTCATGTTTCTAAAGCCTGGAACGAAAGAGGAGACATCACTACAGACTTCACAGCAATGAAGAAGATCATAAGGATTATCAGATTATACTTGTGTGCCAGCAGATTAGATAGCAGAGATGAAATGGAAGAATTCCTGAAAAGACACAGCTACTTAAACTGACTTAAAGATAGAGCTTATGAGTCAGTCTATAATAAATTCTCCAGCCTTAGCATGTGTGTCCCTCATAGCCACTCACAGAAGCCGTAGGACCCAATGTGATGGGATGGTATTTGGTGGTGTGGCCTTTGGGAGGTAACTAGGTTTAGATGAGGCCATGGGGTGGAGCTGCTTATAAGAAGAGGAAGGTGTCAGCATTCTCTCTGCCATGTGGAGGTACAACAAGAAGGCATCTGTTTGCCACTGAGAAGAAATCTGACCTTCACTTAGCAAATCAGTACCTTGGTCTTGGATTTCCTGCCTTCAGATGTGTGGGACAGACTTGTGTGATTGAGCAGACATGTTTCTCTGCTGCTGCCTGCTGCTTTCAGAGCGGGCTCCCCGGGACAACACAATAAACACCAAACTCAGAGCTGGCTCGCTGCATTTCTTGGCTCCCCAGGAGAGCACGCTAGACTACAGTGCACTTCTTGACTTGGCCTTGGGAGTCATACAACATGAATTGTGTCACACTCTGCTGAGGGAGGCAGTCATTAAGGTCTGTGAAAGCTCAGGGAGAGAACACAGAACCCCTTCCCCCATCAGAACTATTGAAGATGAGCTCATCCAGATCATTTCTTGAAAATAAAATCCACCACAGCTACATATTTATGCGAACCGTACTTAAGAGGGAATAGCTCCTATAAGGTGCAGAAGGACTGGGTGGGAAGGGGCACAGGTGTGTTTTGATTAGTAATCTGGTTCCAGGATGGTGACAAGCATAGTTTCATAGGATAGCTGTGCTGGCTGGATTTTCAACTCCAGGAGCATTGTGACCTACAGAGACACCTGATTTCCCTGAGTGGTGTGATACGGCCACCTGGACAGGTTCACAGATGTCCATCTTTTAGAATAGAACATATGAAAACAACAAGCAGTAGAAAATAAAATACAAAATAAGAGAGGAGAGGATAAGCAAGCTTTGGTTGAGGAGATAGTAAGAGCATTTCCTGGGGATGGTTTTGAGGCAGCAGACTCTCTGGAGAGGTTAATGCTTCGCATAGTAGATGGTGGCAGAGCACTGCTTACTTGGAATAGACCCATCCTCCTTTCCTGGGACCTGCAGGGGTGGACTCTGGGAACTTCCTTTGTCCTTCCCGATTGCCCTCTCAGTGGACACCCTCCTCCTACCCACAGGGAGGATTGTCTGACTAACTTGGACCTGTGGGCTAGTTCTCAAATGTTTCCAAGCTGGACTGAAGAAAGAGACACATCCTGTACATGGCTGGGAATGCTGGGAGCTGAGATGCTCTGAGGCCTTGGCCACCAGGTACCATAGAAGGGAGAAAGCTGGTCCGTCGGGGAGAGTGCAGCAGCCGCTGGAGAGACACAGGAAACAGCTCTTGGCTCTTGCCCTTTCTTTGGGTACATGATCCCAACATGCCTCTAGCAGCTTTCTTCTTTGGCCTAGCCCGGGGAGGTCAATGCTGGGAATGCTGTCACACGCCTAGAATCCAGCCCTTGAGAAGTGGAGGCAGGAGGACCGAGAGTCAAGGCCAACAACAAAAACCACACAAATATTGTGAGGTTAAGAAACCGCACAGAGGGCTGGAGAGATGGTTCAGCAGTAAGAACGCTTGTTGCTTTTCTGGAGTGGTAGCTCACTAGGGTCTGTGGCTCCAGTTCTAGGGGATCAGATGCCCTCTTCTGGCCTCTGAGGGCACCAGGCCCGAATGTGGTGTACAGGTACACATTCAGCCAAAACACTCGCACATAAGATAAAAATAAGCAAGTCTAAAAACCGAAAGGCAGAAGGAACTCACAGGAGTGACCGAGAATGGCTTTGACGGCCACGTTGTGCCACAGCTGTACCAGGCAGCGCTCCCGTTCCTAAACAGGACATCCCGAGAGTCATCTGGGGAGCCGAGGACACCTGCTCGCTCTTTCAGTCAACATCTGTCGAGCACCTACTCCCTGTTGGCCTTTTCTAACTGAGCCCAGATTATTTAGAGGTGGACAAGCCTGCCAGGCTACTGACCCGCACGGAGCTCAGGTCTGGCGGAGAAGCAGGCACGAAACAAGACCAGGCCCTGTGCCAGTGGGTGGTTAGACATTCTAATGAGGGCGCCAGAGGAAGGGGAGATGCTAGGCAAAAATAATGGACTGGAGAGTGTGCAGGGCCGGTGGCTGGAAGGCCCTTCTGGGGAAGGAGACACTTGAACGGAAGCCCGATGGGTAGGAAATCTGCCAGGTGGGAGTGAAGTGTGCTCTGCGGCAGCGGCAGCCGGGGGAGCAGTGGTAGTGAGGATAGTGTGCCAGGCACGGTGCTCACAAGTGTCTCCTGTTAGGAGGTCCTTTTTCTTTCGGCATTGGCAACCAAGGCACAGAGAGGCTAGGAAACCTGCCTAAGGTCACACAGCGTCAAGTGTTGGGGACTGTGCTCGACATCCAGAGGGTGACTTCGAGGTAGGAGCTGGAGGGTGATTGATATCCAGAAAGATGAGGTGCAGCTGGCAGGGGGAGGGGGGCCTGGAACTTCTCCACGCCTTGAAAGGCGTTGCAATTTTATTCTATGTGTCATGAGGAGCAACTGAAGCTATGTAATCAGGAGAGGGTGTGATCCAATGTGTGTGCTAAAAGGCCAGTGGTGCACTTAAAAATTATCGTGTTTTATGAATACAAAACTTGTATCTGCTCTTTTGGAAAACACAGAAAAGCACCAAGGAGAATTTATTTATTTTAATCTCCTCTACTCTGACACTCAAAAGCATCACTGATAACCAGGGACTATGGCCTTGAAGTCATTAACCAATATTTATATTTAATAGCATACTTGGAAAGATTGTACTGCACACATTGTCCAGCCAGCCAGCACTTAAGGAAATATTGTATCATGTGATGGTTTTAGTCCAGGGTTTTGCAGGAAGAGGCAGGCACTGTTGGGAAGGAGGGCGGAAAGTGGGTGGCTGCTCTAGCTGATCAGCCTGACAGGAAGTTGAGTCCTGTCCAGGGCACAGGTCTAGGCTGTCATTTGGAGACTGCTTCTGAGCCCCAAGTGGCTTCCTTAGAGCGTCCAGTTTCAGAGTTCTCCTGGAGCTGACCTGGGCTAGGACCTCTTCTCTGCACATCCGGCTGTCAGAGGGCAGCTGTCTCATGCAGCCCACAGGGTGAGGATTGGTCCTTTGGTGCTGTTCTAGGTACCTCAAGAAACTTCATCTTCTCTTTTGCCTTCACAAGTCAGGATGGGACCAGGCCTGGCGACTCTGGCTGTTCATAATCAAGATAAACCACCAGCTTTATATGTACATGCATCGTATTGATGAATCTTACCCACCATCCTGTGGGACAAATAAAGTGGCTTGCTCAGAAACTAGAAGGTGATGGAGCCACCCGGTGTGAGGATGTCAAATTCCACACATTTAGCTGTGTCTTCATAAAGCCTATGTCTCCCCTGTGCTAGTAACATCCTGTTCTGTTTGGGGCAGAAGTTTACTTTCTCAATGTGACTCTGACTGGGCTGGACCCATCACAACAAAGGATGACCACAGGCTAGAGAAGAGCTGCTCAGTATATTTACCATCTGCAAATGATGGGCAGGTACCCAGAATAAAGACCTACTGCACAGGTCCGTCCAGGAGAGGAAGCTGGTTTTCGGAGCAGGGCCCTCAGGAACACTATATAATCAAAGTTGCCCATCCTTGTACACCTATCAGGGACCTTGGCCATAGCTCAGTTAGGTTCCAGTAACTTCCCCAGATTTGGCTGGAAAAATCCCCAGAATGCCAGGCCACCAGGCAGCCTTCCTGGGAAAGCCAGTCTCGTGCTGACCCCTCCCTCCCTCCTCTTCATGGAAAAGTACAGGCAGACTGGTGCCCTTCAAGCCTGCAGGCAGATGTAGTCTGCACTCCGCACATGCTGGCCCTGTACGCCCCAACTGTGCATGCTGACTGGTTTGTCCTTGGGCCAGGCCTGGAGGAAAATAGTTTCCCCAAAAAAGCAGTTTTTGAAAAAGATCTGGAAAATGTCCACAGTCTAAGTGGGGGTGGGATGTCTTCTAGACAGGCTTGCATTGCAGCTGAGGACTCTGGTCCTCCAGCAAAGAGGCAGGGAAGGAATGTGAAACCCTACCCCCCAAGGAGCAAAAAAAAATTTTTTTTGTTTTCTTTCTGCCAGTTCCGATAGGGTCAGGCACATAGAGCCTGCTGGGAGTCTAGGCCTCCTGGAGGCTGCTTCCCAAGCCTGTGGTACAGCTGTGGGCAAGTCAGGATACCTGGCTGGATATCCCAGGTGCTCACCCAGGCCTCCCAGCTCTCTTCTCCTCCTCTTTCCCTCTCTCCTTCTCCCCCTCCCTCTCCCCTCCCTCTCTCCCCCCTCTCCCCTCCCTTGGGTTTTTATATATGCTCTCATGTGATCCCCTAACCTTGGCGGAACTATGCTTGGTCCATAGGAGCCTTGTTGACGGCATCACAGAGTGAACGAGTGCCCTGAAGAGTCACCTCGCCTCTTCAGGAAGCAATTTCTCACCCCACCAATGCTGGTGCTGAGTTGGATGAGCTCTGATGTCTCAGTGCCTTCTGCTTCAAAAGCTTTGGAGGGCTCTACCTGCTGATCAAAGCCTGACTTCCTAGCCTGTGCTGGTAAAACTGTTCCTTTCCACACAGGCCATCTGCCTCACTCCCCAGCACACAATCTGCCATGACCTTTCCAGACACTCACCTTGACTGGATGGAGTCAGCCAAATGCTCATTCTGGAAGCCCAAGGCCTGCTCTTCCCGGCATGCCCGCCCGCAGTCCAGGCCGAGGTGCTCACAATGAACACTTTGCAGCACCATTGATTCTGGCAGGCCCAGCCCCGGGACCACAGACTGAAGCTGAGTTTGGAGTTAGAGACTGAAATGTGCAGATAGGAGGCACATGTGCATGTGTATGATGTGTGTGTGTTGTGTATAAAAATCAGGGTCTCAATGTCGGGGTCAAGGGTGAGGGATTTGGAGTGTGGATCATGGTAAATGGTCCAGGAAGATGAATGCAGGGAGGGGCAATACAGAGGGAGAGCTGTGGTGATTCTCCCTTAGGCTAAACTTCTTGATTTGGGCTGAATGGTTTGGCGGTACATTTCTTCTTTTCTGAACCAGGTGGCTAATGTTCCTTGAACTAACTGCATAGGAACTGTATCCCTGAGCACTGGTGGGCTGGAAGGGTGGGAGGGCCTGGCTTCCCCTGCTGGCCATGGCAGAGCATCAGCAGGACGGTCTATGTGCCTGGCTAGACTTGGTCTGGTGGCCTGGTGGGTGGGTGGGGGAGAGTGTGTTGAGATGACTCGGGGAACAGGGAGGTCTTGGCAGCGGGAGAAGGGTGGGCTGCCTTTTTGTCTTCTGTGTGTGACAAGAGAGAGGAGTTTTGAGGGGGTGGTGTGGCTCCAGGCTCTCCCACTACCCCCCAAGCTCAAAATCTGGTTTATTGAATTTACAGTAAAGGTTTTATGGGCTTTCCTGGAAGCGTCTCATTATGGAAACTCTGGTGCTAGCAGTTTGGTGGCTGGTGTCTGGTTTGCTTGGGAGAGGTTGAGTCAGGCCCTGTCTTGATGGAAACTTCCTTTGCCTGGGTCACCCAAGGGGAGGAACCGAGGGCTTCCCTTGAGGAGACGGCCATCTCTGTAGCTTGGTCTTCCCTGGTCCTAACCTGCTTCCACTCTGACCCTTTGCTGTGGGTTCCCGACATCTGCTCCTCAGTGGAAGTGTGTTGAAAAGGTTACTCCTACAATTAGAGCCGTCTTCATTATTTTTCACACTTTTGCAAAGCATCAGATGATGGTCTACTGAGGGGAAAGACATCTCTACAAGAAGGGACTGGTGACTACCGGGGACATAGAACAAAATGGGCCATGTCTAGATTAGAGTCCCCTGGCTCTGGCATGAGGTGCCAATGGCTACCTGCCTCCAGGCTGCCACTTAGAAATTCCTTTCTCGGCTCTCCTGGCACCCTCTGGGACTCCCTCTCTGTGGTTTCCTCCAGGCTGAATTCTGGCTGCAGGATGGCTGACTTCTTCAGGTACCGTCTCTAGGATCTTTGCAAGAGTCCAGAAACACAGATTAGGAGTGTGGGTGATTGTGACACATGGAGACCTTGAACTGGAGCTGATTCCCAGCTCCCCAGCCTCCCTGGCTGTAGGTCCCTGAAAGACAAGTCACTTGGTGGTCTGTCCCATGTACTTCCTATTTCAGCATTTGCATGCATGATGGTCATATCCTTCAAAACCCAGGGACATCCAGGAACCTGAATAGGCTGGCAACTGTGAAGTTGCTTTTTTTTTTTTTAATTACTTTTTTTTTTTTTAAGCAGGGGAGAGCATGGATGCAGTCCCCCACTTCCACAAACTGTGCAGGCAAGTTTCCCCCATTTGGGGAAATCGCAGGGGTCAGCACATCCGAAGTGTGGTGGAAGAGCTCGCCCTGGGAAAACCACCTTCGTGATCATGGTGTCCCCTGCCAGGTAAGTATGTGAAGTGAGTGGTTAGAGTTTCCCCAGACACTCATGTGCTGTGCATCCTCTCTATGAAGGTGTCAAGAACAGTGTCAGAGCCCCACTTCATTGGGATAGATCTGGACCCTCTCAGAGCTGGGAAACCTTTCTATCACTCCCTAGTGTCCAGCTACAATCCACTCTGCTGTAGGAGTCACCAGAGACACCCAGCTGGGATTTCTAACACCGCCCTGCAGGTGTTGGCCTGGGCAGTCTGTGAGATGGCTGATCCGAGGCACCCCTGGGAACCTGGGCCAACGTTTCAGACGCACCAGTGTGAGCAAGCCTCAGTTCTGGAGTGCACCTCGCTTCCTTCTCTGCAGAAAGGAAAGTAATAGTAACTTGGCAGGCTGCCGAGTGAGTCACACTCACCTGAGAGCATCTGGAACTGGGCTGGCGCTGGCTGGAGTCACCACCTCCTCCCTTCTCCCAGCGCGATGACAGGGGCACTGGAAACAAGCCTGTTTGAGAATCAACAACTGCCGGAGTCGTCGGATACACAGTGTATAAACCGGAGCACAGTCTGGCCTGTTTCATTTCCCCCGCTGTCCACGTTTCCAACCTGTAGGTCTGGGCCTGTCTGTTTCAGACAGCGAGCCCCTGGGGGAGGGGGTGGGGCACTAGGCTGCACCAGGCCAACCGTCTGCCTACTCTTGAGCTCTTGAGGGCCGTGACAATGACAACACCCATCTTACAGTTACCGCCGCCTGGGACTTTTCCAGCACCCCGGGAGGCAGTGAGGACGGGAGAGGAATGGCCAAAGTGGACAAGTGTTAGCAGAAGGACATACAGCTGCCTGTGGCAACAAACCAGACCTAGAACACCCGTGCATTTGGGTGGAGTCCTTGTACACACATGTGCACTAGCATGTGCATGCACAAAGACCAGAAGTCAATGCTGGGTGTTTCCTCCATGGCTTTTCACCTTGTTTATTTGAGACAGTGTCCTGCCAGTGAACCAGGAGCTCGCCATTTTCACTAGTTTCCACACGGCCTAACAGTGCATTATGTTTACACAAAAGGCTTTTTCCTGGGACTCTCCAAGTCCACTATTAGGGCAGGTGAGGGCTCAGCCATGATGCTCAGGGAGGCAGAGCCATAAGCTATGGCCCTGTCCCTGTTTCTGCATCTCTGAGGGAGGAGCAGGGTAGAGGATCGTGGTTAGTGTAGCTGATGGTATTATCAATGTGCCTGGAGGTCTGTCTTGCATTGAACAGTGGTGGGGAGCCAGTCACCCTTTTCCCTGAACTAGCTACACATTCTCTCTCTCTCTCTCTCTCTCTCTCTCTCTCTCTCTCTCTCTCTCTCTCTCTCTCTCTCATGCTTCTGGCCTTCCTAATGAGGTCCATCCAGTAACCTATACATGGAGAAAGTGAGAACATCCCTGGCTGGCAGGCTTTGTAATCCAGGAGGCATCTAGGCAGTGGTACCAGGTCCTGGGTTCGCTGCATGAGATAGCTGTTTGAAACCTGGGACTTATACAGGGATGCTTGGCTCAATCTGGGAGGAGGGGACTGGACCTGCCTAGACTGAGTCTATCAGGTCGATCTCAGTCCTCGGGGGTGGCCTTGATCTGGAGGTGGTGGGAATGGGGGGTGGGCTGGGGGGAAGGGGAGGGGCGCAGGAAGGGGGAGAACAAGGAAATCTGTGGTTGTTATGTACAACTGAATAGTATTGTAAAATAAAATAAATTAAAAAAAATAAAAATAAATTAAAAAAAAGAAGACGATGGAAGTGGGCAAATGAATGCACCCGAGAATAAGAGAGAGACAGAGAGAGTCAGAGACAGAGAGAGAGAACAGAGAGAGACAGGGAGACAGAGAGATAGAGAGACAGAGAGAGAGAGAACAGAGAGAGACAGGGAGACAGAGAGATAGAGAGAGAGACAGAGAGAGACAGAGAGACAGAGAGAGAGAGTCAGAGAGAGAGAGAGAAAGAGAGAGGGAAAGAACAGAGAGATTGAGAGAGAGACAGAGATAGAGACAGAGAGAGAGAACAGAAAGAGTCAGAGAGAGAGACAGATACACAGACAGACAGAGACAGAGAGAGAGGCAGAGACAGAGAGACAGAGACAGACAGAGACAGAGAACAAAGTCAGAGAGAGACAGACACATACAAACAGAAGGGGGGAGAGAGAGAGGGAGGGAGAGAGAAGGAGAGAGAGAGAGAGAGAGAGAGAGAGAGAGAGAGAGAGAGAGAGAGAGAGAGAATACCAGAGTAAGAATGAAGTTTAGATTCTGACTGAGTATGGGAAGCAGGGGTTCATCTGACAGGCTCCTGGAATTCCAGGTGTGATGTCGGAAGGGCATGGCCTCGGGCCATCAATGGATGAAAGGGAGGGAATTCCTGAACACAGGGAGTGGGTGATATTGTGGTTCTACCCAATTTTCCTCATAGCTCCAGGATCTGGCGAACACATGGCTTTTGTTTTCCTACAAGGCCATTCCCTGATTGGGAGGGTATCTCACCTAACTGTAGGCTTGTGGGAACAGATGAGCCCAGCCAGCTCTGTTTCCCTCTAATGGTTTGGAACTGGGAAACACACAGAGAAGGGGAGAGTGGTGGGCGGGTGTGCCAGCTAACTTCCTCCTGGCTGGGACGGAACACCTGACTAAAGTGATTTAAGGAAGGACAGTTGGTTTTGACTCCTGAGGGTACATCATGGTGGGAAAGCCTGGTGGAAAGAGCATGAGGCAGCTGCTGATGTGGTGTATGCAGCCAGGAAGGGGCAATGCTCAGCTTACTTTTCTACTGTTAAAAAACAGATTACCGCCGGGCGGTGGTGGTGGCGCACGCCTTTAATCCCAGCACTAGGGAGGCAGAGGCAGGTGGATCTCTGTGAGTTCGAGGCCAGCCTGGTCTCCAAAGCAAGATCCAGGAAAGATGCAAAGCTACACGGAGAAACCCTGTCTCGAAAAACCAAAACCAACAACAACAACCAACCAACCAAACAAACAAAACCCCACAGGTCGCTGGGCGGATGGCTCAACAGCTGTGATCCCTCGTTGCTCCTGTAGAATACTCAGGTTTGGTTCCCAGGTCTTAACATGGTGGCTCACAACCACCCATAAATCCAGTTCTAGGGGACCGGACGCTTTCTTCCAACCTCCATGGGCACCAGACTAACATATAGTGCACATACATATATATACCCAGGCAAAACACAAAATAAAATAAATACATATTTACAATGTTCTTTACATTTCTTTCTTTATGCACACATGTCCGCACACATGAGGAGGTCAGAGAACCACTCACGGGCCTTAGCTCTCTCCTGTCCTGTGGACACTGGCATGGAACTCACGCCATCAGGCTTGATGTCAAGCAACTCTACCTGCTGAGGCTTCTTGCTGGCCTCCATGTTCTCTCTTTTGTTCACTGTGGAACTCCAGCCAATGGGATGGTACTGACCAGTCAGGGTGGGTCTCCCTCTTAAGCCTCTCCGCAAACACCATCACCGATACACCCACAGCTTGGTCTCTGAGAAGGTTCTAGGTCCTATCAAAGTTGACAACCAAGCTGAGGTGAACAGAAGCTGCAGACTGGGGAACTGGAGGGCCATGCTGTGGAAGATAGAAGGGAAAGGCCCAGGAGGAAGTCATAATACCAGGGGAACACTGGGTAGAAGATGGTCAGACTCCCACTGCCCAGGGCCAGAGGCTGCTACAGAACCAGAACCAACCTCCTCCTGCTGCTGTGCCCCCCCCCACCCCGTTTGCCTTTCTCTGGGTTCCTGAGTCCATGCTTCCCTTCGAGAAACCCTCACGACAAGAGGACACACTGCCCAGTCTGGCTCATACAAACAGAATTCGTCTAACAGATGCCTTGGTGGCCTGAAGAGGGGAGGGACAGACGTATGTGCGTGTGCTTTTCCACGGAAATGCACGTTCAGACTCATTTCCAACACAGGAGTCTGTGAGCGTGGAGCAAGCGGGAGGGGGGAGGAGGGGTGGGGGGAGGGGCGGGAGGGGAAAAGGGGGGAGGCTTGAGGGGACATGCAGGGGCCAGCAGGGAAGACTTCCTGTGGCATCCACTTGGCAGAACTCTTAGTTGTAGAAATGCTAATTTCATGTTCCTCCGGAAGGTAGGAGCCATTTGAGATCAAATTATCTCCTCACACACTGAGAATCTGATTAACTGGAGGATGATAACTGGTCCTTAGGGGCTGAGGTGGAGTGATAGGATGCTGATTAAGAGCTGAACACAATGGTCCAGAGGGGACCAATTCTCTGCCTGCCCTGAAGCCCATTTCTGGGTGTTGACCTTCTTTCTGCCCCAGACTCTCCAGAGTGGCTGGCCCTTATCCACTGTGGTTCTTTAGACACAGTGAATATGTGGTCATGTCCATGTCTTCCTGGCACCCACCACCTACTCTTTGGATAATAGTCCCTAGATGGCTGTGTTTGTGTCTGGGTGGTGCTGGTAGTGTCTCACTGGATCTATAGTCAGGGTCTCTTCTCTGGCACTCTCCTGGAGATCTTTGGCAAATCCTGGGTATCTCCATGTCTATTTCCTCCTGTGAACATGGGAAGGCTGCCATTGATGGCTTGTAGCAATGCCAGTCTCTCTTCTAGCCGTGGGGACAAAATGGCAGTGTTTGAGAAAGGTTTGTAAACCCAGTGTGCTGCCAAGTGAGGAGGTGACATTACTTTCTCCTTCTAAGGACTGTCCTTCACACTTCACCCCGCACCTCCCAACAGCTGGGCCAAAGTAACATCAGCACACCGCAGAGTGGATGAGGGAGTTCAAGCATGGCTTTGACTGGGATCACCTGCTGCTCCCACACTCCTTGTTAACACTTTCCTGGGGCCCCTGGAGGACTGGCCCTCCTGTGCTGCTGATGGAGCCACTCAGCATGCGCATGACCGCAGAAGGCTTCAGAACCTTGCCGAGAGAGAAGAAGCACCAGCCATGCACCAAAGTTCAGCGTGTTTTGGAGGCACGAAAACACAGTGAGTGGATAATTGAGGCGAGAGGGTAGCTAGTGGGAATCACCTCACCATTCAGACTGAGGTAGGGCAGGGAGGAGGACACTTTTATTGAATTCTTCTACGAGCTTCCAGAGGAGGTGGTTTCCAGGAACCGAGGGCTGAGGGTGGGCTAGGCTTTTGGAGAAGGTGTCCCAGAACATTCCAGACCACCCGAGGGTCAGTTGCTTCTGCAGCTGAGGTGGTGAAATGCCTTTAGGGTGGTTCGTTTCCCTTGATGACAGATTAGTTAGAGGGGTGTATTTATGTAGCACACGTGTGTGAAACATTTTAGAGAAATCCTAAGTAGAGATTTCTGTACATTGAATCTGATAAAGACGTCCTGGCCTTATTGTTTAGGACTGGAATGTAGAAATGGAACCTGGAGAAGCAGCAGAACCAAGAGAGCAGACACGGTGATTCAGTCGAGCTTAGCTCAGAATTCAGTTCAGCGGCAGCCCGAGCTTTTCAGCTGATGGTCCATCGAGCTTCCATTTGCTTTCTGTTTATTGAGGAGAACTGTCACTCCCCCAACATTCCCACTGTCCTCAGCTTCAGAAGCGACTATAGTGACTGTCAGGCATCCACACACTGGGCTGGAACTTCCCAGTGTGCCCATCTACTCAGAGTGAGAAGGACAGAGCCTCCCCCTGTCTACTGAACAGCCCGTTCTAGTCTCCACTTCCTCCTACGGCTCCCAAAGCCTCAGGCATGACCTCAACAGGTTTACTCCTTAGGAAGGAAGATGGGGGGTATAAGACTCTTTATTCCCACTTCCCAATGGGAAACGGAGGCACTGAGCAGGGTGAGGGACTTATTTAGGGATGAGAGGAGCCCCTTGTAGAACCGAGAACAAACGGGGATTTGGTTAAGAGTGGCTGCCATCTAGTACTGTGTGTGTGTGTGTGTGTGTGTGTTCATGTTCCTCTCTGATCCTCATTATTCAAATGGGACACCCTGGAGATGACACTTTTAAAAAGGGACCCCCTTTTTTTTGCGGAGTATGCGCTACTGGGCACATCACATAGTGTTTCCTAATCATATGTGCTTATTTGTAAATAGGAAATGTCAATTGTCCCTACCTTGCAGTATTGTTGAGGGGGCCATTGAGGTTACTCAGATCAGAGTGTCAGAATCCATTTCTGAACTCCAGTGAACACACAAGACATCAGTCAGCAGCACCCACTTGGTGGAGATCACGCACTGGGGGTACTGACTCAGGCCACTCACTACTTCCTTGGACAGGAGGAGCCATGCTGGTCAGCCTGGATCCAGACTAATGGAATGTGGGTCTGTGCCCTGTTACAGTGACTTTCCTGGTCACGCTGCTGCTGTAGGGGAGTAACTAGCTCTGGATGCCGACCACGTGCTGAGGGTGTTCCGTGAGAGGTTCTTAGCCCTCCTGCTTCCAAGAGGTGCTATTAAACTATAAGGAATTGCCTACCCGGCTTGTTCTCAGTCTTTCTCAGCCCTCCTGGTACCCGTGATTCCCCTGCCATCCTCTTAGAAGTGGGCTTTGCCTCAGAGCCTGCCCCAGCTCTTCCCCTTCTTTTTCCATGGTGGCTGCTACCTTGGAAGACTGTTTCTCTACCGATGCACAGACTACTGCCAGCCCTGCATCAATTCTCCAGGCTTCAGACTAAACAGTCAATTTACCAATTACCTCCCAGAATTTTCCCCTTAAGCACATCCAACTCCCCACGTTCAAAATAGAACTTACCGTCTTCCTTACACACTTTCTAATGATCCCTAGTCTGGTGAGCAGCATACCACCAAGCCAGCCCCCAACCCCCCTGGCTGGGGCTAGAAAGTGGTTGGAACACTCCCACTCCCATCCCATCTCCACACCCACTCTGCGGCCACGGCTTGCTGATCGGCTCTCTTCCACATCTCTTCCTCCATCCGGCTTCGTGTCCTGGTTCTGATGTCCACCCTCATTTTCTGTTGGCCTTCAGTCTTGTTTCCCGAGGACCAGCTTCAGTTCCCTTTACATCAGAGTAATGCATGCATGAACATGTAAAGCAGCTTGCTGCTTGTCTAGCTTCCTATCATGTTTAAAGGAATGAGAAACCACCCATGGGCTTACCTTCCTCTCTGGCTTCCCATTCTCTCTCTTCCCAGATGGGAGATCATCTCTAGTCCCTGCTCTGGCCTGACACACCTATCTTCCATTCGCTTACCTGCTAAACATCTCAGCTTGAGGTTCACATCTGTTGGGCAGACCCTCCTGCTTTACCACCTCTGCCTTAGCACACCCCCACACGTACACATGCACGCACACGCACACACACACATGCATGCCCCTACGGCAAGTTATCCAATCTTGTCACCTGGTGGAAATGAGAGTGATGGCCAAGCCTTGGTCACATGTCTCCCTGGTGTCCATACTGGTGTTTAGCACATAAGCGGAATGCAACCCATGCCTACTGCCTGAATAAATGAGGAAGTTACAGAAGATGTAAACCCAGGCTGAACTACAGAGCGGAGGGGAGCCACGCTCTGCTTCTGTCCACTAGAGGGCACTCTCGCCGTGCTCTTCACAGCCAGTCTCCCAACAACCCCTGTGAGCTGAGCTAGCTGGCAGAGGCGCTCAGGGTCTGGCGGCCTGGCTCCTTGCTGGGCCCCTGTCAGTCTCTCCAGAGCATCCTTTATTTCTCTATTTACTCTTCTCTCACGCCATGTCTGCCCTGGACACACACAATGCTTCTCTACAGAAACTGAAGACCTTTTCTCACTTCTTTAGTCCTGGCCAAAAACTGTTTAAATGGTCAGAGAACATTAATTATTGACGACTTTTGAGGGTTCTAGCCTCCTGTTGCTTTAATGCTTTTGAGCAACGCAGGATGTTACTTTGTTATGTAAGTAGACATGTGTTTTTGGTAGGAGGGTTGGGCTTGCCAGAGAAAGCCTCAAATCATACCCCATTGGCAGGGTTGCCTAGTGGTGCTTATCTCTGACTATCATTCCAGGGCACACATCCATCAATATGCATCTCACAGCATACCTGGGTGCCCGGTGCCCAATTGTGAAATGAGCCTCACTATTATTTTTTAAAGACAATTGTATAAATATTGCACTCTTCAGCTTCATTCGTAATGGCTCCTCTTCATTGAGTACCACAGGGTTTTGTGCCATGAACCCGCACTTAAATTCTTGCATTCAGTACCAGGCATCTCTTTCTGGAGTCAGCGGGGATTACACAAGGGTGATATGGAAGAAGAACTATTGAGGCATTCAGGCTTTGTGCCACTGGAAAGTCAGTGAGAGCGAGGGACTGGGGAGAGAGATGCTGTCTGCCTGGGCCGTGGGGGCCAGATTCCTATCACCTCACGCTGTGGGGTTAAAGGAGGCATGTTTTCATGCAGAGGAACTTCCTGGGACTTGTCTCTAGGGCAGAGATAGGGAAGTGGGAGAGGAGAGGGCAGCATTAAAAGCCCGACAGGTAAGCAGTGTCAGGAGGGCTGGTGAGGAGGGGTACTGTGGAGCCGGCTTCAGCCTGCTTGGCCAGGAACAGTCAAAAGAGTTCTGGCTGGGGGTGGGGTGGGGGAGTTCTAACTTTATCAAAGGAAAACATATGGGGAGAGAAGACTGTAAAATACCTATGGCTTATTATTTGATTGCCTTTTAATAATCGGAGAAATTCCTGGACAATTTGAATCACATTTTCTCCCACTCTTGTTTGCTAGAATCTTGTTTAAATGAGACTATTGAATCAGGAGCGCAGAGGACCCTGGGATTGTGTGGGTTAAGCGAGGCTCGTGGCGTAATAACTGGATAACTGGTCACCCCGGCGCAATCCCCGCTGACTCTGAAAGAGATACACAGACTGAACGCAGGAATGTAAGTGTCGTCTCACAGTGTAAAGCCCCATGGAACTCCATGATGAGGAGCCGTTATGAATGAGGCTGGATACTTATACCCCATTCTTTAAAACACAACAATGAAGCTTATTTCATAAGGGCAGGACTCCTCCTTTATGATGTGAGATCCACTAGGTTTGGCTGAGCATCTGTGGAGGAGGTCCCACGGCTGGATTCCAGAGCCCCTTTCAATTCAGAAGTCTGCGGCTTCATTAAAATGGCAAGTTGCCAGGCCAGTCAGCTGAGTGTCTTACCTGCTGCTCCCACAGATGGATGTCAGTCTATGAAAAGCAGGGGTGCACAAGGAGATGGTGGGCTTCTGACCCATGGCGGAGCGTTCTTTCTAGTGGCTGAGCTAACCCTAGGATCCTAAATCACCCTGCCCCCAACCATGGAGAGCTCACCCTGCATCCCTCTGCATATAGTCAGAACCAGATAGCACCACGAACAGCTGCTGAGAATATCCCGTGTTCGGCAACCATGTAGGTGCCGCAAGTGCAGGTATTTCAGAGGCCCGGCGACTCAAGTTCAACTCTGAGAGATGGAACTGTGGAAGCCAGGGGCAGTAAAGAAGGGGTCCCTGCATAGCTAGAAATACGCACCAGGAGGGAGGGAGTGATGACAGATGAGGAAAAGCTTTGCTGAATAGATCATTTGTGTGTATCTCTGTGTGTGTGTGCATGTGCGTGCATGTGTGTGTGTTCACATGGCGCTTCCTGGTGTACATGTGGAGGTTAGTGGACAAGACATCCCGAGGACCACTACCCACCTTCTTTGAGACAGGGTCTTTCATTGGCCTGGAGCTCACCATTAGACTAGGCTGGTCAGAGGGCCCTGGGGCTCCTCCTGCCTCTGCCTCCCCAGCCCTGGGATTCCAACCGTGCACCATTACACCCAGCATTTTCACATGAGTTCCGGGTGTTGGCTTGAGTCAACTGACCACCTCCCTTGCCCCGAAGAGGCCATTGTTCAGTGAATTCTAAGGAGTGAGTGGGGCTTTGCCAGCCGGCGAGGACTGGGCAAGGGCATTCCACAGGCTTCAGAGCAGCTGTGCAGAGCCAGGCAGTGAATGAATGAATGGGGATCTAGGGCCAGGGAGGAGCTGGAAGGTCCAGTTAGAAAGTTGTGTATGTGAACGGGCAAGCTGGAGAGCTTTGTCCTCCGTACTAAGGAGTGCCAGCTTCATCCTGCAGAGGCTGTGGGTCCCTGGCGTCCTGAAATCTCAGCACTCTGGTCATCTACTGTGCCATCCTTGGGGCTTAAACTGGGCGTAAGATTTTCTTGTTTTATGGGGCTGATGTTGGTGTCCTGAGCAGAAGGGCTGTGTGTGTGTGTGTGTGTGTGTGTGTGTGTGTGTGTGTGTGTGTGTGCGTGCATCAATGGCACAGTGACAGTGGCGACTCTGGGTTCGCTGCCCCTCTGTATACATTCGCTCTGGGATGGTCACCTTCCTCCGGACACTTTCTGTTGGACACATTCAGCCTGGGATTTTTCAAGGCTACTAAGTCAGAGCTGTTCTTACGGTTTAGATTTGTTTCGGGTCTTTGCAAAGAAAAATTCCCTCGCTATTTGTTTTTCAAATTTCTTCCTTCTCCCTCTCAAATTCCATGCTTGTTTAATCTTGTTTAAACAATTAGGATCACTTTAAGGGAGCCACAGTTGGAGCCCATGGGGGAGGGGGCCGGGGACTGTCACATCTCGCTGCTCTCTCCCACGCTTGCTCTCCTGCCAGCTGATTATCACATGAGAGGCACCAGGCGACACAGCACCTCTCCAGGGGCGCTGGATGGCAATGGCTTGCTCTTTGTGTGAGAGGAGCGTTTGCCACCTTCTTCTTCTTCTTCTTCTTCTTCTTCTTCTTCTTCTTCTTCTTCTTCTTCTTCTTCTTCTTCTTCTTCTTCTTCTTCTTCTCCTCCTCCTCCTCCTCCTCCTCCTCCTCCTCCTCCTCCTCCTCCTCCTCCTCCTCCTCCCTCCTCCTCCTTCTTCTTCTCTTCCTCCCCCTCCTCTCCCTCCTCCTCCCTACCCTCCTCCTTTTCCTCTTCACACATTTGATTAAAACTCTTGGGCCCTATCCAGGCAAAACGGTGAGAGGCAACCTGAGACCTGGCTGGATGGCCCCCGAGTCTCTCTGTTCATCCTGTTTCCTCTGGAGTACAGCAGGCGTGGGCCTGGGCAGGAGAGACCCTTTGGTTTAAGGTTTGCAGACTTTTTTTTTTTTCTCTCCCACTTCACTTCTGGAACCTCAGCTTCTTGAAGTTTGCCAGGAGCGGTCTGTGACTCCTGACAGCTGGGTGCTGGGGGCAGGAGCTTGGGGGAGCCTGAGGGCTGGCATTTAGAATGCTCGCAGCAGAAGTGGGAGTCACAGTGGTTACTGGGAAGTGTGAGAAACTGGGCCAGGAGTATTTAAAATGTGCTCACTCAGCTCTCGCGATATCCCCTTCCTCAGGCGTCCTTCCTGGGGCACATACGGAGGTGGAAACTGAGGCTTGGAGCAGTCACATTAGTTAAAGAAATGGTCTTGGTTCCTGGGGTGGCAACCAGTGAGCTTAAAATCCTGTGCTCTTCCACTGTGTCTACATGGGCAGGGGTGGGAGTTAATGCCTTGAAAGTCAGGACGATTTTCCAGCCTGCCATCAAATCTGATCTATTGAATTTCCTCAAACGAGCAAGGAACAGTTCTCCAGCAAACATGATTGCAGTCTCTTCATGCAACATGAAACCACAAACACTGGCAGCCTGGGTCATGAAAAGCAACTGCTAGAAGACACAGGTTCCTGGAGCGTTCCCATTAATCGTTTCTACTCATTCATTTATTTTGTGTTAGGCTAGTTCTGGCTAACAGACAAGTGCTAACAGGCACTAAGGTGGAGCAAAAATGTATGAGAGTCTCCAGCTGAGAAAAGTCTGTATGTTCACATATTTTTAGTGCAAGGCAGAGAAGGCTGCTGCTATTTGATTTAAGTGGTGTACCCCCCAGGCATGCTTCCTCGGCAACAGCCTCTGAGAATCTTCATTTCAGAGCTACTTTGAGCATGAATGGGGGAAGCAGGTGTGTGCAAGGGCGGGGGGCTTGTCTCAAAGTGTGAAACCAGCTTCTGAGTCCTGGGTGATGTTGGGCATCTCCCATAGTCAATCAGTCTTCTACGTCCTTTCTGTTTAGGTTGCCATCAAAATGATCTAAAACGTCCAAGTACACTGGCCTATGAACTTGACCTGAGGGTGACAGAGGAGGATACAGGAAGGAAGGCACCTTCTTCCTACAATTTTAGACCTGGCTGGGGATGCAATGCCCCAAGTGAATAACCCAGTGGATTGTTCTCTTCCTGGAAAGTTCTAGAAGAAACACAGACTCACACACCATCTTACTCCTGTCTTAATTACTTTCTTGTTGCTGTGATAAAACACCATGACCAAGGCAACTTATAAAAGCCCATTTAATTGGGCTTACAGCTTCAGAGCATCAGAGTCCATCATGGTGGGCAGGATAGCTGCAAGTAGCAGCCATGCTGGCTGGAGGAGCTGAAATCTCACCAGCAGGAGTCAGGGGAGCACATTGGGAACGGTGAAAGTCTTTCGAAACCTCAAAACCTGCTCCCAGTGACATGCCTCTTTCAACAGGGCCTGGGACCAAGTATTTATACACATGAGCCTATGGGGGCCATTCTGATCCAAACCCACATTCCAAGCCCTGGCCCCCACAGGCTTGTGAGCATAGCACAGTACAAAATGCATTCAGTCCAACTTCAAAAGTCCCTATTGTTTTCCAGTCTCAACAGGGTTTAAAAGTTCAAAGCTCAGCCTCCTAGTTGTAACCCACTGTAAAATCAAAAGCAAATTACATAGCTCCAACATATGACGGCACAGAATATATATTACCATTCTGAACGGGAGCAATCAGAGAACAAGGAGGAAATATTTGACCAAATCAAGAAGGCGACCCGCCAGAGTAAACTCCAAATCTTGTAGTTCCGTGTCTGAGGTCAAATGGCTCAGATAGCTCTTCCCGTCCAACTTTGCTGCCTACAACACACTTCCCTCTCGGGCTGCTTCCCTCCCTGTGTTCCATGTGTGCAGCTTCCCTTGTCAAGGATCCCGTAGATCTGGTCCCTCCAACACCCTGGGATCTCCAATGCAATCTAGGCTTCACCTTCACAGCTTCACCCAGTGGCATCTCCAGGGACTCCACTGTCACATGTCTGTCCTCCAAGCCTCTCCTTAACCAGGGAGGAAGATCCCATAATATTTAACTCCTGTGTCCTTCATAACTCTAAAGCCAGAACCATGTAGACAACACTGCCAAGTTCAGCTGCTTGCTTGGGATGGAGCCTGGCCTCCCTTAAATCATATTTTTAGCAGCTTTTGTTTGTAGTTGCTTTTTAGGAACTGAAAATTCCTTAGCCCCCCCCCTTTTTTTTAAATTGGGAGCCTATCTGGGTAGGGCCTTGCCCCAAGGCCACTCCTCCCTTTATTCCAATTTGGGGCAAGCCTCTCCTTAGTTTCCTAATCACTTTCAGCACAAGTCTTGGCTCCAAGCTTAAATTTCTTGGTGCTCATTGTCAAGCTTTATATTTTTTGTTGCTTTCCGCCCCATTTTCTCTTTTTCATTGTAGATCTGAATAAGAGTGGTTACTAATAAACATGGATAGAATCAAGATTAGAATTCCTTGAAATCTCCTTGGCCAAAGAAATTAGCTCATTACTTTTAAATTTAGCCTCAAGCAAGTTCTGAGGACAGGGACAGAAGGTAGCCATATTCCTTGCTAAAATATTACAAGGGGGAACCTCTAGTTTAGTTGCTAATATTGGTCCCTGCTGAAACTTCTTTATAAAACTGGGCCTCCATAGACCACATGGCTCTCAGCATTATCTTCCAGGCTCTTACTAAGATGACCTGTTATGTTCTGCTTATAGCTTTCAACCATTTTTCTAGTGCAAAGTCCCAAATTCTTCTACATTCCTCCAAAAAAACAGCATAGTCTATAGCTTGTTATAGCAATAGCCCACTCCTTGGTACCAACATCTGTCTTAGTTACTTTTCTATTGCTGTGAAGAGACATTATGACCAAAGAAAATCAGAAAAGAAACTGTCTAAATGGACTTAGCGTTTCAGAGGGTTGAGAGTTCATCATGGTGGGGCAGTGTGGGAACAAGTAGTGGGCAAGTTGTTTGGAACAGCTGAAAACTTACATCTTAATCTTCAAGCAGGAGGCAGAGAGCACACTGGGAATGATGTGAGCCTTTTGAAACCCCAAAGCCCACCCCCAGTGACACATCTCCTCTAACAGGGACACACCTCCTAATCCTTCTCAAACTATTCCATCAACTGGGGACCAAGTATTTAGACATATGAACCTATGGGGCCCATTCATGCAAACCACCACATTCCCCTTTACTTGCAAAGTTCTCACAAGAGCATTCTGGAGAGTCTTACCAGCTATTTCTCCCCAGAGCTTAGAAGGTGCAGGTACTCTCCATGCTCACTGTGCTCAGAAGGAGCTGGGGTCCCTCTGCTTCAGTTGCATTAACTGTTATTGTCTTGCAACCTATCAGTTCTCTCAGAAAAATCCCACGTCCCCTATTGTTCTCTTTCTTTCTCTGGAAGATAGGAGTGGGTGCACAGCTTGGGTCGTGGAAGGACACCAAAGTTATAGCCATGGTAACGCAGCCCTCTGAGTCATCTCTATTTTTGATATCTGAGTGTGCAGGGGTTGGGCTCCAGATGATAAAGAATGTATAAATGATTGTGATGCACTTCACACTTGTAAAAAAGAACAAATGTTAAATAACAACAACAATAATTGTAATGTGATTTGGTTTGGGGAGGAGGCTTCAGGATTTCCAGGATGGAACACATATGGAATGCATTCGTGGCTCTGTATAATGCCCTATAAACTGATTGGGCGCAGATGAGAAACATTTGTCAGTGAGGTTCCCATTACTGGGTGTGGTGGGGTCTGGTCTGGGCTCTTCTTGGAGGGGCTGCTTTAGACAAGGAGCTGCTATTGTTAGCTGCCGTGGCGGGGAAGGCTCAGCGGGGAGTTCTTATCTTCACGCTTTAAGCCAGGGTTGCTTGAATGGCTGAAACTGTCCGTGTCAGTCTGTCAGTCAGAAGGTATGATGGAGCCAACAGGAAATGCTAAGCACTCAGGAGCAGCTCTGTTAAAGTCATAGGCCATGAGAATTTCAGATTTCAAGTTTATTCCCCCAGAGGCCCACACTGCTTTCTTGCCAAGAGTGAGCTATGGAATTAAACAAAGTTCCTGCAGGTTTGGGTAATCCAGGAGACAGCCTGTAGTGGGTTCCCTGCACTGGTGGTTGGTTGCAGTGTGCTGTAGACTCTTTGAGTGCAAGTGCATGTAACAATGAAGCCTTGGCCAGGCACTTTTTGATGATAAAAAAAAAAAAAAAAAAAAAGGACACGTGACATGTGACTCCATAGGTTTTGCTCTGGAAAAGAGGAAGTGGAAGATTTTCCCAGAGGTCTCTGTCCCCGGAGTTTCCAGCTCCTCTGTGGTTTGGCTTCCCCACGTGGGTGGCCTTGGTGGGCTGCTGTTGTTAGCCAATTTCCTTGCTTCTATTTTAATCACCAGTGCCACCGATCATTGTTGGATGTGCTCGTGGAAATTCTACAAATATTTAAGAAACGAAATCGAGTTAGAGGTTTATGAAATAGAGATGTCTGCCACATTTAAGGGGCTCTAACGTACACAGATGGTTTATAAGGTCCAAATCGAAGCACTTTGGTCCTCCTCGACTTTCTAAGTTTTGTTTGATAAAACTCAGCTTTTGCCGAAATTGTTAGGGCCGTGGGTAGATGGGAGAGCTTCTGGGAGACTGGAGGGGAGGGGTCCTGGGAGAGAGAGCAACAGCTGGGAAAACGGCAGCTGTTGGAGGGAGCTGGAGGAAAGAATGGTGGACTGGCCACGTTTCCCTGGCTGCCACTGATGGAGACATCGCAGTGACTGAGGTACCCAGATCTAGGGAGTGAAGCTCTGAGCTAGGGTTTCTCATCTCATAAAAGGGTACTTCCTGGGGGAGAGGGGCTCTTGGAATTCTGGGTAGAAAAACACTGGCTAGATAGGATGACAGGAGCAACCTCCCCTCCCCCCCGTATGGGTTGATGGATTTGCTCCTGTTTTTGTATCTTTGCTAGCTCTGCGGTCAAGTTCAGGTATGCCAGAGCAGCCGGGAAATCTTTTTTTAAATTTATTTTCCATCCCGATTGCAGTTTCTCCTCCCTCCTCTCCTTCCATTCCCTCCCCCAGCCTTCCCCCCCATCCTCTCCTCCTCTATTTATATTCAGAAAAGGGCAGACCCCCCCTCCTTAATATCAACAAAGCATGGCGTATCAGGTTGTAATATGACTAAGCACCTCCCCTTGTATTAAGGCTGGGCAAGGCGACCCAGTATGAGGAATAGGGTGCCTCCCAAAAGCCAGCCAACGTGTTAGGAACAACCCCCACTCCCACTGTGAGGAGTCCCACAAGAAGACCAAGCTACACAACTGTAACATATATGTAGAGGGCCTAGATCAGTCCCATGCAGGCTCCTTGGTTCTCAGTTCAGTCTCCGTGAGCTCCTATGAGACCAGATTAGTTGATTCTGTGGTTTTCTTGTGATGCCCTTGACCCCTCTGGCTCCTACAATCCTTATTCTCTTCTTCAGCAGGATTCCCTGAGCTTGGCTTGATGTTTGGCTCTGAGTCTCTGAATCTGTTTCCATCAGTCGCTGGATGAAGCCTCTCTGATGTCATTTGGGCTAGGCACCAATCTAAGAGTATAGCAGAATATCGTTAGGCATCTTTACCTTGACATTTTTTTTCTCCAGTCATGTTGGGTTCTTTTGTAGGTCTCTAGGCCATCCAACCTCTGGGTCCTGGAGCTCCCAGCAGCGTCAGAGATGGGTTCACTCTCATTTCCTGAGAAAGCTGCTGGGCAAGCTTTCCCTCCCCAGCTTAAGTCACATCTCTGCAGACTATTGCCCTCTGCCTTCTGCCTGAGGCACAGCTGTGCATTTGTTCACCTTAGGGGTGAGGAGGCTTCGGGGGCGGGGGGTGGGGTGGGGTGGTCCTCCACCAGCTTGTCCTGTTGTTTAGAGCTGAAATGGGCAAAAAGAACTTTAAAAAGTCATCCTTTTCTTTATTTCCTCTCCTGACATCCAGTTTTACCCTGAAATATATCTCACATTCTTCCTATAATGCTCATTACCACTACCCACCACCAGCACCACAATCCTCTTTGGGGACCAAATTACATCATAAGCAGCATGTCACCACATTCGCGTTTCCCAATGCCCTGCTCCATTCTTGTTTTTCTCCCATGTCTGATGCTAGAATAACCTCCCCTACATAGTCAACTTTAATAAAAGTTGACTGGATGATTAATAATATACATACAGATTTAGCACTTACAGGCCTGCAATAAAAGTGGCCTGGGTTACACACAGTAGAATAACATTTGAGATACATTTCATTACTGTTTTGTAGGGAAATACAAAAGTAACTGACCATAGGGAAGAAAAAGATTCGTACAAAAAAGAAGATAGAATATTCTAGGCTACAGAGGTAGACCATGTACTGTGGGAGGACCTGGGAGTCATTGCTAGCCAATGATGGACTTGTAGTCAGATGCAATCTCACCTACACTCATAGGACCTTGGGCAACTCTGAGCCTGAGTCTTCGCTCTTGTAGGGTGAGACTTAAGAACTAGACCAGGGTTCCTCCTGGGGGACAATTTGACTCATCATTTGGCCAGGCTTTGGTCACTTGCCAGCCCTCCCCAAAGGCTTGGGCGATGAAGGATTACTTCATTCTGAGAATAAACAACTCAAGCAACCTACTCAGAAACTTGGGTCCCGGAAACAGTGCATCACAGGACACGTGAGCTGACAGACAGATGAGTGGTGAGCCATGCTTTCCTGAAGGACCAGAATCTGCATTGCCCTTCCTGGGGATGATGCTAATAGTTGTGGCTGGCCATTAAGCTAGGGATGTCTGCAAGATCCCCAACACAGGGCAAAGCGTAGCTACCATCCTCATGCTCCTATAGGAGTTCACCTCACTCTACTCTCAGCTCCAATGGCTTACTGCAGTCCCCTTTATGTGTTGATCAGTGCTTCAGAAGACCCACACAGTACTACACTAGCCCATCAGATAGAGCACCTGGAATCCAAATAGCTGAAATTTCAAAACTGGGGTGTAGGGAGGCTGCTCTTCCCCCAAACATAGCCTTCTGGTAGTCTGGTTCCACAGTGTGCTAAACTCAAGGGTCATAGCAGAAATTACAAGATCAAAACAACTCCAACATTAAATATTACTTAGAGGGTTTTTAATTCATTAATGTTGAGTTCATGGCCCAATTTCCCTGGTTTATTAAATGCCAAAATATTAGTTTTGAGGAGTAGCACTATGGGTCTGGGAATCATCTCAGGACAAATAAATCATATGCTTTTAAATTCTTTCTAAACCTGGGAAGACTTATTGTCATCCAGGATAATAAATTTCATGAGACTAACAATTCTAAAGAAAGATTAATTTTGGTCCCACGAGGAGATTAATAAAAGGAAGTCCTTTGCTTCATGAATGTTTTGCTCCTCCAGCCAAGCGAGCTTGTTCTCTGCATCTTCTCTCTCTGAGTAGCTTCCTCCTTCACCTAGTCACTTCAGCCAGGAGTCAAACTTTGCCCTTTCTCCACAGAAACATCTCACTGGGGTCCTCCAGAACCCATCCCTTCTGGCAGTTGTCCATGGATAAGAAATCCAGCTGGAAGCTCATACACATGTGTAGTAGTGAGCAGGATTCTTAACTCCTTTGTTACATTGCCTGATTCATCTTCAGATGATGGGGTAAGACAATTAAGGGCCCATCTAGCTCTCTGCATTCGATAGTTCAACTTGTGGAAATTTGCATGCGAGTCTCTTCTCTGTAGGAACTAGGTTGCAGATTCAGGGACTCTTCCTTGGCTTTGTTGGTGTAGCAACACAAAATGGAAGTCACATTTCTATCCCTTTCTAGAAGTTAAATACTCTTTGCTGCAGATGATAAATATTATATCTATCTTTCATAATATCCACCCAGGAAGACATATTCATCTGTCTTCTCATGGCTCCTTAACCCTCCATGAGTCCTATGGTCATGAAATCATGGTCCGAAGCCTATTATTTGGTTGCCTATGTGAGACAGCTTTTATTTGGAAGGTCAGAATAGCTCACTCAGGCAGTTTCATATGGTCGTGAGTTCCGTGTCTCCGTTCTGGCTGTTTTATCATCCCTTTTCTCCTCATCACATCCCTTGGACCATTTGGCACACCTCCATTCATCTTCCCAGGCTTTGCCCAGGCAGAGTTATCCCAGCAGCTTTCTTTGCTCTCCTGAGTGGTCCTGCTCATCCCGTGAGCTCCATGGGGTCCGGCACCAGGAGGAAGTGGATGGCACACTTAAGCCGGGGTATTGAGGGTTTGATGAGGGTGCCATTTATAAAGATGTGTTCAAATGGAAGGGAACCTGACAAGGTTTGTTGAAGCCTGTGTGGGGCCAACAATGGAAGGAAGTCCCTGTGCACCCCAGGTCCTGAAGAAGCAAGAGGAGGGAGGGATCACGACAAGGCTGAGAGCCACAGTAGAACCCAGGAGAGTCCCACACGCAGGAGAAGGAGAGGTAGCGTCTTCCAGTCCCAAGGCCAGCGGAGAGGAAGCCTTCTTTCTTCCTGTCCTTGAGGTCTCCGCCTGTGTCTCACCCAGGCCAGTCCCAGCCAGAGCCAACAGGCCTGGCCAGAGTGGGAGGGAGGGGACTCTGCTTGTGGAGGTCAGAGAGGCTGCAGTGTCAGGAACTGGAGGAGTTGGTGACCTACTACTAGTTTTTGTTTATCGTAAATTTCCACTATTTGGCTGGACTGGACGGACATTTTATCTTTTGTGAGTGAGGCGAGAGCCTGGAGAACATTTAGAGAATTATTTATACCTATTGTTTTTTTAAACGAGAAAGTACTTCAAAAGTCCAGCAGTGATGTGATACTCAGTGTTCTCAATGATGTAGTAAATACTCAGTGTTCTCGCCATAAGCTTAACCAAGTGTTAATATTTTACCAGATTAGTTCAGATATTTATTCAAGGAAATAAAATGTTAACAATTCAGCTGCAATCATCTCCCCTAATACCAACCCCCTCTCTTGTAGCCGTTTCACCCCGAAGTGTGTCACCTTTCCATAACTTTGTCACACATTCAGTAACAATACCCACTATGTATGTTTATGTTTAAATGTTTAAAACCGGCAACCCATTTTTGCAATTTGGTTTTCTATGGACTTAACTGTGTGTTTTTGAGATTTATTCGTGTTAATAAGTTGCATGTAGTTCATTCATTGTGTTCATTTCTTTTTTGTATGTAGGTCATTGGTTATGTACATGTTTGTATGTGTAGCAGGGTGTGAGTACACACGTATGGAGACAAGGAGTCGGCGTTGTGTGTGTTCCACCATCACCCTCCGCTTTAGTTTTTGAGACGGGGTTTCTCACTGAGCCTGGAGCTCACTGATGTGGCTGGCTCCGGAGCCCCTGGGATCTTGTCTCTATGCTCCCCGCGCTGGAGTTCCAGGTGTGGCCCACCACACCTGGCTTTTCTCCTGGGTGCTGGAGATCTGAATTCAAGACCCTACCCTGATTTCAAGGCCTCACGCTCAGACAGCAAGCTCCTCCCCATCAGAGCGGTCTCCCTGGCCCCCAGCTGCCTCTTACAGGACCACACCATGCTTTCTAATGCATACCTGTGTGGATGGACATTTGGGTTGCTCCAGGTCTCTTCATTTCCCTCCTTGACCCCTCTCCCTTCCTCTCCCGCTTCTTTCCTGTTTCCATTTTTATTGTTACAGATGCTGCAGTAAGCTTTGGATCCCATTACATCACTTCGAAGATTCACACCCGGAAGTGGAATGTTTATCATCAACTCTCCTGAGAGTACCACTTTATCCCCTAGACTGCTCGCTCCAATTCACAAAATCTGCATCTGCCGGAGACATCTGAAGGCCTCATTGTGTCTAAAGAAGAGGGTAGCAGCACCTCAAAGGTGTTGATTCTAGGGCCAGGGAGGCTGTAGTGAAGGATTCCTGTCCAGTGTTACTGAGATTGTAAGGATCTCTTCCTTCTCACGCACAAGGAGCCTTCCCTTTCTTGCCCAGGCGGGAACATTCCAGTTCACCTTCCCTCCCATGGGATATTGCTGTATTTGTGCCAAATATGGTGCTGCTGTGGGGAGAGGTGAAGAGACTTGCCTGCCCCAGCTCCCCGCAGGGCCGAGGCTGACGAGGAAGCTGCTGTTGTATGCCAAGCGGAACATTGGCAGGAAGAAATTCAGCCAGTTCCTGACCAGAGGGACAATGGGCAGCAGCAACTGATCACATGACTGACGTCTTTAAAGTTTTTTTTTTTTTTTAAATAAAAATAGTCTTTGCAGAAAGTAGAGAAAATTGCAAAGCTTCCTGTCAACAGCCAACCAAGAGAGGCTACGTACAGTAGGGTGTGTAGCCTTTGGAAAGAGTCACGAGTTTAGCAGCGGCTGGTCACCTGTGACATCATGCTCACGATGTCCTCTGTGTGCACAAACATTCACTTTGTGTTACAGTGTAGTAGAGTGTTCGTTTTTTTTAAAGAAAGAACACAAAATTATGGTGAACTGCCTCTGCCTTGGTGACTCTGAGGGATAAGAAGGTCAGGGCGCCCAGGAGGGCACTGCCAGTGTCTCATCGAGGACTGGGTGTCATGAGCACAGTGTTGGAGAAGAGTGAGGGCAGAGATGGAGAAGCTGGGTGCTAGAGATGACCCGTGAGCCAACGTGTTGGGAGGACGCAGATGTATGTGTACAAAAGGAGGGAGATAAGGTGGTGAGGAGCTTGGCAGTCAGCGGTGCAAATGATGAGAACAATAGATAGGAACGATATTGGGAAGGTGGTTTTGGAGATGGTCCCAGAGTCCACTAGTTGGTCGACCACTAGAGAGAACAGATTACTAGCAGCTACTGGTCAGTGTAGGATGGGCCAGGGATGTCCTGAGGTCAGGAAGGAAGTGTGTGTGCATAGGGACCCGTGCCCTCTCCTGTATTTCACATGGGGCTAAGTGTCATTGACAGGTGGCCGCAGCAATCCAGCCTTTTACTTTCCAATCAAGATTCATACATTTCTGGAGAACACATTGGCAAAATGGACTGAGTATTTTGAACCCTCAAAGCCTACCTCCAGTGACGTACTTACCTCCTTCAGCAAGGCCACGTCTATGAATCCTCCCTAAACAACCACAAACGGGGGACCAAGTATTCAAGTATCCAAGACTTCTGGGGGATCTCTCATTCAAATCAGCACATTTACTTCAATGTTTTGTGGTAATAGATACCATTTCAGGCTGGAAAAGATTTTCCAAGGCCTGGGTATCTACCCTTTATGCAGTATTAATTGGGTGTGCTAAGTAGGAACCAGTAAGAATACTCAGGGCCACCGGATAAAATAACAGCTTGGCTGCTGGCATAAACAAATTCTCTGTGTGGGAGCTGCACATAAAGCCTGGACCAGACCTTCTGGGAAACACATAAGCCTGGAGAGGAACCTATGGGAAATGCCAGTGAGTGCCACCAATCTATAGAGACTAGGACTTTGAACAAGAGAATTCCCACTCGAGGGATATTTGTTATGTTTTTATGAGACATTAATGAAAGATACTCCTTTGAATGAAGGAAATAGAATAACCTTAAATACTGAAGTGCCCACGCTGCCTCGGGTGATGTCAGAATCAGACTAATGGAAAGTAACCAGAACTGGAAGAGTTCCATAATAGAATGAAATGACTCCCACCAGAATGTGCTCCTTGAGGAAGGCAAAGAGACACTCATAAGCTGGGAGATTCTCTTCTCCTCACACTGGCTCTAGGTCTCTGTAGGGACCTGACAGAGTGTACAAATAACTCAAGTGATGATCAAAGCTTCTGGGTGTGTGTTTGGTAATCAAAAATCAAACAGCTAACAATTTGTCTGGGAGGCTGACACCCACTAAAGGGAGCCTTGTCCTTTGAATGTGAAATGTTTCCCACAGGTTCATGAGCTTGGGGTGGTTGTGGAACCTTTAAGAGGTGGAGCTTCCATGGAAGAAGTGGGCTGCTGCAGACGGAGCCTGCGGTTTTACATCACGGTTCTTGTTTCTTGTCCACTCTGTTCTTCCCGACTACGTCAGCAATGTGACCAGCTGTCTCATGGGTCTGCTGATGAAGGCAGGACATGGAAGTTGTCTGGGCAGTTCAGAGCATAGGACGCCAATTAACAGGTTTTTTTTTTTTCCCCTCCTTGGCTCAAAGCCAGATATGTCCTTAGTCCTTTCAATAGTTTTGTCTTAGCCAGATGACAGGGATACCAGAAGGGCGGTCTTGTTTTTCCTTATCTTTTCTCACTAAATGAGCACCCTAATCCGGAAGCGATACCCAATTTTGTGACCAGAACTCTAGTCCAGACACTAAGCCTTTCTGATGAACAACTTTGGAACGAGAGCTCTGGATTTTTATGGTGGAAATGTTTATATTTTTATTTCCCAGTTATAGCCTATCTCTTAAATGATTTTAGGGTTGTAACTCTTTTTTTCTGATTTTTGTTTTGTTTTGTTGACACAGGGGTCTCACTATGAAGCCCTGGCTGTCCTGGAACTTGCTATGTAGACCAAACTGACCTTGAACTCATCAAGATCAGTGTGCCTCTGCCTCCCAAGTGTGGGGATTAAAGGTGTGAGCCACCATGCCTGACTCTAGGGTCTTAATTCTTGAGGGAACAATGTAACTGTACTTTTGGCGGCTATTAAAGATGGATATATGGGTTCCATAGGAGCCTATGGATGGAAAGCTATTTCCTTTTGGTCAAAAGAATAGACTCCTCTGATTTCCATTTCCTTTGGTCATTTCCTTTGCTATTTCCTTTTGGTCAAAAGAATCCACCTCTGGCCCTGGGTGGAGACACGACATTCTGATCTGCTCCAAAGATTAGAACATTACATACTCTTGCCTCTTCCCTTAATGGTTAATCTACGTGGTTCTATCAATAAACTGGCCCAAAGACTAAAAAAAAAAAAAAAAAAAAAAAAAAAAAAAGATTCATACATTTCTGGAGAAATAGTGTATCTGTTCGGAGGATGTCAGGCACATAAAGGCAACATTTTGTACAAAGCATTAAAAGGAGCAAGATCCTCCTTCGCCCTCAGGAATAGGAGCTGGGATCAACAAGCTGTTCCCTATGAGCCCTGGAAAATAAGGAAGTAAGGAGAGGGGCCTTTTGGAAACTGGCAGTGGACAGAGCCATCTTCCAGAAGGGCAGTTCTCATAGGACGAACTCGCCCAAAGTCAGGGACATAGTCCAGCAAGGCAACAGAATACCTGAAACTCCAGCTTTCCAGGAGAGCCCCGATTCTGGGCTCAGGGGCACTTTGGGTAGGTTGAGTTTCTTCAGAAAACATTGAAGAGAAACATAAGAGGCTGACTTTCTTGAGAAGCGAGGCTGAGCACATTTGTAGACACATTTCTCGTTTCCTCATTGAACCCTTTTGGGTGGCCTGCTTATTCTCTTTCAGAGACGCCATATGCAAAAGCCGGAGAGTTTTAACCATTTCTCAGTTATCCTGTTAGCATGTGGCAGAGCCTCGGTTCTTCAATGGCCTAGATTCTTCTCCACCTCTAAGAAAATAAGGGCAGTGAAGAGAGTCCTTTCTCAGGCTGCTGCTGTGATGAAGGGCTTTGCTTCTGCTCCATTCTGTAGTCTGTCACCTCCATCCAGTGAGGAAGGGAGAGGAAGGCCAATGTCTGGGGTGACAACCTGTCATGTTTCTTGTCCTGGTCAAGTGCTTTGGATGAGAGGATGCTGGGGTGACAATGGACACTCCCTTCTGAGTACTTATACCTGGCCAGGCACCTTCACTTACTTGTTTATTTTTACTGATGTTATACACACACAGGGAAAAGTTTATCACAAATAAATACCATCAATTAACTATAGCTTAGGAATATCTGTGTAATGTCCACTTGGATGAAGGCAGAGACCAGTTTTTCTAGAATCTTCTCTCATACCCATTTCTCTATCTTCAAAGGGTAAAGTTCCTTAAAAATCAAGCTTTCTAAATTTATTATTATTATTGTTATTATTATTATTATTATTATTATTACTATTTGGTTTTTCGAGACAGGTTTTCTCTGTGTAGCTTTGCACCTTTTCCTGGAACTTACTTGGTAGTCCAGGCTGGCCTCGAACTCACAGAGATCCGCCTGGCTCTGCCTCCCGAGTGCTGGGATTAAAGGCATGCACCACCTCCGCCCAGCTTAAATTATTTTTATTAAAGACAACAACAAACTTGTAATAGTATAGTTTTCATTTTTTCATTTTGACCTTTAACTCAGCCATATACCAGTTTCATGGTATTTTTTCTTTCCTATCAATTTTCTTTTTCATGTTGTCAAGCATAGTTTACAAGTTTTCATGGTAGCATAGTGTACCCTTGCACATGTATCCCACATGTATTTGTAGATTTTCCAGTTCATGGGCATTTGGCTGTGCACATAAAGCCACTGTGAACACTCTGTAGGCCTCTTCATGATCATATGCGTGTGTTTCTGCTGCATTAAATCCCTGGGTTATAGGATGCTACGCAATGCCAAATGGTTTTCCAAAGAGGCTGCATCAGTTTCTATCAGCAGCATGTGAGAGAGCCTGTCGCTGAAAATACCTTTCATGATTTTTAGGGAAGGTGGCACTAGCCACCTCATCATGGGTTTGATAGTTTCATTTCTTTAATCACTAGCGAGGTTGGACACTTCTTCCTACTGATTGGCCATTTAGGGAGTTACCCATGTCTGGCTCAGCTCTTGCTGCTTTACCTCAGACCAGACAATCTATAAATAACAGGAAAGTCACTTTCCACAGTTCTGGAGGTCCGGAAGTTCAGGTCAAGGTCCTGGTAGACCCTGTGCTTGGTGCAGGCTTCGTTCCTGCTTCTCCCATGGGGGCCCTGCTGTCTCCTCCAGAGGAGACAAGTGGTGGGAGAGACAGAAAGACACAGGGGCCTGGCTAGCTCCCTGGAGCATCTAGATGAGTAGCCAGACTGTTTCGGGGGGCTTCTAAAGGCCCTACCTCTTAAGCCTTTGGTTTCAAAATGTGACTTTTGGAGGACACGTACACACAGGCTAGTGCACTTTATAAACGCCTGTTCAAATTGCTTCCATACTCCATTGGCTTTGAGTCTTTCTCTTGTTGATGTGCGGGTGTTCTTTATTTGTTTTGAATTTAAACAATTTGTTACTTGAAAGTGCCAATATTGTGTCCCATGTTATGATGTGCCGTTGTGCCCTCTTCATCTTGGGGAACAGAATTTGTTGGTTTTGATGTCCTGTGTCTCATCAGTGTTTTGTAAGGTTGGTGGGTTTTTGCCTCCTACTTATGAAATTTAGCCTTCTTTGCAGTCACAAAAACGGTCTTATAGTAATGTCTGGAACATGTTCCCCTCAGTCTTAAAGCGATGTTTTATTGGAGTTGATTTTTGTGTTTGGCATGAGGTGAGAGTTGTTTTCTGCCCTCTGGCTACTTTGGGGCTTCCTCTTTGTCATAAGCTGAGGTCCCTGTTTATGTGAGTTTCTGGAAATGCTGATTTCTTCCTCGTACAGATACCCTCTTAATTTTTGTGGTTTTCTAAGGCATTTGATACTGGGAGAAAACGACTCCTCTTCGGCTTCGCCAGGCGGCTTTGCTGTCTGGGTTCTTGTGTTTCCATGTGTGTTTTATAATGATCTTAGTCTGTGCCATCAAAACTCCCCTGAGGTTTTATTGTAGCCATGTTGGATCTGAACACCAGTTACACAGAACTGAAGTGTCTTTGTTCTGTTTTGTGTTTCCAGCCACAAAGATGGACTATTCTTGTACTTATTTGGGTCTTTCCATTTTATTTAAATGATTGAGTTATACTTCTCCCTGTGAGCATCTTATATGTTTTGTTAGAATAATACACAGGTCTTTGGTATCATTAATTATTTTATAAACTGTATCCTTCTTTAAAAATTGATTGGTTGATTGATTGATTGATTGTGCATTTCCCTGTGATGGTGCACGTGGAAGCTAGAGGTTGGTGTTAGGATATCTTCCTTAACTGATCACGTCTCTACCTTATCTATCTATCTATCTATCTATCTATCTATCTATCTATCTATCTATCTATCTATCTATCTAACTATCTATTTATTTATTTATTTTGAGACAAGTTCTCTTACTGAACATAGACCTTGCTTTTCAAGCTAGACTGGCTGGCCAGTGAGTTCCCAGAGTCAACTCCAACTCTGGGATTACAGACATGCATCACCAGTGAGTTCCCAGAGTCCCCCTGTCTCCACCCCAAACCTCCAACTCTGGGATTACAGACGTGCATCACCAGTGAGTTCCCAGAGTCTCCCTGTCTCCACCCCAAACCTCCAACTCTGGGATTACAGACGTGCATCACCAGTGAGTTCCCAGAGTCTCCCTGTCTCCACCCCAAACCTCCAACTCTGGGATTACAGCCGTGCATCACCATGTCTGGCTTTACACGGCAGCAGTAAGGCTCTGATTGAGGCCGAGAGCAGCCCAGATCTGTGGCTTTCACATGCCTGTTGTTGAGCACATGTTTTCAACCCTGTTAAAATTACCTCTTTTTATCTCAGCTGAAGAAGCTGTCACATGCCTAGATTGCAAAGATCTTCTTCTATTGTCTTCTGGACACTTTATAGTTTTACCTATCACATTTAGGTATATGACCCACCTATAATTAAGTTTAATTACGGGGTTGATTTGCTTTCCATATATACGGTAGGCACCTTTTCCAGTCTCACTTGTTAGATTCTTCCTTCCTCTTGCTAGCTTTGATGTGTTGGCAAAACCCCGATGGATTGTATGACACTGGCTTCTTTTTAGATTCCACCTACTGTTTGCATCTATTTATTCATGTTTATGGCTCAGTTGAGGGTGGGGAATTTTCTTCATGGTCACTGGGTGCCCATTGGCGGGGGCTTCTGTACCTCAGGGAGGCATGCCTGGAAGATAGCCCAAGACGTGACAGCCGAATTTCCTGAACGGAGGATCTGAGAAGAGAGCCAGCAGTGGCTACATAATTTCAGGACCAGAGTGATACATTGTTATGTCTATCATAGGCTATTGTCTCACCGACAGACCTAAAAAACAGTAGGGGAAGTTTCTAGACAAGGATGTGTAAGTCAGGAAATTGGAGTCATTCCGGAACATTTTGGAATGTGGGTACCATGGTAAATCCTTCAGTTATCAATGATTCACATTCCATACCCACGCACAGTACCAATTCAAAGCCCCCAAAGATGTCATTATATTCCATTATAACGGCTCACAGTTCAGAATCTTTGCTTCAAACCAGGCCCACATTTCCACTCACCACTTCTCAAGAACAGCTGTAAATACAGTTCTCAATGTGTGGACCAAGGAACTAAGGAACCTGTCCCTTGCACACCTAACACACAGCTGAGACATAGAAACATGATTACTAAAATAGATGTTTCTGTGTCAAAAGAATGAAACCAAGTCACGATAAACTCACTGGTTCACAGTAATTTGAAACCCAGCCAGGCAAATAGAAGTCCCTTGATTAGAAGTCAGTCCCACTCCCGCCATGTTCTTGCACCCCCCCCCCCCAGCATCCTTTCTTGTTTAGGGAAGGCATGTGTTAGCTAAAGCTGAGAGGTTTCAGTTTTCTAGACTGCTTCTATTTGTTCAAGTTTGGCATTTTAAAGGCCTCTGTTCATTTTGTATTGTCTGTCACATTTGCTGACCACTGGCAGTAGTCTGGTGATGGAGGCAATCTGGTGATGGAGACAGTCTGGTGATGGAGGCAGTCTGGTGATGGGGGCAGTCTGGTGATGGGGGCAGTCTGGTGATGGAGGCAGTCTGGTGATGGAGACAGTCTGGTGATGAAGGTAGTCTGGTGATGGAGGCAGTCTGGTGATGGAGGCAGTCTGGTGATGGAGGCAATCTGGTGATGGAGACAGTCTGGTGATGGAGGCAGTCTGGTGATGGAGACAGTCTGGTGATGGGGGCAGTCTGGAGATGGGGGCAGTCTGGTGATGGAGGCAGTCTGGTGATGGGGGCAGTCTGGTGATGGAGACAGTCTGGTGATGGGGGCAGTCTGGTGATGGAGGCAGTCTGGTGATGGAGGCAGTCTAGTGATGGGGGCAGTCTGGTGATGGAAGCATTCCGGTGATGGAGGCAGTCTGGTGATGGAGGCAGTCTGGTGATGGAGGCAGTCTGGTGATGGAGGCAGTCTGGTGGTGGGGGCAGTCTGGTGGTGGGGGCAGTCTGGTGGTGATGGAGGCAGTCTGGTGATGGGGGCAGTCTGGTGATGGGGGCAGTCTGGTGATGGAGGCAGTCTGGTGATGGAGGCAATCTGGTGATGGAGACAATCTGGTGATGGAGACAATCTGGTGATGGAGGCAGTCTGGTGATGGAGGCAGTCTGGTGATGGAGGCATTCTGGTGATGGTAGCAATCTGGTGATGGGGGCAGTCTGGTGATGGAGGCAGTCTGGTGATGGAGGCAGTCTGGTGGTGATGGAGGCAGTCTGGTGATGGGGGCAGTCTGGTGGTGATGGAGGCAGTCTGGTGATGGAGGCAGTCTGGTGATGGGGGCAGTCTGGTGGTGATGGAGGCAGTCTGGTGATGGGGGCAGTCTGGTGGTGATGGAGGCAGTCTGGTGATGGAGGCAGTCTGGTGATGGGGGCAGTCTGGTGATGGGGGCAGTCTGGTGGTGATGGAGGCAGTCTGGTGATGGAGGCAGTCTGGTGATGGAGGCAGTCTGGTGATGGGGGCAGTCTGGTGATGGGGGCAGTCTGGTGGTGATGGAGGCAGTTTGGTGATGGAGGCAGTTTGGTGATGGAGGCAGTCTGGTGATGGGGCAGTCTGGTGGTGAGGGAGGCAGTCTGGTGATGGAGGCAGTCTGGTGGTGGAGGCAGTCTGGTGATGGGGGCAGTCTGGTGGTGAGGGAGGCAGTCTGGTGAGGGAGGCAGTCTGGTGATGGGGGCAGTCTGGTGGTGAGGGAGGCAGTCTGGTGAGGGAGGCAGTCTGGTGATGGGGGCAGTCTGGTGATGGAGGTAGTCTGGTGATGGAGGCAGTCTGGTGATGAAGGTAGTCTGGTGATGGAGGCAGTCTGGTGATGGAGGCAGTCTGGTGATGGGGGCTGTCTGGTGGTGATGGAGGCAGTCTGGTGGTGATGGAGGCAGTCTGGTGATGGAGGTAGTCTGGTGATGGTACTTTTGAGTTTTTATTATTTTAGTTTTTAGATGCAGCATCCTAGGCCTTTAAATTAAACAGAGGGGTTTTTGCCTGAGTGCACACACTCTGAGGAGCTGCCCTTTATCCGTCTTTCTGAGATCTTCACAGAGGATTTGAGAGGCCTGGCCCTGGCGTATCCTTTGATCATTGTTCCCTGATGGTAGTTGGGTAAGATATTTATTGGGAACATTTTTTTTTATTCTAGTATTATTTGTCTCAGAATCTTAAACCCAGACAAACCCTGTCTTTCTTAGCTCAGTGGTAAGTAGTAAGAAACCAGGGGTACATCAAAGACTGCTGGAGAGTGTCTCAGGGAAATCAGCCAGTACCTTAGGGATATTTTCCCTTTCATGTTATTACAGGAGACAATGTTGGTGAATTTCTGCTGTGACATAGAGGGCCTCTTCTCTTCAAAACCCCAGCAAGACTTTCCTCAATTCCACTGAGAACTCACTAGCAACTTTCAACGAGTCTGATGTCGCCAACCATCTAACCCATGCACTTCAGGCTTTCATTGTGTTTTCCTTCACGTTCTTACAGCCATTCAGTTTTCTACACTGACTGGTCCCGATTCTATCCCTGCATTTTAGGTTTTCTTAAGGCAGCATCTCGTTTTCAGACTCCCAAATTTGTGTCAGTAGACACAACAGAAAGTGGAGGTTTCTAAATCTTTCAGTGTTGGCCCATCTGGTCCATCAGGACCTATGAGATAAGGCATTGATTTTTACAAATGCTGCCTCTTTCAATGGAGGTATCATCTGGGTCTACCTGGAGTCCCAGAATTACTGGGAGCCGGATCTGGATGAATGTAAGTGAAATTACATCAGTGCTAAGTGTTTGAGAAAATGCACGCACATGCACCAGCAGACAAAGAGCCTAGTCTGAGTCATGGGGTGCAGTGACTTTCCCATGGCCACATGGCCAGTCAGTAATAGGAAAGTCACCACAGGCCTACACCGAGTCTTTTTGACCCTTCATGCAGGGCTCCTTCCAGGCACCAAGTGAGCCCAGTAAACCCTCATTCTATGCCTCCAACTAAACGTTTCCTACCTGGGAGACCTGGGGAGCATTGGTGGGAAGAACGCAGGGCAGGTTACCGGGGTTTCTGCCAGAGTGTGCATTGTTTTGATTCTCTACAGTAAGCTGACATCTTCGGAGATCAAAGAGCAGAGGATTAGCGCTGGCTGCTCCGCCTCCCATCTTTTCTTTTGTTTCTGGAGGGATGAAGCAGGAATCTTTAAAGACCATTTTTATTTATTTATTTCCTCTGTGTGTGTATGTGTGTATGTGTGTGTGTGTGTGTGTGTGTGTGTGTGTGTGTGTTTGTGTGTGTGTGTGGGGGGGTGGTGGTACTTCTTTCACTGGGATTGATGTTTCCAGCCCGTGTTGAAAATGGTGGAATTTGAAGGACTACGCTCAACCGTCCTTCTGGATGGTTGTCAGCAGCACCACCAGACCCGGAAGTCTTATCCAGCGCATCCTGGACTCCAGGACCCTCATCTCCAGTTCCTTATGTTCCCACCCAGCCACTGCCTTTCTTTTGCTAACTGCTCCCTCTCTCTAATTAACAAAAACCCCTAAAGACATTCTGAGCCACCCAATAGACAAACTTTAATTTTTTCCTTTGTTAGAAACTAAATCCTTCGGGATCTACTTCAGAAAACATTTGTTGATGCGCCTTTTGTTTCTAAGAGAGTCGTAATGCTGCCATCCTCCCGTGAGTTTCTTCATGCATTTGTGCATGATGGCACTCGCTCTGTGCCCGTGCTACCTCAGGCGTTCTGGGCTGGGCTGGGACATGAAGGTGCACAGGACATGGCCCTGTCCACAGGGACTTTTCTGGACAAGGTTAGGGAAGGAGGTGAAAACGAAGAGCGGCAGTGAAACGGGATGCGTGGCCATCGGTCGCTCTCAGTCTCCCTTCCCTCCTGAGCCATTCTGTTCAGCGACAGCAGAAGCATTGTCTGGACTGCAGAATCGACCATGGCCATGTCTATCTGTTCCCTGAAGAAGGAAAACCAGAGTTCCCAGGATGTCATTTTAGACCCTCACAAGTTGGCTCCCATCTGCCTCTCCCCCTCCCAAGCTCCCTGGCGTCGACCTTTGAACTCCAGCTTTAGTGGATTGGACTAGTCCAGGTCCTCCCCTTGGAGATCCAGTCTCCCACACCCCTTCTGGTTGGTTTTGCTTTGACTATCCATTGGATTTCACTCGTTATCTGGTTAGCCAGTGCCTATCTTTACACGGTTACTCATCACCCAAGACTCATTGTCCTCAGCTCTCCTACCCCGAGGCAGAATGAATTGCATTCCTTTTTAGAAAAGTACTATTAAAATTTTTACTCCATTCCACTATAGCTAATTCATAGCTTAGAAGCTATGCAAGGGAACTCAGCATCTAGAATACCACAAAAATGTCCTTGTTGAATGACTAGAAATAAAATGTGAAATCTTTAAACTGTGCCGTGCACTATTGTGAAGTGTGGTGTTCTACTTTTTACTGGTAATGGTGCTATGAAAAAAAAAAAAAAACTTTGCAGAGTCCCCAAGTGCCTGGCAGGATAATCAGAATTCCAGCGTCTGGACTCAAAGGGAGTGTCCTTGTCTGTTTTTCATCTTCTCTCTTTCCTGTAAGGTTTGTGGATCTGGGTTGAGACGCTTCTGCAGGTTATCTGGAGCTGTTGACTCAGTAGAAGACGGGACTACATGGCCTCGGGTTCCCACTTGGGAAGCAAGAGTACAGGGGAGAGAGGAGAAAAGGGGAGGTGGAGAGAGGAGAAGGAGAGAGAACGAAGCTCGTCTTGGGGGATGCTGCAGGCCGGGAGAAAGTCCCACTTTCACTTTGTGGCGCTCACTGAACTTCTGGCCTGTCTCATGCACCGGCGGTGAAGCTGCATGGATGTGTGGGGTAATCCTGGCAGATCATTGGAAACTTAGACATGAAATGACCTAGACGTGATTCACCGGTGGCTGTCAGTCTATCTTTCCTAAGAGCTCTCTGACTAAGTGGCAAGCTATCTGGCCTCAACTCTTTCTCCTGCTCAGGCCCAGCTCTGAGAATGCAAACAAGATGCTTCAGAAAAGAATTTGCCCCATGTCCAGTTGGATGAAGAGCTCTCATACATTTGGGAAAAATCACTCAAAATTTTGAGCCCAACTTTCAGATTAATCTCCAGAATTTCATTTCATAGTAATGACCACTATTTCAAAACCCTTCCCACAGGGAATCCTATCAATGGATAGGAAGCCTCCAGAAGGTTACAGATAAAGTCTGGAATGTGTTCCTTCTTTTGAAAGATCTTCAGCGCCTGGCGTGGCCTTCTCTGTTTGCAGACATTTGCAATGTTGGTGTTGCAGGGACTTGAGGGAGTCTGCCTTAGCTCCTCGATGGACATACAGAGTGAAGGAAGTTAGTTTGAGGTCACTTACCTTGTCAGGAATGGAGCTGGGACCAAGACTTCTCTCTCCCAAGTCTCCGTCCAAGGATCTTTCCTCTGTGACAACTAGCCATACAGTAAATGGCTGAGTGGAGAAGTTTTAAAGGATAAATGTAGGACTATATTTATTTTTCACATTCATTCATTCATTCATTCATTCATTCATTCACTTATTATTATTTATTTATTTGTGTGTGTGTGTAGGTCATTTGGTTCTCTCTTTCCACCATGTGGATTCTGGGGATTACACTCAGGTCATCAGACTTGAGTGGTGTCTAGCTTTGGTGTCTGTGCCTGTGGTAAAGCACCAAGTCAGAAGACAACTTGGGGAGGCAAGGGTTTATTCCAGTTACAGTTCCACAGCCCAGGCCATCGCTGAGGGAAGTCAGGACAGGAACTCACACAGGGCAGGAACCTGGAGCAGGAGCTGATGCAGAGGCCATGGAGGAGTGCTGCTTCCTGGCTTGCTCCTCCCGGCTTGCTCAGTTTTCTTTCCTATACTGCCCAGGACCACCAACCCAGGGGTGGCACTGCACACAGTGGGCTGTGTCCTGCTACATCAATCACTACAAGAAAGTGCACCACAGACTTTTCCACAGGCCGGTCTGGTGAGGGAGTTCTCTCAATTGATGTCCCCGTTTCCCAGATGACTCTAGCTTGTGTCAAGTTGACATAAGCTAGCCTGCACAGGCGGCACCTTCAGCCATTGAACTTCAAACAGCTTTCATGTGGATGCATGCCGCTGCTCTCCTAAAACCTGCCGTCACTTGGAGGCAGCCTGGCTGGAGGCTTGAGTTTCCAGCCCTGGGCACTCAGAGGAGCTGCTCTTGTTGAAGTTAGGATGCATCAAGAACAACTGGAGTCTGAGGGCTGGGTAATCAATGGACTTAATGATACCGCTGTGCTCGCCCATAACCACTTGGAACCACTGGCTCATCCTTAACCCCCAGCCTCCCCCACCTCTGCCGTTGATAACTGCCTCTGACTTCCCCATGGTTGAGTCCTACCTCATCCCCACCCAGGACACCTCTGCTTCCCTCTGGTTTCCCACCAAGCATAGTGGAACCCTTGTTCTGTAGAGGAAGATTCCTCTTAGCTGTTTCCAAAGCCTCCCTACCATACCAGCAGCTCGCATTCCCCTGGGGATTGCCCTGCAAGGTAAATACCCTTTCCTTGCCCTTGAAGGGGTCAAGTCGGTGGGGAGAGTGGTCTCCCTCACTGTCCTCCAGATTGTACTCATGGGTCATCCTCAGGTCCGCTGACTCTGGGGACCGCCAATATCATTTTAAAACTTATTTCTGACTTGCCAAAGAGGTCTCAAGAGGTCAATTTATTCTAAATATTTTCTTCCTCTTGTAACCTCGAACAACAGTTCCATTTCCTTAGACTTTGAAAATGGCTCATGTCTATCTTTCATTGAACACTTTTCCTTCTTTCTTAAAACAAAACAAAAAGTAAAACAACACAAAAACAAACAACAACAAAATCAAAACAAAACAAAAAACCTCTTTTTTTTTTTTTCCCTCTCAGCTCAGAGAAAGAAGTCCAAGCCTCAAGACTGATCTAGGGATGGGTGTTGGTTCTTCCTTCTGCTGGCTTCAGGGCATCAAGGCCGCATGTCTGAATCACATCTTTTCACTGCTTGCAGCCGTTCTTCCTGAAAACGTATCAGCAACATTTAGACTACTTCAGGATATGAGACCTTCAGTCTCTCCCCAAAGAATGTTGTCCCATTAGGGCTGACTCAAACATGACTAATGCAATCTGTGGATCTGGTTTCCAGGTTCTGTACAATCTAGGAAAAAAAAAGCCTTGAGCCTGGATTTAACCATCCCCACCATAACTAGCTGCTCTGTGTTGGCTGCATAACAAAGGCTGGGACTGCTAAAGGCCAGGCTTTGTGCTGGGGCCACCCCAGCCCTCTGCCCCAGGGTCTCAGGACTGTCCCTACAGCACTGCCAGGGGGTGCTGTGGTGTGTAAAGACTCAGTCAGGGATGGGGTTGCTTCCAGTCACACGCCTTCTAGAGGGATGTGACTTGTAGGGTTGTTAGTCTGGGAGCCTTAGTGCTTTGCTGATGGCTGGCTGGGTTGACCTTGTTGTGCGGACCTTTCTGCAAGGTAATGCATGGCATGGCACCTTGCTTCATTTGAGCGAGTAAACTGAGGGGGAATGGGGAGAAAAGGAAGGGGAGGGAGAAAGAGAGATAGAAAGAGAGAGACCGAGAGACAGACAGAGACAGAGAAGTTTATCAGAAGACCCAACTCAAATCCAAAGATATTGAACAAAGGTATTGATTTCAGGTGAGTAATCTGAGGCCTTAAGAGGCTGACCATCTTTTACCCCCCCCCCAAATCTTTTCCTGAAATGTTGCACACATTTTACAACATATTTTCCCTTATATTTGACCACATTGCTTCTCCAGAGGAAAAGAGACCAGAGGCTTCTGCCTTCTGATGGTGTGGCCACTCCCTAAGACTCCACATAACCACACCTTGAAGTTTACTGTAGCTGAAAGTTTTTTTGTGTCCCACCTGGTCCGCAGCCACTCAGACCCAAGTAAACACACAGAGGCTTATATTAATTATGAATTGTATGGCCTATTGGCTCAGGCTTCTGGCTAGCTAGATCTTACATCTTAAATCAACCCATTTCTATAAATCTATACTTTGCCATGTGGCTCGTGATTTACCGGTATCTTTACATCTTGCTTCTTCTGGCTGTGTCTGCCTTGCCTCTCCTTTCTCTTCCTGTCTATCTGTTTGAATTTCCTGCCTGCCTCTAAGCTGCCTTGCCATAGGCCAAATGGCTTTATTTGTCAACCAATAAGAGGAATATATATTCACAGCATACAGAAAGACATCCATAGTAGTATACAAGTTGCCAAATCACCCCAGTCCTCCACCTGGGCTTCTCCCCTCCACATGACTGACTGCCTTGTCATCCCACACTTCCTTAGTCCTCGGGTGTCTCTGTTCTGTCTACCCCACCATTGATTTCTGCCCTTCACTTTTGACCAGCTCTCACGCTGCTCTGTACATTCTGTGTCTGAATAAAATGGGCCGTGTGAGAGCCACTAAGAAGGCTTGGAGGTCAGTGCAGTGCTTTGTTTGGAGACGGAGAATGGCCAGTTCTCCCTTCATTTGGAAAGATAATGTAAGAAAAAAACCCACATTTGTTTTACTTAGTTGTTTTTTGTTTGTTTGTTTGTTTGTTTTTGGAAACAGTATCTTGTGTTGCTTACACTGGCCTCTAACTCACTGTGAAACCAAGGTGACATTGAACTTCTGCCTCCCCCCATGAGTGCTGGGCTTATAAGCATTCACCACCACTCACTGTTTTATGAGGTGCTGGGAATCGAACCTATAGCTTTGTGTGTGCTTGGCAAATGCTCCTCTAACTGAGCTATGTCTCTAGCTCAAAAACTGCTTTAAAAATTCTCATCATTGTCACCTGCCTCAGGCAAAAGGAGCCTAAGAAAAAGATATGACAACTAGATGTGGTGGAGAAGGTTGAAACAGATAGCACAATATGAGGTTAAAAAAAACTAAAGAAGTCCAAAGACAGTGAAGACTTTAGTTAATACCAATTAATCAGTATTAGTCCAGTCATGGAAAATGTACCATGTAAGATGTCAAAAACAGGTGTCTTGGATGTGAGGCATCTTCTAACTCTATATACACGTTTTTTGCTGCCAATTAAAAATACTGCAAAATGAAGGTAGGTGTGGTGGTCCACGCCTTTAGTCTCAACACTTGGGAGGCAAAGCCATGTGGATCTCTGTGAGTCTGAGGTCAGCCTGGTCTATGTAGTGAGTTCCAGGACAGCCAGAGCTACAGAGTGAGACCCTGTCTCAAAGCGCGTGCACATACACACACACACACACACACACACACACACACACACACACACACACACACAATCAAAAAATATTTTAAAATGAAAACTCTGCCTTTAAACATACACCCTATCAAGTCCCGTTATTCTCATGTAAGGAAGGAAGGTTGGTACCTTTCTGTGTGTTGAGGATTGAACCCAGGCCTCAGTCCGGTACCCATGCCCCTACAGCTGAGAGGTCACCTCAACACTCACACTAGCATCACCTCCTTTTCATCTTTGTGTCTCACTTGTGGAAGATTCTAACGGCAGGTTGGTACTATAACCTCTAAGACGTCCTAGCACTAAGCCCAGAGCCCTGCGCAGCCCATAAGGGAACTTCTGGATGAACGGGGGGGATGCTGGAAAATGTGCAAATTCTTGGGCTGTGGGGTTCTTAAGGACATAAATAACCTGGTTAAGGCTGAGGGTAATGGGGACATTTTACTGGCCTTGTCTTCAGTTCATTGGGTTCAGCTAGACCTCTGAAGTGGCCCGCTCTCCCTTTCCTCTTCAAATTACATGTTCCCGCTCTGCTTTTATCCCTGCCACTCCCTCTTCTTTCTTTTCTCCTTCCCTGTTATTGTTTCTCACTGGGATGCACTTTCCCGTTCTGAACAATGGCTGCCCTTCCTGTGGCACATGCGGCGGCGGCGGGTCCAGCGGAAGCTCTTTGAGTGTTAGTGATGAGCTGAGGCCAGAGGAGGAGGAGGAGGAGGCGAGCAGAGACCAGCGGTTCTGAAAGTGTACCACCCAGGTAACCGCAGCGCCCGGACAGGAAGGCTCTTGGGCCTCTTCCCATGGAATTAGCCAAAATTGATGTGTTTTTAGTAGCATTAAACAATTAGATTCAATCCCCAGATTTCATCATTTTGGAATAGTTGTTTTGATTTCCGCTTAGCTGTAGCTTTAGCCTTTGCCCACGGCTAGGGTTGTCAAATTAAAGGGGACTCTCTCCTTTAAACACCGCTCACAGAGCCTGACTCCGCAGAATACCACATGCTTGCGTACTTAGAAACATTGGGGTGACTGGGCACATGTTTTTCTTCCCCCCCTTTTCCACTTTCTTGCTCATATGTAGATATATGGCTTTTTAGTCACAGGCTTGGGTTTTCTCGCGTTTCCGTGAGTGTTCCTTTCTGTTCCTTCCCTCGTGGGTCAAGTGGATAAAGAAGGAACATGGAAGAGGCTGGGGCGGCATCAGCTGGTTTCTCTCGGTCTTCTGCAGTTGCTCAGGGTTTAAGTCCAGGCAGAGAAAAGACCACCAGGTTTGGGCCTTAGCGATACAATTTCCTAATCTTCAGGTCAAACTGGTTATAATCATGTCAAAATGTTTTTTGTGTTTTTTTTTTCTTTCTCTTTCAAGAACTTTATCTGTTTTTCAAACTCTTGGCATGGATCTTGTGGAAATCCTAGTTCTTGAGTTTCCAGACAGCACAGTCCTGGGAGGGAAGGATGGCCGGCACATTCTGGATTGTGGCAGGCGCTAAGCTTGAGGTGTGTTTCACTGGATTGCATTCTGCAGTGGTGAAGGCTGCCACCAGGGTACGTCTGCCCTGTGAGCTCACTGTCCACAGTCGTTGGCGCAAGGCCTGCCATTAGTAGATAACTAGGGACAGTTGGCTCGGTCTTTCTTTACCACGGTGGAGGAGACAGCAGGAAGTAGAAATGGGCAGAATGTGGCATGTGCTCCTGTCACTGACATGCCCAAGCAGAGGTTTCAGTCAGCAGTCTTGAGACTGTGGTTCCCAGTTTGTTGCCCTTTATTAGAGAGGGATGAGTTCCACCCATTCATACTTCTTACATCTGGCCAGGAGGGGCTATTGTTAACCAAGTCAGTCACAGTTCTGAACACAGAACCACATTTACCATGGGGCAGATTTGAGGACATTAGGTTGGTGTGCTTGCTGACACACAGGTTTGTGGGGGTTCATCTCTTAGGTCTTCTACAACTGGCCAGAGGTGATGCAACCCTTAGGTCTTTGACTGATCACATGACTACACTTAGCAGGAAGCTCTCCAGTGGGGTTTCAGGTCTAAGCTCAGCTGGGTTGTGGTAGTGTCCTCTGTTTTCCTCCCACCCGACACCTAACTTGTGATTGCCTCTCTCCTGGGGGGAACAGTGGCTGAGCAAAAGCAGGTTTCAGTCCCCCCGGGGACCACTGGCAGCTCAGCACCCACACTCACCCTGCCTCCACAGTGCTGGAATCACAGATGAGCCTCACAGCGCCTGGCTTTTTACATGCGTGCTGGGGATCCAAACTTAGGTTCTCACACTTGTACTGTAAGCACTTTACAGACAGAACCGTTTCTCCAGATCCAGATTTTTTCCCAAATGAGGTAACATTCCTAGATTCTAGAGCTCATGACCTGGTATCTTTGGGGCCACCACAAAGCCCACAAGAGCAGACTCTAACCTTTTGCTCTTACTTGTTTTCTGTGGAAACCTTTTAAAAAGACAGCGGCGTATCCACAGCGAAGCACCTTTGAACAGGCTGAGCCTCGAGGCTGCGGCTGAGGCTGCAGCGTGGGCAAGCGTCTAGTTCACGAAGGACAAGTCATGGCTCCCTTCTTCCAGTTGGGATGACTTATTCCAAATGGTAATGGAAAACACAACTCCTAGCTGGGACTGCTGGACTTCCAGGCAGGCCTCCATGACACCAACATCTGGATGCAAAGCAAAAACCAAACAAACAGAAGAAGCCCCAGCCAAGATACCAGATGCCGGTTTCGAAGCAACTCAATCTTTGTTTTGGGGGTGTAGGAAACACTGGCTGGAAGACCTAAGAAGAGGAGGGGTGAGTGTCCCTTTACCAGGACGAGCTGAGGATGGTCATGGGTGGACAGGTGCCTGCAGGTGTGGGTGGGTGGGTGGGGGCAGGGGGCTGTCGGTGGTCTGCGGTGAAGACACTCCCTCAGGAATGGTTGGAGAGAGAGGGACGAGGAAGGGTTTCAGAACTGTGTCCAGGAACTCGGGGTGGAGACACAATGTAGAGAATGGCAAACGGAGCTGAAAATATGGGACCAGGGCCCCTGCAAGCAGCCATATTAAAGATCAAAGGGACGAAGGCTGTGCATTCCAGACGGAATCAGGCAGCAAGGCCCAGCTATGAAAGCATTCTTGGCTGTCATACCCTCGAGTGCTGTGCGGCTCTGCACAGGACTGTGAGTTCTGCCCACCAGAGTGAGAAGGCTTCCTTTAGTCTCCTCAGGGTCCAGCCTGGGGCAGTGGATACTTTCAGAGGGATCAAAACAAGATGCTCACGGCAGGGGTCTCCTTCTCCTCCCCTCACTGGGACCCTAAGAGTGGCAGAACATGGAGACCCGGTCTTTTTGGTTTCTGGTGTTTGGAGAACAATTTAACCCTTTTGTCCTGGGCCAGGGATTTTGGAAGAGCTGCCTGACCCGCAGCCTATATTCCCTCCAGCTCTTCTTTACAGCTCCAGATTGCCAATTCTGGTTAGTGGAGGCTGCCAGGTTCTGTGCCCGACCGCAGGCTGCCTGAGCAAAGCATGTCAGAGGTGTGGCTTGGTCCGAGCCACAGGCTTTTCAATCTGGGATAGTGGCATCCTTGTCTCAAGTCTCAGTGACTCCTACTCCCCCTACCTCACCAGGGGCTGGCCTGGAGTTCAGGTTGGAGAAAGGGGGTGGGCAGTGCCAATGTGGCCACGACAGCAGTGTAATTGGGGGTTCAGAGGCCAAGGTCCTCGTTTGATGGCTTCACCTTTGGCTAGCTGTGGAACCTGGAACCTTGGCTTCTTCCTCTGTGGAAGAATGGTGGCGGTGACCTCACCTTTAAGGCTATTAGTAAGGACCTCAGGAGACAGAGTCTGTGACGTGCTGGCTCCTCAGCTAGCACACAGTAGGTGCTCAGACAGCACACTGTGCTTTGGTCGCCATCATAAAAGTGCTCTCAGAGGAGGCCAGTTTTCCAGTTCTTTGTCTCCCTTGACCCACCCCACCTGCCTTTCCTTCTAGAATTCCATATCTGGAATCAGAGGGAGAGAGACATTGAGCTCACACATGGATTCTTCTAGAGCTACTCAGCCTCCCCCCACCCCCCACTGTAGCCTGGAGCTGATTTGTCTGCAGTGAAACAATTTGGAGAGAGTCACTCATGTCCTGAGGCAATGGGTTACTACATCTAAATTCCAACTAAAGGAGGCTGGATGGCTCAATGATGAAGAGCATGCACTGCCCATGTAGAGGGCCTGAGTTCAGTTCCTAGCACTCATGTTGGGTAGCTCAAAACTTCCTATAACTCTAGTTCCCGGAATCTGATGCCTCTGGTCTCCACGGGCACCTGCATGTGTGTGTTTGTGTGTGTGTGCCCACATGTGCGCATGTACGCTCATGCACACGCACATACACTCACACACAAATAATAAAACTCTAACTAAAGAAACAGATGAGCATCCCATCACTATGCATTCCATCACTATTGCATCCCATCACTATGTTGATGTGGCTGCTGAAACTTGCTTCATACAAGTGGCCACAGAGGCAGAACTGTGACCTGAGGCTGGCCTCCAGGTCCCTTTCCATCTCCTACCCCTGTCTCCTTCCTCAAGTCCAGGCTTTTAGATTCTTTATTATTTTAAGCTTGTTTTTCCTCCGTAGGTCCCAGCTACCTGCTTTTAGACATTTTTATTATAAAATGAAGCACAGATCCTGGCCCATGGTGGTTGGTGCTTGGTAAAATTGGGTTATGGGCGGGGTTGAGCTTTCCCCAAAGGCATTTGTGAGCTCTGCTGTCTCACAGAAAAAGGCAGCTACGTGCTCCTTTCTTCCTCACATAAAGGGGTGTGCAAAGAGTCATCTAGAAAGCCAGTGACTGTCCAGGTGCAAGTAAGGGCCCCCCTGTAAAGAGGGAGGCCACCTCCATCTTCTACCAGCCAGAGAAGAAATATACATGATTTGGCTGGCTTCCTTACACACGGTGTGTCCTGAGGCAAGCTTATCTCCTGGGAATCTTGATTATATCATCTGTAGGACAAAAACAACATTACATGCCTCAAGCAGTGCATGTAAAGTTTAAATGAGATACAGCAATGGCTATGCCAAAGTGTAAGGATTTAGCCAAATGGCTCTAAGGAAGCAGCCTTAAGTTCGAGGCCACTGGGAAGCTCCACGGTTGCAGGGAACTCTGTTAGCTGATTTGAATGATGGTATACGGTGAGGATCAGACCGAAACAAACTCAACCAGTGTCCATCTGAGGGGCTTTCAAGCTCTTTAGACAGACTCTCTAAGAAAAACCAACAGTGGTTATCATGGAGATACGACTTCCTATCACAATGATGGATGCAGTTGTAAACAAGACCTCTGAGGAGGGTCAATTTTAGACCATGAATAAGAACTGCCCAGAAGAAGTATAATGTGTTTGAAGTTGTAAATCCCTCCTCCCTTCCCCTCTTCCCCCTCTGTCTCTCCTTCACTTCTCTGTGGCATGGGGTAACATTTCCTGTGATGGGCTTAGGAATAGTGTTGAAGGATATACATGAGAAAAGATGTTGAAACACTCTGGAAATGCAGAAGATGATGGCAGGGAGATCCAGACACTCGTGTTAAATGTAAATATGAAGAGCTTGTGGTGTGTTGGGGGCATTTTATGAACTGTTAGTACAGGAAAAATCATTTCTACAATAGCATATGACTGTATGTATTCTGTGATTCAAATATTTGTAATCCTGTTTTTATTTCACTGTAAACGGACATTTCACTATTTCTTGTGTATGCTAACACCCGGGAAAGCACCTTTTGGGTTCTAAGCCTCAGGGGCTGGGGCATGACTGCTGTTTCTCTCAGCCTAACTTCTCAGGTCAGCTTCTTTCTCCCCTCAGCATAGCCCTGGTTTCTGAGCTTTCCTGGTTATGTCATGGAAAAGTGGCTTCCATTCCACCCCAGCTTTCAGTTTGAAGTGTGGAAGGCACAGGCTTGTGTTAAGACTGGCATTCCTAAGTGAGTCCTTGTTCAGAATGTCCCAGGAAGGAGATCCAGAGTCATATTTTACAGGTTTGGTCTCCTAGGACTTGTCCCTCTCATCTTGTGTGTGGCAGCAAACTGGACGTTATTAGAGACAGTTTGGGGGTGCTGAAGACATTTACAGGGATGGTATTTGGCATGAAATAGGAGCTTTTAGACAATGAGTAACACTTGAGGATGTTAATTTGCTTTTAATGTGAGGAATGACATCAGTGGTGAAGAATATGAACAGATTTGCAGGAGAGTGGATGAGGGGAACCAGGGAACCTTTGGGACCCTCAAGAGTTTTCTAATAGACAGAAATAGCTAGAGATGTTTTCTGTCAACCTTCTAGGAACTGGTATAGAAGCTAGAGGCAGCAGGAAGAAGAAGGGGCAGTTGGACGGATTTTGAGTAGAGATGAACACATTCCTGTCTAGCTGGTGGGTGGTTTTCTGCCTTGCAACCCAGCAGACAGGTCCTGCTTTCCGTTCGTGGAAAGACACTTTCTCTGGAGGCAGGCAAGCATAGGGAATCCCTGACAAGACTTTATGGTGTCATGGCTGAATAAAACGTGAGAGCTCTTTGAGTCACCCCGGCTGGCAGTGTCTGCTGAGTGTGTGGGCACAGATATAAACACACAGCTAACATGAGGGCAGGCCCACTGGGTTGACGGTGACTCAACAGGGGTGGCCCAGGTAAACTGGCTGACTCATGCGTAGCTTCCGCAGTTCCTTCCCAGACATGCCCTGTGGTTGGAGGACAGGTGACTCACAGAATGACCACCTCTGAAGTCTGCCTTCTCTGTGTGTTATCTTTAATTCTCTGGGTCAGGTCAGCTGCTTGGGACATCCCTGTTGGGTTTCAGCCAGCCATGTTAGGTTCTTAGCCTCTTGCTCAGTTTTCTTCCTGAGGTATCTGTTCTCAGCTCCTTCATGCTAATTGTTTTTGTTTTCTTTTGGTTTTTTGAGACAGGTTTTTGAGGTAGGCTGTTCTTGAACTTGCTTTGTAGACCAGGCTGGCCTTGAACTCACAGAGATCTGCCTGCCTCTGCCTCCCGAGTGCTGGGATTAAAGGCGTGCGCCACCACCGCCCAGTTCACTCCACAGCTTTTAAATCCTCATCCACTATGTGTGGTGCCTGGCTGAGAAGTGAGCCCTGGTCTGAGAGCCACAAAGCGCCTCTGATGACTGTCTCGGCTTGTGCTGTGGGCTGCAGGAATATCATAAGAACTCAGCTGGTTATGGCAAAGTCACTACCTGGAGGAATCAGGGAATTCCTCTAGAGGAAGCCAAATCCCAAGGAGTTTTTGGTGTTACTTGGCTTGTTATATATCAGCTGTATTCTGTTATGAAAATCATGTGTGCCTTCATAGCTTTCCCAATTGATTTTTCCCTAAGAAGGGCTAACAATGTGGACTGATCACTCTCTAGACATACACATTCCAGACATTTGGAGAACAGCCTCAGGAAAGGCTTTTTCTGGAATCAGATATCTCCCCTAGCCACTTTCAAGGACTAAAGGAGACATCACCCAGGTGGTCACCCAATTTCCGAGGATTAACAGTGATAACAACCCACAGGCGAGTCTCCTGACTTAAGGTAAATTCCACAAGGGGACACCGCCTAGGTCAGGTAGACATTAAGTAATAGCTTTACACAATTGAGCTCAGACCCCTCCTTTCTTACAGCCTTACTAACTTTATAGACCTCTAACTACTTACCTAACCACTTCTAGGAATATTTAGATAACCTTCTGTGCTAACAGCTATGCTCAGCCAGAACTCCCAGTTCAAGCCTCCCTGTAATTATCATTATTGGTAGCATCCGGCCAGATCCATCACCGGATGGAGGAAAGTACCTTATCAGAGATACCTCTGTACTCTCTAAGAACAGACTTAAGTATCCAGGCTACCTGTTTGAGAAGGCCTGGTAGATGTGCTAATTAAGCTTAACTTCCTCCTTTCCCAAACCTTACCTCCAGTTCCAGATCTCCCTTTAACTATCACCAGAGGCATCTAGCTGTACACAGGTTGCTTAGAGACTGAGCACACTTTCCCCCACCCTGCAGAAAAATGGCAGACAGCTTGGACAGATAGGAGCCACAGGAAAAAAGAAGACAGTTTTATTTTCTCCCATTGACCTAGCAACTTATAGATTTTTAACATCTTTTACCAAACACATTTAAGATTATAGTTGTGCACGTAAGATCCCTCTTCTTAGATATTACCCATATTTAGCCTTTAGTTAATTCATTAGTCACTTCCCCTTTGGGTCACAAATGGTAATTAACAACTAGTGCCCCTCTTTGTAATTCTTATCAACCCTCCATTTGATCCTGATAGCGGACAATCACTGCCTGAGGAAGTTCAGGCTGAGTGTCCTGGGTGGAGGGGAGGATTGTGATTTTGGGGAGATATGTAACTGTAAAGCAGAGGACAGAGAGGAGAGAAGAGAATGGAAGAACTAGATGGGTAAGAACTTGAGAGGAACAAACTGAGATGGGGAAGAAGTAGATTGAAGGGCTAGAAGAGAGTACTAGAGGAACGAGATGGAAGATGAGGAAGAGCCAGATGAGAGAGAAGGAGATGGGAGAGGAGATGATATGGGAAGGAACAAGATGGATGAGAACCTAGAAGGGGCAGAACTAGACAAAGGAATTAAGATAGAACCTAGAGGGGATTGCAGACATGTGTAGAGAGAAATCAGGCTAAAGATGACCTAAATATGAGAGCAGAATATAAGCTTATAACTGTCACAGAATAATAAAGTATATGGACTAAGGAGTTTCGTGTACATAGATTCATTTCTTTTCATCAAAGATTAATTATCAGCTGGTTGTAGATTCTTCCCGGACCCTGGGAGGGGACTATCGAGGGGCTGGACTCCCATAGTCCCCAATAGGCTTGCTTTATGTGGAGTTTGTTTCCATTGGAGACTCTTCAGCCCTTTGCTCTCACCTCAGGGGCTCATGCTTACGTGGGTATTAGTAGGTCCCCTAGTGTCCTGAGTGGCTGGTTTTGATCCTGGGCCTACTTCATATTTCCTGACACTTGAAGAGAATGAATTGTTCTGTTTATTTATGTATGTATTTATTTGTTGCTGTTGTTGATTTGATACAAGCTCTAGTCTTCTGGGAAGACAGAACCTCAACTGAGAAAATGCCCCTATCAGATTGGCCTGTAGACAAGCCTGTGAGGCATTTTCCTGATTGATGATGGATGTGAGAGGACCCAGCTCACTGTGAGTGGTGCTACCCTGGGCAAGTGGTCCTGGGGTCTATCAGTAAGCAAACTGAGCAGGTCAAGAGGAGCAAGTGAGCAAGCAGCGTTCCTCCACAGTTTTCTGCTTCAGTTCCTGCCTCTCGGTTCCTGTCCTGACTTCTTTTCATGGTTGACTATAACCCTAAGCTGGTCATGGTGTTTTGTCCCAGCAATAGAAGGCAAACTAGAACGTGAGTCCTCTCCCTTGAGACCATTCTTACAGCCCACTGAAAGTCTGTGTGGCTCCATGCACACAGTGGTACCTAGCCTTGTATCTCCCTCCTCAACATTGTCCACGGACTCTTCCTTGGACCAGCTGTTACTTCATTTGCTAAGCCTTAGTTCTTTGTATGTAATTTGGTGATCACCGTGACTTGATAAGACGGCCATTTATCAGCATCATCAGTTTACACGTCAGGAAACAAGACTCAGAGAAGTTCAATTGCTCACTTGATACACGCTGCATATCACACAGCGTATACAAGGCAGTCTTGCCTCACTTTAGAAGCTACTTTGTTTTCAATGACTTGAATACCTAGTCCTCAACCCAAGGTAATTTCTCTGATTTCTTGGGAGCATGCTCATCTTGGTACAGGCATTTCATTTTCCATCTTTCCTGTAAGCTCAATGGGCAGAGGCTGGTAGCGGAGGGGTGGAGTGTGGTGAGGGTGGAAGGATGAGCATGCAACGATGATGGAGAGCCTTCTGTCGGTGACTGAGACTTGCACTGGCTGCATTGTGATCTTGGGGTGTGTGTGTGTGTGTGTGTGTGTGTGTGTGTGTGTGTGTGTGTGTGTGTGTCTGTCTGTCTGTCTGTCTGTCTAGGGGAACAGTGTGGCATTGAAGGGGAAATATGGCCTGGAAAGTCTTAGACCTTCTCAGCTGTCACCAACCATCCCGAGCCTTGGGCAAGGTATTTGATTGCCATTTGCTCATGTGTAAAATAACAGGGGCACACTCCCTTCTTGAGAGTGTTGAGAGGATAAATGGGACATCTCAGGAGTGCTTACTCTTTCTGGAACATCACACACCAAGCTGTGCTTACTGAATTGGTCTGATTTCTGAGCGTCCTTGTTTGGACGGTATTTCTATACGTTATACTAGCAAGGCCGTGACTGCTCATGAAATCCTCTCCAGGAAGTGATTATTTCTCTTGTCCCCCTAGTGTGCTCGCAGCTGACTTGCCTAGGGTTTTCATATTGGATACAGGTTGTTCTCACCAGGAGCTGAGAGAACTTCTCCCTGGGCTGAAGGACCCTGGACTATATGCGTGTTCCCTCCACCTTTCTTAGAGCTTAAGACTTCATACTTTGAACCTCATTGTGATCTTGCAGAATGCAGCAGAGCATGTGTTGTTCATCTGGGCTCTCACCTGGGACCGGAGAGAGAGTGTCAAGTTACTCTTCAAAGTGCCACACTGCCTTTGCACGCTCCGCTCCCTCCCCCTGAAGCAGTCTCACTCCTGGAGCCAGCCTAGGTGTCCTTCAGCAGAGCGCTCATTGCAGAGCCTTCTCCAGCCTCACTCAGCAAGTCCTTGGCTCCCTTCTCTGAGCGCCCTTGCGTTTTCTTTGTACCTGTGTCTAAGCTCCTGTTGCTTGGGACTTCCCTACGGCCCCGTCCATCCTCATCTGCTCCCCTGCTGGTCCTGAGCTCTGCCTTGTAACTTCATTCTAGCTCCCAAGGGCACTGCACTTGCTCTTACCTCCGCGTGTACACATCTCAGTCCCTCTTCTGACGGCACTGTGGACGACTCCTGTCCCCTGCATCCTTGGCCCCAGGATGTATGGAGAGCGTCTGCTTGTCCCCCCCCCCCTTCCCCGTGGAGAAAATGTTCCTGAGCATAAGTCTGGGTGGTCCTCCTGTGGCTTCTGTGGCCCTTCTCTTAGTTCCTGTCACACCTTGTGTGGCTGTATCATCTCTCTGGCTAGACTGCGTTTGGGGGAAGGGGCCGAGTGTCTTGTTCTGCCGTATTCCCAGTTCTAGCTATATATTCCCAGGTCAGCCTATAGCTAGTCATCATAGTAAAAAAAAAAAAAAAAAATCAAATCAATTTTCATGTTTGTTTCTTGCCAAAAAGTGCTAGCTCCTTGAGGAGGGAGCTGATCTCCATGCAAAGCCTGTCCCCAGTGGTCACCACAGGACCTGGCACTCCCCACCCAGGCTGACTTAAAGCATGAATGCCTAGGCTCTGTCACAGTGAACTCCAATTTTTTTTTTTTCAATCAAAGTTCTTTTTTTAGCATCAGAGAAGCAAGGAGCTGGCAGAAGTCCCAGAGACCTGGCTCTTTGCGGAATGCACAGGCTCCTCCATCTCTGGCAGGTGGTCCTGCATGCCTGCCTTTCTCCCCTCGATTCCCTTTACCCCGGCCCCCACCGGCCCCAGCTGAGCTGTTACCGGCACTCGGTGTTTTCTGGGCTTTTCTGCAGGCTGAGACACACTCTGGCTGCAGTTAAGAGTGAGGATTAGTTTTGTCCAGGCATGGACCTGCCAGGGTTAGTAACTGTTCTCTCAAATCTGCTCGTTGCCAATCGCGTCCATCCTCTTCATTTGATCAATCTGTCGAGTGCTGGGGTCAATGGGAGTTGCCCCATGGGTTCCTGGCTCATTTATTAAAAATGTGGAACAATTTAAGCTCTTGCTGCTCCGACTGCATGGCCTCGTGCACATGTTTCCAGCAGGCTGGGGGGCTGCGAGGTCAAGTTTCAGATGCGATTAATTCAGTGTAAAGGTGAGCTTGCCAGGCCTGGAAGAAAGAAAAACTGACAGCTGATTTACAATGTGGCTTTTAAACAAATCACCCCTAAAGCCCAGCTCGTTTCTTGATGGCAAGGGCCCAATTTGTATTCCAGTGTCATCTCTGGACATCGAGGGCTACCTCGTAGTCAACAGCTGATGGAAGGAGATGGGACCCCACAGGTCTCCCTAATATTTCGAAAAAGAAATGGTGGTACATCCAGGTCTCGAACTCTGCAAGGACATTGATACCCAGGTGCATGTGAGTCCTTGTCCTTGGAGTAGAGGGTAACTGGAGATATGGGGACACCTACTGACAAACTGTCCTTTGCCTCTGGGGCCTGGTGTGTTTCCTGCCTCAGAACTGAGTGAATGGGAATGGGAAAGTGGGTAACAGGCACAGAGATGAAGCTGGGCTGTGCTCTGGGGCAAACACTTGCCTGCAGTCTGGATAGGCTCCTTTCTCTAACTGACGGGCTTCATTCTCCTGTGTCCAGGACAGGAAGTAGAAAGCAGGCAGTTCGTGGGAGCAAACAGACAATATGACTAAATCATGCTGAGCTGATGGGTCTCTGGGAGGGCCTGACTTCCAGGTATTCCAGCCTCTAATGACAGACTGTCTTGGTTTTCCGTATGTTCCAAATACAGAATGGAACATGTGGCCATCATCCAGGCGTCCTGGAGCCTCAGGTGGCACCCTTTCTGTGGCAGGGCAGGGAGTGGCCTTCGGGACAAGACTCCATGGCTTTTGTCGGGTTTGTTCTTTCTCACTCCAGTCGAGCAACAGTGACTCAGAGCTAGAGAGAAAGTGGAGTTGTTTCTAAAACCCAGAAGTGCCACCACCCCACCAGGGTTCCAAATTAGTGGTCAGCCCAGGCAGTAGTTGGCTGAAGCCGGGAGGAAGCCATCTATGTGGGTAAGTGGGTGGTCAGGACAGAGGCAAGGGCTCCAGTAAAGAGAAAGCTATCATAGAAGAAACCTCACCGTGAGGTTCCTGCCCCACAGCGCACGGTCAGAAGTACGTTCCCGCCGGGATGTCCAGGCTGAGTCCTGCTCTCTTCCGATTGAGAGAGGCGTGGACCAGAAGTCTGCTCCCGGGGGGTTGCAGACCAAATGTCTACTAGCATCTGTAGTCATGAGCCAGAGATGCCAGCATCTCTTGGCTGGGCATGTGGCTTTGTGGACTGTGCGATTGCAGTCCATAAAAGGAGAACTTCAGAACGGAGAAGGAAACCTGTCTTTTTTCTGCAGTAGTAAAAATTATGTTTTCACCATGAAGTCTCCAATGTGGCTGTTTTCTAGCAAGCCAGCCAAACTCAGCACGGTTGTGCCGTATTTCTTCGGGGAGTGGGTCTACAATGGGATCACCCACCACCATTCACTCCGAATGCCTGGAGCTGGCTGTCAGTGTGTCCCACCGTACACACATGTCATATGATGTGAGTGGATGCAGTTTGAACTCCAGATCCAGAGAGACCAAGCTGGAATCTAAATTCTGCTTTTTGATGGCCCTGTGAACCAGAAAATCTACTTAACTTTTCCTGGTTTAGTTTTCTTGCTCTGTAGGGCAGAGACCTTCCTTCTTCAGGGTTGTGGTAAAGATGAAGGGGGGGGGGTGCACATTGTGTACAACTTCAGTGTGTTATTTGGCCTGGCAGAACACAGGCCTCAGATGCTAACTCCATGTCTCTCTTGGTTCCCAGCCACACTGCTCTTCTTTAAAGGCAACATTACAGCTCACTCATTTGAATGTTCCTCTTCTCTCAATGACTTTTACCCTTTGCTTCAAGTAGTGCATGAACTCATTTTATTCAGTTAAAGGAGAGTGAGAAAGGGCATGGGAAAGGGGTGTCTACCAGGGCCAAAGCCTTCTGTGGTGGCTCCTCCTCCTCATCCATTGACCAGATTTACAATCACCTGGGAAACCGAGGCAGCCCCATGGGTAGTGTCAATGAGGATGCTTGCAGATGATGAACTGAGGGGAAACATCCACCCAAAATGTAGATGACTCTACCCTGGGGGCCAAGAGTAAGGGACTGATTAAAAAATGGCACCTAGAATTCCCTTTCTGCCTCCTGTCCTGGCTATGGGAACTGCTTCACCCGGCTCCCTCCACTACTTCCCCTGCTGTGTCTTCCACCATGACTGAGTGAGACCTCTTGAACTGCCACCCTAGACTGTAGCTGGAGTTATGTCTTTCTGTATGCTGTGAATGTGTTGCTCTGATTGATAAATAAAATGCTGATTGGCCAGTAGCCAGGCAGGAAGTATAGGCGGGACAAAGGGAGAGGAGAATTCTGGGAACAGGAAGGCTGAGTCAGGAGACGCTGCCAGCTGCCTCCATGAGAAGTAAGATGTAAGGTACCGGTAAGCCACAAGCCACAAGCCACGTGGCAACTTATAGTTTCAAAAAAATGGGTTAAAGATATAAGAAGTAGATAGCAAGAAGCCTGCCACGGCCATACAGTTTATAAGTAATATAAGTCTCTGTGTTTACTTGGATCTGAGCAGCTTCAGGAGCCAGGTGGACACAGGAAAACTCCAACTTCACTAGCCAACCCTCTCCTCTGGTAAGTTGTTTTTGTTAGGTGTTTGGTGACAGAAATGCACAGTAATGAATGCACCTTCCTACCCCAAGTGTAGTTCTGGGACTGGGGGCAGCATCAGCATCACCAGGGTGTGAGTAAGAAGGCAGGTTAGTCATCTCCTGACCTACCCAACCAGAATCTGTGTTTGAACAGGTAATCTGGGCCATTCATGTGCCTGTTAAAGTTTGATGAAAAGTCCTGGTCTGGAATGTTTTGTCAATAGCCATAAACTAATAAACAAAGGGGTAAGATTTAGAAGTTAGCATGATAAGTTACTAGACTATTGGTTTTATTTAAAAGGAAAAGTCTTGGAAACAACCTAGATGCCCATCAATGGAAGAATGGATGAAAAAAATGTGGTACATATACACAATGGAGTACTACTCAGCAGAGAAAAACAATGAAAGCATGAAATTTGCAGGCAAATGGATGGAACTAGAAAAAATCATCCTGAGTGAGGTAACCCAAACCCAGAAAGACAGTCATGGTACGTACTCACTCATAAGTGGATTCTAGATATAAAATAAAGAACAATCAGACCACAACCCATAGAACCATGGAGGCTATATATATAGCATAGAGGTCCCTAGGACGACTGTGGCTTATAATAAATTTCGGTTTTACTCAATTATTGAAAAAAAAATAGCCAAATGAATGGAAACACATGAACTATGAACCAAAGGCTGAGGGGCCCCCAGCTGGATCAGGCCCTCTGAATAGGTGAGACAGTTGATTGACTTGATCAGTTTGGGAGGCATCTAGGCAGTGGGACCAGGTCCTGTGCTCAGTGCATGAGTTGGCTGTTTGAAACCTGGAGCTTATGCAGGGACGCTTGGCTCAGTCTGGGAGGAAGGGACTGGTCCTGCCTGGACTGAGTCTACCAGGTTGATCGCAGTCCTCGGGGGAGGATTTGCCCTGGAGGAGGTGGGAATGGGGGGTATGCTGGGGGTAAGGGGAGGGGGTGGGAGGGGGGAGAATAGGGGAACCTGTGGCTGATATGTAGAACTGAATGGTATTGTAAAATAAAAATTAAAAAATAAAAAGGAAAAGTCTATGGACAGTACTAAGAATTCTTAGGTTCATCCTCAGTTCAACTTCACTTCCAACAGACTTCCTGGCTGTGAGTCCCCAGAGGCAGACACTGGTCACTAACTGGTATTCCTGCCTCCTCTCGAGGCCTGGGTGTCCTCTCTTTCATGCTTCTGGTCTACAGATGGCTGAATGACCTATGGGTCATTTCTTCTTCCCTACTCTGTGAGCTTGTTTGTGACTCAGGGTCTTAGGAGGTCACACTTCCCAGACCATCCCCAGTCACTGGGGTTGTTTGCCCGTGAGTGCCCCACAGGGGTGTGGAGAGCATGCTCGGCTCTCCACAGAACAGGCATTGTTCTTATTTGGAGCACTGCCCTAGGTTCAGGTTCATGAAGAAACGCCCAAGACAACCTGGCTCTGCCTTTCACTGCTCATAGTTGGCACACCTGGAGAGCGATAGGGAACTGCCACTTCCAGGAAGACAGAGCATCTCTTTGTATCTATCTGTCCTTCCCACTGGGGCAGATGTGGGAGTGCATGGCCTTTCCTGTCCTCTTCTTTGCATTCATGCTTGACAAGTCAGTCAGTGGCTTACGGTCTGAACTCTAGCACTGGAAAGTTGTTCAGAATGCTGACGGAAGCAACACCATGAGCGTGTCCTGTCTCTAAAGCACAGCCCGAGTTAGTCTCCATCCTTTACTGCCATGGCTAACATCTGTCTGCACACTGCTCTCTCTTTGCTGGACGAAAGTCATGTACTCATAGCCTTCACCATGCCTTTAGTCTCAGTACCCAGGAGGCGGGGCAAGCAGCTCTCTGAGTTCAAGGCCAGCCAAGGCTACACACAGAAACCCTGTCTTGAAAAACAAAAACAAAAAACAAGTCATGTCTTTCTAGCCTGCAGGTGGTTTGTTCTCTTCCCAGGTTGCCAGAAACAAACAGACAGACAGACAGACACAACAGCAACAAGAAGAAAGACACAGCTCAGTCAGCAGGGTGCTTTCTGTGCAAGCAGAGGGAACTAAGTTCAAGCCTCAGCACCCGTGTGCAGAGCTGGCCAGAGTGGCCCATCCACTGTGACCCCAACACCGGGGAGGTGGACACAGAGGGACTCTTGGGGCTTGTGGGCCAGCCACCCTACCCTAACTGGCAAGCTCCAGGTTCCAGTGAGAGACCTTGTCTCAAAACCAAACCAGTGAGGTGGGCTCCTGGAGAATGAATGTCATCCAAGCTTGACATCTGATCTCCATATGTATGAGCACACACATGCTCCCCAAAGTGCATGCAGACACATGCGAACACACACACACACACACACACACACACACACACACACACACACACACACACCCACCATATCTTTTTCTTGCTTATAGCTTGCCAATGTCTCCCACTGTACACAGAATGGCACCCTAATTCCTCCAGGGCCCTTGATGATGAGCTCTGTTTTCCATACCCCAGCTTCTTTTCTGTCCCATGGGCTGAGGTTATGTTGACCTTTCCACTGGACCCTTTCCTCTCCCCTGTGAGACGTTCCCTTCTCACACGGGCCTCCTGTCACTCAGCTAAAACAGACTTAGAAGCTATAAACTTCCAGTTCTTTCCTTCATTCAGCTCTTGACATCTCACTGGTCAAGCAGGGACAATATCAGAGGTACAGTTACGTGGCTATAGTGAGAACTATTTGTGGTTAAGCATATAGAATATAAATAAAAATATAAACAAACATTGCTGGACACACAGTAAGCAATATAGGATATTTGCTGTCTTTCAATTATAGGAAAAATGAGGGCAAAAGTGCTTTTTCACAGGGAGGTTCTTGTCAAACTGGGCTGTCAACCCAATCTTCATTTAGACCAAGGGCCTTCCAACTTGTGCCATGGCCTTTGGGGACTTCTTTCCACTGGGGTCTCCCAGGCCTTGCTCATGAAAGCATTTGGTTAAAAGAGAAAAGGGCTTGAGTGTTGAGCAGATGATGTCATTTGGCAACTTGGGCCACTCTGCTGCTGTCCTGCCTCCAGATGAAGGCTCCTGTCCAACCAGTGATGTTTTGACATCAGGACCACCTAGCTGTCCACATTGCCTTCCCCACTACATAGGGCAGGAGGGAGCCACAGGTCTTTTCCCTGGAGCCAGCCCCCTCCATCTGTCCTCATCCTGGTGGCTTCTTGAGGGTCTTGCTCTCACTGTGACACTTGTCTTCACTTGGTCTCACCCTCTGGACCCCTTGACCACATTCTCTGCACTTCCCTCCTCCACAGCTGAGCCACCTCTGACCCTGGGCTTACTCATGCCGCCCACTGTCTCTTTGCCGGCCCTAGGAGAAGAAGGATCACCTAGGACTCAGGTTAAAGACAGGGTTGACCAGGCCTTCATCTGGGAAGTTATGACTCAGGAAGCTCGGCCCAGAGTTCAGGAGGTTTTATTTTTAGCAGGTGGTCCCGGTGACTTGCTCTCGGGGAGGTCTTGAGAGTCATGCCCAGGCTTGCTCACATGGCTCATTCTAGCAGGGCCCACAGTCCTCCGAAGCTCACCCTGCCTGCCATGCCATTGGCAATGTGGATCCCTCACCCTCAGCAACACAGAGCTTTCTTTGTTGCTCAAACTAGAGAAGTTTCTTAAACATGGGGATGGGTCTGTTTTTCTCACAGTGGAGATCCCTAGTAGGTGTTTGCTTTGGATTTTCTGAGAAATAGGTCATTATGGCCCACTTTTAACGAGGGGTGCTTAGAGTTCATCGGATTCAGAGATAAGCAGGAGGCATGGAGTTCCTCTCCCATTAGCTGGTAGCTAGTGCCTGCTTGTCTCAGAACTCTGAGGGCCTGGTCAGAAAAGAGGACCAGTCTCAAGCCCCCAATTATTCATTAGTTCTGGCCTACGAGGAAAGGAATTCCTCAAGACTGGACAACTTTGAAAACCTCCGTCATGTGCCAAATCAATGCTGTTAGCCATCTCTTCCCTTCCTCGATGTTGGCCTCCCTTTCTGACAAAGTTGTATATTAAAAAGGCTTCACTTCTGCTAGTCTCTTGCATTTATTTTTTCTTATTTCCAACAAGAGAGGGATGTTCTCTTGTAGTCTGAGCCCTTGAAAGGTAGAGGCAGGGGATTGAACAAATTTGAGAACACTGTAATTCTCAATAGTGAGTTTCAGGCCAGCCAGGATTACACAGTGGAACCCTGTCTACATAATAAATAAATAAATAAATAAATAAATAAATAAATAAATAAGTAAATAAATAGTCTTTTACTTTTTTCTTCTGTTATAGCCATTGACTTACTATTATTCTCTTAATTGTGTTAGTCATTATTATTTATTGTTTTGCCTAAGTACCATCTTAGAAATAGGGTAGGTGAAAGAGGCACGCTAATCTGAGATTAAACACTCAGAATTTGATTAAATAAAGACAATTATAGCAATCTTCATTTCTGAAATACTTGCTGCTGAAAGACACATGGGCAGACTGGCTGTGTCTTGACTAAAGGGTGTCTGATTCTTGCCTCTACTTCCTACTGGGTGTGGCCTCAGGTGAGCTGTGTCTGCAAATGGGGCTCAGCTTCCTTATTCTTTATTTTATTCTTTCTTTTTTGGATGGATTTATTTTATTTTCTGTGTATGAGTATTTTTGCCTGTATTTTGTACGTGCACTGTGTGTGTGCCTGGTGCCTGCAGAGGTCAGAAGAGGGCATGAAATCCTCCGAAACTGGAGTTATGGATGGTTGTGGGTGCTGGGAATTGAACCCGGATCTTCTGTAAGAACATAAAGTGACCTTTACTGCTGAGCTGTCTTTCCTCCCTCAGGCTCCTTAGTCTAAAGAGAAGGTTAAATCTTTCTTGGCCTGGAGGTAAAATGAGGTTCTGTTTGAAGTCTTGGTAAACTGGAAAGTGCTATGCTCACAGGAATGACTCTCTCTCCATTCCAGGGAGTTTGCTTGCTCACTCCATTGCTTTCCTGCTCCTCTTCCTGAGTCATGTGATTACAGAGTCTAACTGTTAGGCCTGGGAGCCCAGGAAATCTACTTCCCAGCAAGAGTTAGAAAACCTCACCTGCTAAGTGAGAGACAATGCGGACCGTGATTCAGAGCAGCCAGAGAGGAGCAGCCAGCCCAGACAGAGGGCTTTGGAGAGTCCTTAGGCCCAAGAGTGTCTTCTCCAATGGGTGTGTGCCAGCGAATTGGAACAGGCCCAATCTAAGCTGTGGTTTGTCTCAGAGAGAAATTTGGAGATGGGCTTGTGATTGGGTGGGTGGTTAACATCAGCAAAACTGGACAAGGCACTGGGATGGCCGTGCTTAAGATCTCAATAATAAAAAGTTATGAAGGTCTTACAGTAAAAGGCGGCTGCCGTCCTGCAGATGACCTTGTAGAAAATCAGATTTTCTGAATCTGATACTAATAATCACAAGAGGTGGTTTTCAGAGTTCTGTAAACTTCCCCATGGATGGGCTCGTCCCTGTGAGGAGAGCACAAGAGCCCAGAAATCTGTGCAAACACCAGCAGAGAGGAACTTGTGGCTTGTTAGGACTCACCCACATCACCACAGAGCTTCCCTTAGCCTTTCTCTTTTAAATCTGACTCCAGGAAGAGATTTGGAACCTGATCAGTCCCGTGCTGGACTCTGCCCTCCTCTTCGAATTATAAACATCGGAATATTACAATGCATTTCCTGCATGTGTCTTCCATGTGGCTCAGGCCTCCACCTCACAAACAGAGCAAGTCAACACTCCGTGTGGAGCTTGGCCTTGTCGCCCAGATGGTGCAGTCTCAAAGGGGTGCAGGGAGCAGACCAAGTACATGCATGCCGCAACCCTGGTTTGGGGTGCCTGTGAGGAGGCATCTGGGAAATTCTGCTGGTTGCAGAGGCCATCCTCCTTCACTGCATTCATGTTCTGATGGCATTGGGGGCTCACAGAGGAGGGCTGGGAATGTTTTCTTTCTTTTTTGTGGTCCATTTCAATTCATCCCATTCCTAGAAAAACCACAGCCCCCTCCCCCCAGCCGTCTCTAAGTCTCACAGGCCCCTCCCCCAGCCGTCTCTAAGTCCTAAAGTCTTAGAAAAAACACCAAGGGTCTCTGCCATCCTTGGCTTGTGTGAGTCTGTTCTGAGAAGCAATAGATTTCAGTGTAAATGAGCCTAGAGGCTTTCATCAATGTTTCAGGACTTCCTATTCCTGTTGTTTGATGCTGCCCGGACGTACAAATTGTTAACTTTACAAGTTTGCACTCGGTCTCTCTCTCTCTCCTGAATCTCATATGAAAATCATTTCCCAAGGAATTGACCAAAGACCTCTGCCCCCTTGCCTCAATTGCTTCAAGGCCTCCTGCTCTTTCCTTGGCCTTTAACGCCAGACACTAGAAGGTGAGCTGAACTTCAAAGGGAAGCAAGCCAGATGTCTTCCTTCCCTTCCTTCCCCGTGAGGGACTGGCTTCCTCTCTTTTGTCTGTGCTCTGGGTATAATTTCAGGTATCCTTGCTTCTGCATCCCAGGCTGTCTACAGTGTGGTGCCCAGATGCCTGGGCGTGAGACTCTAACGGGTGGGATTTACTTCAGGGATTCGACAATGCTCCTTGTTATTTGTGCTGTTCTAATGTGAGTGTGTGTGTGTGTGTGTGTGTGTGTGTGTGTGTGTGTGTGTGTGTGCGCTTGCGCGTGTGTGTGGGCTCATGTGCATGTATGGGGTGGCTACCCACCAACCCCAGAGTTTTCTTGAGTACGAGCAGCAGGAAATATTAGATAGAAGGATTTAGATTGTGGAGATAAACAGAAAATACAGGATAACTTCAAGAGGGCCTGGAACCTATTCCAATGGGCCCTGACTGTCTTTGCCCTAGGGTATTTATAGAAACACCAAGGGATGGAGCAAAAGACCTCCCCCCCGCACAGCCAAGTGCAGACAGACCATCTCAGACACCTGCACTCAGGCCTGTGGTCCAGTCATCTCCTCTTTGTAGACCTGCTGGGTAAAGCCACTAGCAACCTGAAAATAGGCTCCCACATACATGTGTGTAGGTGTGTGTGTGTGTGTGTGTGTGTGTGTGTGTGTCCTCCATCAACACCATACTGTCCAAAACAGCAACCACCAGCCATATCTAGCCACTAAGCACGTGGAGCCTTTGAAGTGGAGTGTAAATTATTTCAATGCATTTTATGCAATCTAGAAATATGACTCATTTGGTAGAATATCGCTCGGCATGCCAGAGACCCTGGGCTCAGTCCCTAGCAGCACGTGTGTCAGGTGCGGTGGCACAGGCCTGTATTTCTACCATTTCAGAGACAGAGGCGGGAGAGTCAGGGTTCCCAAGTCATTGTTGGGCAGCCTGAGCTACATGAGACCCTGTCTCAAAGGGAAAAAAATCAAATGAGTTTTTATATGATTATGTGCTATAGTAATACTTTTAATGTATTAGATTTTTAGATAGATAAAATGTTAATTTCTCCCTTTTCTGTTTGTTTTTCAAACGGTGGCTTCTAGAATATGTGAAATTTTCTTTAAATAATATTTTAAATTATTCTTTGGCGGTAATATTATATATATATATATATATCACTTTCTATGTGATTCATATCATGTTTCTATTGGACAGTGCTGATGTGGGTTGATCATGGAGGCCATCGGTCACCTTGTTTAGTCATAGGCTTCAGGGCACCAGGCTTGGTCCAACCTCAGGGTATGAAATGAATGTGTAGTTTGGTAACATGGAGCTATAGAGAATACTGTGTGTCTTTGGGATCCCACTGTGGTTCCTTGGAGCTATAGAGAATACTGTGTGTTTTTAGGGTCCAACCGTGGTTCCTCAAGTGGCATCTCTACCCTGGCTGGTTCCTTGTGTATGTCCTTGTGGACCAAATAGAGAGACTGGTGCTTATGGGTCTGGGGACAGGAAGGGGGCCACTGGTGTGGCCTTGTTGGAGAAAGTGTGTCACTATGGGGATGGGCTTTGAGGTCTCTTTTGCTCAAGCTTCCCTCAGTGTGACTGTCAGTCGACTTCCTGTTGCCTCTGAGTCAAGATGTAGGGCTCTCAGCTCCAGCACCATGTCTGCCTGCACACTGCTATGCTCCCTGCCATGATGATAACAACAGACTGAACCTCTGAAACCGTGAGTCCCCTCAATTAAATGCTTTCATTTATAAGAGTTGTCATGGTCATGGTGTCTTTTTGCAGCAATAAAAACTCAAACTAAGACAAAAGTTGGTACCAGAAGTAGGGTATTGCTGTGATAGACCTAACTATGTTTTTCTTTGAAGTAATATGGGCTTCGGTACTTTGGGTTAGGAAATCCATGGACTGCTTTAGGTACTGCTTATTGGGCCATGCTGGTATTAGCATGGAAGACAGTGGTGATGAGTGTATTGGATGAACTGTCTGGGGCTGGCTCGAGAGGTTTCAGAGGGGAAGAATTTTAGTGTGTTGCCTAGGAATTGTTCTTGTGATATTTTGATGAAGGAAGTGGCTGCCTTTTGCCCTTGTCTGAGGAGTCTGCCTGAGGCTAAAGTGAAGAGTTTTGGATTAGTTCTGTTGGCAGAAGAAATCTCAAAACAGCCTAGTATAGACTGTCGTGTGGATATTTGCGGTAACTCTAACGAAGATGCACAATGAAAGAGAAGCAAGCCAGTAAGCAGCTCCCTCCATGGCCGCTGCGTCAGCTTCTGCCTCCAAGATCCTGCCCTGTTTGAGTTCCTATCCTGACTTTCTTCAGTGATGAACAGCAATGCTGAAGTATGAGCCCAATAAACCCTTTCCTCCCCAAGTTGCTTTTTGGACATGATGTTTCATGGCAGCAATAGAAACCCAAACTCAGACAGTGGCACAGTGCAAGAGGGGGTGATTATCAGCATAGACTTGGTCAGCTTTGGGTTCAAACCCTAGACTTCTTGGTCAGCAGAGCTCAGTGTGTCTTACTGGCTTTCTCTACACTCAGGTCAGTTTTCTTCTATGGATTGAGGACTGTCTCACCCTTTCCGACATATGATCGATTGTAAGAATGGAGTAAGAAAATAAATGGCGACCCTCAGCCTGTGCCCTGGCACAACTAGATGCTTGGTGACTACTCATTAGCAGCATCAGCATCACGACACACCCTTGGTCTGGCTGCTGATTAGTCACTGAGTCCAGATGTCCACCTCCCACACTAGTGTTCTTCTTTCCTTAGAGAGACCAGGTTGGACATACCTAACTCCACCTGAAGTGGAAGCATCGGCACTCTGAGCTCAGTGACCAGCTGCTCTGGTGGATGGCTGCAGCCACCTGCCTGCCTCTGCACGGCACTCCATGACTGGCACCATGAAGATCCCTTTGGTTGCCTAGGGTTCCCTGAGCACCGATGGCTCAGGGTCTGTGTTATGCAGCATGGTAGCCCTTTCATTCCTTCAACAGCGTGCTGAAAAACTATCATGTGCCAGGTGCTGTTTAGATTCTTGGGGTACACCAGGGAACACAAACAGGTAAGAGACTTATATTCTAGCTGAGAGAGGTGGACAGCATCTTGGAAGGTTGTGTGGGTTGAAGTCTGGTTTGAACACGTCCTCTGTCTTGCTGGAGCATCCCCGGAAGGAGCCACCGGTGCCTCTTCGACACCCCCTGCCATTCCTGCAGCCCGTGTCCCCATTGTTGTTCACAGGTACACCCCAACAGTCCCTTGTTTGCCATACATGGGGATTTCTTGTGACCATTGAGGTGAGGGACTGTGTGCCACGCCATGTTCTCATCATCTGGAAGAATGAAAAGTTCTGTTATTCATGGGGGCTGATGGGAGAGAGAGAGAGTGTGTGTAGGAAAAGGTGATGCTTTCTCTCCATCCTCTAGGCATCCTGAAATTGTTCCGGGCTGGCACAGTTTCTCTGAAGAGGTCTTAGGAGATGGGGCCAACTTGTTCCAAACCTGCAGCCATTCAGAAACCGCTCTCTTAGGTTCGCTCTGCCTCCATCCCTTCCTTGTTTCTTTTCTCTGGAACGATCTTTCCCAGTTCCATTGTCTAAGAACTTGGGCCCAGGCATCATGTGGTAGATGCACTGCAGAGCAGAGAGGCAGAGCAGGATGGGAAGAGGGTGTAAGCAGTGGTCCCAGGCCTCCAGCTTCCAACGGAGAAAGATGGTATTTGCACAAAGACTTGAGTTGCTGAGGAAGAGAGCCTTGCGGTGGAGCAGAAGGACAGACTGCAGGCAGTGCAAAGGCTCCGAGGCAGAGCTGTGGGAGAGTGAGAAGAGGAGGCTTAGGAGAAGAGGTCACAGGTCATTTCAGTTGTTGCTGGTCACAGGGAGGACTTGGAGAGGAATGGGAGCCTGCCCCGCATTTGAGCAGCGGCATGACTTGGCATCAACTGTGTGAGGATTCCTGGCAGAGAGGAGGCCCACATCTAGTGTCCGTTGACTTGAAATAAGACATGAGTTGCTCCGTCACAGATCCCCTGCTGCCGGCACCCCCCATGCTCCAAAGCAGCATCCTGTGACAGCATCCCTAGACCCACAGAGGGCCAGAGTCGGACTCGTGTGCTTCTAGCCATGCACTGCAAACAGATGGGAAGAGAGCGCCAGCGTTAATCTGAAAGGCATGTGGGAGAAGATCAAATGGGAGGAGAGGATGGATGTGTTTTCAGCAGGACCGTGCATTTCCTTCAGAACCAGATTTGTGGGAAGGCAGCTGAACCAGCCCTGTGCTCGTGACAGCAGCGGGGGTCTGCCTGGAGCTGGCAGATGGGAGAAGAACGTCCATCTTCCCTGCAGTGAAGGGTGGGCTCCTTCCCAGGGCTGGGCAAGTCCTGTGAGTGCAGGCTAGTGGGGATGTGCGCAGTAAAGCCTACTATTGGGGTCCTGTGAAGTTCCCTTTGTGGAGTTCTTTCAAGTTTGAGGTCTGTGGATTATACTTTTTAGGCCATCAGTGGATTCAGTGGCTGGCTTCTTCACCGTCACAAAAGCCAACAGAGTGTAGAAAGAACATCATTAGTAAGCTTACTTTCCCTAGAGGGTGCCTCTCGACCCTCCGATAGATGATTATGTGTATATTTGTGTTTGTAATTAAAAAGCTAATCACATTTATTTATTTACTGGGTGAGGGCACATGCCACAGTGTACACATGGAAGTTGGTGAGCAACTTTTGGGAGTCAGTTCTTCCCTTCTATCATGTGGGTTCCAGGGACTGAACTCAGGTCATCAGGCTTAGCAGAAAACCCCATTTCCTGCTGAGCCTCCTTGCCAGCCCCCCCTGGGGTGTGTGTGTGTGTGTGTGTGTGTGTGTGTGTGTGTGTGTGTGTGTGTGTGTGTGTGTTTTAACTGACACATAATGAATGCACATATTTATGAAGTATAGTGTGGTATTTCAACACATATACACACAAATGTGTAATGGTCAGAGCAGCCATTGGTACAGCTCTCTCCTCAAGTAGCTATTGTTTCTTTGTGTGGAGACCATTCCAAATTCTCTGCACAGCTATTTTTAAAGATTCTATTAATTTTTTGGTTATAGCTACCTTACTGTGTTATAGAACATTAGAAACTGTTCCGCCTAGCTCACGGTGGCCCATACCTGTCAATCACCCTCTCGCCACCTAGCCTTCCTTTCATGCCTTTTCCAGATCCTGGTAACTAGCATCCTTTTCTCTTCTTTAGCTTTCACATGAAAGTGAGAAATTGCAATATTCTCACACACCTGGCTTCTCTCATTTAACGTAATGTTCTCCAGTTCCATCCAACTTGCTGCACATGAAAGGCTTTAATTATTGTTAACGTCTCAATAACATTCCATGATACATACATTCCACACCCCCTTTCTTCATTCACCCATGAAGGAACACTTAGGTCAATTCTATCTTCTGGTGATTGAAAACAGTGCTACGAGAAGCATGTATGCAGACATCTTTTTGACATACTTGCTTAATTCCGTGTTTGACTACTTTTATTTCTACCTATATTTAAAAGATTATACATGAGAGAGAAGAGGGGCAGCTGGGAATTCCGATAAAGTTCTTAAAGCCTAAATGAGGGAGCAGGACAATGGAAACATGGACTTTCTGTCTATATGGAGGAAGATATGCTTCCAAATAGCATAAAAGAAGGGAAATATAATTATATGAATCCTGTTACTCTGGGGGCCATGAGCTAGGGGAAGGAAAAATATATAGGCTGGTGGTTTTAGTGTCTGAACTTGACATGATATGGATAATTTATTTGAAGGCAATCCAGAGACATATGATCAGGCCAAGGGAAATGGCCGGGCTTTCTGTCAAGAATCTTGCGAGTTATTCTTCCCAGTTACACCACTAGAAGAAAAGACAGAGCTCACAAACTCAGACATTTTCCAGACGTGACCACACAAGTCTTTGGAACTTAGAAAACATTGCTAGCAACCAGTGAAGAGATGGCGTTTTGTGAGGGGGACTAAAGCATCACGTGTCCCTGTAGGTGTGAGGACCTCACTGACTGGCACAGCCAGTTAGGCTGGAGTAAGTCTCATACCTGTGACAGTTACACCTGTTTCCCGATGGCCAGGCAAGTCCACAGAGGGACCTGCAGCTCAAATGGCCAGGCTTAGCTGTCATCTAGATGTTTTCTAGGAGCCAGAGGAGCATATAATAGCCAGGATATGTGTTACTTTATTTTATTATTATATTGTTGAATGTCTTAATTATTATAATGTAGTATAGAGATACAGCGAGCAGCCCTTCAAAATTTAAATAATATAAGTGTAAGCACCCACCACTATATCTTTAATTATGGAGGGGTGGTACGGCCCCTTGCTAAACAGTTTACTGTCAGCTGGGAATGCACCCATAAAACCCAGAGAAGAGTTCTTTCCACCAATTCAGTGCAAGTGCACTGTTCTCTCCCATCCCACGGGAGTGTCTATTTGGGAGATACCCTTTCATAATAGTTGCCCATCTCATCTCCTCAGCTGTCAGGTGATTCTGAACCAGGGATGGCAATCCACACTCTACAGGAGACATGTAACCACTGCCTTGGTTCATATTTGAGCTAAGAATGACTTTCATAATTTTTCTAATGTTCTGAAAATATAATGTCTCATGGCAGGCAGAATACTTTATGAAATACAAATCTCACTGCCCATAAATAAAGTTTTACTGAAACATAGCTGTACACATGGAAGCATTGCCCATCGCTGCTTTTGTTTGGCAACGGCATAGTTGAGGAGGTGAGACCGATACTGTCTGCCGTCTGGCCCTTTGTGGAGGGAGGAGGTGAGACCGACACCGTCAGCCATCTGGTCCTCTGTGGAGGGAGTTTGCTGATTGTGTTCGGACCTGGGATGCCCAGGTTGGTACGAAAACCTCTGGTTTTTGCACAGTCTTTTTTCTTCTTCTTGACCTGCTCACTGTTTTCTCTTTTCTCACCTCTTCCTCCATCTTCCTTTTCCTCTTCTTCCTGGGCGCATCTTGTCATCCCATGACAGCTGCCTGCCCCTGCTTGGCCGGGAGGAGGGATGGAGGGAGGGATGTGGCAAGAGCAGTGGAAAGTTTCACGGTGTGGGGTCATCAAGGCCACCAGAACTTCCATGCTACCAGGAGCAATTTAGTCTTTTTTTTTGTCCTAGATAGTAATGAATGAAATGCAGTATCTATTTCCTACCTTCAGCTCATTATAGTCTCTTTGTATCTAGTTTTTAGAAAGAGCTTTGGGGAGACTGTGTACTCTACCCTGCCACAAAAGCTTTCCCCAAGATGGGGATAGAATTCAAGTTGCTGAAGGCACGTTAGAGATCATGTGCTTGTACCATCCTCCCATCCACAGGCCAATTATCCCTGCTTCTTTGACCTTCTCAGCTCTGTTCACCTGCCTAGAATGTGCCCCTTCTTCATCCATTTCTTCTTCTTCAAAGGGATTTCATGTCTTGCCTCCCCCATGAAGCTTGCCCAGACTGGATCTGTAGCAAGTTCTAAGAATTTAATTCTTCCCTATCTGCTTCTCACCAGGCTCTTGGGATCCTCAGAGATAGCCCTTCTATCTGCTCCATGATCATTACCGGATCTGGGCTGTTTCTCCTGACCCGTTAGAGGTGGCCTCTAACTGCAGCTGGGCTGACCTGCTCAAAAGGGCTCCAGAGAGTGTGCTGAAATGCAAACCCAACTTCTTTAACTCCTGCCCACCCCACTTCAAATTCTTCCCTATTCTCTGGATGAGATGCACAGAATCCTGTTTAGTTACACATCCCATTATGCTCTGGCAAAACACAGCATCTGTGCATCTAGAATGCATGGTTGTGCATTCTATCTGGTCTGGTCCCTTTTCTCTAATGAGTCCCTAAAACTCCTGCCTATGTCCAGGGCTTAGCCCAGGGGCCACCCTTTCAGAAATCCTCCCCAGGTTTCCTTCTTCCATGGCTGGGCTGGCTACGTGTTCATCATCTGAGCTCTGGTATGGTTATCTGTTCTGGCTAGTTCTATGTCAACCTAACACAAGCTAAAGTCATCTGAGAGGAGGGAACTTCAGTTAAAATAATGCCTCCCTAAGACTGGGCTCTGGGCAAGCCTGGAGGGCATTTTCTTACTTAATGGTTATGTGAGAGGGCCCAGCCCACTGTGAGTGGTGCCATCCCTGGGGTGATGGTCCTGAATTCTATAAGAAAAGCAGGCTGAGGAAGCCATGAGGAACAAGCCAGTAAGCCGCTCTACTCCACAGCTTCTGCATCAGTTCCTGCCTCCAGGTTCCTGTCCTGTTGGAACTCTTGTCCTGACTTCCTTCAGCGGAAGTATAAACCAAATAAACCCTTTCTTCTTCAACTTGTTTTTGGTCATGGTATTTAATTGCATCAATAGAAACCCTAACTAAGATACTATCTTTATGATTATGACCATCATGCTATATTGTATTTATGTTCTTATGAGTGTTTCTTCCCTTACTGCCCTGTAATAAGAATGGAGACTGTCTTCGTTAGGGTTTCTGTTGCTGTAATGAAACACTATGGCTAACAAGCAGGTTGGGGAGGAAAGGGTTTATTTGGCTCACACTTCAGCATTGCTGTTCATCACTGAAGGAAGTCAGGACAGGAACTCAAACAGGGCAGGAACCTGGAGGAAGGAACTGATGCAGAGGCCATGGAAGGGAGCTGCTCATTGGCTTGCTTCCTCTGGCTTGCTCAGCCCATCTTCTTATAGAACCCAGGACCAACAGCCCAGGGATGGCCCCACCCACCATGGCCCTCCCTTATTGATCACTAAATGAGAAAATGCCTTACAGATGGACCTTAAGGAGGCATTTCCTCAGATGAGACTCCTTCCTCTGATGACTCTAACTTGTATCAAACTGACACACAAAACCACCCAGCACAGAGAAATCAATTTATTTATTTATTTGTCTATTGCTTTGTTTTGTTTTTATTTTCCTGCACTGCTGGGAATGGAACCCAGAGCCTTGTGTGTGTCAGACAAACACCCCACCACTTAGCTACATCCATAGTCCCCTCCCTTCATAGCTCGGCTGTTTCTTTTGTCTCTGATGCATAGGATAGACTTAGTCCATGCCTGTAGAGGATACATCTCTGTAAGACAAGGTAGCGTTTTCTACATGTTCATATCTGCACAGCTTGGCCCAGTTCCTGTTCTCTGCTGGTGAGGAGGATTCCAGGTTACTGTTCTCTGTGTTAAAGATGTTATGCAGACACTTGGCCACACTTGCATTTCACAGAAGGCCTAGCAATAGCTGCCCGTTTCCATAGCAGTTGGTGGCTCACACTAGATAATGATGGTGATAAAAACAATTGTAGGTTGCGTGGTGGCTTATATCTTGGTGTCTAATACAGAATCTCTAATACTTAACACAACTGTGTAAGTTAGTGTTATTCTCCACCAAAGAAACCAAGGCACAGAGATCTGACATAGATCATATAGAGTCATCAAAAACCTGAGATTTGGATCCAAGTCTGCTTTATTTCAGAAACCTTAATTTTTCTATGATATTCTGTTTACTTGCCTATAATTTATGTCTAAGCAACATCAATCAAAATGAAAGGCAACAGCTCACGTTTTAGAGACAGAAAGACAGAAAGGATGGAAAGAAGGACGTGTAGCTGTAACCCCATCACCAGAGGAATCATCTGCTGCTTGAGGCTGCCCCGTCTGCCTGTGTCTGTCTGTCCACAGTCCACATCTGTACCCAGAAGACATGCCAGCCAGCCATCAGTTCCCATCCTCAGGACATTTCGTCAGAAACAGTCTCTAGGGTCTGACCACGGTCTTCATAGCCATAGTTCCAATAACTTGTGCTTCGTTTCTGATCTCAGTGGCTCTTCCCACTCCATCTCCCCTGCTGCTCTTTGGAAGTTCATCTGGCCTTTATTGAAGGCAGCTGTAAACAAAGTGCTGGTCTGGGTGCCAGAGAAGTTGGACCGAGTCCCAGATCTGACAGTAACTAGTTGTGTGACCTTGGGCAAGTCAGGTTCATTCACTTTCGAGCTCCTCCCCAGGTCTGTGAGCACCCAATGGTAGGGATCGCCATTTCTCCTTTGAGTGTAGAGTATGAGGCCAATGTGTACTTGATAAAGGCTCTCAGATGCCTCTTTAAAAAGATATAAATAAGCCTACCCCATAAAGATACAGCAATTAAGCGAAGCTTTATGCATACATAGAGGCATACACACATTTACTACACACATGCACGCTCATATACGCATACTGCAGTTGTAAATCATTATACAAATATAAGTTAGTATAACTATTATAATTGCTGGGTTTAGGCAATTCACATAAAAGTCTATTCAATTATCTGGAAGAGCAGCCAGCTTCCTGGCCGAAAGTTACATCTTTCATCCAGATGTTTGGCATCCTATAGGCACAGTAGACCACAGACTTAAAGGAATCATCATTCAGTGTTTACATTGAGCCGTCTGTATTTCTTCACTGTGATGTTGTCTGCCTTGACAGCGGGGCCTGCTCGTGTGTAACTTGCTGGCTGCAGCACCACGTTCAGCCAGGACCTTAATAAGTGCACTTTGCTGTGATTAAAATGAGGAATGTGGGATGGAGAAAGTTCAGGACCAAGAACATGGTATTTTGTAAGCTCTCATGCTAGCGGCTGCCTGGGGGTAGAAGCTGCTGGAAGTGGTTGTGTGTTTGCAGAGGGAAACAGTCCAACAGTGTGGGGGAAGGTTTCCATTGCTCTCCAGGTACAGGGACAATGACCTTACAGCACAAGAAGAAAAAGATCAGGGACTTGTGAACCAACCCTTATCTCATCTATTCTTATAGTATTCTCTTTCTACAACAAAATCCTCAGAGCCAAACTTCCTTCGGCATCGACATAATATTAGCATTGTAATGCTGAGCATTAGCAGGGATTAAGTTGTTTTCAGGGCCAGTGGACTCAGAGAACAAGAAATATCTTGGTTACACAGAATACTGGCAGAAATGAAATGAAAATTCAAAGCAACTGTGCACTCAGGTAAATAGAGTTTAAAGATTAAAGAATAAATAAAGACAGCTCTTTGGCTTAAGTGGCAAAATAAAATTGGGCTTCGTTTGCACAGAAATGTATTTTCTAGAGTGCTACAAAGTAGAAAAATAATTAAAAGGCAATAAACAAAACCGTACTCCGGGAGAGAGATTTTGAGGCATGTAATCGTAAAGTACTGTTTGATCTGATGGGTGTAGACAAGAGTGGGCTTCTGGTCATGGGAGAGCACTTCAGATGAACTGGCTCGTCTGTAGACTGTAGCCACGCCACTTACTAAAGCCACTAGAGAGTGACACCAAGGCCAGAAGCTGAAGGAAAGACACAGAGTGAGACTCGGTTGATTGAGCAGAAGACTCAGGGGTGGGTGACAACACCAAGCAGAAAATTCTAGGCTTACTGCTAGGTGGGGCCAGAGGATGATGGGGCCACCAACATGGCCACATACTAGAGAGAAAATCATATAAAGGAGAGCTGTAGAAAGGGACACCCCAAATCTTCCCCCCCCACAATATTCTTATTGATCATTTGGGAATTTCACATCATGAACTCTGAGTGCACTCACTTCCCAGTCCCCCCAAGTCTGCCGCCTCATCCTTGGGACCCCGCCCCCCAAAAAAAAGAAGGAAAAGAAAAAAGAAAAAAAAAGAACAAGTCCTATTTGTGTTGCTCATATGCTCACTGGAGCGTGGTCAAACTTCCAGTGGCCGGGCCCCCTAAAGAAAACTGGGTCCTTCCTCACCCACACCCGCTCCAGAAGCCATCAGTTGTGGAGAGCTGTACTTCAGCACCCTTATCACAATGTGATGATGGTTTCCTGTCTGGGCTGTTACTTTTGGGGGGGGGCGGGGTGGGAATGGCGGTAGGGGTTGTCACAGAGGCCTTCTATGTCCCTCTTTCTCAACTGTGAGTCTACATTCACCAATACCACAGCAAAAGTAGGTAGCTTCCTTGCCCCTCACAGTCAGTGGGAGCATGGTTCATGGACTTATATCTGGTTTCTGGTGGTAGTAGGCACCACGGGTATTCACACAGTCTCTGGTGTCAGCATGTGCCAAGGACCTCAGCATGGTCTCCAGAGGCAACCACATCCATGGATGTCAGCACAGCCCTCCACAGCTGCACTGGCCACAGACCCCATTACAGCCCTCAGTAGCATAGACCAAGGACATCAACATGGGTTCAGGCTACAGCACAGACCGCAGACATCTGAATAGCCTTCCAGCGGTAACACGGTCCAAGGACATCAACACAGACCCCAGCTGCAGTACAACCACTGGATCCAGACATGGCTCTTGGCAGCAGCATGGACCCAGACATCACCATGGTTTCAGGTGGAAATGCAGGCCACTAACATCAATATGGTCCCCAGAGCAGCATGGCCCACAGACATCAACAGGGATTCAGGCTGCCTCAGGCTTCATCTTGGACATCCTTCTGTTGCTCAGAACCAGGACAATCATGCAGCTGGGCAGCATGTTTGGGGGCTGAGTCAGAGTGCAAGCTCTAGGCTGCTGCACACTGCCCTGTTGGCCCTACTTGATAACGACATGTTTTCCCATCCACCTCAGGCTTCTCTCACACCTGTCACCACCACAGTCTATAGTTCCATCTCTCTCCACCACTTACTCACCGCTCTGTTCCACTATCTTTCCCATCTCTCCACTGAATATTCGTTCATCTTAGTGGCATTGGAAACGTGTGTGTGTGTGTGTATTTAAATATACAATTTTTAATTTTTTTTTGCCCAAACAGCTTTGCATGCAAATATGTATTGCAATGAGTTGTTGGTCTGGTTTAAGGTTTCTGGTTTCTGAAGCACCATAAACACAGAACCATTGCTGAAACTCGTCTCAGATGTCTTGCTGTTGCCCAGAGTTGGGGTGATGTTGTCCAGAGTCAAGGGAATGTTGCAGCTAGGCAGGCCATCTAGGGGCAGGTTCTATGCAAGCTCCTGGTTGCCATAGACCTCTCTGCCCTCTGCTTAACACCTTGAGTCTCAGCAGGCTCAAAGGCTGCTGCCCGGCGCTCTCCCAGAAGGGCAGACAGCACAGGCTACAGCTGTGGCAGCTCTGTCCCAGGGAGGGCTGGCCCTATTCAGTAGTGATCGGTTTCTGCAAGAGCTCCAGGGAGCAGCAGCAGATCTCCCTGACCAGGAATGACTTCTCTGCTTGCAGCATGCAGCCTGCTGCCTGAGGTGGGGCACGTGGCTCTGCCGCCTCTTCCTCCAATTTCGTGAGTCCACATTTAAAAAGCAGCGCCCCCCGCCCACCAGTTGTTCTGGAGTTATTGTGGGCCCTGAGGACTCTTTTTTTTTTTTTTTGTCTAACCTCCAGGGGTCTCTCAGGCTTCACCAGCCATCTTTGTTCCCCAAATTCTTCATATGTATTTTGCCCAATTAGCACAATCAGAAGCAAACATCTTGGGAAGCCAACTGAATTTTTGCTTGGTGTGTATAAACAGAATAATTCCGGACCAAATGACTGAAAGGCTATCTTGAATCACAGCAACAGAGAGTTGGAGTTCCTCAACCAATTTCCTGAGGAGTTACTGCATGGACACAGAACCCCTTGAATGAAGGAAGGCCAAGTCCCCTTGAGAAAAACCCTGTTACACTACCCAGAACTTTTCCCCCTATCCTTTCCCAAAAGGAACGATGGTCTTTAACCTGGGTAACTGTACATCAAGGAAAGGGAAATACTCAGACTTTTCAGGGCCTTCTGGACACTGTCTCTGTACTGATGCTGATTCCGTGAGCTCCTAAGCAGCAAGGCTTATAGCCATCCAATCAAAGTAAGGACTTAGGAAGGTCAGGTTATTAATGAGTTTCAGCCAAGGTCTCACTCACAATAGGCCCGGTGGGTCTGTTAACTCATCCTGTGGTTATTTGCCCAGACCAACAATGAATAATTGCTATATATATATATATATATATATATATATATATATATATATTCAGTAGTTGGCTGAATCTCTACTTGGTTGCCAGACCTGTAAGTGAGGGCTTTTATGATTAGGAAGGCCAAACGGAAGTCACTCAAAGATACCTCTACCTGGGGAAATTGAACCCAAATCAGTATCACATCCCTGAAGGAACTGTAGAGATTAGTGTCACCATAAAGAACTTGAAAGATGCAGGGATGGTGGTTCCCATCACATTGTCTGCACTTAACAGAAGGTGGATTGATGTCCTAGATTGACAGCTGATTATTATTATTATCCTAATCAAGTGGGGACTCTAATTGCAGCTGCTGGAAACATTCGTGGTTTGCTGGCTTCAGCAGATTAACACATCTCCTGTTACCTGGTATAACAGCCAGTAAATGCTTTTTATCTTCATCCTTGTCCCTAAGGACCATCAGCAACGATGCACTTTTAGGAAACAAGGGTAATAGTACACCTTCACCTCTCTATTTCAAAGGTGTATTAGCTCTCTGGCCCTGCGTCATAACTTAGTTCACCTGGATCTTTACTTCCTGTCTTCTATGGGGTTGGAGCTGGTCCATTATAGTGATGAAAGTTCACTGATTGGACCAAGTGAGCAGGAAGTAGCAGCCACTCTGAACTTGTTGATAAGGCATTTGCACGTGAGAGGATGGCTAAAAATCCAACCAAATTCAAGGGCTTTTTGTTGGGGAATATTATTTTAAAGTGTGTTACTTTTGTTTATGTTGTATTTGTGTAACTCTGTGAAGCTGTGTTACTGTGCCTGTCTAAAACACCTGATGGTCTAACAAAGAACTGAACGACCAATAGCAAGGCAGGAGAAAGGATAGGCGGGGCTGGCAGGCAAAGAGAGAATATGTAGAAGGAGAAGTCTGGGAAGAAGGAGGAGGAGGAGAAGAAGAAAGAGAAGAAGCAGCAGCAGCAGCCAGAGAAGGAGGAGGACTTCAGGGGCCAGCCACCCAGCTACACAGCAAGCCATGGAGTAAGAGTAAGATTTACAGAAGTAAGAGAACGGAAAAAACCCAGAGGCAAAAGTTAGACAGAATAATTTAAGTTAAGGAAAGCTGGCAAGAAATAAGCCAAGCTAAGGCCGAGTATACATATTAAGAATAAGCCTCTGTGTGATTTATTTGGGAGCTGGGTGGCAGGCCCCTCAAAAGAACAAAAACAGGCTTTTTACCGTAACAGCTTTCCAGAAGTCACTACTGTGGAGAATGCAGACTTCCTTTCTACAGTGAAGGGTAAGGCGTCACATCTGACTTCTAGTACAAAGAAAGAAGCACAAGGCTTAGTGAACCTACTTGGATTTGGGAGGCAGTACACTCCCCCCCCCCCCCAAGTGCCCTTTGGCCCGTAGAACAAATGACTCAAAAAGCTACTAGTGTGAATGTAGCTCAGAACAGGAAATGGTCCTGTAGCAGGTCCATGCTGCTGCCGGCGGCTGTTCCTCTTAGTTCACGAGCTCCCTCAGACTGGATGGTACTTGAGGTGTTGATGGCACATAGGGATGTTGTTTGGAGCCTGTGGCAGGCCCGCACAGATGATTCACAGTGGAGGCCTTTCAGAGTTTGAAGCAAGGCCCTACTGATATCTGCAGATGACTACTTCCCTTTGAGAGCTAGCTCTTGGCCTGCTATTGGATCTTAGGGGAAACTGAATGATAAATATTGGGCCACAAGTTAGCATGTGACCTGGGTGCCTATGAACTGGTTATCATCTAACCTTCTAAACCATAATATTAGACATGCATAGCAGCAGTCCCTAATCCAGTGGAAGTGACAGTCACATGATCAGTCCCAAGCAGGTACTGAAAGGTTCATATAAGTTACACAATGGTTCCTATTCCTGCTTCAATGCCGTTTGTTCCCGTATAGCCTCATGGAATGTGTTATGATTAGTTTACTGAGGAAGAGACAGCTAGGGCCTGCTCTGCAGTTGCTTCTGCATGCTATACAGGCACATACTGAAAGTGGAGAGCTGTAGTCCTGCGACCCCTTTCTTGGACAACCCTGAATAACAGCGGCAAGGGGAAGCCTCCCAGCAGGAAGAACTTGGGGAAGTATGCCTTACAGTTTACTTGGAAGGAAAACAGCCAGATGTGTGGTTATATACTGATCCAAAGGCTGTGTATCCAGTGGGATGGTTAGAAAATGATAAGAAAGACATAGGAAAAGAGGTAGGTGAGTGAACAGATTTTTCCAAAGGGGCAGAGAGTGTGGAGATGTTTCTGTCTGCGTCAGTGTTTCTCACGAGGCGACAAGCCTAGGAGGGGTCAAAGATCAAGTAGCTAGAACGTTCCATCTTATAGACAGCAGTCAGTCTCTGTCCCTGGACAGTGAGTCCATCAACGGGTGCCATGGTGACAAGGATGGAGACTGCGTACGGGCTTGTTAACATAGTCTCCTACTCATCAAGAATGACTTGGCTGTGGCTGAAACTTAGTGCTAGCAACAGAGACTGACACTGAGCTTTCAACACAGCACTATTTCCCCAGGGTGACCATGCAGTAATCACCAAGCAGTGATAGCTTTCAGGTGGCAAGGTGCTCTAGAAGGATCTATATATACTCCACATAAGTGCCTCATATATGTTAATGTTTGTCCACAGCCAGGCTTCATAGATCCAGGAGCCAAGGGAGAGAAATGAGAATGGTACCTGTGATGGCCATTCTTGCCTGTCAACTTGACTACAGCTGGAACGCACTAAAATCCCCAAATGGATGGAACACCGGTGAGGGATTTTTGCTTAGTCTGAAGTAGGAAGATCCGCTTTTAACCCTGGTCTTGAGCAGGAAGACACACCTTGAATTTGGGCCACACCTCCTTCTGGAAGCTTCTATGAAGGCATGGAAGAAGGAAGTGTTTGCTCTTTGATTGCTTGCCCTCACCTTGCTACCAAGTCCACTCCTTCACTGGCCTTATAGCCTACTTCTTCAGGATTCCAGAGTCTACTGAAGACCAGCTGAGACATCCAGGCTCATAGACTGAGCAACTACTGGATTCTTGGACCTTCCATTCACAACCAGCCATTGTTTTATTAGCTGGACTGCAGTCTGTAAGTCATTTTAATAAATCACACACACACACACATATATATATATTCATTCATTCTATAAGTTATATTACTCTAGAGAACACTAATTAATACAGCACCACTCGCTCTCACCGCTAGTGACCTAGTCACCACCTGCAAAAATTTGGCTTCCTGATCCTATGACCTTATGCTCTGTTGGCCTAGAAGCCTTGGTTCCAGAGGAAGAAGTGCATCATTTATCAAGAGAGGCAACAAACGTTCTATAGAACTGGAAGCTACACCTTCTCCACGGACAGTTTGGGCTCTTGATGCTCTGAGCCAACAGGCTAAGAGAAAGGCATTACAGTGTGGGAAGGGTTATTGGTCCAGACAACTGGAGGAAGCTGGGCTACTGTTCCATAGTGAGGTAAGAAAGAGTATGCCTGGTGTGCAGGAGAGTGCTTGGTATTTATCATGCCATGGGGTTAAAGTCAACGGGAAACTCCAGCAGCCCGATCTAGGTATACTGCTAAATGGCCTTTAGGAATGAATACGTGGGTCACCTAGCCAGGTAAAGAGCCAAGGTTTGCTTAGGTGCTTCCTGAGGATGGAGTGACTGTGGGGTGGATAACAGAGGAAAGTAGTTATAAATACTAGGTATAGTCTGTGACCATAAGCTTTTCTTTTCCATTTTTTTGAAGAATATGTTTGTGTATATACACATGCATATTAATGGGAATGGGAACACTGGTATTATCATATCTTCATATTATCATATTTAAGTTATGGACTATCAAAAGAGCAAGCATTTCTAAAGGGACTCTGCCACCTACTCTGTGGGAACAACTAGGACATCTATAATGGTATCTGAGATAATTATAGCATGCTGTTTTTATTTGAAAATTAAAAATGTCACAAAGAAATGTGGTTGGATAGCAAGGTGGGGCTTGTGATGGCTATTCTTAATTGCTGACTTGATTTAGAACCATCTGGGAGGCACACTTCTGGGTACCACTGTGAAGGTGTTTCCAGAGAGGAATAACTGAGTGTGACCCAGTGGCCTAGGTATAAATGGATCTGAGGAAAAAGCCATGTGCATGCGCACACCTTTGTGAGTACTGTGATCCTCTGCTGATATCAGACTTTAGCATCTTCAGTGTTCCAGTCTGGGTTCAACACAACCAACCCTTCACAGGGTCTTCCAGGCTTTCAGTACCAGATGGAGACTGCTGAGGTGTCCAGCCTCTTGGACTGAGAAGCTACTGGGTTCTCTGCCTTTCAAGACTGCAGAAAGTCCCAATCTGATAAGGATTGAAATAAATCCCCATCTAAAGACTGAAGCTCCCCACCCCTGGTTATGTTCCTCCAGAGATCCTAATGAAGATTTTAATGTACCCAACTGTAGGAGATATCCCAGAAAACCTTGATAGAGAATGAGAGTTGGAATGATGAACTGAGCAGGTTTTCAGCTGGCACCAACAAAGGGAGACAGACTCAGAGGAGGCAAGAAAGAACAGGGAGGAAAAAATACAGGAAAAGCCCCAAATTCTATGAAAGAACATAAACTTATATATCTGAGAAGCTTAATAGACACCAAGGATGATCAAGCATACCAAGAATAGTGGAATAAAAGAGAAAACAGTGAATTCAGTGTTGAAGAAAAACCACAACAAAACAAGCAAACTCCATCAGTCTGGATTTTCATACCCAGCAAAAGTTTACTTCAAAAGTGTAGGCAAAATAAGGATATCTTTGATAAAGAAAAACTGAGGAAAAAAACCCAATTTGATCAGATATGACTGTAAGAAATTTTTCAGATAGATGGAAATTTAGGCTGTGGAAAAAATTGAGACTGAAGAAAAAATTCCTAAGCCTGTATAGAACTATATAATAGACTGGTTATTTTATTTCAATTTGTTTAAAAAATAAATCAGTTCTGGACATGATGGAGTAATAGACTTACCTTATATCCATAAACAACTAGAAAATAGAACTATGTTTTCACCAGTAGACACTGGAGAGCATGGACTCTGGATTCCTGACAGGTAGGAAACACAGGAGGTGAAATCTGTGAGTGATTGCTCTCTGCTTGCAAACACAGTCTAAACCAAAACATATCCTAAGAGCCTTGTTTGGTCCTGATACAGATGCCAGAGGCCAGGGGAGTGGAGATAAGCAAGACTCATGAGCAGAGTGCTGTAGCTGAGGAAGCTAGATAGAAAAAGAAGAAGAAATCTGAGTGGATGTCTGTCTGCATCACTGATGGATGATGAAGTGCACACACACTGAGTGAATTTCCACAAGCAGAGACTAGATCTCATGTATGCCTGGGGAGGAACTATGTTCCAACTAGCTAGAATAGAAAATTTCTATCAATCAAAAGACTTCTAAAGGGCAACACCTCATTATAAAAGAAACTATTCTGGAAAGAGTCCTAGCGTAGATTCAAAAAGACAAGGCACTTGAGGACAAGTTCAGAAAGAAGCAAGATCATCAGAAAATAATTCAACTTCCTGTGAAAACAAAGCATAATTTTCCTTTTTGAAAAGACAATAAATTGAGATGTGCAGAATTAATAGTATCCAATAAGCCATGAAATCCTTTTTAGATGCAACAAGAAGGAATATATGACCAAAAGAAGGAGCAAATTGTCAATAGAAGTGAACTTCAACATGGAAACACTAATAGAAATGACAGTCAGGTGAGGACAGCTCTTGCCACTTGGTCAGATGGCTTGAGAAAACATATTGATAGAAGAAATAGTACAGAAAGGAAAATACATTATGTGGTATGAAGACTTGCAAGATAGAATTCATAGAAGATACAGTAGGGAAAAAAGACATAAACTATTCGATTTGAAAGACTAAAGGGAAAAAAAAGAAATGGGACCTTAGCAGCAGGCAGAGTAGCATCAAGTTTTCTAATGAAAAACAAATGTAAAGGTGGTGGATTTGCACTGACCACATCGATAATTGCATTGGATGGAAATGGAATAACATTTCAATTGTAGAGGCTATTGGACAGGACACAAATGCAAGACCTGAATATATAGTGCCTGAAAGGAACTCGCTTAAAAAAAAAAGTGTTGTGGAAAAGAATATTTGCTTAACTATGTAAAGATACATTTGTTCATGCTGCATTTGTTTAATTATGTAAAAGTGTTTTGCATTTGTTTAACCATTGAAAAGATGTATTGCTGTTTCACCTTGACTGCCTAAGATACTTGATTGGTCTAATAAAAAGCTGAACAGTCAATAGCTAGGCAGAGGATGAATAGGCAGGGCTGGTGGGCAGAGAGAAAAGGGGAGCCAGCCAACCAGCCAGCCAGCCACGGAGGAAGCAGGAAAGCAGGATGGACAGTATGTAGATGAGGTAAACAAGCCTCAGGGCAGCACATAGATGAATAGAAATGGGCTAAATTAAGTTTTAAAAAAAGCTGACTGGAAACAAGCCTAAGCTAAGGCCTAGCATTCATAATTAATAGTAAGTCTCCATGTCATGACTTGGGGGCTGGCAGTTCAAGAAAGCCTGCTACAAGAAGGAGTGGGTTAAAGGTAGAGGAATGGAGCAGGCACACTATAGATCATGCCTACATGATAAGCATGAATGAAAAGTGGAACAGCCACTCTCAAAAAAAGTATGACCATATGATGCTGGTTTTTGTTTACTTGACAAAAACTAGTGTCATCTGGAAAGGCAAACCTCAACTGAAGAGTTGCCTCCATCAGAGTGGCCTGTGGGTATATTTGGGGGGTATTTCTTGATTAATGATTGATGCAGGAGGACTCAGTCCACTGTGGATGGTACCACTCCTGGATAGGTGGTCCTGGGTGATATAAGAAAGCAGGCTGATCAAGCTGTGGGGAACAAGCCAGTGAGCAGCATTCCTCTGTGGTCTCCACTTCAGTTCCTGCCTCCAGGTTCCTGTCCTGGTTTCCTCTGGTGATGGAGTGTGGCTGATAATCTGGACAAACCTTTCCTTCCCAAAGTGGTTTTGGTCAGTGTTTTATCACAGCAAGAGAGGGCACACAGGCGATTCCCTATAAAATCAAACAATCTAAGCAATGATGTCCAGAAAAATACCTATGCTTAATAAAATGCTCAATGGAGGAAAGGTACATTCCTTCTCAGTGTGGTAGACAAAGAAAAGTGTTCATCTTTACTAGTTCTTGTCAATATTTTACCATAGCCCACTAACTACACAATCCCATGCAACAAAAATCCCAAGGGATCTCAAAAAAGTGGAGAAAGTCATGAGTTTATCAAAGTCATAAGATATAAAATAAATATTTAAATATATAAATATAAAAATAAATATTTAAAGATTAATTGCAGCTCCATATGCTAGTGTGTAAACTGGAAAATGAAGTATAAATATTACTATTTACAATACTATCAAATTGTGAATGCTTAGGAGTAAATACCCGTTATCTGTGTAACAAAGACTACAAAACACTGTTCAGTGAGATTAAAGCTCTTGATAAATTGAGGAGAAAATTATATTCCTGGATTAAAAAACTCAACATTGATAAAGTCGCAGTTTTTTCTAACCACTGATACTATGGAATTCCAACGCAAATCACAGAATGCTCTTTAAAGTTTATTTTGCTGTTTTTTTTTGTTTTAAAGTCATTTTATTATTTTAGGAAGCAGCAAACGATTTAAGTCAAAATAATTTTTATCAGGGGGAGGTGCTTGGAGTACTAATATACATAAATTTAAGAATTATTGTCAAGCTGTAGTAAACAAGTCTGTGATGTTGATAAGGGATGAGCAGAGAATTCAGAATTACAGCCACTCACACACAGTGAACTGTTTCAATGAAGAATTCAGGTCAGTCATTCAGAAGAAGACAGTCTTTCCAGGACAAGAGTTGAACAAATGGGTATTCTTTTAGAAAAAAGAACCTCAACACTTAGTCCTCATGCACATTTTATCTTCAAACCAATCATAGATTTTTTTTGTTGTTGTTGTTGTTTTTTTTGAGACAGGGTTTCTCTTGTGTAGCTTTGCGCCTTTCCTGGAACTCACTTGGTAGCCCAGGCTGGCCTCGAACTCACAGAGATCCGCCTGCCTCTGCCTCCCGAGTGCTGGGATTAAAGGCGTGCGCCACCACCGCCCAGCCCAATCATAGATTTGAAAGCAAAATTTAAAGATATAAAACTTCTACAAGGAATCTATGTAAAGCAGATAAAGGAAACATTTTATGAACAGAATATAAAGCTCTTGACATATTGAATTGTTAAAACTGTTTGTTTAATTTGCATTAACTAAAAACTCTTGCTTTTTGTCATGATGCTGAGTGAGTAGGGAGGTGAGAAAAGAATATGTCTAAAATATATGGAATGAAATTACCAAAAAATTAATAAAAATAAAAAACAAGAAAATTAGAGACATGCCACATATGGCGAAAAAAGTCTCACATATGCCTGAGAGAAATATTCAGAAACACATCCAATCTATCTGTAATATATAAAGAATTTTTACAATGAAAAAACACACAGCCCAATAATATTTTAATAGGCACTTCACAGAGGAATATGTACAACTAGAATCCAAGTCAAGGCCTGTGATCAGAGAAAGGAGCCATTTCATGACAATAAAACAAGAACATCATGATGAATTCATCAGGAAAATATAATCATAAATATCCCATGGCAGAGGTTCTAAATTTCTGAAGTAGAAACCAACAGAACCAGGAGAAAACAGACAAATGCCCACAGTTAGATGGCACTTGAAAATAGTTCTTGGAGCTAAAGAGATGGCTCAGAAATTAAGAGGGCTTACTGTTCTTGTAGAGGACCTGAGCTGGGTTCTCAGCACCCACATGGCAGCTCACAACCACCTGTGACTTCAGTTCCAAAATATCTGATGCCCTCTTCTGAACTCCTCAGCCTCCGGCACTCATGATACATTTACACTCATACAGGCTTACACACATGAACACAAAGAATAGTTTATTATTTTTAGTCTCTCTATGTCTCTGTCTCTGTCTCTGTCTCTGTCTCTCTCTCTCTCTCTCTCTCTGTGTGTGTGTGTGTGTGTGTGTGCGCCTGTGTGTGTCTGTGCTATATGCATCAAAGTGCAGGTACCTTGCCTGTAGATGTCAGAAGAGGGTGGCAGATTTCCCTGGCAACTGTGAGTCATCCAGTGTAGGTGCTGAGAACTGAATGCCCTACTCTTAACCACTGAGCAATCTCTCCAGCCCCTAGATACAATTTTTAAAAAATCTTAAAGTTATCAATCAGACTTCCTCCTCTTTGAATGTTTGCAATGTGTTACCCTGGACTAGCCCTTTGTCCTCAAGGAATACAGGCAATGGTGTAATGGAAGGGGAGAGCTGAGGTCTGATGAGGAGGAACTTTGAGCAATCTTCATTTAGTTATTCACAGGTATGTACTGAGTCTCAGCACATGCTATAGGTTCCGAGAAGCAGAGAGTGCCTGCTTTCCAGGCTCATAGGTTTTTAATGACACACACAGGTGAGAATGCCCCTGCTTTCCTGTGCGTTGCATGTGACTAGCAGAGAATGCAGAAACATGGCAGGTATCCAGCAACCTTCACTGTGGTTAATAGTTGAATCCTATAAGGCAGTGAAGACAGATGAACTGAGACTGTCTCTTTGCATAGGGTTGAGTTCAGTTAATTTATAAAAGCAGATTGGCTGCTCTCTTGATTGGATTTGAGGCCTGTCCCATGCTGTAAATGTGGTTAACACTCATGGCTAGGGAAGCCTTAGACCCCAGGGAGAACCTACTGAAGTTGTTTTTACCAAATGGTCAGGATCTCAAAACCCCTTCTAAAATTTATCTTTATACCCATAGATCTGTGCTACTCCTGGCTCTGGTGAGAGGAGGTTCTTAATGCAGTGGGTACTGCCTAATGTGGAATCTTAGAACTGCTCCAAGTGCCAAGAATAAGCAACCATGGGTGCTCAGCCATAGGCGGAATATCTGCATCAACCTGTCCCCTCCAAGACTGAAGGGGAGTTGGAAAGAATGTGAGAGCTGGGGGAAGGGAGGAGCACTTGTGAAAGGCTGACTTCTGGGCATGGCATGGCTGCTACAGCACGAACTCACTGCAGCTATGTTACCCACACAAGACTTCCACAAGACCAAGAGAGTTACAAATCCCAGCGTGAAAGAGTAGGGGCTCCCAATGTCCCACCCTTAGCTCAAGAGCTATTGGTAATTGATGGCTGATGAGGGAGGGAGAATGACTTTTCTTTGGGAGGGCATCCATTGGTAGGTTGCCCATACCTTAGTGGATGACCCCATACACATACATATAGGTAGCACTGATTGGAGTTAGTGCCCCACTAATATATATGAGACACATATATATCCCACAAGACACACACACACACACACACACACACACACACACACACACACACATATAAATGTTGCTGGATCCTAATATAATGATGTGCAGGTGAGAAGGCACATGGCATCAATCAATGACACAGACACTGGGAATCATTTGAAGGCAAACAGCAGACTCATTTATTCAATGACAGGGAAGGCCTTATATACTCTCCTCCCAGCATCCAAGCTGTGTCCCAATCTGGTGGCATTGTGTGGCCATCCCTCATTGGCTGGGAGTGATCAGGAACTCTGACAGTGATCAGGAACTCTGATAACGCCTGTTGCTAGGCCCTCAGGTAGACTCCAGGTTGGCTCATAAGGAAGTATGTTATGTGCAGCCTTGACAACTGGTTTGAGCCGATTTCTTTGACCCTATGGGCCTGTCCTACTACATATATATTCCAATCAGCACATACACACACACACACACACACACACACACACACACACACACGATACAAAGTTGGGAGGGAAATGGAAGATATGCTGAGGAAGTCAGGGGAAGTTGGAGGGATGGAGTGAGGGATGAGTATGACCAATATACATTGCATACATATATGAAATAATAATTTTTAAAAGGAGTATATGAACTTGGGAAGAAAAGTAGTGGGGGTATGAGAGGAATTAAAAGGGAGGAAGTGAGGGTGGATTTGAGTAAAATACATTAAATTCATGTAGGAAATTCTCAAGCAATATATTTTAAAATATATTTAAAAATATATTGGAGGATACATCAATTCATCTAATTCTAAATGCAATGATAGATGAAATGAATACTCCTTTTTTAATAAAAGGAAAATGTGCATAGGAATGATATATCAAGTGTGGAAAAGAAGTTCTGAGTTTTCATGGTAAAAAAACAAAAATAACAATGAAAAAAGAGCTCTAAGTCAGGCATGGCAGTACATATATGCGATCTCAGCCCTTAAGAGTTGGAGGTGAGAGGATCAAGAGTTCAAAGCCATTCTTTGCCACCGAGGGAGTTTGAGGCCTGTCTAGGCTAAATTAGACACTATCTCCAAAAATAAAATAATGTAAAGTAAAAACCTAAAGTAAAATAAAGAGCACCTGAATGTTAAGAACATGAAACATAAGTTAAAGCTTTAGTAGAAAAATTAGAAGATAGAATAGAAGGAAAATCAGAGGAATGGTAGATTAGGAGCTTCTGCTATGTGAATCCATGAATAAGAAGTCAGGATTAACAAAGGATGGACTGCTTTCCAAAGATGGAAGAGGTGGGTATTAGAATTAGGGATAATAAAAAGGTGAAGTGGACTTCGTTTCACAGGCCTGAAGTCCCAATTACAAGTTCACGGCCAGCCTGGGGGACTAAGAGAGATGCTGTCAAAGATAAAAAGTAAAAGCAGACAGGGGTCTAGCTCAGTGACAGGGTGCTTGCCTAATTCACATTTTGATGATTAGTGGGTTGTTCAGGAAAGAGCTTTAAAAATTTCTAGAATCAAATGGAAACAAAAATGTACCTCATCAGAGTCTTTGAGATACAGCAAGGACAGTTCTAAGTGGAAATTTTATGGCTATTAATAACTACATTGAAAAATGAAAGAGAACTCAGATACATAACCTAATGGTGAACCTTAAGGTCTTAAAAAACAAGAAGACAAACTCAGAATTAGTAGATGGGAAGAAATAAAAACTATGAGGGAAGACATCAATGAAATGGAGATTAAAGGAGCAATACACGGGATTTGTGGAAGAAAGAGTTGGTTCTTTGGACAAATAACCAAACTGATGAACTGTAGCCAATGCAAACAAAAGAAAGAAGACCCAAATGAATAAAGTTAGAGATAAAAAGAGGGATGTTACAATAAACACCATTGAAATCCTGAAGATTATTAGAGAATAGTTTGAATATTCATATTAATTGGTATGAATTGGGAAATGTAGGAGACATACATATATTTCCACACTTTGGTGCCCTGCCAAAATCAAGCCAAGAGAATATATATTCAACATAAATGAATCTATAATAAGTTATGAACTTGAAGTATCAATAGTTTTGGCAAAAGAAACCTCTGAGGACTAGATAATTCACTGCTGCATTCTTCAAGACGTTTAAAGAAGAGCTAACACCAATACTCCTCAAGCTATGCCTTCGAAGAGAAGTGGAAGGGGCGCTCTCAAAACTATTTTACAAAGCCGTAATTACCATAATATAAAACCCAATGAAGAACACAACAAAAATGTAACTGTAGGCCAATATGTATGCCCAAGGAACATAGCTGTAAAAGTCCTTGGTAAACTCAAATCAAATTCAACAACATATCAAAACAAAAAACAAAACAAAACAAAACAAAAAACAAAATTCATAAACCATAATCAAATAGCTTTCATTCAAGGGAAGCAATGATAGTTCAAAATACACAAATGTAAGACAAAAATCACATGACCATCTCAGTAGATGTAGAAAAGTCTTTGACAAAATTTAACTTCCCCTCATGTTGGAAGTCCTGAGAAAACTGGGAATAAGATTGTCCCTGAAGGTTATAAAGAAGCAAACCTGTGGACAACCGAATGGGGGAAAACTGAGAACATTTTCTCTAAAGTTGAAAATAAGGCAAGGGTCTCCACTTCATCCACTCTTATCCAATACAGTGCTTGAATCCTTAGCCAGACGAATAAGACACGAAAAGAAATTAAGGAGAATAAATAGAAAAGGAAGACGTGAAAGAATCACTATTTGCCAGCCGTATGACTCTATACTTAAATTACCCTAAAGGCTTCATTAGAAAATGTCTATATCTGATTACAATTTGTATCCAAGTAGCACGATTAAAAATAAATGTGTAAAAATGAATAGCCTTTCTATCTACCAGTAACGATTGTATTGAAGAACAAGTCAGGAAAACAACCCCATTCACAGTAGCTTCAAAAATCCAAGCGCCCCCCCCAAAAAAATGAACAAACCAACAAAGACATGGAAACAAAGACCTACCACTAGAACAAACCTGTATAATGCTGAGGAAGAAACTAGAACAAATTATAAAGACTTCCCAAGTTTAGCAGAATTAATATTACAATAATGGCTGTATTAATGAAAATGAGCTGAGATTCAGTTTAACCCCCATCAAAATTCCAATGACACTTTTCACACACCTAGAAAAACAATTCTAAAAATCATGTGAAAATGCTGAAGATCCCCATGGGCCAGATCAATACTTTAGCAATAAGAACAATGCTGGAGGTATCCTAACACCTTATTTCAAGTTATTCTATAGAGATAAGGCAACAAAAGAACCAACACAGTACTGGCACAAAACAGGCACACACATCAGTGAAATTAAATATAAGATAAATACACACACACCTATAGCATCTGACTTAAAAAGGAGGCCCAGACAGTATATTGAAAGAAATTCTCATCCACAAAAGAGTCTGACTATCCTCAAGCTAAACTTAGATCTGGTTTCAAACCCTGCACAAAAACCATTTCAAAACGAATCAAAGGCCTTAATGTAGGCCTTAAACTTGGACACTACTGAAGGAAAGTAGGGAAATCATTTCAAAACATAAGCATATGCAATGCCTTTCTGAACAGGAGTCTGGAAATATTAGTAATAGCAAGAATCGACAAATGAGATTACATCAAACTAAAAAGATTTTATATATAGCAAAAGAACCAATCACCAGCATACAGAGCAGAACAATTCTTTCCCAGCAATTTATCTAACAGGGATAAATATCCACAATACATAAAGAACTTCCAATACCAGAGGAGCAAATAATCTCGTCAGTAGATGAGCAGATGAGTAATTAGTGCATCCTTAGGCACAAAGTAAATGCAAGCCAGAAGCACACTGAGATCTCAGTGCAAGTCAGAGATACATTGCGATTCAGAGTGATGAACTTACAGAAAATAAAGAAAAGAAGAGGTGTCTCAAAAGACTAAAATTAGAGCTGTCATGTGATTCAACTGCATTTTGATGTATACTCTTGGGTATATTCCTAATCAAAGCCACCAGACAACAGCGATATTTACATCCATGTTCACTGAAGCATTATTCATAGAAGCCAAGTGACAGATTCAGCCCAGGTGCCAATCAGCAGACGAGTGTATGAGCAGATGCACACAATGGAGTGTCACTCAGTCATCACAAGTAATAAAGTCATTATTTGTAGGACAGTGGATGGACTTGGAAATCATCATGTTTAATGAAATGAGCCAGACTTGAAGATAGTGCATTTTTTGAGGAAGGGGACCCACGAGAGGGCAGGGAGGGGATGCTTGAGGGTAACTGGTGGGCGAATATGACCAAATTATGTTATATGCATTTATGAAAAAGTCACAACAAAACCCAGTGTTTTGTACAATTAATATACATTACTTTAAGAAAAGAAGAGCTTGGAAAGCATAAGATGGAAAAGGGCATGCATGGCATTTGCTTCTGAGGACATTCAACCGAAGTGTGCAAACTGTGTATTTGGCTTGCTTTCACTTGTGTGCAAGAACATGTGTAGCTGAAAGATAGTACTTCCCAATGGTTCCCAGGGATTATTTTTAGAAACTTTCTCTAGACCAGAATTCTTTTCCAAACCAGTTTAGTTTTCTGTAATGACTTGAATTTAACATCTCCTGTATTTGCATATGTTTGTATGTATATGAGTGCCTATAAATGTTGGGATCTTTTGCAAAAATAACCATGAGCAGCCCTCATATGCATGTGCTATGTAAGTGTGCTGAGTGAACACATGTATTACATGCCAAAGCTGGTTTGTCTCCATTTGCCAGCCTGTCTCTCACTCCAGCTCCCGTTCTGGGTCTCACTGAGCCTTCACTTCGAGCTCTCCCTCACTGGTGGACCTCCTGTTAGGTTCCAGAGTAAAAAGCTGGGGAGGAGGAAAGAGGTCTTATTTCTTTGTATTTTTTCTGCTTGGTACTGTGTTTGGGGCAGTCCATTTCGTGTCTTCATGGGTGATGCTTTTGCCCGCCTGCAATGGTTGCAACATGCCAGGCTCTGGTATTTTTTCCTCTTGTCTCATTCTTCCTGGGAATAGTAGTGATCTCATATTGTGGCAGGTCTCTAGGAGACTACCTCATTTATTCCCTCAATTCTGTCAGCGCTTCTATCAAGAGTTCATTGTTTAAAATTTCTTTTTGAGCGACTTAAATTCTGTTTTCTATCAAGCCATCACACATACCTATACACACACACACACACACACACATATATATTACCCATTCATGTGCAATATGATACCACATATAAAAATATGTCAACCACCATTAAATTTCATATGAAGCCAATAAAAATTATTAATTTCTTTGTGAGTCAAAACCAAACAGATGTTAAGAATAACACTTCTGATTTTTATCTTTTGGCAGGAAATATTGCCCCCAAATCCAAAACTGTCATGCTTTGTAACACAAATTTAAAATACTTTAAAGCAAATTTGTAATAATGCCATGTATCAATAATCATGCTGTTTTTATGGCTTCCCTGGGCATTTAGCAGCACAGTGTTGGGTACTACCATAAGATGAACCACAAACTTATTTTAAATTTGTGTGCATGTACATATTTGTGTGTCAGGGTGGGGGTGGGTGCACATACATGTACGTGTGTACGTAGGGGGAGTGTTTGGCGGCCAGAGGATAGCCTTAGCTGTCGTCAGGATTCTTGTCTACCTCCTTTGAGACAGAGTCTCTCATTGGTTTGGAGCTCTCCTATCGGGATAAACAAGTTGGGTGGTGAGTTCCAGGGATCGACCTGTCTCCACCTTCCTGTCACTGGACTGTAAGTGCACACCTATCATCACCCCTGGCATTTTCATATAGGTTCTGGGGGATCAACTGACGCCCTTCTGCTTGAAAGGCAAGTGCTTTGCCCACCAAGCTGTCCTCCTAATTCCCAAGCTGTATTTTAAGACACTCCATAATATACCTTTATGTAATGACATCTTTCTTTTTGCAGACCCTCAGATTATTTCTGTTCTATTTACTGTTGCTATAAAGCCTCATTGAGATTCCGTTTTACTCCACTCAGAATGGTTATCACTAAGAAAGCAAACAAGGCCTGGCTAGAGAGTTTCACAGGCAAAGGCGATTGCCGCCAACCCTGATGACCTGAGTTTGAGTCCCACAACCCACATGGTGGAAGGAGACAGCCAACTCCTTTAGGCTGTTCTTTGATCCCCACATGTGTGTGGTGGCATGCACACACACAGGCACACACACGCACGCACGCATGCGTGCACACACACACACACACACACAGAGCAAATAAATACATGGACAAATGTAAATAAATGAAGATGTAGGGAAGTGAGTACATACCATTTGTGGGAATGTGAACTAGTCCACCCTCTCTGGAAATCAGCATGGAGGTCCTAAACATCTAAAACCAGAACTGCCGTAAGAGCCAGCTCCATGGCTTCTGAGTCTATACTTAAAGGAGTCTAAGCATCCTGCAGAGACACCTGAACAGCCATGTTCACTGAAGCACTGCCGTAAATACGACAGTGAAGTCATGGAATCATCCTGTGTGCATACAGACAGGCCGATAATAAAGAAACCATGGTGTAAATACACAATAGAGTCATACTGGGCCATAGCGAAGACTGAAATTATGTTTGCTGGGAGACAGAGACAGCTAGAGATCATCCTGTTATGTAAAAGGAGCCAGACTCAGAGAGAAAAACATCATGGAGGCTAGATTTTATACAGGTGCATTAATATTTTATACACACACACACATACATGACATGAAAACAAGGGGAAGAAATGGGAAGATGAGGGTACAGGGGTGTGCATACGGTTAAATTATACAATGTACTCTAAAGGTATCTTTTTTCTAAATATTTCTAATTTTAATTAAAAGTACATCATTCCCCTTCTTACGTTTCCTCCTTCCAACTCTATCTGTGCCCCTCCCCCATTCATTGAAGAAATCTTTATGAAATGTAGTGCTGTGTATAATGAATGTACAGTGATAAACATTTAAAAATATGTAATTATGTAAATATTCCTTGTCCGATGTGTTCAATATGTCGTCACCAGCCATCTTGGCCATTGAACACTCGGAATGTGGTTGGCGAGGAGAACACCCACGTCTAAGAAGCTATGTAACCGGTGACCATTCTCTGTAACACAGTAACATAGCATGTTTCTGGATTCCCGCTGCCCAGCTGCCATCCAGGAAACTTGTAAAATGTACATTTTCATTAGCTAAGTATGAGAGTGCTCACTTCCTCCGCCCATCGTTAACAATGGCATTTATTCGTTCCTAATACAGCATATTAGTTTGTTTGGAAAAGATGAAGCATAAATTGCTTTTTAACATTTCTTTGAATGTTTGAGTTAAATGTATTCCCATATGTTTTCTATGAAAAAAATATGAAAATAATATGAAAATAAAAGATTTACTCAAGAGATCCAGTAACTAAATAAGAGGAATTTAAGAAAGAGTCCAGAGAAAACTAGAGAGGTAATTATGAATGAAGTAAGATTTTCCAGAAATGAAGGCTGTGAGTCCTCAGGGCCCACTAAGCATCCAACACAATGGTTAAAAATAGAGTCACTGTCAAGTTCCAGGATGTTGGTGGACTCATTTGCCAGAACTTTTAATACGGCTGCTGTAGTTGACAACCTTCAAAAATCTCGGTGCTTTAACAAAACCGAATTTTATTTTTCACCTACGCATTTCAGGTGGCTCCCTACCCCTCCTGAAACTATGCCACTTAGATATGCTCCTTGATACAGCTGTGGCAGGGAGAAACAGGACTGGAGGAAGCATGATGGTGTTTTCATTTCCTTAGCCCACAGGTGGCATGTGCCACTTTTAAAACAAAGTAATAGTATTTCCTTTTTAAAATTTCATACATATGTACAGTGTATCTTGACCACACCCACCCCTCACTACCTCCTTCCATGCTCCCTAATACATCTCCCTCCCAACGTTATGTCCTCTTCTTTATTATTTTATAACTTGCTGAGTCTAATGAGTGCTGCCCACATGCTTTTGGGTGTGGGGACCATCCGCTGGGGCATTGGGAACCTGGCACTGGCCACACTTCAAGAAGAAAGATTCTCTCTTCCCCAGCAGCCAGCAAACTGCCCACAGCTCTTCATCCAGGCCTGGGGCCTCCGCTACTCCTGCCCAGATTTTTGGTCAGAATCTGGCCCTTGCCTAAAATAGGTAGCCTACAGAAGAACTACCAAGAGTATGGCACTCGGTGTTTGCAAAGAGGCAGTCTTACACACTTTCTTTATTAAAATGGTTATAACTGAGGAACAGAAAGCAAAATGGTTTTTATTTCTCAGTGTTATTAGTGAAAGCCAGAAGACAATGAAGTACTGCTTTAAACATTTCCAAAGTAAGCAATTTATATCTAGAATTCTATTCATAGCCAAGTTAATAATCAAGGGCCAGTGTAGAGTAAATCCATTTTTAAACACTCAAGGCATTAAAAATACAATTCATATATTCTTTCTCAGACAGCTATCAGGGTGGATAGCAAATCAAGGGCTGCAGAGGGCGTTCGGGGGGTGGGGGTGGGGGTAGGGGGCTTGTTGGGTTTCTGTTGCTGTGAAGAATCACCATGACCAAAAGCAACTTAGGGAGGAAAGCGTTTATTTGACTTACATTTTCACATCACAGTCCACCATTGAAGGACGTCAGGACAGGAACTCAAACAGGGCAGGAACCTGGAGGCAGGAGCTGATGCAGAGGCCATGGAGGGTGCTGCTTACTGGATTCCTCCTCATGGCTTGCTCAGCCTGCTTTCTTTATAGAACCCAGGGCCACCAGCCCCGGCATGGCACCACCCACCATGGGCTGGGCCCTCTCATATCAACAATCAGTCAAATAAATGTAGCACAGGCTTGCTGACAGGCCGATCTGGTGGGGGCATTTTGCCAGTTGAATTTCCCCTGAAAACAGCCAGCATGACACTTAGTATAAGAGAAGTAAATCAAATGATCGGGATTCCAGGGAAGGTGGGTCTTTTGAAGAGAGCTGCACACGTGACAGAGAAGGACAGAAGAGTGAGTGAGGCCCCGAGAGGGGGTTCTCCAGGGAGATGTGGTGAGACTGTTCGTGTAACTGAGTATGCTGGGAGATTACTTAAACGACTGTCAACAAGTTACGAGGGAAAAGAAGAAGATGGTAAGGGAAAAACAACGGTATTACTAAATCTAGAGAAAACAGAAAATGGACAGGGAGGGAGTTGAATTGTAATTCACCATACACTCCAGCTATGAATTACATTATAGTGGTCAGCATTATATCGCACACCCTGACCTTATGAAAACTGTGCTCTAAGTGTGTTGGCACAGGTGAAGGAATGTGAGAAAATCAGGGGAGGGAAATTAGTTCAGACTCTGGGGAGGTGTGTCCGGCATTTGGAGCCCAGCATAGGATGTGGTCAAGGATCGGCTTTTCAGAAAACGTATTCATGTGGTGTGTGTGAAACTGAGCCTCAATAAAAATCAAACAATAAAAGACAGCGTGTGTGTTGTATCTAGAATACGATGGCCTAATTAAAAGGCCACTTTTGACCTCTGTCCCTTGTGCAGAGCTGTCAGTGAGGTCAGCAAGGAGGGTCAAGTGGAGTAACAGCAGCAGGGAGGGGACAGAAGGGGTGTCGTGGGGGAGAGGCACACGCCGGAGGTCTCTCAGCATCTCTACAGATCATGATGTAGCTCTAGCCTCGTTCATTGCTTACCATGAGACTTGTTCATTTCCACAAGTGGGAGTGGATATTACTGTGGACCTTGATATTACTGTGCCCACCTTACAGCCTCAAGAGAAAGCTGCAAGACACGGTCTGGGAGAGAGCTTGCTGCTGTCATCAGTAGATCAGGAAAGCTGGTGAGTTGCCTGGGCATTACCTCCCAGCTTCAAGTTTTCGTTGCTGAGCGCTTAGACAAGGAGATGCGGATTTGCCTGCCTTCTGAGGCGTATTCGGAGTCTGGAAGAATGTGACGTTAGAATCTAGTCTCTGCTCTGGCCAGTCTTCTTAGCTCCAGTCTCCTCCCTGCTTCCTAAGACAGGCACCCCACTGAGACACTCTCTGTGAGTCCCTGGCTAGCAGACAGCCTAGGTACCAGTTATCTCACCTGGGAAGAGGTACATAAAAGCCACACAGGTTGCTCTCCATCCCCTCCTCTGGCTCTGGGAATCAGAGAGCCAGGCTGCACTTGCTGTTACCCCCACCTCACCCCATCCACAGAGAACTATCTAGGGGCTCCCTCCTCCTCTGCCATGTGGATCTCCCCAGAGACCCCACCATGCTCTCTCTCTGCTGCTGGGGGCCTGAACACTCTTCCGAGCCTCTGCCATGTCTGTCTGTCCGTGGTGTCAATTAGTCTCTAAAAATTTTCTTGTTCCTCAGGAATCCATCTCTGTGTCCTTTTGAATCTCCCTTATCCAGAACCTAACAAAGCCCACGTGGACAAGCTTGGAGTTAGCTGTGGTTTGAGTTATTCACACTTCTGTAGAGTGATTAAAGAAATCAAATAATTATCTTTGCCTGTTGACACAATATTAAACTTATCTCACCAATTTCAGCATAACAATATATAGTTTTTTATATTTTAGTATTATTTATTATATTTCATGTGCACGCACGTGCGTACGTGCATGTGTATGTGTGTGTGTGTGTGTGTGTCACACACAATGATGAACATTTCAGGTGCAATTAAAACCTCCTGCATACACCTTTCGTATCTTCTTCCTCACCAAAGATGATTACTTTTTCAAATTTGACATATTGTTTACACACTTTCTTACAAAAATATATACATAATTATTTTCCACACGTTTTTTTACTTTTTAAGAACATTATTATTATTATTTTATTTATGTGTATGGATGTTTTGCCAGCATGCCATGTATGTGCACCATGTGCATGCCTGGTACCCACCGAAGCCAGAAGAGGGCGTGAGGTCCCCTGGAAGTAAAGTTACAAAATGATTGTGAGCTGCCATGTGGGTGCCAGGAATCTCCCATGAGGGTGACAGGCATTGAACTTGGGTCCTCTGGAAGAGCAATGAGTGCTCTTACCTGCTGAGCCAACTCCCCACTTAAATTTTTTATATGATGAATTCCAGTACCTTCTTCTCCAATTTACACCCCCCCCCCATTAACATGCCCATCCTTGTTCATCGAGGCACCCATTCACCTGTGTTCACCGTTGTGTAGAATTCTGCTGTTAAACCAAGTGAAGGTTGCTGGCCACCTGCCACATTTCCATGTTCTTCCGCTAGCACCCTGCCATAGCAGGGGTCCTGAGGTGTTCTTGCCGGTGTGCTCCATTAGAAACCTGTGAACCCACAAAGTCCAGGCACCTTGACCCGGCTTCTCGGGGAACCTGTGGCATTTTCGTGAAGCTCAGTCCGTACTTTTTGAATGGATGAGGTTTGGCTCAAAAGCCCCATCTTTAGCCTCAGTCCTGGATTCTTCTCCCTTCCATTTCTCAAGTGCCTGATGTTCCCTGAGGACAAAGGCTAGTCTGGGGTAACGCACACTACAAAATGTGTAAAGAGGAGGAATTTGAGGTAAGGAACGCTTTCCCTCCTGTGTGCGATTGGGTCTCTGTCACCCATGAGTCTGCTCCTGCCGTTCTGTGTTTTGACAGGACCGTGGTGAAAGCAGGAGCCTAGACAGGGGTGAGCTTCATCACTGCGAAGCTCCGATGACGCTTGGCTTTCGCTTGCTTCTTGGATCCCTGCCTAGGCCTTGTCTTCCACTTGCTGTCTCTCTGTGGTCTAACTCAGGTCGAACTGTTCTGTGTGGAAGATCTGGAGGGGAATCTCTCAGCTCGGGTGGAAGCTCCACACAGGTTTTTGTGTTCCCAGCAGCCTTGGAGCTGAAACTGGCAGGGAGCTTCCAGGCAGAGCTGCCCTGGGACATGTGAAAGCTTAATTCATTCACCCAGAATAAAGCGCCTGCTGAGCTGATCAATTTCATCTTGTTTACAGTTGCTCTAGGCCTGCTGGGCCCCTGGCTTCTCTAAGCCGCTTACCTCCACCTCCGCTGTGGGGGACCAGGAGGCGGGCAGCCGGCCCCTGCCCTCTCCTTGACACACCACGCTGGAGCAGCGTCCTTTGTGGAAACCTCTTGAGTGCAAATGGCCCTTTAGGACAGAAACACCACCGGGAACATTCCCCAAGGGTGCTGTTTGCAGTGGTGGTTGGTCTACAGATTTTCCCACCAAGATCCTGGAGCGGGGCCAGTCTGGAATTGCCACTGTCATGAGAAGGAAACAGACGACCGTGGAGTGAAGTAACGGTCCCTCCTCCTCTCGCCAGCCCTTTGATTCCCCAGGCTGAGCACTCATTGTTAGTGGCCACTAACCAGAAATCCGTGGGAATGAGAGGTCTTCTGGACACCGGCAACCGGCGACAAACAGCCCACAAAACCGCTATCCGTGTTTGCGCAAACCCTGCTGTGAAGCTCCCTGGAGCAGAGCCGGGAAAGCAACTCAAGCTGGCTCCCAAAATAGGCCCATGCAGGCCCTTCTCAAAGAAAAGAGTGTGAAAGGGAATCAAAATGAGAGAGAGAGAGAGAGAGAGAGAGAGAGAGAGAGAGAGAGAGAGAGAGAGAGAGAGAGAGAGAGAGAGAGATCTTCCCAGAAGCAGTCATTTGCAGAATGCCTCCTACAGTTGCCTGTTTGCTCAGGGTTAATTATGTGTGAAAACGATGTGATCAGCTGACAAAGGGCGAGCTGTCCAGAAGTTCATCTCATCCCCCCGCCCCTCCGCCAAGAAACTGACTTCAGATCCAAAGGAGGGCTCTCCAGTGATGCTTTTACCTTCACCAGAGCTGTCAACAGAAGGACCCAGGCTCACATGGCCTGGAGAAGACTCCCTCTGAGGGCCATGCCTGTCCCATGCCTTGCTTTTTCTAGAAAGCCTTTCAGGTCAAATAGAGCACACAGCCTGTAAGGGACAGAGTCCCGCTTTGTGCCGGGGACCTGCCCCTGTCCTTGTGTGGCTGTTTAGGATGCTCCCACCCTCAGAGCAGCCCTGCTCAGCAGACATTGTCACCAACTCTGTTTCACAGAAGAGCAGCGTGAGGGCTAGGATGACTGCTCAGGGGAGGCAGCTGACCTGGGTGGGATGAGCCAAGTTCCTGTTCTCTTTGTCCTTACAGCTGTTTATTCAGTTTCCATCTGAGAGCTGAATGAGAGAGGAAATAAAGTCCACAGAGCTGCAGCCACGTTTGCCACCTGCACGTATGCCTTGCACACCTGGAGGCCGGCCTAGTTTCCAGCTGTCACTCAACGTTTCCACGGAGTATTCAGGGGGCTTCTCCCACTTGATAAGGACACAGTTTCACTTCAAGTCTGGTACCATAATCTCCACTTCTGTGAATCTCTTCATCATTCATCCACCCATGCTAAATCATCTATCGACAAGTCACCCCTTTTCAAATCTACCATCACATTCTCACTATCTGTCTCTGACCAAGGTTCGGCCCCTCACTCTTGCCCTCTACTGCCCTTCTTGTTTCCGGTGTTCAAAGCAGATAATGAGGATTCAGATTCTTCAATGGCCTTGCCCTGTCAATGTCTTGTGCATAAAATCCAAGTCCCACAAGGATTCCTCGAGTCCCTCATCCCATGCCCATCTTGAATCACCCATGATGCTCTAGCTACTTCAGCATCTTGTACGTTTCTTAACTAAGCCAAGGATTATGTTTGGCTATGAATTTTCTCCCAAAGGCATGTATACTACAGACCTGATCCCTGATACAAGCCCTGTTCAGAGCCTGGGCCTTGGGGAGGACTTTGGCTTCTCAGTTGATGAATTCATTGATGGAATCATGATTTGATGGCATTATTGAGATGTGATGAAAATATTAGGAGGGAAAACCAAGTTAGAGAAAATGGGTCACGGAGGATGTCACCTCTAATCACACATAATGATATATACGGTCTCCACTAACCTGTGACTTTCTGCCATGGATCCCAGATGGACATTCTGGGGTCTAGTTGTAACTTTCTAGGTATCTGGAGAGTACAGGTGCTTAGAAACTTCTGTTGAACAAAGAAATGAATCAGATATCATGAAATAGTCTATGAGTTCCGTTTCCAGGAACCCATTCTTTCTAAATAAGCTTAAATGAATGAAAAGACATATAAACTCAGATTATTCCTTTAACATTTATAAATGTGAAAAATGGGAACTAAATCCTCAACAATAAAGGATTATTTAAATAAATTGTAATATGGTTGAATAGGAGACTGGAATAAAACCATTAAAATGTAAGCTCTAGAAGAGTATTTGATAGTATGGAACATGTTAAGGATACTTTATTAAATACAAATAAATGAATACTAAATAGAGCAGCTATAAATGAATATTAAATAGCATGGCTATAAATGTATAAAATGTATTCATATGATGTGTATCCATCATGGGAAGGAAAGGATTACAGGTTATTTTAATTCCCATGCTTCCTCCTGTTTGGAACTTTAGAGTGATGGAGAGTGATGGACTATTCTCTAGGCTTTGGGGACCAGGAGAACTGGTCTTCTCTAACTGACTCCTGACAACCACCTTCATGCCCTCGGATGGACTCTCTTTTAGCTTTTGGCTTGGTTGTATGACTTGTTTGACTAATGGAAAGCTGGTTAACATGAAATTAACAGAAATTTAGAAAGTACTGGTGCCCTGGGCTATATGTTCCTAATGAGAACTCCTCTCCCATTGTGTGGACAAACCTAGCTTTATATTAAATATATTTAAAACAGTATTTTGGGTATGTTACAAACTTCTCTCTCTCTCTCTCTCTCTCTCTCTCTCTCTCTCTCTCTCTCTCTCTCTCTCTCTCTCTTTCTCTCTCTCTCTCCAGTGCTGGGATTTGAACCTTGGACCTCTTATATGCTAGGCAAGTGCTTTGCCAATGAGCAACACTCCAGTGCTGATGCCTTGGAGTTGTGTTTTATTTCACAGAGCTGGGGGTTGAATGCAGGGCCTTGTGTATGTGAGGTAAGTGTTGTACCATTGAGCTATGCCCTTAGCCCATTGGGTGTATTGGATTAATTAATTAATTACTTAATTTACTGATTTATTTAATTTGGTGCATTAGTATCTTATTGATAAGACTCACAGATAGTATTTAATAAGGAAGTTACATGTTTTGAAAGTTTTATATGAACATAAAATTACAAAAATATTAAGTGACAAAAGAAAAAATATTTTGAGAAAATGTTCTAATAAGTAAAACTGGCAAAGAGTTAATGTCATTAATTTATTTTTTATTTTATTTTTTTATTTAAAGTTTTTTTTTTTCCATTTTACATACCAACCACAGTTCCTCCTCCTTCCTCTCCCCCCACTGACTCCCCACCTTCCCTCCAACCCACCCCATCCACTCCTCCGAGAGGGTAAGGCCACCTATGGGGAGTCAACAAAGTCTGGCATATCGAGGTTGAGCAAGGCATCCCTCCACAGGGAATGGGCTCCAAAAAGCCAGTTCATGCACTAGGGATAAATCCCGGTCCCACTGCCAGTGGCCCCACAAACTGCCCAAGCCACTCTACTGTCACCCACATTCAGAGGGCCTAGTTTGGTCCCCTGCAGGTTCCCCAGCTGTCAGTCCAGAGTCCGTGAGCTCCAACCGGCTCAGGTCAGCTGTCTCTGTGGGTTTCCCCGTCATGATCTTGACCCCTTTGCTCATACAATCCCTCCTCCCTCTCTTTGACTGGACTCCGGGAGCTCCACCCAGTGCTTAACTGTGGATCTCTGCATCTGCTTTCATCAGTTACTGGATGAAGGTTCAATGATGAAAATTGATCTGATTACTGGAGAAGGCCAGTTCAGGCACCCTCTCCACTATTGCTTGGAGTCTTAGCTGTGTTCATCCTCGTGGGTTCCTGGGAATTTCCCTAGCACCATATTATTAAAATGCACTTCATATTTTTCCTCTTAACTTTTAAAAATATTGCCATTAGAAATATCAAATTGTAGTATATATGGGATGCACTGTCTTTCTATTGGGTAGTTCTCTCCCATCCCCAGATGACTATGGGATCAGAGCAGATGAAATGGTCCTTGCTTCAAACCACTTAGTTTTGAGGTGTTTTGTGTGTGGCAAAAAGTACCTGACCAAAAGTATACTGTATTCTCTAGACCCCACGAGGTCAGCTTCCTAGCCTTACAAGAATGCACCAGAGTGTCAGCAAAGCTTGGAGAAAATAGGATGTGGCAGAGGACAGTGACCAGGGACTGGCTGGGTCAACAGGAGCATTAGTAGACAAGCTGAGGATTTAGGGGGAGCTGGAGGGTGCTGACAGAGTGTCATCTCCTTAGGTCACTCATGGGGAACTTCCTCAGCCTGTGGTCTTGGAGAGCAGTGGCTTGGGGAGCCTTGTCGCAGCTCTCCCTCGCTCTCACTCACACCCACTGTTCTCTGTGTTTTCTCATCCCACAGAGTTCTGGGCGGGGGGAACCCGCTCCATTATCAACAACAAGATAATGAAGGGCATGCTGCCCGTGAGAGAACAAGAGCGGGTGGGGGAGGGGGTTTTGGGCAGCACCACTTCGTCCTCAGGGACCCCTCTCCTTCCCTAGATGGAGCTGGAAGCCAGAGCTGGAGGAAGCCATAGAGATCATCTGAGTTAACTGCCTCCCCCTACAGGTGGGGAAACTGAGTTCCAAAGACATCCTAGGACTGACTCACTTAGCATCCGCCACACAGGAACTTCGTGGGATGGATGGGGATACCGGTCTCTGTATTCTTGGTCCAGCACCATTTCTGCTGCTCCCTGAGACACTAATTCACTCAGTATCAGCCATGTCACTCAGTCCGGTTCTGGAGGCCCTTTCTTGGGGTCAATGACTACGAGAGCTTCCGGCTCAGAACTATTCTTATCCCTGAGCTGTCTCTACTATATAACATTTACTTCAAGTTGTCTGAAGTCTCGAGTCCATTCTCTGTCCTTATTCACCTCAGTTTGGATGGAGCCTCATTATGTCCTCACTCTTGCTTATGTGCAGACTGGGCAGAACTCAAGGGCTTTGGAATGTTTGTGCTTCCAGCATGCAGAGATCGACCTCACAGCACAGGAGCAAGGACTGAGCAGTCGGCCACTACCCTGGCTCACAGGACACGAGTGGGTTATTGAGAATAGAAAGGAGTGTGGGCAAGATACCCAAGGGTCACCACTTCTTCCCTTACAGATGCCCAAACCCCAAGTGTGGCTGGAATAAGATTTACATCTACTTCTGCTTCAAAGCTACAATCCCACTCTCATATAAACCATCTATTTTTACTACTATTATTATTATTACTATTATGAGTATGTGTAGGTTGTACCGTGGCACTCATGGGGAGGTCAGAGAATAACTTGCTGGAATCAGTTCTCCAACCATGTGGGCCCTTGGGATCAAACTCAGGTCATCAGGTTTAGAAGCAAGTGCCTTTACTTGCTGAATCATTGGGGTGGACCCATCCCATCAGCTCCATTTTAAGTGTGGCCAAACCTGTGACACCATCCATTGGCTCTCATTATGACCTATGAAGACAGTCTATGGCTATGCTGTGACTTGAACACATGCTAAGACAGTAGAACCATCTCAGCACTTCGGCATCTGTGTGGGGACATATCCCTACCACCAGAGTGCAGTGCCCCAAAGGAGCCAGTATCCCTGAAGTTTCTCCTTTTCTTCACTGTCAGTGACTAAATATGGGGACTTGCTAGACAGTGGCCTAACTCAGAATTACTCATCTTCAGGATTCTAGAAGATTCCTTCTGTAAAATGAGTCTTCTCACTCTCCTGATTCCAGGAAGTTTCCTTTGTGACGGCCAGCCCTTACCTGGGTGAAGGCATCCATTGCTCTCCTTCTGGGACTTAGCCCCAGTTGGGGAGAGAAGAATGCACACTTCCAAAGCAGCCTGATGTTGACAGACATAAAGGGCATCGAGGCCAATCACCCTAAAATAACCTGGATTAAAAAAAAAACTCCCCTGGACGTCTGGAATCATGTCACCATAATGCTATACATTGATTAAAAGATTTTATCACTTTTCACCCAGATGTTCAAAGTTGGGAAGACTTACCCAGGTCTGTGTAAATAGCAAGCTCTCTCCCCTGCCCCCCAGCATCCAGAGGCCAAAGAGAACAAGGCCCAATCCAGAGAAATTAGCTGGTGGTGGCTGATGGCCGGCGCAGATCTAAGGAGGCAGTTCAGGGGTTGTTTGCAATCCACAAGACAATCACTCGAGGTGGATCAGGGCAGACAAGCCAAATGAAGTGATGTGAGCGCTGAAAAAGGCGAGTGTGTGATGCTGTCCAGGAACCATCTAAGGAAAGAACTCCGGCGAGGCAGATTGAGAATTTAAAAACAACACTCTCCACCCCTACTACCGTGACATCTGTTAACACGAGAGGCAGGGCCATTTCCTGAAAAGGTTCTTTGTGTTTACAAGGGTGAGACCCTCTTGATGTTTTTGTGACTTTAATTAAAGAGCCGAAGGACGGAACTACGTTCCCGAGCATGTCCCAGGAGGGAACTTGTTGTACACAATGCCTCATAGTCAAACGGAGAGAGAAAAACCCAATCAACGATCCAGATGTTGTTGATTTTATATGGATGATAATGTATTATTATTCTTGCAGAAAGGGTGGGAGGGAAATGCTCTTGAGAGGAAAAATGCTTTTGAAGGTGTTTTGTTAATATCTTTTTACACTGTCTTTTCCTTTTTTAGCATATTTAGCAACACCAAGCAAAACAGAACACAGAGATGGAGGACAGAGGAGAGGAAGGAGCACAGAGCGGGTCTTGGTGGTGGGGAGGGAACAGCTTTGGCAAAAGAAGAGGTGGCATCAATTCTTGTGAAGGTGCACAGTAAGTGGGCACATGGCGATCTACACGAGAGTTCGCTAACTTTTCTTGAGTCAGACATTTTGTCATTAGAAGCCTACCTGCCGAGTTAAGGAAAAGGTCCTCAGACATTAGTGTGCCTGCGAACCAGCCCAGAAACAGTGTGGCCAGTGTTGGGCTCCATGCGCAGACTCGGGTTTACTAGGACTAGGGGGTGGAGCTAGAATGAGGCCATGGGCGAGCGCCCCCAGTTCTAGCGTCCCTCTGTTTTGTGAGGTTGTTTTGGTCCTGCCTACTGTAGCTGCGGTTTCTCAAATGGGCAGAGCCGTGGCCAGCCGCACTGTGGGAGCCAGGTTCCAGGAGACGTCGATGGAGTCTAGCTCCGTGATGTGGGACCAGAAAATTAAGCTGTGGGAAGTTCAGTTTGTTCTCTCTCTTTTTTTTTGTTTGTTTTTTGTTTTTTGTTTTTCGAGACAGGGTTTCTCTGTGTAAACAGTGACACATAAAAATTTCTGTATGGATCTCCCTCAACGATGACAGGTGTGTGGATGAACTAATAGGCTGCCCATAGACCATTGTGACTGGAAGGACATCTCATCTCAGTTTGTTCTTTTAATTGACTTATAACAGATGAACCAACGTAAAAACGCTATGCTGTGCCGTGCCGGTAATCACAGCGTGGCTGAGGCAGAGACAGGCTGACCTCTGGGGCTGCTAGGTCAGCTAGTGTTACCTTGCCAGTGGGACCTTGTCTCAAAAAGTAGGGTGGCCAGGTGCAGTGGTGCATGCTTTTAATCCCAGTACCTGGGAGGCAGAGGCAGGCGGATCTCTGTGAGTTTGAGGATATCCTGGTCTACATAGCAAGTTCAAAGGTGAGCCAAGGGCTCCATAGACTTAAAAAAAAAATAGGATAGAGAACAACTGAGGAGAACATTTAAAGTCTTCTTGTGGTCTCCACTTGTGTGTGTACACATGAGTGTGTATACCTGTGTACATGTGCACACACATGGACATGTACACACACAGTCTAAAAACAGGAACAAAGAACAAAAACAAAAACATATGGCCGGGCGGTGGTGGCGCACGCCTTTAATCCCAGCACTCGGGAGGCAGAGCCAGGTGGATCTCTGTGAGTTCGAGGCCAGCCTGGGCTACCAAGTGAGTTCCAGGAAAGGCGCAAAGCTACACAGAGAAACCCTGCCTCGAAAAAAAAAAACCAAAAAAAAAAAAAAACAAAAAAAAAAAACATATGATTGGCTGGACATGACGGTTCACAGCTGTAACCCCATCATTCTGAAGGGTAGGTAAGAGGAGAGAGAGAGCTTGAGGCTAGCCTGAGCTGTGTTTCAAGAATCTACCTCAAAACCAAAAACTGTTATTTAGTAAAACAACAAATACAAAAGTCTCAGAAATTCTCTAGTGTTCTATAAAGTATTGAATGCTATACACGTATAAATTGTTATTATTTAAGTCCTGTTATCATCCTCTAGGTTAAGGGCTAAATTTGGGGCTCAAGAGAATCCAGAAAGTATGGGGCAGCTTCTGAGGCAGTGTGTGTGTGTGTGTGTGTGTGTGTGTGTGTGTGTGTGTGTGTGTGTGTGTGTGCACCAGTGGTGACTGTTGGAGAAAATCTTAACCCTACAGCTTGCTTCTAGTTCCAGGTTATTGGCTGCTAATAACGTGTTTGGGGTGAGTACTGTGTACGTTTACACTTACAATATTCTTAATAAGCTTTGAGAGTCACAGACAGTAGAGTATACGAGACTAACTCTTCATAGAAAATCAACAAAAGATCACTATGGGAACTGTATGGGAAGAGAATGAATGTCAACATAAAATATACATTCAAACCAGTCACAGATGCCTCTCGCCTTCTGGAAGTTGTCACTGTCTTTTGGACAACAAGAATGGTCAGCTACCCTCTCCTCTCCCGAGCTGGTTTAAAACAGTCATTTCCTTTGAGAAGTCAAACAAAAAAGACATCCTGCCTTCCACAGACAGAGAAGAGGGCTGTGCCTGCATCTCCTGCAGGGTGCAGGGCAGTACCTCCGTCTCCCCTGGTGACTGTAACCAGGCAGTTGGGAAATAAGGGTTATGTCTGTCCCCCCTTAGCACAGAACAGCAGACCTTGGGAGATGTGATTCTTCTGGCTAAGGAGACAGAGTGTGAGGGTGGAATGGAGAACCTAGGCAGTGTTGTGAGAGCCCCACCCTACGAGGTCAGCAGTCAGCCCGTGGGGCTACTCTTCCATCCCACTGTATAGATCCCCCTGGGCCCCGCACATCCTGAGACTCCTGCCAGGGAGATCTGCTCACACAGCACCAGGAATCTCTATGGCACGACGTGATAGGGCACCAGAGGTGTCCTCCTCTACGGTGGAGAAAGAAGTGAATGATGAGGCAAGGTTCTGGAGATGAGCACACCTCTCATTTCCTAGAGGGCTGGGGAGATGGCTCACCTGGTTAAGTGCTTGTCTTGCAAGCCGGAGAACCTGGCTTTGATCTCCAGAATCCACACAAAAGAGATGAGTATAGAGTTCCTTGCTTGTGCTCAGTGCTGGGGAGGCAGAGACATGAATATCCATGGGGCTTAGTGTCAAGCCAGCTTAGGCTACTTGGTTGAGTTGCAGATCAGTGAGAGACACTGTTTCCACACACCAAGCCAGATTATGGGAACCAAGGGATGATGCATGGGGTTGTCGTCTGGCCTCCACATGCACACACGTCAACACACACACACACACACACACACACACACACACACACACACACACACACACACAGGCACATGGGCACAACTTTGTAGAGAAAGGGCGTGAATAGAGTTTGGCTCATCAGCTCAGTTGTGGCCTGGAATTGTGGAGTCAGGAATGCCGAGAGGATGGAGTCCAATCTGCGTGCAGAAGACCACGGAGGCCTTTTGTGGTCAGGGGGAGTCAGACATGGGGGTCTGGACTGCTGAGGCTGGGCAGAGTCTGCTTTGCTGGTGAGGTCCCCACTGAAAAGTCTCTCGTGCCTCTGAGCTTGGAGAAAGGATGGCGCCATGCAAATGCAGAGCTGTTTTCACATCCCTAACACATCCCAGATTTGTGCAGCGGCGAGGTGGTCCAATCCTGTGAACTTCCCACTGTTTCCCTTTCCTGACAGGCACGGGGCTGACACTTGAGGAATGCTTCTTTATGCTGGAAAATAGACTGGGCCAGAGTGCACACTGTAGAGGAACAGGAATGTGGATAATCCCTAGTTCTGGAAAAAGCCCCAGATCACCAAGGATAAGCTTGGGGGTGGAGGTGGTGAGCAGCAGGTTCATCTAGTGTTATGCTTGCTCTGGTGGATATTGACATGCATAAACGTTCTGAGTTCTCACGAAGGACAGGTGCTAGGACACCCTTGGGCATGCCTGGGCATGAGAGGATGGGGTCTAGTACTCTGCCCGGGGAAGTTGGGTGGGCAGTGTGTGAAGTAATGAAGTCATGCGTGGGTAATGGACTGCTCGCTGCATTGCTTTCTAAAGTGGGACTCAATGGGACCCTTGGTTCCCTTCTCCTCCTTTTCCTTCATTTTCACAGTAGTCTGGAAGCCAGAGAGGCTTTCTTCCAGACACAAAATAGACTCTAATCTCCCCAGGAAGCGCCTTCTGAGGGAACTAGAGAGACTTATGGGTACACTTCTGGACTTCTGAGAACTGTGGCCAGTGTCCTTGGGGGGGGGGTTTCATTCCACTTCTTCTTGGAGACACTTGGTTTATGTCCCCCACTCCAGGCTTTCCTGTTTGCCACTTGTTGTCTAGAATGAGAAACATTCTGTGTTGTTACAATTTTGCCTCACTTAAAGGGGAAAATCTTATTTTCACACTGTTTCTGGTATTAACTCCTCTGGGGGGCATGTGGGATTGAATTCTCTTGCTTCTTTGAAATGGGCACTTTCCAAATGCAGTTTCCTGTTCCCCTCACCTTTATACAGTCCCCTGGGGATTTCTGGACAAGAGAGTCACTCACTACTCAACGCCCCACAGCCCAGTCAGCAAGCAGTCCACCCACCCCCCATGACCATGCACATAGGGAGCAGCTGCTCCATGTTTGTGGCGGGGTAGGGAAGGCAGAGAAGGGCAACTTACGGTCTCTGCTCTCCAAAGATTACAGTCTCATTAAAACAATATGCTTAGTAGATATACAAATGATTGCTTTAAAAATACGGCAATGGCCAGTCGGTGGTGGCGCACACCTTTAATCCCAGGACTTGGGAGGCAGAGGCAGGTGGATCTCAGTGAGTTTGAGGCCAGCCTGGTCTACAAAGTGAGTTCCAGGACAGCCAGGACAGTTACACAGAGAAACACACCCCCCCATCTCGAATAACTGAAAAACCAAAAACCAACCAAACAAAAAAAGGCCATGGCCAGTGGCTGGTGAGATGGTTCAGTAAGAGGACTTACCATGCAAGCCTGACCACTTGAGTTCAACCCACCATAAAAGGAGAGAATGGGTGCCCAAAAGTCACACACACACACACACACACACACACACACACACACACACACACCCTGTGGTCAAGTGAATTGCAATCTAAGAAGGAAGGCTGGTTGATAAGTAGTCGTTTCTCTAGGTCCGGGTGAGTTTCCCATCTGTGGAAGGAGTCCACATGGAGGCGTGGGGTGCTTGCCATTTTCTAATATCCCACGGCCCACAGCACAGAGAGTGGGTGAGCTTTACTGACCTGGTCTGGATAATATCACCCAGGGTTGATGTCCCCAAGATCTCACAGATATTTGGGAAGATCTTAAAGATTTCTCAAAGGTTTTCAAGCAGAATTCTTTTTCTTATAATATAGAGAGGCAGGTGGCTCAGGATAAGCCGTTTTTTTTTTGTTTGTTTGTTTTTTGTTTTTTGTTTTGTTTTGTTTTTTACTTCTATCATAATCATTCTTAAATGCTCACTTCCCTTTAACAGGAGGCAAGTGTCACCCATTTATGGTACTGGTGCAGGGATTAGACTTAACGGACAGGACCACCAGACACAGGCTAGTGGTCACAATTCAACTCCAACCTCTCTACAGTTGCCATGGAGATCAGTGAGGAAAGGTGCTACTGAAATAAATGCACTGTGCCATTTTATCACTTTTCAGCTCTGGAACTGAGGCACACAGCCTCTTGGAGTCCCCATCTCCATGTCACCTGCTATCTAGGTTACTTTTGTATCACTGTGACCAAACACTGTACAGAGCAGAGAGAGCCCCGAGTGAAGTCCTGAGTAACGTCCTAACAAGGGAATGGACTGTTGAGAACTCCGAGGCCTCAAATTCACGAGACAAATTGCAAAACCATAACCTTATAGCACAGGCTCAAGAGAAATGGTACAGCTTTCCTTGGGAGTGGGAGTATGAGTGTTCATGGCTGGTTGATCAGTGTGTTCAAAGACTAGCTGTAGCTGGAGGGCTTCTCTTCAGGTCCCACCAAGCCCCCGGAGTCCCACAACCCACTTATAAAATAATCACTCAGACGCTTATATTACTTATAAACTGTATGACCGTGGCAGGCTTTTTGTTCTCTACTTTTTTAATCTTAAATTAACCCATTTCTATTAATCTATACTTTGCCATGTGGCTAGCGGCTTACAGGTACCTTATATCTCCCTTGTCATGGTGGCGGCTGGCAGGTCTCTCCCTCAGCCTTTCACTTCCCAGAATTCTCTTCTCTGCTTGTCCCGCCTATACTTCCTGCCTAGCTGCTGGCCAATCAGTGTTTTATTTATACAGAGCAATAAGTAATATAAGCATCTGAGTGATTATTTTATAAGTGGGTTGTGGGACTGCAGGGGCTTGGTGGGACCTGAAGAGAAGCTCTCCAGCTACAACTAGCAGCTGTGACTTCCTCCTTCAGGGTGTTTGCAGCCTGAGACCACTCGCCTGTATCCCTTCTCCCCACCCCCATGGTGTATCCAATAAACAACCTGAGGTTCCAGGTTGTGTTGGTCATGCTTAGAGAAGCCCATCTATTCCCAGCCTCAGCGTCTGTGTTTGTCCTTTGTTCATTCCCTCACCACCCGTAGCCAGGATCCTGGGATCCACATGGCATAGGGCGAGGCAGAGCACCTCATAGAAACACCTTCAGGATGGAAGATGGTGTGGCAGGAATCTTAAAAGGTCTTATTAATAGAATCAAACCTGGAGCCAGGTATTGGGGTGAATGCTGGAAGATCAGAGAAGCAGAACAAGCCACAGACTCCTCACCTCGCCAATTCCTCAGCTGATCCTGTTTCCTCAGACTGGAAGCCTTCGAGTCCTTATCCAAATGGATCTCAGCTGAACTGCTGCTCAAAAGCCTGAAAGCTTAACCAGCTTTAGTTCCTGGTCCTCACGCCTTATATACCTTTCTGCTTTCTGCCACCACTTCCTGGGATTGAAGGCATGATGAGTCACCGTTCCTGGCTGTTTCCAGTGTGACCTTGAACTCACAGAGACACGGATGGATCTCTACCTCCCAAGTAATAGGATTAAAGGTGTGTGTGCCACTATTTTTCTGGCCTCTGTATCTAGTGGCTGTTCTGTTCTCTGACTCCAGATAAGTTTATTAGGGTGCACAATATTTTGGGGAACACAATATCACCACAAGATGTACTTTGACTCATAGTTTCAAAAGGCTCAGTCCAGCAGGCCACACAGGGGCAAAGCCACTCAGATCACAGTAAGGATCATGCATGTGGCAAAGGCTGTCCACACCACAGAGAACTGTACCACAAGAGCAGAGTGCAAAGTAGGAAAAAAAAATGGAGTCTAAGCTTAAGAGTCTGCTCCTAGTGTGACCTACTTCTGTGATGTTAGTTCATCTCCCAAAGGTTCCACGACCTCTCAAAAGAGCACCACTAGCCAGGAAGAAACATGTCAAGATATGAGCCTGTGGGAGCAGATCTCAGATTCAGATCAGAACACCTACCTGGTAGACATGTTGGATTTGGATCAGCCACCACGAGATGGCTTTCCCCTTCGTATGGGAAGATTCCAGCTATGACAGACACAGAGCTGGAACACTCTCAGGTGTAGCTTTCCACTTCTGAAAACAATTTCTAGGCTAGGGAGGAAATGGACTTTTGCAATGCTTTCTTGTATAAATAGGAAAATTGAGCCTTGGATAAGTTGGGACACGCCTAAAGTTGTGACCAAGCCAGAGCGGAACCTGATTCTCAGATCTGGCAGTTTCAGTCAGGGAACTTTGGGAGCAGGAAAGGGACAAGTGTCACTGGAGGCAGCTGTCTACCCTCTTCACTCCTGGGTTTCTGTATGTGTTTTCTCTTGTGTTCACAGGAGCAAGTGACACTACCTTGGTTAGACGCTGCCCAGTGGTCATCCCATCCCAGAAGGTTCACGGTAAACAGAACAGGTAACACCAAGGGTGAGTTTTCTCTCAGATACTGTAGAGAAAGCAAGTTCAAAGTGCTTCTAAAAGTAAATCTCCCCTGGGGAGAGTTTGGCCTGTGGCGAATGTGTTTGGAAACATGTTTTCTGTAAAACTCAACCTCATTAATCTACTTGCAATTCCAGAAAGACAGCTTTCACGGCACACATCCGGGCTTGTCCCAAACTCTCCCATGCTCAGTGGCAGATGCAGGCAAGTGGCCCCAGCACACTGCAGGAACTGAGGACTCGGGTCTCGTGTCTAGTTTGGTCACAGGAGGCTGGTGCCTTGGGCTTGGAAACTGCGAGGGAGGTCATTTACTTTGGCCTTGTCCTGCCGTCTCCTGTGCCGCATCTTGTCGGGGAGTTTGGGAGGAGCTGAGAACCGTCACCTTCTCACACATCAGAGAGCATTATCCCCAACGAGTTCGGAGAGTCGGCTGAGATGATCCATTTTAACCTTGGTCAAAACTGTTGAACCTTCCGAGTCTCTCCTTCATCGGCAGCCGAGGAAGCCTTGAGTAAATGTGTAAAGCGGAGATGAAGTCCTGAGCGGGTGTGTGTTGTTGATATGGGCATGGGCATGTCTAGAGCCCAGTGCCTCAGACCCGTGGCAGTAGCAAAGCCTTTCCCCCCAGAGTTAGGCTCAGAAGAGTGACTGAGGAAGACCAGCTCCCTCTTATTCCCCCAGGTACTCTTGAGCAAGGAGAAATGAGGACTATGTAGATAGAAATATAGAGGGCAGAGACAGACAGAAAACACAGGATAGCCTCGGGAGGGCCTGGGTTCAAACCCACCAGCCCCTTCTGTCTCTACTAAAGGGCTTTTAAAGGAATGCTAAGGGGTGGAGCAAAAGATCTCCCCCCAGCACAGCCAAGCGCAGACCATGTCAGATACCTGGTGACCATGCACGTGGTCCAGCCATCCCCTAATGCAGCCCTGCTGTGTAAAGCAAGCTCAGATCTCACTAGGAAGCTATTGTGGGATCCCACAAGTGACAAAGCCCTCCTCTGGCCTGTGTGCAAATGTTGCCAGTGTGAACATGCAGCCCGCCGAGACAGCTCCTCTACAGACACCTCCCACTGAAGCTACCTCACGCCTCCCCTCTGCCGCACATCATTAAAACACCGAGGTTCCAGCCTGTGTTTACAGAGTGATGCTGCTCCATCAGAGTGAGCCCAACCCATCCGACCCCTGCTTTTCTGTGCCCTGTGTCTGTGTGTCTGCTCGTTCTTCACTGCCCAAGTCATGTCAGGGTCAAAGCCACCCAGGACATGGCTCTTGTGCTCTCTGAAGAAAGGCGCCTCTCAAACAAGTTTGAAATCACAGAAGAAAGAGAAATAAAAAGAGTCCATGCCGAATGACCACGTAGCTCAATACAGTGTAACTGGGATAGTCACTGTCTAGTAATTGGAGTCCCGGGACATTCTGAATCTAATGCAAGTGGAGGCGACACATGCAAAGTCCCCTGCTGCTTCTCTAGTTTATAGTGCTGCTGATGCAGGGAGGGAGGGGTGTCAGTCATCAGAGCGGTGGACACGCTGGAGTAAAGTCTCAAGCTGTGTCCTCACTAAGGCCAGAACTGAATGCCACACCGGCAGGCCGTGTCATTTCCATTAGCCTTGCCTGAGACACTCTCTTCCAATATTATGTCCCAAACTGCTGAAGTAATTGTAGTAAAAGCATTAAAACGCATCCTTCTTGGCATGAATGTTGAGCACGCACGGCCACCGAATTGTCTAAGGAGCGCCAATTTTGCGTCTGGAAATGTGAGCTCGCAGAGCCTCATGGGACATTCCACAGGGTCTGGACTTGGGTTTTGGTGTGACAAGATGTACCGTGCTGTGATCCAGGGCCGCTCAGACCCCGAGGCTGACAAAGAGAGGTCACCACAGAGTGTGGCAAGGGGCAGTGGGGAGGTGTCCCCCATGGCTTCAGTAGTACAGTAGTACCCCGATGTTGGAGCCCACACAGTAAAGCCAAGGCCAAGTCCGGGCACCTTCTGAGTCCCCGACTGGCTCCTCATGCCTGCCTCTTCCTCCTGGTCTGGAGACGGGGAGCCCTTTCCGTGGTCTGCTGTGCACAGGGAGGAAGGGCCGGAGTCCAGAGCTGGGCCTCTCAGCCGAGCCTTCATCTCTACTTGGTGCTGCAGCTAAGCCCTCTCTCCCGTGCCCCCTTCCGATGTCTTCCCCAAGCCTTTGCTTGAGCTGCAGGTGACAGTTGGCTTGGCCAGAAACAAAGACAGTTATCCCTGGCTGCTACCTGTCTCCTGCTGGCTGCCTGCCCTGTCTTGTTATATAACCTCCCTCCGTGTGTCTGATTTCTACACTGCCAGCCCTCTGGGCAGGGGCTTCTTTTTCTCCCCCCTCACTCTGTGTTCGTCTCTGCGGTTAGATGGATTATGTCTGATGTTTAAGTTTTCAACTCCCACCCTTCACTCTCAAATTCTAAGAGAAAACTATTCAGAGCGACTCCTCGACGGCTGTTGGGAATGGAACGGAGGGTAACGTGTGGTACAGGAGGTATGCGCAGGTGCTGGGAACCTGGGGCAGTTGGTGATCCCCAGGGAGAAGAGTAGGGTTCATCAAGGAGTGGGTTCTGGTCTTCCCGAGAGTGTCGACAAGGTGTTGCCAGGATCATGATGACCTCTGACTGCTCGGAAGAGAAAAGACTTTACTCTTTGTACCTGGAGTGTTGTGAGGTTTCCCGTGGAAGAGAAACTGAGTGGCTAGAGTATAAGTTTCTTATACTCCACACAGGAAGCTAGAGTTAGATAAAGCAGAAGGCCTGGCAGATGTCACTGTTTCTCTAGTCCTTCCTTCCTTCCTTCCTTCCTTCCTTCCTTCCTTCCTTCCTTCCTTCCTTCCTTCCTTCCTTCCTTCCTTCCTCCCTCCCTCCCTTCCTTCCTTCCTTCCTCCCTCCCTCCTTCCCTCCCTCCCTCCCTCCCCCTTCCCTCCCTCCCTACCATCCTCCTTACCACCCTTCCTCCCTCCCTCCCTCCTTCCCTCCCTTTCTTTCTTCCATTTATCCATCCATCTATTCATCCTTTCTTCCATGTACCTATTCTTCAGTCTGTTTGCCTACAATGATTAACCACAGTGAAGCAGAAGAAACTTCATATCAAGGTGACAACATGGTGTGAAGATCTGTCTACTGAAGTGTAAGTTGCTGGGATGTATCAGGAAGATTAGAACCTGCAAACGGAAAGAGGAGGCAGCGGCTTGGCTTTGCGAAGCAATGTGGGGACTTTCCCGCTCTCGAAAAGCCCCATTGGAGCACCTGCAGGATTCTCAACCGAACGAGTGTGTACCCACGACGTTACTTCTCCTTTTAAACATGACATTAAATGAAACAACAACCAAAGGGATAAGAGAAGCGACAGGGCCATCGAGGAAGGCTCCTTAAAGAGTTCCTTGACATGGAAGAGAGTGGATGGCAGGAGAGAAAGCCTTCCAGGTTGGGAGGAAGACCTAAGGGGGCCTGATGATGGGGAGGAGGATGGGACAGCTAAACATGATCAGGGGGTAGGGCCCTCGGTGACGATGGTGGTAATGGCTACTGAGGGAGTGTCTGAAGACTGGATGAGGGTGGTGGGATCTGCCAGGGTGCGTTGAGAATCCGATGAAGAAGTTGTGTGTCTTAGGCCCGGAGGCTCCCCTAGGGAGGTGGGACAAGCAGGGAAATGGCCTTCCATGCAGCTGGGATGAACATTCCGTGACAGGCTGCCTGCCGGAAAGCTGAGGCCCACGCTTGTAGCCCGAGGGCTGCGGTGGAGGTGGAGACGGTCCAGTGGAGATAGTGACAGTGTGAGATGTGTTCATGCCCACAAGGCTGAGGATGCTATTGTGGTACAATGAGGGCATTGAGCAGCACCAGGGCACTCAGATCCAACCAGATGCCAAGGCCGACAAAACAAGAGCTAAAGCCTTGCCATGAAGGTGCAGAGCGCTGTGGTCGCAGCCCTTGGAAACATCATCAAAAGGAGCTGTTCAGAGCAAAATGCATTCCATGTGTTGGCCCTGCCCATGTGTTTCTTGTCAACTGGGCTGCTCTTCCTGGGTTCAGAAGGGTTTCTGTTTGAAATTTTATGAGCCTTGGCTGGGAAGGAGCACTTACCCCTCAGTTTGTGGGAGTTAATGGCCCTTTCTGGCGGCACAACTCTGGGGGCCTCTGGGAGTTGCCAAATGCCAGGAAAGGAGAAACCTATAGCCCATATTTCAACTGAAAATTATGCTTTATTTATAGGCGGCCAGGGACCAAAGCCTCCCCAGGGGCCTTCTTCAGCATCCCTTCAGAATCCGAGGTGGTGTGTCTGGGCTCATAGTGTCTTCCTGGGGTCAACACTCGGAGCTCCTGTCAGCACCCCCTTGAAGAAGTTGCCCAAGTTAGGAGCCTTTCTCTCTGCCCGGGCAGACTCCATCTGGAGCGGAAGTTGTGTTCGTTCCTCTGCTGTCCACTTTTGCAGTTTAAATAGAACATTCAGCACGGGGTCCACGCACATTGGCATCGACTTAGTTTACTCCAGTCCATACTCACGGTGCAGACTGGAACTGAACACTGTAGTAGGTGTCATGGGAACCCAAGGGAACAAAAGTAGGATGAGAAACTCAGAGCCTCTTGTTCCAGGTTGTGCACTTCCACATGCCATCTGTCAACTTCCGTCACCGTCGTGGACCATCTCCCTTCCCCAGTACTCCTCATCGGAAAATGAGGAGCTGGGATGAATTCAACAGCTAAAGAAATCCAAAGCAAGGGAGAGTTTTTAAGCGATTAGTCAAAAGAAGGTAATTGAAGGAGACTCGGGGTGACATTTAACTGTATATTGTTTATGGCAGACAGGGACAGGCTAAGAAGGATTGCTGGTTCTGCCTAGCTTGACCATTCTGGGACCACTTGCCATTCAGAATCTTGAAGTCAGCACAGCATCTCAGATTCTAATTCGCCACAGATGTTGCTGCTCACAACAATTACCTGGATGGGGAATGGCCTGTGTCCACTCTGATGCTCTTGTGCCTGGGCCTGACTCTTGGCTCACACTCCCACGTGCTGTCTTCTTCTCATTGGGCTGGGGGATTGCTATTTGTCCTTCCTGGATTGAGTCTCGTCTTTCCTGGAGGTGTTGATTGAGACTCAGTTTTGGGCTCATCTCTTATTAAACTACTTAAGAAAGGGCTCTGGTACCCTGCTTGACCTCAACTCTGGCCAATGTGCCAAAAGGAAGGATAAATTATGAGAACTGGAAATGCTAGAATTTCACACTCCTAGCTGGGCTATAAGGACTGCACCAGAATTTTAGCCAAAAGGAATATGTAGCAAAGAAATTTCCTAAGATGGAGCTAAAGCATGACTCACTGTGGATTTCAACTCTGGATTCTAGTTTTATCCTCTGTGTTCATACCCAAACAAGCCAAATTCCTTTCCTGTGTGATAGATCTGTGCATGTATTGGGGGGGTAGCAAAACGGCCCAGTGGGTAAAGACACTCAAGCCTGGTGGCCGAGTTCAATCCTTTGGATCCACAGAAAGGTAGACGGAGAGAACAGACTCCACAGAGTTGTCCTCTGACTACCACACATGTGTTGTGACATGCATGACCACATATACTTGTCATGCGTGTACACAGTGATAATTATAAAGATCTTTTGCATGTATCATAGCTAATGTCATAAGTGCTCCCAATGAGTGTGTATATTGAAGGCATGGTTCTTGGCTGATGGTGCTGTTATTAGGTGGTAAAACCCATAGGAAGTGGCACCTAGTTGAAGAAAGCAGGTCATTGACATGTGCCCTTGATGCACTGCTGTCCCTGGTCTTGCCTATTTCTCTTCTTGCATCCTGGCTGCCAAGAAATAGCAGCCTTGCCATGTGGCTGGTGACTTACCAGCGTCTTTACATGCCGCTTTTCCTGGCGGTGGCTGCAGTGTCTCTCCCTCCTTCTTCCTGTTTCCCCAATTCTCCTCTCTCCTTGTCCCGCCTATACTTCCTGCCTGGTCACTGGCCATCAGTGTTTTATTTATATAGAGTGATATCCACAGCACATCCCCATGATGCTGTGCCTCAACGTAGGTCCAAGAGCAAGTGGACCTGCCATGGACTGAAACCTGTGAACTTGGGAGCCAGAATAAACCCATTCTCCTTAGTTCATTTTCTCAGATGATTTTTTTAAATCACAGTGATAGAAAGCTAGCACCACACATTTAATTATAATGATCAAGCCTCTGACATTCTGTGGATCACCCTGCTCTCCTGCCAAGTCCATTCTTTTACAGACAAAATATGTTAATTTCTTAGGTCTAGTTTTGAATTCTACTAAGCAGACGATCCTTTCTAATCCTGCCTAAGTGATCTCTTTTCCTCTCCTCTGAAGTGCCCAGAAAGCATGATCCTTGTTAGATAGGCTCTGATTAGCCCAGGGATAGAATTCCTATGCTTTAAATCCACGTGTCCCAACTCCAACATGGCTTCCATTCGTCACAGCAGGGGTGAGGGGTGGGTAGTCAGTTTCACACTCGAGCATGTTTTGGAATCCTGCAGACTCACACCTGTCTTGGAGATTTCACGATATACATTAGAAGCCCAGTGGCTCTCAAGAGTCCGACTTCCTCTTCTTAATCTAGAGCCTCCCCAACCTCGTGACTCAACCTGTCACTCGCCCACCTTGCTGCAGCCCAGAGCTGAGGTGGCTCCGCTCAGCCTTTCTTTACATCACTTGAAACAGTGGATCCCTCTTCTCCCTCTTTCATTTCTTCACCTGTCACCCTGTTGTTACACAGGGGGGTCAGTGTGGGTTAAAACTCAGACACTTTTCAGACCTGCTTCTGGTAAGTCATGTGTCCACTTTCCTACCTCATTTCCTATCTGAGCAGTTATTATTTGCTATTTATCATTTCTGTGTTAAGCCTGTCATATAAACCTTAAGTGAAACCATTAACATGAATGAGACTTTACATCTTTTGAATAATTTAGGGATAGGTCCAAGGCCTATGTACTTCGTACATGGAATTTAATTAGATATCATCCAGTTCTTATAACATGATGCAGCTTATATTTCTCTCTGTTTGTCTATAAGGCTATCTTGAAATGCTTGTCAAATGCTCCCCTTCAAGTATAATCACTGTAAATTCATATCCCCAGCTTCCAGGCTAGAAAAATCATGTCCAAGCAGGTGGTGAAGTTCCGTAGGGCTCTGCAATTCAGGATCCCATGTAGACATTTAGCAACAGGGGGTGTCTTGATGGGTGGTAGCAGTTAAGTAAGTGTAGGGGGTCAAAGGGGAAACTGAGTTTACAGCAAGTACGAGCAATGGACTGGAGACATCATGGTGATAAAGTCAACAACATTTATCTAGAATTCACTCTTGTGAAACCATATGCAGAGAACTGGCTAGAAGGTGGTCGGATGAGGTGAAGATGTAGGTCATGTTTATCTTTGTAACTGCCACTTACAGGATTAAATATGGTGCTACATCAACAGAGGGGGTAAAGTCACAGAACTCTTGTTACTTCACAGCAGAGGTGAAGATGGAGCAGAGCTCTGCCAGGTAGAGACAGAGGGCTTCAGAATTCAGAGCACAGGAGACGGGACAGCCAGGTGATGACGTCAGTGTGACCAGGGAAAGACGTGGGAGGAATACGTAATCATCCGAATCACATGGGACAAGACATATTAAGTCTGTTCAAATCAAAGGATGTGCAGAGAGTGCTGAAGTCAAGATGATCCCAAGACAGGTGCAAGGCCAGAGCTGGGCTGAGCTTATGGTCACCTAAGTGACTAGTGAAGAACACAGGTCAATGTTTCCCCAAAGAAGGAAGAGCAGGACCTAATAGCTGTTGAAATTAGGAATCGTGAGAAAAAGGAAAAAGGTCGAACATATTGGTAAAGCTTCCAGCCTCTGAGGCTGGAAGGGAAGGGGCGCAGAGTCACAGAAGTGGGAGGGCAATGGACTCCATCCTGGCCAGGGGGCATCTGTTGTGCCCTTGCTACCCACCAGTGGGTGACAATCTTGGTATTAAATCCGAGTGTTTAAAGTTGGCATAGGACCTACTGTGGTTTTTGCTTTATTTCAGACACTCTTGAGTATGGTGAAATTAACTCACAGTACTTTTTTGTGAGCCAGCTTCACAGAACAAACATATTTTTGTGCCAGCTGGGCACCAGTCAGTACAGGAACTAATTCTGGTGTATACTGCCCTGGGGCTGAATGGCTCTTGGACACCTTTTTTTTTGGGGGGGGGGGTTCCCACTATGGAACTTTTCAAGTCTTCAAACACTGTAGCTCTAGCTCGGGGACTGAAGCGAGTCTAATCGATGTCCATACAGGTTTCTGGGCCCTTAGCACTGCCTCCCCTTACTCTTTCCCCAATGTCTTGGGTATCAGCAGGTTGAAGGTCCAGCTAGAATAATCACAATTCACCGATACTCTGATTTATCGCTTCCTTCACTCAAGAATGTTCCACAGCTAATATCTCTTGGCTTTTGTAGCTAAAAGTCAGCGCTTCCTCCCTCCTGATCATTCCTTCTTTCCATCTCTCCTGGAGTGTTGTACCTCATTTCCAGTCTGTTTCCCCATCGATGCTGTTTTCTGGATGGCAGCCTTCCCCAGGAAGCCTGCGTGTGAGCTGCAGAGTAGTGGCGGCCATCTGCTGTCACCACCACCTTACCTGCTACGCTCATCACCCACCCCCGGGCTAAATAAGCTTCAGGTCTTCCAGGCCCATCAGTGCTGGGGTAGGGCTGCCAAGGGTTAATGAGCCCTGGCTCCCTCTGTTCCTTGTCTCTCTAGAGCAAGACAGGCTGGTCTGAGGCTCTATCGAGCCCAAGGGATAGTCGGCCAAAGAGCATTGATGAGTCACAGAACCTGAGCCATGGGCCGCCATGATGGGTCCTCTGTTCTTTACTCAGACATAGTATAGATGCTGTCTGCTCAGGAGCATGGTTTTCGTCTCTCATCCCCTTACCCCAGAGCTCCACCTTTGTCCCTTATCCCTGCCCCCAGGCCCTGCTCCTCAAGCCGAGGAAGCACTGTTGAAGAGGATCAGCCTCCAGCCTTTGCGCAGCATTTCCTTGTTTCATACAGTTGTGTAGTTCTCCTCCAATAAGCAGATCTCTCTTTTGATGGGAGTCTTGAGATTTAGGTAAGAACACAAGACACAGACTGGCAGGTTTGAGTTGTTCATTTGCTTTTGTGAGAAAGAGGAACCCTTCTCCACTGTTGGGAGGGGGTGTAAATTAGTTTAGCCCCCGTGGAAATCAGTGCAGAGGCTTCTCAAAACTCACATGACCCAGCTAGCGATACCATTCCTGGGCATGTACCAAAGCACTCCATGTCCTACCGCAGAGATAGTTATGCATCCTTAGTTATTGTTGCTCTTTTCACAATAGCAAGGAAATGGAATAAGTAGAGAAGTCCATCAACACGTAAATGGATGATGAAAATGTGATAGATAGACATACACACAAACACAGGTACACATATACACACAAATACAGGTACACATGTACACACAAATACAGATACACATATACACACAAATACAGGTACACATGTACACACAAATACAGGTACACATATACACACAAATACAGGTACACATGTACACACAAATACAGGTACACATATACATACAAATACAGGTACACATATACACACAAACACAGGTACACATGTACACACAAACACAGGTACACATGTACACACAAACACAGGTACACATATACACACAAATACAGGTACACATATACACACAAATACAGGTACACATATACACACAAATACAGGTACACATATACACACAAACACAGGTACACAAATACAGGTACACGCATATTTACACAAATAATTTAAATTTAGGTTCGATACATGAGAGATAACATCTAGCTTATTTTGCTTAGCATAATAATTTCTAGTACACCACTTTCCTATGAATGTCATGACTTCATTTTTCTTTGTGGCTGAGAAAAATCCCCTGTGTCTGTGTACCACATTTTCTTTATCCAGTCTCTGTTGATGGACCTGTAGGCTGGTGTCACTTCTTGGCTACTGTGAATGATGCAGCAATAAACACAGATGTGCAAATAAATACCTCCGTGTATAATCAGAGTCCTTGGGATACACACCCAGGACTTGTATAGCTCTGTCATATAGCATTTCTATATTTAGTTCTTTTAGAAATATCCTTGGTGATTTCCATGATGTCCACCAGAGTTCACACTCCCACCAGCAGTCTATAAATACTTCATTTTCCCCTTATCTTTGTCTGGCTTTGTGCTTTGCTATTATTTATTTGCTTGATGATAGCCATTTTCCAGTGCTTTTATCATACATGAATTTCGAACTTCATCAAAAAAGTTTTCTGCCTATATTGAGGTAATTATATGATTTATATCGGTAAATCTATTATATGTAAAATCACACCTATTGATTTGTATGTTATCATCCTTGAAGGTCTGGAGTGATCTGCTCAATGTGTTCTTAAATTCAGTTAGCAATTGTTTTGCTGAAAAATTTTGTGTTTATGTTCACCAGGAAAATGGGTCAGTAGTTTTCTTTTTCGGTTGTATCATTGTCTGGTTTTGGTATCAGGGTAATGCTGATTTCATAGGATGGTTTAGTAGTGTTCCTTTTCTTTCTGTTGTATTGAGGAATACTGGTGTTAGCTCTTCTTTAAAGAGCTGGTAGAATTTGGCAGAGCATCTGTCCTTTCTTGGACTCTTTTTTGTTAAAGGATTTTTTATTATTGCCTTATTTTCATTGGTAGTTATGGATTTCTTTGAGCTGCTTATATTCCATTTACATCCTCTTGATTTAATTTTGCTAGATCAGATGCATCTGAGAATTTACTCATTTCTTATGGGGTTTTCAGGTTTTTAAACACAGATTTTCAAAGTTCTCCCAAATGGTTCTCTGGAATCCATTGCAATCTGTAGCTACCTCCTGCTTTTCATCTTAATTGTGTTAGTTTGGGCCTTCTCTCTTTCTTTTGGTTCGTTTGGCTCTGGCTTTGTTAGTCTTGTCTATTTACTTCAAAGAACTGACTCTTTGATTGATTCTATAGATTGTTCATTTTGGTCCCCATTTCATTAATTTCTGATCCAGTCTTTATTATTTCTCATCATCTGCTGCTTTGGGGTTTTGTTTATCCTCATTTTCCTGCGACCTTCAGTTACATGGTGAGATTATGTATTTACAATCTCAATGCTGCAATTAAAACGTGAGGACTCAGCTCTGACCTTTTCTCTTAGAACTTCCTGAGTTGTGTCCCAAATGTCCTGGCAAGTTGTGCTTTCATTTTTATTTGATTATAGGAATTAAAAAATTACCTCTGATCTTTCAGTGACTTACTAGTCATTCAAGAGTGTACTGATCAATTGCCATGTGTTTGTGGTTTCAGTACTTTCTCCTGATGTTAGTTTCTAGTTTTATTCCACTGTTACTTGACAAGACACAAGAAGTTATTTCAACTCTTTGGTATTTGTTGAGACTTGATTTGAAGTCTAGAATGTGGCCAATTTTAGAGAATGGTCTGTGGCCTCTGAGAAAAAAATGCATTGTGCCTCCGTTGGAAGGAATATTGTGTAGATGTCTATCAGTTCTATTTCATCTATGGTGTAGTTTAACTGAGGGTCCTTTGTTAAATTTTAACTTGTATGATCTGAAGACAAGAGTAGGATATTGCAATCACCCACTTTTATTGAATCAGGACTCATATGGCCATCTATGCCCATTATTGTTGGTTTTATAAAATGGGAGCTTCAAGGTTTTATACATGTATATTTATGCATTTATAATTATTTTATCTTACTGATTAATTTCCCATTTACTAATATGAAGTGGCTTTCTTTCTTTATTTTAATTTTAGTTTGAATTATGCTGTATCAGACACAAAAATAGTTAAGCCAGCTTGTCTTTTATTTCCACTTGCTTGATAGATTGACTTCCACACTTTGGCTCTCCATCTGTGGATGTCTTTACCAGTGAGATGTGTTTCTTGGAGACAAAAGGTGTTTAAATCTACTTTTTAATTCAGTCATCCAGTCTGTATTTCTTAATTGCTGAGATGAAGCCATTTACATTTAAGATTAGTATTGTAGATGTTTATTAATTCCTGTGATTTTCTTAGTAATTTTTTTGGTTAGTTGGTTCATTTTTTTCTCCTTTCTTTATATCCTATTAGTATTAGGGTTCTGATGATTTAATGTATTGTCATGTCATTAATGTCATGATGGATTTCTTCTTAGCTCTTCTTTGTTCATCTGTTCCTAATCTAACGGGAGCTCTGATGCTTGCCTTTGTGAGTAAATTGGAGTTTTCCCCTTACAGCTTCTAATATTAAATCTTTCTTTGTATTTTGCCATCTTGATGATAGCATGTCATGGAGAGACTGTTTTCTGATCATGTTTATTTGGGTTCAAATGTCTCTTGTGTTTGGATGTCATTTCTTTCCTTAGGTTTAGGAGGTTTTCTGCTATAATTTCATTGAATAGATTCTATGTCTTTTAGTGTTCGTCTCAGATTATTCCAGCTCATGGATGTATTAGGTTTGATCTCTTTATCATATCCTAGATTTTTTGAACATTGTAGTCATGTTCAATCATTATTTTTTTCTTTTTTTGTGTTTGAATGTAGTATTTCATTGGCTTTGACTGCCATTTCTGGAATTATTTCTTCTGCCTGATCAAGTCTACTGGTAATTTTTCTACTGTTTTTTATTTGATCCTTTGAACCTTTCCATTTCCAACACACACACACACACACACACACACACACACACACACACACATTCAACTCTTAATTTTCTTGCTGGCCCCATGTCCCATGTTGCTGACTTCTCATTCATGTTGCTTATTTTTCTCATATGTTTTAATAACAACATACTCTTCCTTATTACTGACTTTCTATTCCAGGTCCTGGGTTGAATCCATCTGCTTATTTGTATCCTCTTACAGGTCCTTGGCCGTTTTACCAGTAAATTTTTTCCAAGTTTCACATGGCATTTTAATGCCAGCATCTTCAGGCTTAATAGTTGAGGAGCTATGATCTTTTGGGGAGATCTTTTTCATGTGTCTTTGTTGCAATATATTCATCAGTTGGGTTGGATAGCTCCTCTGGCTTTATTGGGAATATCAGAGAGGAGAAAATAAATTGTTATAATAGGAACAACACTAAAGCACACAAGAGACAGAAATACACTTAAAATTGACCAAGTACATCACTAATAACCATAAAAGACAGAATGGCCAAAGCTACTTTAGAATGTGCTGTAACGATAAATGTTAACTAGGGTAAATGGAGAAGTAATAAATGGAAGAGATGGAAGGAAGCAGTGGAAGTGAAGAAATGGAAGAGAAGGAAGGCTAAATAGACAGAAAAGAAGAGGGGGCATAGTGAATGATATAGTAAAGGGGTGTGCTGGACAGTCTTCTGTCAACTTGATACAAGCTAAAGTCATCCAAGAGGAGGGGACCTCAGTTGAGAAAATGCCTGCATAAGACTGGGCTGTAGGTAAGCCTGTGGGGCATTGTCTTAATCAGTGATCCATGGGGGAGGGTCCAGCCCATTGTGGGTGGTGCCATCCCTGGGCTGGTGGTCCTAGGTTCTATAAGAAAATAGGCTAGGAAAGTCATGGAGAGCAAGCCAGTAAGTAGCACCCCTCCATGGCCTCTGCATCAGCTCTTACCTCCAGGTTCCTGCTTTGTTTGAGTTCCTGTTCTGATTTCCTTCAATGATGAACAGTGTGGTGGTTTGAAAAAAAAAATGGCCCCCAAAGGGAGTGGCACTATTAGGAGGTATGGCCTTGGAGGTTGGAGGAAGTGTGTCACTGTGGGGGTGGGCTTTGAGGGCTCTTTTTTGAAAGCTTCCCTCAGTGTGACATTCAGTCAACCTCCTGTTGTCTGCAAGATGTAGCACTCTCAGCTCCCCATCATGGTAATGGACTATCTCTGAAACTCTTTTCTTTATAAGAGTTGCCATGGTCATGGTGTCTCTTCACAGCAATAAAAACCCTACGTAAGACAGAAGTTAGGGACTGGGGTATTGCTATGATAGGCCTGACCATGCTTTTTTTTTTTTTTTTTTTTTTGAGTAATATGGACTTTGGCACTTTGGGTTAGGAAAGCAGTGGAATGCTTTAAGCACTGGTTAATGGGCATACTAGTAGGAGCATGGAAGACAGTGGTGCCGATAATGTTTGACTCGCCCAAGAGGTTTCAGAGGGGAAGAATTTTAGTATGTTGCCTAGGAATTGTTCTTGTGATGTTTTGATGAAGGAAGTCATTGCCTTTTGACCTTGTCCAAAGAGTCTACCTAAGGCTAAAGTGAAGAGTTTTGGATTAATTCTGTTGGCAAAAGAAATCTCAAAACAGCATAGTATAGACTTTGTTGTGTGGATATTAGTGGCAACTCTAATGAAGATTTATAATGAAAAGGAGCAATGGTAAATTACAAAAAGTGAATTTTGAGGAGAAAAAGAACACCAGGAAGTGGAATGGAGCTAATTCCTATGTTCAAGACGATAAATAGATTAAGAAATAGAACAAAGTGGGTGATGACCTCAGGGAGAGATCTCTTCTCAAGCTTCCCTCAGTCTGACTTTCAGTTGACTTCCTACTGCCTTCTGGTCAAGATGTAGCCAGTTCCAGGTCTGCCTGCACACTGCTCCCTGTCATGATGATAATGGACTGAACCTCTGAAACTGTAAGCTGCCACCTCAATTACATATTTTCTTTGTAAGAGTTGCCATTGTTATGGTGTCTCTTCACAGCAATAAAAAAAATAAAAAATAAAACAAAACAAAAAACAAAAACAAAAAAACCTAAGTAAGACAGTCAGCAAGGTGGAAGTGTAAGCTAAATAAACCCTCTCCTCTCCAAGCTGCTTTTGCTAATGGTGTTTCCTCATAGAAATAGTGACCCTGAAGAAACCAGGGGAAACAAAAGATACATTTTAAAGGGGAAAAAGATTTGTCAATAACGAAAAAGTTCAATAATAAAATTTAGTAACTGTAAGGAGAGGGATTAAAATATAAAAACATGAGTATTAAAAAAATGAGGGAATGTCAAAATAATACTAAAAATATGGTAGAAAAGGAAAAACAGAAGACACATTGGAAGCAAACAGAAAAATAGAAGAAAAGGATGAAGAAAAAGAAAACAGATTGCCTACTAATGAAAAGCACGTGTAAGAAAAATTAAATGAATACACAGAGGGAAATAAAATTTGAAAACAAAACTTTAAAAACACAATAAAGTAAAAACAGTGCTGGCAGCATGGTTAACGAAAGAGTGGGAATCGCAACACAATAGAAAAACTACCAATAGGCTCAGCCAAGCAGGAGAGACAATGTCCATTCTCTTAAAAAGGATGAGATGCTGGAGTGCCTCCTTTGAAATGTGGAAAGCGCCGGTTCCATGTACAGTGGGGATTCCACCGAACCTGTGGACGCTTGCCTTCCCTGCCATGTATGCTGCAGCTGACTCTGTATTGCACAAGTGTCTGAGGTCTGTCAGAGCTGTCTTCACGTCAGTTGCTTTACATTCTTTGTGTACTGGGGGCATCTGCTGTCCACACGTAGCTTTGTAGTCTGTGGACTGAGCATTTTCTCGTGCCCTCTGGAGACCCTCCCCCAAGACTGGACACCATGGGATGGCTCACATTCTAACTAGGGTGGGTTTCCCAAGTGCATCGGGGTTGTAGGAAGCAACCCCAGCCCTAAGGTCCTTCAAGACCCTCTGAATATTAATCGCCCCATTGGAGGGCTGGAGCTTCAGACTTATGCAGCCCTGCAGCATTGAACAGCAGAAGGGTAGCTTCGGAGGTTGACCTGCCGATTGCTTTCAGGCCCCTCAAACTCCAGGGTTGTTCTCAGTTGATGAACGCCACTCCCAGGCACCTCTCTTTCTCTGTGCATTTCCCTACTTGTGGGGGAGCTTCCTGCTACCTGCATCTTCTGGCTTGTGGATTGCAAACTTTTCTATTGCTTGATAAAACACCACGAAGAAGGCAACTCACAGAAGAAAGAGTTTATTTGGGCTTATCAAGTTCCAGAGTCCACGCTGAAGGACTGAAAGTCTGGTGGTAGGAGGAGGTAGCTGAAGCTCCCATCTTAACTGCAGCCAGAAATCAGAGAGAGTGGACTAGAGTGCCATGTGGCTTTTGAAACTTCAGAGATTGCTCCCAGTGACATACTTCTTCCAGTAAGGCCACACCTCCTAAATTTACCCAAACAGATCCACCAACTGCAGAACAATTATTCAAACATTTGAGCCCATGGGGGATTTTCTCATTCAAACCACCACAACTTACCAGCATCTGGCACTCCGACTTTCCATAACTCTTTCCCTGCCATGGGGCTGTGGCAGCCAAGTGAAGCCGCCTAGCCTGTGGCTATACCCTGATCTCAGGCTTCCAAGGCAGCTAGTTCAGTTTTCAAGTTCTCTTTTAAGATGGCACCCAGCCTCTGTTCTCTGAGTCAGATGGAGTGGTAAAATATGATTTGTCTCCACTCCAGATCCATCTACCAGATAGTGCTGTCTCCATCAACACCACAGCAAGACTGGAGGGTTGTGGGGGCTGTGGACTTTTCCTGGCTTACCTTTAGAATGCAGCCTCTGCTTCACCACCACCACCACCACCACCACCACCACCACCACCACCACCACCACCACCACCACCACCACCACCACCACCACTACCCCGCCCCCGCGGAGCTGTGCGGTTGAAGCTGTGTTCCACTTACTTCTTATTGGTGTATCGCCTGTATCTTTTCCCTCTGTGCTTTTTGGGTACCCCTTCATATTATTTATGGATGTTCAAAACTTTCCCTCTTCTGGAAAAGAGTGCATTTTTTTTCTAATCCTGACTCTGGCCTTCACTGGGTCACACAGGGGCAGCTTTGAGCCTGCCATCACATCCTGAAGTCCTTACTTCTAGTGTAGTTATGTAGAACCCTCTGTGAGGAGTGATCAGCCCCACTTTCCATCAGGAAACAGAAAACGGTGTTGACTTTAAGAAGTCACACATACCTACTCAGGATGCAAAGACAAGTGTGAAATTCAGGGGTCCCAGATAATGAGGTGAGCCTGTCAGTCCAATGCCTTATATCTATCTTGCTGAGGCAAATCTCTCCACTCTCCCTCCCATCCTCTGGGTCTCTCTGGGTGCTGGGCAGTGACCATCCCCAGCTGCATCTCCCACTTTGAGCTCTGAGATGCAGGCAGGATGTTCTCAGATGACCAACACCACCGTCGACTGTTTGTGAAGTTCCTTGCAATCCTGACCTTTCCTATCTCCTGGTACAGACTGCACTGGTAGATTAGAGAGCAGCCTGGAGCCGGGGGAGAGGGCAGCTTAGCACCCTCAACGTCTCACATTTCAACCAGCAATCCCCAAATTGTTTTTCACTGCTAAGTTAAAAAAGAAACAGAACAACAGGTCGTGGCTCACCAATGTCCACAAAGCTGAGGAGTGAAGTAATGTCAGTAAACATAATTAGTTGTGTCTTTTTGGCCCACAGCTAACAAAAGCAAAGCGTAAATTCACTTAGCTACCTTCTATCTCAAATATTCATCTCCGATCCTGGGCCATACATGACAGTCTTTAATTGACTGCAAAGTTAAACAAACAATAAGAGAATGTGGTTAATTATGTTGGCCCAAGGAAGTGGAACACAGGTTTAATGCCCAAGGCTCACATCATCCTGTGAAGAACACAATTTTCATGTCCACCTTAAATAGAAGCCTCTGTGGATAACGACTTAAGGCAATTGGCTGGTTCCTTGTTCTCTTCCTAGGTCACCCACCTCACCTCTTCTTGCGAGGCATTCTACCCTTTCCCTGAACTCCCATTTCAATAAAAGTTTGGCTAGCATTTCTTATAGTCCCTGTCTGAGTCTTTGACTGAATCTGTAACATTTGTTTTTCTGATTTACTTCTACCTTGGAAAGGCTATTACATTCAGCGTTGTCCATTTGAATGCGGTATGTGTTATCTTCGAGCAAAGGAATGTGGGTATCTGTCTTAGCTGCTTAAACTGTATGCTTATGTGTTGAAAAGAAAGGAAGAGACGAAGAGAAAGGAAATCAGTTTTGAAAATAGAGTTGTTGATGTAATGGACAGAGATATCTTGTGGAATCTACCTCTGGGATCCGTGGTGAAGGGTCTTCTGGGAGAAAACAACCGCTCTGAATCTGACACTTCCATAATGTAGAGATGGTGCGTCCTTACTAATGATTGAAATTAATTTTTCATTTTACAGATGAGGAATCTTTGGTGCTTAGAAGCAAGATGTCTTTCCCAAGGTCCCCCAGTTAGTTAGGGATTCCCAAGGTCCCCCAGTTAGTTAGGGATTCCTAAGGTCCCCCAGTTAGTTAGGGACAGACCAGCAATTAGAAGCCAACATTTTAGACTTCCAGATTTGTGAAGTTCTTCTTGGACTGGCATGAAGCTGCAGTATGTTAGGTAGTGCAACCTTGAAAGTCACGTGCACACCTGAATTTGATCAGTTGTTGACCCACCCCGGGGTGATGGGCTCTGCAGAACCTCCCTTCATCCTATGTGAATGAAGGGAGTAGTGTAGGGATGAGGGTTACATAATGGTGGGAGTCATCCCCTATCAGGTGCTCACTGATCCTTCTTCCTCTCATCCTCCCAACCACTCAAGGACAGAAGAGATGTCACTCTGACTTAAGGTTCCTGGACACAAAGCCACTTAGGTTTTATGCTTCATTGAGCAGTTGACTGGCATGTCAAGTCCTTGGTGATAATTGTAGTAAGAGCTGCTACAATAACAGCATTGGTGACCTTGATTGTCTGTGCAGAGAGGTTATACAGAGAACCCAGATTATCTCACTGAATCCTTACAGAAAGAGGAGGAAATGGGCGTCATGTTAACCTCATGCTAATATCAGAGGAGACCAGCACTACAGCCAGTAGGTAATTTCCCCACCATGTCACAGCTATCCACTGTCAGCACTTGGATTTGGTTGGCCCAGAGTCTCTCTCTTAATGTGGTGGTTTGCACGATATGCTTAATGTTTAAATCTCTAAGGGAAGTCTACTGTGAGCCTATACCTTGAGCCAGCCTCTTGTCCCTAGCCCCCATGATCTTTGGATCTGGGACAGAGGAGCTGCCTGAAGGACAGTCTCTTGCTTCTAGAGGCTGGGGCACACTAGGAGCACGTTTTATGAGCATGAAGAGAAGGCTTCCCAAAGCGCCAGCCTCCCAGATGGGGCTGGTTGCCTGAAATCCTTCAGCCACAGCATCGAGGTCATAAAATGAGAGGGTTGCAATTTCCTCTCTGCGCTGGCTCTCACTGGCGGCATCAGGAATTGATGGACGCTCCTGCAGATCTGGACTGCTTGCTAGGCAGGGCTGGCAGTCTCATTGGCTGTGCAGTAGTTGGGACTGAAATGGCATTTTTTGGGGGGTGGGGAGTCTGGTATCAGAAACTCAGCAAATGGTACCTAAAGGAAAACATCAACCACCACCACCACCATTTTGTAATGTTTCATTGTTTATAGAATATCATGCTTTTTTTTTAAATTTCTCGTTTCCAAAGACACCATTTGTGAACCCTTTTGACCTTAAGGATTGAAAGCTTCAATGAAGTCTAGAGAATTAATCCAGAAAGCATTCATTTTTCCCCCTCTACAGAAGGCCTTGATTGAGAATCAGAAGAACTGAACCTTCTAGAACTCTGAGCAGTACCTTTCTCATCTGTAGAAAGAGGCCAACACTACATAAGGAATGACGAAAACCAAATGAGACATGCACAAATGCTGGAAGCCCTTAGGTTTCCAGAGCATACAAGATAAAGGGAACGTCTAGCAGACCCTGCTTCAATCCACACACATAACTTCATGTTTGTGCAATGAAAACACTCACTCTTTACCCCTAAGACATAGCCTCGCTTTTCTGATTACAGTGGCCCCTGTAATCCCTACCAGTCCTTTAGCAAACACATCGTTTCATGATGTCTCAGCTATTATCACAATTCCGTTTGACAGTTTCATATTGGCTCTGTATCTTGTACATACTTTCCTTCATAAGTTTCATTGACATGGCTTCTGTTCTGTTTTGGCAGTTTCTATTTCATCGCCTGTCCTGTACAGAGTCAACACTGGGAAACTGTGAAGGAGGTTAGCTTCGTCTTCATGCTCTTCAAGCTGCGCCTTCCCATGCCTTGTCTTCCGTGGAGAAATGGGAACCGCCACCTGCTCAGCTTGCTAGCAGAGCCTTTCTTGGGAATCTGTTCTCAGCTCACATCCCAGGCAAAAAGAGCTCACCATTGACAGTGGCTCAAAGTAAAATCAGATCCTTTCAGGAGGAAAAGACAAAGGAACTGAGTAATCTACCATTATGTTCCAACTCATTCTAAACTCAGGTGACTCCAGGACTTCCAGACAAGCTGGGAAGAAGACAGGAAAAAAAGGCACGCTGGGAAAGAGAGTGAGGCTCAAAATGTGTTCCAGCGACTGCTCCCATGGAATCAGTGTCATTTGGGGAGGAAGAGCTAGGTGAGGAGTGGTGCCTTTGGGGCCATCTGTCTGTCCCAGATAGCAATGTGGTCTGTCTGAGAGGCGTGTCTGAGGGTGGAGCTGCAGTGTCAGATGAGGTAGAAAAGCGACTAGATTCTGCTTTTACTTGACAAATTCCTGTTAGAAAACAGGGAAGGTGAACTGCTAATGCCATTCTTAACTAACTGTATTATATTGTTTTGAGAAGAGTGTTAGAAAACGCTGAGGATAATCTATCTGCCATCTAAGGGCTATGCCAGAGTAAAAGCCCAGCTACTGCTTTGGTGCCTTCACTGGTGACACAAGTGAGACATCACACAGGGGAAGGTGTCTTTAGGACACTCATTTCTGTCCCTCCTGCTTCTCCCCTCCCCCACCCCACCCCACCTCGGTTTGGAAGTCAGGAGAATCTGTTGTTGTTTGCTTTGGCGGGGCCACCACCCAGCTCCCAAATAAATTACACACTGAGGCTTTTTCTTACTTATGAATGCCCAGCCTGAGCTTGGCTTAGTTTCTAGCCAGCTTTCCTTATCTTAAATTATCTTATCTACCTTTTGCCTCTGGGCTTTTCCTGTTCTCTTCCGTAAATCTTACTCTTACTCCATGGCTTGCTGGTTGGTTGTGTGGCTGGGTAGGTGGCCCCTGATGTCCTCCCCTTCTCTGGCTCCTTCTCCATCTCTCTCCTTCCAGATTTCTCCTTCTATATAATCTCTCTGCCTGCCAACCCCACCTATTCTTTCTCCTGTCTTGCTATTGGCTGTTCAGTTCTTTATTAGATCATCAGGTGTTTTACACAGACACAGTAACACAGCTTCACAGAGTTAAACAAATACAGCATAAACAAAAACATCACACCTTAAAATAATATTCTACTACAAGAATCCTTTCAATCTGTAGACTCAAGGCATATCAGTATGAAGAGAGGGATTTGGCAGATTAAGAAATGGCAGAAACTTTGGGAGAAGGCATCTTCCATAGGAGCCACGGATGGGAACACTTTCCTTATATTTACTGAAGCAAATTCCACAAAAGTAAAATAGAAAGCCAGGGCAATCAGGTATATTTAAGTCTAGGAGAGTCTAAGTACTTTAGTTGTGACTGAGCACACACGAGACTGATAAAGAAAGGCTGAACTGCCAAAGAAAGAGCATGGTGGCCCTTAGGGGCTGTGGAGTTCAGCTTCCCAAAGGCAAATGTGTGGACACGGGAGGAAGTGACGCACCCAAGGTCAGCAGAGACCCCCAGAAAGAGAGGCTTTCTCAATTGCAGCAGATGTGTTGAGAGTAAGAATGTAATGGGTATTTTTAAAACTATGATCAGAGGGAGGGAAAAATCAAAGGAGTCACGGTCCCTTTCCTCCGGACAGCTGGTGAAACGCTAGTTGGAAAGAGAGAGAAACCAGAGCTCCTCAATCACTTCTCTGCTTTCTCTGTCCTACAGAGGGGAACGTTCTCCATGGAGAAAAGATGCAGAGCCATCTTTAATGCAGAGGAGCTGGGGGCGGAGAGGCATGAGGTGTAATAGAGCTCACGGACTGTCTCAGTGAGTTTCCATTTTCGGGTCAGGAGCAGCTGCAGACGTGATCAAGGACTCCAGTGCTCCACAGCTGGCGGTGGGCAGATGTTTTCAAGATGGCAGAAAAGGTATCCTCTCACACGTGGAGACGAGAACAAGAGCTGGTGTTTGTGAGCTAGTCCACCTGAGGTGTGGTGTGGAGGAAGTACCCAGAGGTGCATCTCCCACTCCTGAGGCCCTTCCTGTCCTGATGGCAAAGCACCCAGTCAGTGTGAACCAAGGACAGGAGCCTTAGCTGCAAAGGAGAATTCAGGGCAGAGTAGGGGTGACTGTGGGGGGGGGCATTAATGCATACACTCTTTCTGCCCTCCCACTTCTGGAGTTCTTTCTAGAACAGTCTCAAGAAATGCTTTACCAACCCTTTCGTTAAGATATGGATGTGAACTAAGTGTCTGAAATAGCGAAGGAGGGGAGAGAAAGTGACATGTTTAGGTTTAGTGGCTGTTAGAGTACACGCCTCCTTCTAATCCACATGAGCTGACTCTGCTTGCTCAGGGCCTGTCCAGCCTTGCATGCATGCTTTCTAAATTCCCATCTTGCATCTTCCTAGAAAGGCCACACTCCTTTGACATCACCTCGTCTTCAACATCTATCAGCCTGCACTCGATTCTCTGGGACTACAAAGATGGCTAAAATCCGATTCTTGCTTTTAAAGGCCCTCTGCTGAAGAGACTTGCCTGGCGTGAGGCTCCCTCCATGCAAAGAACAGCAGATTGTGATTGGATCCTTTTTGAGGAGTCATTGTCCCCTGGATGATGTAAATGTCTCCGCCAGATGCTTCCCACAGTCATGGAGAATCCCTTAGTCAAGTTCATATTCTCCCCAGATCTCTGCACAGGACAGAGGAAACCAGGAGCCCTGCACTGCCGCAAGGATCTCAAGACTTCGGCAGAATGTCTAGAGTTCAAACTCTTGGTCCTCTCTCAAGGTCCTAAAGATCCAGACCCTTCTCTCTCCATCTCATCTCTCCTTTTCACTCTTCTTTCTCATGCCACTCAATTCTCCTGGCTTTTGTTTTAAAGATTTAACATAGATTAAAAAACTTTTTTGAGTCAGGATGTGTCATCGTGTAGAAAATGGAAGGTCAGTGAATCACGTGAGAAGGATGTGACTAGCTCCCAAGGCTTGGTGGCTAGACCTAGAGCTTAGGATGGCGGAAATAGGAAGAAGTTTGAGGTAGCAGGCATTCATCTTGGGGCTTGTCTGGTGTGCATGGTGGCCTCCACAGCCTGGTCTGGAAGCTTGGAGAAAGAGATGAGATCCCTGATACGGATGTTAGGAACACATTCTTTCCCACTGAGCCTGCTCCCTGGGGTGCAGGCCTGGGGGTGGCTTGGAACAGAGACAGCTCTCTGGGCTCCCTGGCTGGCAAAGGGTGAGATTTAGCCTGGGGCTGCATCAGGATCCAGATTCCAAAGAAGAGCTCCCAGGATGCTGTGGGCTCTGCCCCCAATGCCACACACAGGCACAGGGTTTCATTTCAACTTCATTCTTTTCTTACTATCTAGCCCTTCAGCCAAACAGACCTAGTTCTCTAAGGCTAAGAAGGGCTTCCTTGTCCCGGATGGGTGGTGGGACTATGGAGCCTCTAAATTCCAGGTCCAAGACCCGGAATTCCACCTCATTTGCCATCGTGTGCCTACTTACGGGGCCTGTGACCTTTGGCTCTTACCTTCCGGAAGTGCCATCTCTTCCATTATAACCACTATTCTAGTCTTGAGAACCCGGTAACGTGCAAAAGTGCACATTAGCCTCCATAGGGGCTTTGGAGACATAAATGTTCCTCTCTCCCCTGCTTCCTCTGCCCAGCTTTCTCCAGTATCAAACAAAGATACCAGTGTAGGCAAGCAAAGGATGGGAGGCCAGCCTTGAACAGTGAAGCTGCCTGTGAAACCAGGCAGGAAGACCCTCCCTGCCCCACACCAGACAAGCATTTTTATCTCTCAAGCCCTGTGATAACGTCTGTAGATAACCCCTGGAGATACTATCAGTCACTGCCTTGGCCATGGGGTCTTATGTTATACATATTAGTCATTAAAACATTGGTGTGAAATAACTTCAAAGTCAGTGCTTCTCAGGGTTCCAAGTCACTATGTTCAACTCCAACTCCAGGCAAATGATTTTGATAACTCTCTAAGAGTTGTCTAGAATCTTCTGGAATGATCTCAATGAAGAAAAAAAGAAAACAAAAAAAGACAAAAAACTTCATGGCATTATCAGGTAGCATTTTGGTTCTTATTTATTTATTAGTTTACTTATTTATCTTTGTGTGCACACATGTGTGCATATTCATATACAAATGTGCACACATGCATGTGATGCTCACACTACCTCCAATTTTTTTTTTTTTGAGGCAGGTCTCTCACTGTACCTGGAGCTCACTGTTTCAGTTAGCCTGGTTGTCCAGCAAGCCTCAAGGGTTTTCCTGTCTCCACTTCCTCAGAGCTGAGGTGACATCATTACTACACTTGGTCTTTTATGTGGGCCCTGGGGATCTGAACTCAGGTCTTCAGGCTTGCATGGCAAACACTTTATTCATTGACCTAGAACTCCTTAGCCTTTGGTTCTACCCCCTCAAAGCTGTCTGGTGGAGTTGAGTTCTGTGACAGAGGATAGGCAGGTATCCATTCATTAGCACTTGAAATACTCGAGAAGAGCAATATATTTTTCTGCCTTTATATCCTGGATTATTGGGTTATTTTCACATCTTTTGAATCATTTTTAACCCCATGTACTCGCTCTGAGAATGCCTGCATTTTCCAGTGTGGCACCTCTACCTGACCCAAGGAGGGTGGCAGTGCAGTGGGATTGGAGGGGACATAGAGTGGGGTTGGAGGGGACACAGAGTGGGGTTGGAGGGGACACAGAGTGGGGTTGGAGGGGACACAGAGTGGGGTTGGAGGGGACACAGAGTGCGGTTGGAGGGGACACACGGTGGGGTTGGAGGGGACAGAGTGGGGTTGGAGGGGACACAGAGTGGGGTTGGAGGGCGCACACAGTGGGGTTGGAGGGGACACACGGTGGGGTTGGAAGGTCAGCCTCTTCTTTGGGCTGAATTTAGGTGACTGTATAACCTTTTCTTTCTTTTTATCAACTTATATAATTATTTAAGATTTAGCATTTAATAAATTAAGACTTCAAGTTGCTTTTATCTGAGCCTCTAGAAATTAGGTCATCATTGGATTAAAATTTTAGATTAATTAGGCAAGTCAGTTTTTTAATCTAAGGGCAGATAACTCATCCTTCAAATTCTCCCTGCCTCTTGTTTGTTTCAGGGCTTTGTGCTTGTTTGTTCGTTGGATCTTAATTTGTCAATCAATCCACCTGCTAGTTGTTCAACCCAGCCTTATATCATCTCTAGTTTGGGGGGAAAGGGGGAGGGGAGCATGGCTGAATGGCAAAGTCCTTTAGCCAGCCTCACACTTTCTTGCAGCTGACACATACCCATTATCCTTGAGTAAGGCTGCTGAACTGCAACATCATTTAATGATTCTGTCATTGAGGCTAAAGTCTTGAGAAGTCCCAAGCTTAGCTGTTTCCACATTCAGTTAGTAAGTAAGTGAAAGTTCATTTTTTAATGATCTGGGTGGAGTTCTTGAAAGACATATATTTGGTTACCATTAGTATACATCTGGGTACCCATGATGTCATCTGCCCACACAGAGTATTGCAACATTGACAGTCTTGGTGCAGAGGCAAGACAGTCATTCACTGGATACAATGGTACTGGGAAACATGTAAGAGAAGTTCTTGACTTGCCTGGTGTCTTCAAAGGTGGAGGAAGAACTGCCTGGATATAAGCCTGCCAGGTCCCAAAGCCCAGGATGCCCCGTCTTCAAGGGCTCCTCTGTTCTCACTTTCTTCCACAGGACAAGAAAGAGCAGCAGAAATTTCATCGGCAGCATCTGCACTCAACAGCTAAGAAAGCCTGGTGACGGGGGAGGGATGCAGCAGGCTCCACACTGAAGAAGAGGACCACAGCAGGCCAGGCACACTGCGAGGAAGCTGTGTGAATCTCTGGGGTCCGACACCACAGATTAGCTTGGTCGGCTGAGTTGAGTTTTTCCCCTTTCACCAGGTGTTGCTTCTGATATTTCTAGAAGACACAGTCTCACAGCAAACTCCCTGATCCTCTGGCTCTTACATTTCTCCCCCTCCCCCCTGCAATGTTCCCTGGGCCTTGGGTGCAGAAGTGTTTTGTATGTGTATGTGGATTCATTGGTACTGAGCTCCACAACTCTGCATATTGACTGGTTATAGTTTTCAGTAGTGGTCTCAGATAGTATCCCAAAAGCAACTGGAACTTGAGTTTATAAATTTATAATTTTCAAAGCCAATCGAGATGTATATAACTACTGAATTAAATTTATCATGCCCAATAGAATGAAAGATTAACTAACTGTAGTAGCTACTTTTGTTGCCAGGGTCTCCACTGTGCTAGCTGTAGTAAGCAATTATGAAATGGTAATCCCAGAAACAGTAGCAGCGGTGTGCGCCATTGTTATAACAGCAACAGCGGCAGCAGCAATGTCAAATTCTCTTCTGGATTGTGTGGACATCCACTGGCATGGATACAACTCCAGGAACACGAACCGCCAAGGCCCGTTTTTTCTTGATCCGAGCATGACTTTGGCTGGCAGTTCTTCTGGAGAATCCAATCTCATGGCTACAGTTCCTAGGCTTACATTAATGCTTGCCAAAGCTGGCCATATTGGGCTCTCAATCTCCATTGGCATCAGAAGGGTAGATTTTTTTCATGATGACCCATTAGGTCTCTAAGGCAAGTTTTCTTGATGAGTGGTAAAGACTATACTTATCTGTGGGTGTAAGGACAGATGTTTAGATTGTCGTTGGGGATTATTTTCTTTTAGTAAATTAGTGGTTGTAGATTCTCCTCCAATAACTATGACTTCACTAGCATGGAGTAGTAGTTAGCGAGGTTTCCAGTACCAAGTATGTTTTCTCTCTTATTTAGTGGATCTTAAGTCCATTTAGAAAGCTGTTGGGTCCCACTAAGGTCTGTGTGCCACTGCTGCGCCTTAGGGTTATTGTGCCATGCTGGTCATTGCTGTGGTTCATAGGATCACAGCTGGGTAGGACTGTTGGTTGCCTCCCTTCTTTGGAAGCTTCTATGGCACCTGCTAGTACCATGAAAGCTAGTCTTCAGAGAGGAATATGGGGGGGGGGTTGGAGGAAGGAGAGAAGGGTTGTAATTATGTTATAATCTCAAAAATACAATAAATAAATGAAAAAAAAAACAAGCAAAATATAATTGTTAAAAACCAAAGCAAAACAGAATGCTAAGGAACAAAAGGTCACCTCATAATCCCTTGGTGCCTGGGTCATTGTCAGAGGTTGAGACTCTGTACCAACCAGAAAACAAGGGGGCACTCCTTTAGAATAAAGGGCAGATTATTCTAAAGTTCCCTGTTAAAGTTTCAACAGTCATCTTTTCCTAGTCACAGAAGTGGAACCTCATCTGTTATGAAAGTAGGATCAGTGTATGGGAAAAAGCTATTTCACTCCTGGAAAAAAGTCCATGTAAAAATATAAGGAAGAGAACATGGGGAGAGTTGAGAAAACTGATGGGAGGACCTTGTGTGCGTAGGTGAGCTCCCATGAGAAAACTGGGCAGAAAACGATGCCGGGAACTGTGGATTCATTCATCCACCTTTCCTTTCTTCTTTTTTATTTGAGGCAGGGTGTCACTGTGTAGTTCAGGTGCACCTTGCACTTCTGATCTTCTGCCTCAGTTTCCCTAGCGCTAGAGTTACCAGTGCATGCTCAGCTTCAGAGTTTATTGATCATATTTGTTTCCGGTATTAAAATCCTGGAGAGCAGAAGAGAAGGTGGCGCTGACTTTGAATTACGGGCCGTTCTGCTTGAATGGCTGCAGCCTGAGCGGCGTGGATCTATCCTTCATCTTCAGACATGAGGAAGTCAACAGTGGGCCTTGGAGCTACAATGGGGCCAAGGACAATTTGCACACCCCACTGCTTGCAAACAGAGAGTGCAGATCCTGCCATATAAGAGGATGGATAAAAATGAGATTAAACATAGGCAACAAAAAAAGTCTCCTACAACAGCATTACATCGTTGTGAGAGCTCAGAGGCTGCTTTTTAACACAGCAGAGACTGGAGAAACCCTGGCATCTAGAATGCCTTAAGTTAAACACTTTGCAGAGAAGGTAAATATTTTAAAGAAATCCTCAAATCCTGAAAATAACAGGAAAGCTCTGGTCTGATTCGCTGTGTGATTTCTCCCCAGCCAAGCTGAGACTTTCCCTGGATGGAAGACGAAGCTGATGTACAAATTCAGTGTGCAGATTAGAGAGCCTCAAAGCAATCCGGAATGGCCTAAGTAGAAAAATCAATGAATTGAAAGAGACTGAAACATTACTCAGATCACAGTGTGGAGGGGAGAAGGTAGCAGGGAGAGAGGGAGGAAGGAAGAGAAGAGGAAGGGGAAGAGGAGAGGAAGAGGAGGAAAAAGAAAAGGAGAAGGAGGAAGAAAAAGAGAGGACAGGAGAGGAGGAAAAAATAAAGCAGTTCTCTAAACCATGAATGGGAAGGGGAAACTGTGCATGCTGGCACAAGGCTATGTCAATATCAGACGTTATCAGAGTTCCACAAGGAACTGTAGTAGGTTGATGGTACTGAGCGGCCTCGGAAGAGATAGCAGCTGAATTTTCCATCATTAACAAATTGTCCCAACTCTTTTTTTCTTCTCTATTTTATTAAGAAATTTTCTATTCATTTTACACATCAACCATAGATCCTATCCCCTCCCTCTTCCCACCCAGCCTCCCCCCCATCTCAACCCCCATTCCCACCTCCTCCAAGGCAAGGGCTCTTGTGGGGAGTCAGCAGAGCCTGATACACTCAGCTGAGGCAGGTCCAAGCCCCTCCCTCCGGACTAAGGCTGTGTAAGGTGTCCCACCATAAGCAGTGGGCTCCAAAAAGCCCACGCATGCCCTAGAGATGGGTCCTGATCCTGCTGCCAGAGGGCTCCTTAAGTAAATCAAGCTACATAAGTGTCTCACCTATGCAGAGGACCTAGCCCAGTCCCATGGAGTATCCGCAGCCATTGGTCCACAGTTTATGAGTTCCCACTAGTTTGGTTTGGTTGTCTCTGTATGTTTCCCCATCATGTCAGGAAGACCAATAGGATAAATAGCACCCCCACCCCCATACATCACAGTGAAGATGAGAACAGAAAAGTGAGAAAGTCACCGTAAGAGATTCATGACCACAAAGAGTGGCAGTTATTCTCCAATCTACTGTTTAGAAGGGACAGTGACGGCAATGGGGTGATATCATCTGTGGGAGCCCACAAAAGCTTCCTAGTGAGATCTAAGCTTGCTCTACACAGCAGGGCTGCATTAGGGGATGGCTGGACCACGTGCACGGTCACCAGGTGTCTGACATGGTCTGCGCTTGGCTGTGCTGGCGGAGGTCTTTTGCTCCACCCCTTGGCATTCCTTTAAAAGCCCTTTAGTAGAGACAGAAGGGACTGGTAGATAATGACCCAGGCCCTCCCGAGGCTATCCTGTGTTTCTAACTGTCTCTCTCCTCTATATGTCTATCTACATATTCCTTATTTCTCAAGAGTACCCTGGGGAGAAAGGAGGGAGCTGGTCTCCCTCAATCGTCCCTCTGTGAACCTGGAGCTGCAAACCCGGCAGGACTGTCTGGCAGCACTGAGACTAAAATGAAGCAGGGACTGAGAATTTACCACAACGCAGGGTGGCCCATTGTGAGGAGTGTAGTTAAGGGAGAGAGCGAGCAGAAAAAAGAAGAACCGAGGGGAAACCTGTGGGAAAATCCGAAAAGTCATTAGGCAAATAAAATAGCTAAAATAATACCTGATTTTGAGAATAAAAAGTTATGAAACTAAAGCCATGAAGAAAAATGCTTATAAATAGGAAGGATGTTATTGTGGTGGAAAATAAAGTGTCCTTTGTTCCAGGGGCTAGTACCAATAATTGCTCCACACTTTGATAAAATATGGATAATGCAAATATTTATATATATGATATATTTGTTGATGTGTGTCCACAAAGTAAATCTACTTATGTATGTTAAAAGTTCTAGAGTAGCCAACAGAAGAGTTAAAAACTAAGGATTTTAAATTAGGAGACAGAAAACTGAAAAGGGGAAGAAAACAGACACAAAATTCAATTAATCAGACATAATAAGGCAACAATTTAAATGAGGTTAGGAAAGTGACAAATGAGATAAAAAATAATGACATTTTAAATGGATAAAAATGTACATGGATTCACAGTAGAAATCCATGAGCCACATGTTCCCATGCAAAGCCCACCACTGGGTCCCCGACCAGTCCAAGCCAATCAGCTATGTACTGTTTACAAAAGGTGCATTGGATGTAAGAACTCAGCAACGCTAAAAGAGAAGAATAATCACTATTTACTTGAGGTAGGGTCTCACTATGTAGACCAGCCTGGCCTGGAACTCACAGAGATCTCCTTGCCTCTGAGAATGACAAATATATAATCTGTTGTGATGGTTCACCAAGGTTGTCAACTTGACATGCCTGGGTAGGGGAAACTCAGCTGAGGAGTGGCCACCGTCAGATTGGTGTATGGCATGTGTTGGGGCATTTTATTTACTGTTGATGAAGGAGAGCCCAGCCCACTGTGGGCAGTGCTATTCCTAGGCCCTGTTGGGTCTGGGCTATGTAACAAAAGCCGCTAGGCAAGGCAGAGGGGCGAGCCAGAGGGGGCAAGGCAGAGGGGTGAGCCAGAAAGCAGCATCCTTCATGGTTTCTGCTTAGGCTCCTGCCTCCAGGTCCCTTCTTCAAGTTTCTGTCTTGACGCCCCTTGTTGATGGCCTGTAGTCTGCAAGTTAAATAAAATGTTTCCTCTCTGTACTGGCTGGTTTTGTGTGTCAACTTGAAACAAGCTAGAGTCATCAGAGAGGAAGGAGCCTCAGTTGAGGAAATGCCTCCATGAGATCCAGCTGTAAGGCATTTTCTCATTTAGACATCAGTTGGGGAGGGTCCAGCCCGTGGTGGGTGGTGTCAATCCCTGGACTTGTGGTCTGGGTAAAGAAAGCAGGCTGAGAAAGCCACAAGAAGCAAGGCAGTAAGCAGCACCCCTCCATGGCCTCTGCATCAGCTCCTGCCTCCAGGATCCTGCCCTGTTTGAGTTCCTTTTCTGACTCCCTTCAATAATGAACAGTAATATGGAAGTGTAAGCCAAATAAACCCTTTTCTCCCCAACTTGGTTTTTGGTCATGGTGTTTGGTCGCACCAATAGAAACCCTAACGAAGACACTCCCCAAGATCATTTTGGCCAAGGTTTTACCACAGTAACAGAAAGTGAACTGTGATACTGGTAAATATAAAACAAGGGGACACAGAACTAGCTATGGTAATACAGTTTTTCAGGAACAAAGATTACTTAAAGTAAATATGGTTGCCATAATAATACAAAATGTTGAACTTACCAGGAAGATTATAAAACTCTAGATTAATATATGTTTAATAATAACCCGTAACTAAATATAACTGTAGAACTCTCCCGACAGGAGATTGAAACACATACTTTTGAGCAATTCTTATTTATTAAAAAAAAAAAAAACAAAGCCCTAAAATAATCAATGATGTGGAATATTTGTATAGCACAGTTAGCAATTAAGAAGTACAAAATATAAATCGCTTTTAAATATAAATGGATTGTTTAAAGTTTGATCACAGTCTCTAAGGTAAATTTCAAGAAAGCCAAAAGGATTATAACCCACAGAGCACAGAATGCGACTCCTGAAAATAATTGAGAAGTCAGTTACAAAGTACTTTTCTTTGCAAGTGAAAAATAAGTCTGTGGAGCAAAGAGCAAACATAGAGGAAAGGACAAAAACAATGTATAGCTGAAAAAACTGAAATTAAAATTAGAGGGAGAGAGGGGCATGGGAAGATGGAGGCAGCAAGTTCCCGATTATCCATATTACAGGACACCCAGAAACTTGGGGGCATTTGAAGCACAGGGAGCCTCGCAAAGAACAGTTAGGAGCAGGACCAGCAGTCACAAGGTACGTGTGTCTATGACCGTCTGGGACAGGTGGCAGGCTGTGTGTGAACTAGCCCATCTTCTTCTAAGACAACGTCTCACCTTCAAGAAGGAAAGAGAGAAAGAAAAAAAGAATCCCAGACAGGACATAAAATAAAAGTCTCAGGAGTGAGTAGGGCAATCTCTCAGCACATGTGAAAGGAGAAGAGAGACTTCCCTGAAACTAGAAAGTCTACATGTCTCAGAACGGCATTTCCCAGAAACTAGCAACAGGATATATATACACCTTAGTTCAACTCTGTGTTTCATGAAGGAGCAATGTTTGATGCTGGACTAGGGAGACGGCTGAGATGGTAGCGTGCTTTCCATACATGCACGAAGACCTGAGTTTGATCCCCAGAATCCACTTAAAACAAATCCAAGTGAGGTTGTGTGTGCCTGTGCTGCTGTGCTGGGAGGAGGAAATTAGGCAAAAGCCTTTGTGCATTCACTGGCTAGCCAGCCTTGCCTAAATTGGAGAGACCCTGACTCAAAACACAAGGTAAACAGCATGTGAGAAATGACAGCCAAGCCTGACATCTGGCCCCCACATTCAATGTACTCACTGCCCACGCAAATGCATATACATGCACACACACACACACACACACACACACACACACACACACACACACGCGCGCGCACTAAGCAAGAAGGAAGTAACTAGGTCAAAAGTCATCCAAAGTTATTATAGGAACCATCAAGACATGGAGCAGAATAAGAAACTTATAGACACTGAATGTACACCAGAGAGATATGCCCATGAAAAAAGCTTAAACTGTAATTTATGATTACACAGTGAGCTAATGTTAATAAGCAATGTTAATCTCCTGATTTTGATGGTAATTTGTAGTAACATAAGAACATTTGTGTGTTTAGGTATGATGGAACTTGGGGTAGCAATTTACTTCCAAATAGCCTGAAAAAAAGGTTCCTTTGTATAGCACTCATAGCTTTTCTATAACCTTGATATTACCTAAAGGTAAAAATCTCTTGGAAAATGGATTTCGAACAAATTAAGAAAACTGTAGTTAAAAAAGATCAATCAACCAAAATGCCTCAATGTAATTAGAATAGTTCCAAAGCAAACAAATGAAAAAGTACTGAAAATTAAAAATCAAATAAATTTTCTTAAACACACAGGCACAGGCACACGCACATGTGCACATGCACACACATACACACACAGAGTTTATTATTTCAGCTCTACTCTGTGAATTACTTATTTTCAATGTTTATCTAAATATACCATACATTTCAGAATATTACCACAGAGTAACCAGCAGTAAAACATATCCAGATAGAATTATTGATTTAAAATAAAATCTTTAGGCATCTAGATTGAGCAATCCTTTTATTTATGAAGAAAAGAAAGTTAGAGTGTTATCATCATCATCATTTAGGCAAAACAGCTGCTTACAGAATGTAAAAAGATCTTCACTAATCACACATCTGATAGAGGGTTAGTATCTAAAATACATAAAGAACTAAAAAACTGAACATCAAGAAAACAAATAATCAGATTTAAAAAATGCAGTACAGAACCAGGCAGAGAATTCTCAAAGGATGAGTCTCAAATGACTGAGAAACACTTGAAAGAAATGTTCAACATCCTTAACCACCAGGGAGATGCAAATTAAAACTACTTTGAGATTTCATTGTGCCTCAGTCAGAATGGCAAAGATCAATGGAATGAATGACAGCCTATGTTGGAAGGGAGAGGTGAACACCTATTTATTGTTGGTGGGATGTGAACCTGGTCAGCCGCTATGGAAATCAGTGTGGCAGTTCCTCTGGAACTGAGTCAGGAATAGATCTATCACAAGATCCAGCTACACCACTCTTGGCATATACCCAAAGGACTCCACATCTTACCACAGAGATGCTTGCTCACCCATGATAGTTACTGCTCTGTAATAGCCAGAAATCAGAAACAGCCTAGATGTCCATCAGTGATGAATGGATAGTGAAAATGTGGTACATTAACAATGGAATGTTATTCATCTGTTAAGAAAAATGAAAATTGCAGGTTAATGGATGGAGCTAGAAAAAAATCTTCTTGAGTGAGGTAGTTCAGGTCCCCAAAGATAAATATTTATGTTTTCTCTTACATGTGGATGTTACTTTTAAGCTTTCAATCTGACAGTTACAATCTGGATCACCACAGAGATTAAGTACCTGGTAAGGGGCCAGCCAGGGGTAGGGTCTCCAAAGAAGGGGAAATAGAATAGAGTGTTATGGAGAGACAAGGGGAGAACTAGAATAGGGGGATTAAATGGGGAGGGGATGTGAGAGAAGGGTAAAGAGGGACTATGTGCAGGGACAACTAACACTAAGGACCATTTGAAAAGCCATTCGGAAATCTATTACTGTAGGGGCTTCACATGTCTACATGGAGTCACCAAACAACAGGGAGACAGTGCTCTGTCTAGACAGCTTACGCCACCATGTAAAACCCCCAGTCATAGGAGTAGGTCACATCTTCCTGAGTTGTAAGGGGCCCTCCTGGGGAGCCTCAACCATCCCAGGCTATTATTATTATTATTATTACTGTACCAAGTCTACCAGTTTTTCTCCACAGCCTGACGGCTTCTGAAGACAACACTTACTTATTTCACCAGATGCGGAGAAGTCAAGGGGTGCCTAACTAGAAGTGCCCCCCCCCATGACTCATGTTCATGGACTGGAAGGTATTTTGCACACTGCAGGAGGAGAGAGGCAGTCTCTCCCAGCTGCAGTCCCCGTGACCTGCAACAGGGACGTGCCTGCAGGATAAACTGGCACAGCAGGGACACAAATGTTGTAGTATCTGCTGTAGCGTGCTCTTCCATATCTCTTTGAGACGGGGTCCCTCACTGAACACGGAGCTTCGCTGGAGGCCGGCAAGCCCCTAAGACCCTGAATTCTCTGCCCCCCCCCCCACATTCAACAGTGCTGTGATAGCAAGCACACATAGCACACATGGGCATGCCTAGCTTTTTATGTGAGCTCTGGGGATTTGAACTCAAGTCGCCATACTTGTGTTGTAGATGACCTCACCAACTGAACCATTGCCCTTTCCCAAGATTTGACATCTTTTCATCTAGCCTCCATCAGCTCTATTCTGTAAGTCACTGCTTTGCTATGCTTCTGTAAACTCCTCTAATCCTGTATTTGTTCCATCTGTGGGGTCCTTCCATGTATAATGCCCCATGTCTCAGGAGAATGCTCCCTGCCCCATGGGCTTGGTGGGCTCTTACAGTATACACTGATGAAGTCTTGAAGTTCCTTTGGTATGCATCCAACAGACTCATTCTCCATGACCAGACCCCACTTATGCCCTTCTGGCTTAGTTACAGGGCCAGTGAGTGGCTTCAGGTAGAGTGGTTTACTAAGAGGAGCACAAGTTACCCAACTCTTTGCCACCGGGATGTTGGGTGCGGGGAGACAGGGGGATGGGCCCTGCTGGCTCTTAGTAAGGACAGATGAGCATGTTTGAAGGTTAGAAGCTTCAGAAGAGTCTCAGAGTCAAAACTGTCAGGACTGGGATTTCTAGTCCATATTTCAAGGTCCGAAATTTTCCCAGCAGGGCTCTGATCTCATCATTACTGACCGAATTCTTGTGCATTCAATTGTCTTTGACATTCAGCCACAGTGACTATTTATTAGTGGTTGGCAGAACTGAAAGTTCCTTTGTAGGCAACCCCAAGAGGCTCATTGGCTTTCAGGGCAGGCTTCCAATTGCCTGTTACCCTCAACTGTTTCTTATCTTTCTGGGAGCATCATGATGTTTAGTGGTGACCATCGAATCCTGCTTTCTTAGCGCTCTAATTCTGTCCCAACATCTCCAATGTTGGTAGATTGCAGTGCCCGAGCAAGCCTCTCCCCGTAGACCTTGAGAGGCTGATATATAACCCTTACTGTAGTCCCACTCCTCAGTATGTTCTCTCAATTCACTGCTCTTTAAAAATTCAGTGTTTGGACCACCAGCCTACGCCTGGGGCCTGGGGCATCATACCTACCATTGGTGATGAGCCTTCATGACTAGGTAGATGTTTGAGTGATCCAACTCCAAAATACCTTTGGCTCATATTTCTCAGATCACCTCTGCTTCTACATGTTCATTTTGGGGTTCTTCGGAAATAGGCGACAAGCTACATCAACGAATCAACTTGTGCAAAAGGAAAAACGAGGAAGTAGAATTGGGCAAAAAGAAAAGTCTGATTATCAAGTAAATCTGATGAAACCTTCAGTGAGTGTCAGGGAGCTTGGAAACGCTTGACCATTGGAATGTCTGCCATGGGGCCCAGGAGGTTGGATCTTTCACTTTCACCTTGCTTAACTGCCAAAGGCTTTACCGCTGAGGACAAATCTGAGGAATGCAGCTCTCTGCAGCTGAGCTGGATACAGAAAGAGCCTTTCAGGAGTAGACTTTCCACTGGCCCGACTCCTGTGGCCAAGTAGCAGGTTATTCCTTGAAGAAATATCTAGGCAATACATCCCCGTGACTGCTTTATACACTTTATATACACCAGCTACAGACTTGACAATGTATGTTTAGTATAAGCATAAAAAATATTGGACTCAAACAGGAACAGCATGTGCATACATCTTGGGAGGTCATCAATGGTGGTACTGCAAGGTTACTCTGAGGAGGCATGTAAATGTGAGATCAAACAAAGACTGAATTCTTTTAAATCCTCCACCGTTGAGGAAAATAATGTCTGCATGTGTTCACTGAAAGATCTTCGAAAGGCTAGATCAGCATCAAGGAGCATTTGTGGAACCTAAAATGTACTATTGAATTATGATTTTTCAACTAAAAGAAACTAAGACACCTTAGAGGGAAGTCTGATTCAATGTCTGGGAAGAAATGAATCTGAGCAACCTGGAATATTTGTACTGCAGACTACCAAGGAATGGAGCAAAGGACACTAAAACCATGCCGAAAGACTCAAGAGCAAGTTCAAAGATGCTCCTTATGACCAGCGAAAGGACAACTGAGGCAGCAATAAGAAAATAGAGTACATTTCCATCTTGACTTTATAATGAGACTTTAAGTTGATCACTTATCTTTGAGTGAAGACAGGAAATCAGTTCATTATCTTAAAGGTTAGCAAGGAAGGGGAAAGAGCAGCATTTAGTCTGCTTTCCTAAATGAACTGAACCTCTGGGCAGCCAAGCGGTAAACAAGAGAGACATCGCTTTGTAACAGACTCCCAGCTAATAAATGAAAACAAAATCTGAGCATTAGAAGACCAGCACATGGTGACTGCAATAAATCAGTGGATCTGCTCAATAGCAATACCACAAACAAAAGACATGGCCAAGCATTACGTGCCCCTCAGCAAACAAACACTACACCATCTGTGGTCTTGCCAAAAAGATCAAACCTAAGTCTGATTGAGCCCTCAGAACCTGCTGCCATTTTTAAAGAAATCCAGGGGACAGAGGAATGTATTGAACTCCACGATGAGCATGTGGATTAGCAAAATCCAGATGGTAGGAAATGCTAGGGGCCAGACTCAGATACTCAACAGAGAAATTAGAAGGAGAAGAAAAAGACGGAGGGAAACTGTAGAGTAGGAAAAAGATTGAAGGCTCAAATGACAGTTTTTAAGTGGGTGAGAATAGTCACTATAGTGTCTAAGGACTATGACATGGGTGACACCTGATTATCATAAAAATCAGAAAATGCTTTTTGGAGGGAGAGGGGCCTGAGATTGGTCCAGCAATGGATGCCTCCTGGGTAGTTGGCAAAATACTACTTTTTGACTTCTAAAAGTGTTTGCAATGATATTGACTTTTATAATATTTTACTAACCCATCTATTTATGTAAGTTTCTATATTTGTGTTTTATTTTACAATAAAATGGCTAAACACAGAAAAGAAATGAATAGCCATGTTTTGTGAAGGACAGTTAAAGCTGTACTCAGAGGGGAATTTGTAGTCTTAAACATTTACATTAGAAGAGAAGTTAGATGAGAAATAGCCAATGAGGTAGAAAAAAAAAAAAGAAAAAAGAAAACCAAGACCAGGTGGTTCAATAAGGGAAATCATGAAGTGAGGAACCAGACTTAATACAATGAAAATAAAGATGACCAAAGACGCCTGAGTAGAAACTTTAAGAATTATAAAACTGGAAAAGTTTCCAATAAGATTAATTAAGACTAAAGGAGAGATGCCCTCATAAATAACACACTACAGAAATAGGAAGTTCTTACTAGATTAAAAGAATAAAGTGAAAAATCTATGCCAGCAAAATTTGAAAACAGGTGAAATGGAAGACTCCCTTGACTCTTTATTGAAAGACTCTTCTAAAGCTGTTCTTAGAAAAAGACAGGAAAGGAAATACAAGTGAAGTATTTGATGATCTTCCTAAAAGGAAATGTTGTGCCCAGACAAGTCTTCTAAAGCTCTTTAAGCTTCCAGTCATCACTGCTACAGTATTTAATATTTCATCAGAGGACCAACTCAGCCAGTAAGACAAGAAAATGAAATGTATGTTTAGAAAGGAAAAGTGACATGGAAATATAGCCTGTAGATGATATGACTCTCCATGCAGAAAGCTTAAGTCATTTTAGGCAATTTATTAGTAGATTCATTAAGTCTGCCAAATATATATTTATTTATTTCTGTACCTAAATATATATATAAAGTTTATTATATGTCTGTACAATGGTAGTGTCTAATTGGAAGATGTTTTTACATTAAAGTTCAAGGGAGCCTAATTAACTGCATTTATTTCTTTGCCTAACATTCTGAATGAACAAAAAAAATAAGCAGATAAAAAAAAGCTCAAATAACCTAATTTAAAATGGCTGATGGAACTAAGTAGACACTTCCCTCCCCCCCCAAAGAAAATAAGGGAATGGGCAATAAATATATGAACAATCATGTTTAACCTCATTTATCTTTGGAAAACACAAATCAAAACGACATCCTAGCTGTTAAAATGACTGCTAATTAAAAGTCTAAAGACAGCAAGTATTGGTGAGAATGTGAAGAAAAAGAACAGTAGCATGTCGTTGGTGGGAACTGAAAGTCCAATAGCTCTTATACAAAACCATTCTTCAAAAAGTTAAAAATGGAACTACCATATGATCCAGCAAGCCCACATCTGGGCATAGATCCAAGGGCAATAACACCACTATCTCAAGGAGCTATCTCCTCTCCCATGCTCTTTACTACATTATTTGAAATACCCAAGATAGCAAAACAACCTAAGTGATCATGGTCAGGTGAGTGGATAGGGAAAGGGAACACCCACTCCTCACATGCACACATGATTACCACTCAGCATTTTTAAAAAAGAGGGAAACTGTGCTCTTTGAAACATGTGGACAAACCTTGAGGGCATTGTGCTAAGGGAAATAAGCCAGACATAGAAAGGTTTTGCATCAGCTCATGTACAGAGTGTAGAGTGGTGGTTACTGGAGGCCAAGAGATGAGGGGAAAGTGGAGATACTGGTCAAAGGGTACTGGTCAAGTCCTCAGTAACAAGATGAAAAATTACTAGAGACCTCATATAAAGTTTGGTAAGAAAAAGATGAAGTTGGCCGGGCGGTGGTGGCGCACGCCTTTAATCCCAGCACTTGGGAGGCAGAGGCAGGCGGATCTCTGTGAGTTCGAGGCCAGCCTGGGCTACCAAGTGAGTTCCAGGAAAGGTGCAAAGCTACATAAGAGAAACCCTGTCTCGGGAAAAAAAAAAGAAAAAAAAAAAAAAAAAAAAAAAAGATGAAGTAATTTAGCCGGGCGTTGGTGGCGCACGCCTTTAATCCCAGCACTCGGGAGGCAGAGCCAGGCGGATCTCCGTGAGTTCGAGGCCAGCCTGGGCTACCAAGTGAGCTCCAGGAAAGGCGCAAAGCTACACAGAGAAACCCTGTCTCGAAAAAAAAAAAAACCAAAAAAAAAACAAAAAACAAACAAACAAACAAAAAAAAAAAGTTTGGTAAGTACGGCTATTAATAGTGTATGGTAGACTTGAAATTTGCTGAGTTAGCCAGAAATGATCTTCCTATACACACACACACACACACACACACACACACACACACACACAGGTAATTATATGAAGTTATTGATATGTAAATTCACTTGATGTTAGTAGTTATTTTGCAAATATCAAAACATTGTGTTAGGTACCTTAAATACATATATTTTTTAGTTTTTGAGATTATAACAAAATTACAACATTATTCCTTCCCTTCCCATCTCCAAATGCTTTCATGCTTCCCTCCCCATTCTCTTTCAAATTCATGGCTTCCTTTTTCACTAATTATTATAACTTACATAATTCTTGCTTGTCATTCTATGTCAATTCAGCTACAAAAGAAGAATGGGCAGGTGGCTGCTGAAACATTTTTTTTAATCATCCGTAACATTGATTTTTCAGAATGTGTCTTATGTCTGTGCAAGAGAGAGATTCATAATCCCAGATTCCAGAATCAGACAGCCCTCCCAATGAATCACAGGAACACCAGTCTCCTATAAAGGAAGGGTCATTTCTGTTAGGCTTTCCGCAGGGCTTAGAGTAATCAGGAGCACATGTTCTCTTAGAGCGGCTCCCAGGAGGACAGGAAGAGGAAGGAGGGGCATGAAAGCCAAGTTTATCCTTCCAAGCCATTAATCAGATTATGTCACTTCTTCTCCCCCAGGGCCAGAGTGAGTGAGGGGCAGAGACAGGCCAGGATCACTTCACAGGTGAAGTTCTCTCCACATGCAAGGAAAAACAATCATCCCTTGGCATCCAAGGGTACTGAGTCCAGGCTCCCAGTGGATATATTACACTCTGTGGCTTCTTGGGTCCCTTATCTAAAACCCACAGTGTTTGTGTATAGCCTTCACACATCCTCCTGGATATTTAAAACCGTCTCTAGACTATTCATCATAACGAATACTCACAAGTGCTATGCAAAAAAAAGTATAGGCCTTTTACTCTATTGTTTAACAAATGTTGACATGAACAGACAGTTGTTTTTTCCTGAGTAGTCTAGAACCTGGTTGATTGATGTGGAACCCGTGACTAGGATGGGTGATTGTACTCAGCGTGGGCAAGTGGGGAAGGAACCATTCCCTTCTCACCCAAAAAATTACAATGTTGCTGCCATTGCAACGGGCCAGATGGGAAAGCTGGACAGGGTCAAGTTGTTGATCTTTGCAAAGCCAGTCCACAGATGGAATCCAATTCTGATAAAAATCCATCGAGCTTTACGCAGAATGTGATGAGCTATCTATAAGATGTATAAGGGGGGCAGGGATACAATAAGTAGCTGAGACACCACTATGCAAAAGTGTCCAAGCAAAAGGATTTGCTCTGCCCAATTAAGTAAGTATTGCTCAAATCAAATTTCTAGTAGTTTTCAGAGAACTGGGTCTCACTGGGGCAATTTTCAAGCAAAATTTCTTTTTGTTTTTCTTGATGTTTGCCCTCTCTCTTTTCTTGAAAACTCTTGTCCCCCCCAGCACCCCACCCCCACCCCCCCAACCCCGCACATCCAGTTTCACAGTCTGTGTCCACAGTCAAGGCCCCTTATTGACACGCAGACATTAAAGCTAGAATGCTTGTGTGAGAGAGAAGATTTTGAGCCTGGGCTATCTCAGCACAATTACAAGCCGCTGATTGAAAACAGTGTGGTTTGGGCACACAGGTGGGGGAAAGCCCCGTGAAGCAGGATTGAGATCTCATGTACAGCTGGCACAAACAGACATCTCTAGAGGAAGAGCTGCCACTGAAGCCCAACTGGGAGAGCTTACAAGTGTGGAGAGGGCAAGACTGCAACAGTTGGTCACGCGTGTGAAGAAGGGGCTGTCTCCACGCTTCTCTACCATTTAAATGGACGCAGGGATTCAACTGGAAAGATAAAGCTATATGTTTTAGAGAAAAAAATACAGCTTTGGAATTTGGAACACCTTTGTCATTTCTAGGTATAGTTGAAGATGTGAATATCTTTTATCTAAAAGCTACACACTAAGTGTATTTCCTAGAGAACTTCCACGGGTACACCAGGATACACAGACAAGACTGTGCTTGTCATACTGTTTGAAACAGCAAAACTAGGAACACCACCATAAATCTGTCAGCACTAGCATGGATAAGCAAATTGCAGTGCTTCATGGAATGAAATACTAAGGCTCAGTTAAAAAAAAAAAGGTTAACTTTCTATACCAATATGGAAGAATCTCATGTTGCATTAAAAAAAAGTCAGAAAAATACGTATCATTCAATTTATGTAAAGGTAAAATAATAAAAGTGAACTTACTGTTGGTAGCCCATTGACAAACAGAAGAAAGAAGAGCATGATGATTTTTGGCAAACTCTAGTCATCTTCAGGCTGGGGGTAGATAGGAGTCTCATAGAGATTTCAAGCTACTGATTGCTAAAAGCTAGAACGTCGGTATCTCTGTCCCCAACCCCAACCCCAATCATATGCTGGAACTCAACTTTCAGTGTGATAGAAGTAGATGCGGGTCTTTTAGGAAGTAATTAGTCATGAATCTTGCATCCTCATGAATAGGATAAAAAGCTGGAGAAAGTCTGTTTGCCCCTTTTGGTATGTGTGGACATGTAGAAGCTGTCATTTGTGAGAAATGAGTTCTTGCCAGACACCAAATCTGCTGGCACATGATTTTATACTTCCTAGTTTCCAAACCTGTGCACTGTAAATTATCCACTCTGAGGTATTTTTCGATGGTATCAGGAGCGGACCAAGGCATCCGTTCTGTTCTATATTTAAAATGAGGTAATGCATGCAAGTGTGCTTATTTAACACACATTCTTTATGTAGCACAAAAATTACACATACTCACAGTATGTTATATTTAAAGAATGATTTTTTTTCCTCTGAAAATGATGTACTGAAATCTCCTGAATGAAACTCCAGCAAATTACTTGACATCTCAAATGACATAGAAAAATCATGCTTGTGTATCAAAGGACCAGGACACACTAAGGGGGCAAGAGGAGAGGATGGACAGACAGTAGGTTGGGATAGACAGACAAGTCATACAGGGCAGGTTAAGTCAGAAATACCTATGGAAAACTGATACACAATAGCTGAGTTTAAAACCATATAGAAAGTGATAAGGAGATGTAGCAGGAATCTTAAAAGTTCTTATTAATAAAATCAAACCTGAGGCGAGTTATTGGGGTGAATACTGAAAGGTCAGAGAGACAGAACAAGCCACAGCTATCTCACCTCAGCTGGTCTTGTCTCCTCAGACTGGAGGCCTCTGAGTCCTCATCCGGAATGGGTCTCAGCTGAATTACTGCTCAAAAGCCTGAATGCTTAACCAGCCAAAATCTTAACCAGCCAAAATCTTCTAGTTTCTGGTCCTCACGCCTTATGTATCTTTCTGCTTTCTACCACCACTCCCTGGGATTAAAGGCTGGCTTTCTGGGATTAAGGGCATATGTCACCATGCTTGGCTATTTCCAGTGTGGCCTTGAACTCACAGAGATCCAGAGGGATTTCTGTCTCTGGAATGCTAGGATTAAAGGTGTGAGTGCCACCATTTTCTAGCCTTTGTATTTAGTGGCTGTCTGTTCTCTGACCCCAGATAAATTTATTAGAGTACACAATATTTTGGGGAACACAATACCATCACAAGGAGACCATTACATAGTTTAGAAATCAATGCTATAATATGGAGGACAAAATTAAGATCTTCCAAAAATCAGGTGGAAGAGATAAACAATTGTCAGTCAAGAAGATGCCTGATGTGGGTAGAGGAAGCTGCCTCATGCAATCCTGGGCTACTCTGGAATTGGTTTGGTTCTTTTTCCTAAGTTCCAACAGCAACTAGCTACCTCTCCTAAGGTGATCACCACACTGTGACAGGTAGTACTTGGTTATTATCTCTTGTCTTGGAGATCACTTTCTCAATTCCCCAAACTCTGTCCTGGTTAGGATTGGCTGCCCAGTGCAGACAGAGTGTATGAACAGAATGTTTTCTTTTTTCTAGACATAGTTGTGTCTAGCAGAGAGCCCTAGTCAAAGCAACTTAGATCACAGGCACAGGGAAGGCAGAGTGCTCATGAGTAAGGCACTTGCTGTACAGCTGATGACATGAGTTCAGATCAATCCCCGGAAGCCATATAAAAGCCAGACTCAATAGTGTAAGCAGCTATAATCCCAGCACACCCTGATGGGAAATGCTAGGATATGGTGATATTGTGTTCCCCGAAATATTGTGCATGCTAGTAAACTTATCTGGGGTCACAGAAGCAGAACAAGCCACAGCTTCCTCACCTCACCAGTTCCTTAGCTGATCCTGTTTCCTCAGACTGGAAGCCTCTGAGTCCTCATTCGAATGGATCTCAGCTGAACTGTGCTGCTCAAAAGCCTAAAAGCCTAACCAGCCCAAAGCTTCTAGTTTCTGGTCTTCAAGCCTTATATACCTTTCTGCTTTCTGCCATCGCTGCCTGGGATTAAAGGCTCACTTTCTGGGATTAAAGGCGTGTGTCACCATGCTTGGCTGTATCCTTGTGGCCTTGAACTCACAGAGATCCAGACAAATTTCTGCTTCTGGAATGCTAGGATTAAAGGCATGTGCTACCACTGCCTATCCTCTATGTTTAATGTTGTGGCTGTTCTGTCCTCTGACTCCAGATAAGTTTATTAGCGTGCACAGTATTTCGGGGAACACAATACCACCACATTAGGAGAAGAGAGGTGCTTCTCTAGAAGCATGAAGACCGTCTGCCTTACAAGGCAACAGAAAGCCCTGTCACAAACAAGGTTGAGTACTGACACCCTAAGGTTGTCCCCTAACCTGCTCATATGCTTCATGTCACATGCCTGCATTCACACACACACACACACACACACACACACACCCTTAGAACAGAGGTCAGCCAAGTATAGCCCATGGGTCAAATTGTCCATTTTGTAAATAATGTTTGTAAAGATCTGAACATTTCCAAATGTTTATGTCTCCCTACATATATGTGGCAAGGTTCTAATCCTCAAGGTAAGAGGATTAGGGGCTGGGGATTCTGGGAAAACTACCTTATAAAAGAGATTCCAAACAGATTTTCACTCTTTCTATCGTGTGATAAAAGGCAGCTGTCTATGAATTAGGAAGTAGGTGCTGAACCTGCAGGCATTTAGATCTTGAACTTCAGGCCTCTAGACCAATGAGAAGTGTTCCTGTTGTTTATAAACCATGGTATTTGGCTGTGGCAGTGTAAGTATCCTAAGACAGTGTTTGAATGGTACAGAGTCATTCCCGTTATGCCGTCCGCAGCTGTGTATGGGCTACAGTAGCAATGTTGAGAAGCTGCTGAGAGGCGGGGTAAAACATACAGTATGTGCTTTCTCTCATGTTCCCAATAGGGTTGCCAAACCCAGGCTTAGCCAACCATGCCATTTGTTATTTTTACACATCAGGAGTTCCAGGGGCCATGTAGTTCCAGGATTGTGTTGAGTGTCTCGGTGTCATCACGGAGAACTAAGTTCCTTATGTCTTGTCTCTGTATTATCAGCACGTTGGTTATATACATAGTATGTCAGAATTCCAGAAAGAAGTGGACAAAAAGGAAAGGGGTGGGTGTGGGAGTCTGTGGGAGACCAGCTCCATCCTGTTCCCACCTTTTGAAGGGTTCTTGGGTGGAGGGGAGAGGAATTAGGAAACATTTGGTAGAAAGATAGACCTAGAGGATGAGGAGGAAGACAGAGACACAAGATAGCTTCAGGAGGGCCTGGGTCAATACCCAACAGCCCAGAGGTCTGTTCAAAAGGGCTTTTTATAATATGCCAAGGGGAGAGGCAAAAGACCTTGCAGGATCAAAGCACACCATACAGCCAAGTATAGACCCTTCCAAACACCTGGTAAACACACCCATGGCCAATCATCCCATTATGCAGCCCTGCTAGGGAAAGCAAGCTCAGATTCTCTGACCCTGAGTAATTTCTCACTAGATAGCCTCTGTGGGTCTCCACAGGTGGGGTTGTCCCTGTGTCTCTTCTAAGGTATTAATGTCTGTCCTATGCTATCTCCAGAATTCAGTCAAAACTGAATCCATAAGCCACTCCTTAAACTACTCCCAAAACTAATTATTGCCAAAGTTTATTCTGGCACCATGACTGGTCTATACCAAGCAGACTTTCCATGAATCGTGGCAAGAATAGATACTAGATTCAAACTTGGAGTTCTGTGAGCATTTATGCAGAAGAAATGGCTTCTGAGCAGACAGCCAATGGTGTACACTTTTACTCAAGAAATATTTGCTGTATCAATCACTTGAATGAAAGGTATCTCTACCTTCCTGGAAAACAATTTCTTTACATATTTTATATTTATTTTATTGCACATTTATGAGTGTCTCCATGTATATGTGTGTACCACATGCATATCTGGTGTCTAAGGAGGTCAGAAGAGGGTGTGGGATCCCTGGAATTTACAAGTGCTTCTAACCACTGAACCATCTCCCCAACCTTAACTATATGTTCTTACCAATCTAAAGATAAAGAAAAAAAAGTCAAGTATCCACTAATGAAGAAGCCGTGGGAAAGAGAGTCTGACCTTTCCTGCTTATGAATGCTAGGGTAACAGCTCTACCCAGGAGGATGTCAAAGTCCCTGATGTCCTAGGACCTTTGCCTTTCTTGTTCCATCTCAACTGTGCTGGAGAGCTTCCTGTCAACTTGGCACAACCTAGAGTTATCTGAAAGGAGGGAACCTCAATTGAGAAAAATGTGTCCATAGATCCAGCTGCAGGGCATTTTCTTAGTGATTGATGTGAGAGGTCCCAGCCCATGGTGAGTGGTGCCCACCCCCCAGGACTGGTTGTTCTAGGTTCCATAAGAAAGCAGTCTGAGCAAGTCATGGGGAGCAAGGCAGAGAGCAGCATTCTTCCATGGCCTCTGCATCAGCTCCCACCTCCAGGTTCCTGCCCTGCTTGAGTTCCTGTCCTGGCTTCCTTCAGTGATGGACTATAGATGTGGAAGTGTAAGCGGAATAAACCCTTTCCTCCCAGCTTGCTTTTTGGTCATGTGTTCCATCACAGCAATAGTGACCCTGATTAAGATACCAAATAACAAAATATGTGTGGAAGTGGTGAATCTATATATCCAGAGCCATCTGGGTTTTGTGCTCCTCAAGCCTGCCTCTGCAATAGATATAAATGTTAAGGACATCTTCAGCGAATCTGTTTTGTCTTGGATTTTTTCTCCTGGTCCTCTGGAGTTTTATTTTGTTTTTAAATTTAAAATTTATATATAATTACTCCTCTTCTCCCCTCTCCTCTTTCCAATCCTTCACATGTCCCCTCCCTTCAAGTTCCCTCATGTCTCCCCCGCCCTCATTCTCCTCATCCCTCTCTAATTGATGGCCTCTTTTTCCTTGATTGCTACTGTTACATGTATAAACATTTAAATATATAAATACAACCTCCAGGGTCTTTCAGTGTGGTTTGGGTATATATGATTTCAGGGCTGACTACTTTGTATTGAATAACCAATTAGGGGGAACACTCATGGGAAAGGTTAATTCTCCCTCTTTAGCAGCCATTGGTTGCCTGTAGTTTTTTGTCTAAGGGTGGGACCTCAAGAGATTTCCCCCTTCCATGGTAACATGTCTATTGGTAGCGTTATTGTTCAGGTCTTGGCTGGGTAGCCATATTGTTGCCAACAGCTGTCTAATTGGATGTAAAGCCCACCCAAGAGGACAGAAGCCACGTTGGATATTAGATACCTAGCCAAGTACCTGGGATAGTGAGGACATGGATCTTAGAAGAGCATCTACTGCCAATACTTTATTAGACCAGCATAATTCCTAACTACATTCTCAAGCTTATCTGGATACCCACAGATGAGTGTAGCCTTCACCCTCATTAAGGAAGCCTCTCCCTTCAACAAAAGTTGGGGAATTGTCAAGCTTCTCCAGTGACTAAGATATTCAACCAGAGTTGTGGAATGCTCTTCCAGGGAAGATTCCTGTATTCTGTATTAATTTGCTAGAACAGCCACAGTGAGCACCATACACCAACAGAACTTTGTTGTCTCATGTCTGGAGTGCTGGATTCTCTTCTGAACTCTTTCCTGGTGTGTGTGTGTGTGTGTGTGTGTGTGTGTGTGTGTGTGTGTGTGTGTGTGTGTAGGCAGGCATGTATGCATGTAGCCCTAGATCCAGGTGGCTCCTCCCTCTCCTTGTCCAGCCTACCCCATTCTTGCTTCCATTCTATCCTGTGACTAAAATGGAGGAGCTTTCTACCTCATCCTGAGAGTTCTGCTCAGGCCTTGATGCCAGCCAGTGCATGGGCTTGTGTTCTCCTGCTTTTCCCTCTTTGCTTTGGGTCAACACTACTGGCCATCATGGCAGATCACAGAACTGGTCTGGCTGGTGTCGGCGGTGTAAGTGAAGAGAATCAGCTGTGTGACTTGTACTGAGCCCAAGGTGCTTGGTTGCCTTTAGCCAAGGCACATTCTGCACTTTGACCCTTGCACTTGGCATTGAAGTCTCGAAGTAAAAACAATGTTTCATTAACTTATTCATTCATTACTGAGTGCCTGGTCTCGGCCGAGAATGAACAAATGTGTCTAGGACAAAACAAGGTTCGTATCCTTACAGATCAACATGGAGGAAATAGTAAAACAATTACTCAAATACACATGCAATTGTGAGATGTGATGATGTTAGCAGCTAAGTGAGGCAGGTACCCCAAGGGACAAACTCATATATTAATGCACCTTCAAAGTGTTCTTTGCTTTGGAAGCAGCTGAAGCCTTTTTTGGAAAAGAGCTAAGTGTACCCAGAAATATTCCCGTATGACATGTTTTATGACACAAGCTAGGCGTGTCCAGAAGTGTTCCTGTCTGCCGTCTTTCCTTTTTGAGCTGTGACCTTGAACCGAGCATGTTCATCAACATGTGTGTTAACTCAAGATGCATGTTAATAAGCGTGCTTGGGAACGTGCCTGGTCTGGTTGCTTTCCATTATGAACGTGCAGCAGCTCCTGGAATAAAATCTCCACATTCTCTAGGTTAGAGGAGGGCACTGCTCCGGGAATAACTCCTGTGATCTTATCTGCTTCAGATAATAAACATTTCTCCACGTTTATTTCTTGGCTGTGCTTATTTGGGTTTGCACTCGCCAAGACACTAGCCCACTGCGTTCAGTTACAGGAGGTGCTGTGACAGAAGAGCAAGGAAGGAACGAGAAGGGAGATTGGGGCGTGTGAACCCCTACAGTGGGATGGAGAGACTATGGAGACATACAGAGACATTGTCCACTCCACTCCACTCCCCAGCACGCTCTCGTCTAGGGCTGCCACAGTGTGGAGGACGCTTCATAAACAAAGCTGTGTTTGGAGAAAATAAATGGAAGAAACGAAGCAGGTGTGCTGCAGCAGACAAGGGACACTTGCTCGGAGAACCCACCCCCAGCCGGCCCACAGACATAATTCTCAAGCGGCTTCGCAGAAGACCCATTGGCTTCTGTGTGTCCGTCTGATTGTGAGTTTCCAGGCGTTATGAACAGGTGCTTTAGAAATCAAAACAGTCAGATGCTACTTTTAAAAGAGCTCTTTTCAACTAATGTGGCAATTCATTTCAACAAAGTACTAAGTATAAAGAGTGGTTTTAACCCCACAGCCTGACCATAGCTCCTTAACGAAGATGATCAACAACACTCCTGAGCTACTGATGTTCAGGGCCACAGACAATGGATTCCACTCTCTTCTCAAGGTGGATTTAAGTTTCTGTCCCTGCTCTTTTGTTTAAGGGATACCACACTTAATCAAAAGAAAAGCCTGGGTCTTCAGGACGCTTCCTATCCAGATTGGGAAATAACCACTCAAAGTGGTGAGATAACAATCTGCCACAGTTGGCAGGGCTGTCCAGGGAGGGCTGGAGACGGTCACATTCACTACCTCATCTACCAATGCGATATGCAAAATATTTACATTTTAAATTTTGTAGAATCCCTCATATTATGAAAACTTTTTAGGAAACCAATTATAGAAAGGGTAAGCTACCAAGTCCGTCACATAAATCTCAAAGTCATCACTAATGGGACTACCCTAGTTGGCCTCCATGCTTCAGGAGGCATCTTGGGGAGAATCAAAGTAGACCTCACATGCAGTTTCCAACAGCACATGGCTTCTGCATTCACCTTGACTTTGCAGGAATGGAAAGTAAGAGCAGGCAACCACAGGCAGAAATCTTGGTTAACTCATGCTCAAAAGATGAATTGGTATCTACTCTCATTCAACGTTAGAGGATTCTGTTGTTTCTAGCTTTTAAGGCCTTGTTCCTATAGATAAGACAGACTTGTGAATAACAATTCCAAAATGCTAGATAAGAATTAAACCACAGTCCACAAATTCTCTAGGGATGCTTTGTTTATGAAATGTTTCAAATTGAACTTACAAGTATCCTAGTTTTTAACTTCAAGTAAGTACACAGTGATAAAACAATAAACAAAAACTAAAGAGGAGGAAATGTCCGAACAATGACAGGAATTAATCAAAACTGCCTGTATTTTATTTAGCACTGGGGAATGAAAAATGCATCTGTATTTCTGGTGGTAATTATCCATCTGAAGGGACTATGCCTGCCCTAGTCAGAGTCACTATTGCTATGATGAAACACCATGACCAAAAGCAAGTTGGCGAGGAAAGAGTTTATTTGGCTTATACTTCCACATCATAGTTCATCACTGAAGGAAGCCAAGACAGCTACTCAAACAGGACCTGATGAAGGGGTGCTATTTACTGGCTTGCTCCTCCCGAATCACTCATCCTACTATCTTATAGAACCCAGAACCTCCAGCCCAGGCATGGCACCACTCACAATGGCTGGGCCATCCCCATCAATCACTCATTAAGAAAATGCTCTACAGGCTGGCCTACAGCCCAATCTTATGGAGGCATTTTCTCAAGGTTTCCTCCTCTCAGATGATCATAGCTTGGGCCAAGTTGACAGAAATCTAGCCCGCACAAAGCCCTTAGCCGTTCAGTCTCTGTGGGCCTCACTAAGGACAAAAAATGACACCTTCAACCCTGAAAACTTCCTGCTGCATCCTCATTGACAGCTAAGGATTACAGAAGGATGTTGGGTTTGGTAATCTAATGACATGTGACCTTGATGCTTTGTGAAAGGTAGCACCACTAGGTATCCCTTGTTTCTCTTCTGTCACTTTGATTTTTTCACTTTCCAGGGTGCTAGGACCATAGTCTGTGGTTTCAGTCTGGATACATGTCTTTTTAGAGAGTCTGTTGGTCTGTCTTTATTCTCCCGGGATCCATCGCCCTGAACACTACACAGCTTTAACAGAAGGCACACACCATTTGATTCCTTTCCCCAGAACATTCTCCCCTCCTAAGTTAATGAGCTACACGAGCTACCTTAATTTCCTAGTTAGCTGTCTGCACAAGAGAACCAGTGAAGAGAGCTTAGGGCTGAAGAATGTCCAAATGTGAGGCCCTTCGAGTCTTAGTCTTCATTCGTAAGATTGGTGGGGTCATTTGATTGGTATACAGGCTTGTCAGAAAGAATATGTAGTTATAAGAATACAAGACCTTTTTATGAAGTGTGCTCTTGGAATGTCATGAAGTCAAGACATTCTTGCTAGATTCATACGATCTGGGAAATGTGTAGTCACAGTTGGCTCCCCATTTCTCATCCCTTATGTCCAATCTTGCACCTGCATACTATGGTATCTGATGTTTTTCTTTGTACCATCCCCTTCCGAGTCCAGATTGTCCTTCCACAGCCATGCCTCCCACTTCGCTCACCTCCTGCCTTCCTGCATACCTCAGAGCAAAGCTCCTTCTGTTGCTCAGATGACCTCGGTAACCTCCTGCTACCGATGATAGCATACCCTTGCTTCCCGACCTTCGGGGTCACCATTTGCATTTCTCAACCCACGCTTTGATCGCTTCAGTTCTCCTAATTCATCAATATGGATCCCTCACTCTTTAAAAGAAAGTGTCTCCAAATGCCGCCACCGAGATGAGATTCCAATGTTTGCGTCTGATCCCTTTAGCCCTTCCCGTTCTTTCTTTTCCCCTGCCAGATACTTTGATAACCAGTCAAAGTACTCCAAGACCTGTGTCCTCATTTTCTGTGCGGTGCTCAGTAGCATCAAAGGTCTGGCTGTAAACCCTGCCTTAGCATTTGCTACCTGTGTGATGCTGGGTAAGAGGCATGGTTGTTTTACAGCTGCTCTGTGTCTTCACCTGGCAGTAGAAGGAGTAAGTGATGAGCTAACTCCCATCACTGAGGTCCTATACATGCCTGATGTATTATTGTTACTGTTATTATTGATGATGAATACCTAAAATTCAGCCAAGGCATACGAGGAGGAGCTGGTAGGCTCCTATGATACCCAAGGAGACCACATGTGACCGCGCAGGTGGAAATTCCCCTGGCGACTCAACAATTTGGTATTGGTGGGACACACACATCTATCCTTCTGTGAAGGCCTGTGGTGGCTAATGCGGCTTCAAGCCTTAATACACTTAAGGCTCTGGCTGTGTTCCCTGTCATTCTCCTGTCTCTGTCTCCTTTTTTTGGCCCGGCCACCAGCACTGACACTAAGTGTTTTCCATCTTTATGATTTGCACTTCTGTTTTGGCTAAGAAACCATAGAGCATCTGCCTGTATTAGTGTCCCTCACTTTTATTTTTGTCCTATGGGCCATGTAAGCTTCTAGAAGACTGAGAATATGTCACTGATGTTTGTGTCTTTTGTGGTGTGACAGTAGTGAGGCTTCCACAGTGGTTGTAGTGATGCACCACGAGGTGTCTCATCAGTTACAAATGCAGCCCAGAGACTCCACTGATTCCACCCCATGGGCCCGGGGCTGCTGTAGAGGTTCATCTTCCTCACAGTCCTGGGAAGACACAGGCTCATTGTCTTCTTGTGGACGCAGAGAATTCCACAGACCGTGCAGCCAAGCACACTAATCTGCAAGTGCTGCCTACATTTATTGGAAGCACAAGTGTAGGAGGGTAAGCTTCATGATCTCCTAAGGCCCCAGCTCATATGTGAAATGGGGCTTAGATCGTGGAAAAGGCGCCTCCAGAGCACACTGGACACAACGGTGATGCTGACATCTGAGTCCCCTCCCCACTCTTCCTGCTGTCCTTACCTTTTCTAGACATTTTCCTTTCTCTCTTCTCATCTGTTCACTCCTCCTCTTGTAATGTTTCCATACTCTAAGTTTTCTGGTCCATCTCACCTCACATGGACCTCCCATCCATTCACATGGATCTGGTCATGAAGACGCCGACTTTTCATGTCGCACTTCCTCCATCAAGTTCTTGATGTAAGTTGTACTACACTGTGGTCCCATCACCACGTCCATCGGTGACAGTTTTCATGCCACTCTTCTGTGTTTCTGGCCCCCTTTCTGGGAAAGATTGAACAGCACTCTGTGCCTTCTGAAGTCATTCATGCAGATTCAGTCCACCAAAAGTAAGCAGAAGTGACAGGCGTTGCTGCAGGTGGGAGTGTGGGGGTCTCTTCTTTTTCCACCAGAGCAACAACCTCAACTGTTGGTAGCCTGGGTCCCCAAAGGAGGATGACTGAAGCATAACCCCCATGTCGTTCATGACTTATGACAGTTTGTATATAAGGGGAAATTTAACCATGTAGAGTTCGAAGTTTCTGAAGCTAGCAAGCTAGCTGATCCTAACAGGACACTCACCTGAGTGAAGCTAAGTACAAAGGTGGTCTCTATGCACCTCTACCCCCATGACAAGGGCCTCATTCAATATCAGGCTCTTACTACCTGTTAAATGAATGGGCTCTAACTCAATCCCAGCAGTCAGAGACTCAAAGGGGTAAGCAAGGACATCGACAGCCAGCACTCAGTCATCTGTATGTAGTATGCTTGGATGATTCTGGGGACAGGGAGGTCACTCTGTTTCCAGTTAACTTGCCCAACTTGAAAAGAAAATTATGTTAAATTTTTTAGCCTTATAGAGATCAAAGATTAATTTAGATGTGGTACCCTCCCCTTAGTCTGAAGTTCCTCTAACTGGGAGCCTTGGCCCTGAGCCCACCTCTGTGCAGTACAGAGGAGAGGGGCCAGTTTCCTCACCACCACCCACCCCGAGTCCTCCACTGTTCAGGGGCAGTTGAAAGGCCTCGGGTGATGCTGAAACAGTCTTGGAACTGAAGCACAGGCATCAGGGAAGGAGATCTTTCCTTTGGCCCTCTCCAAGTCCCAAGCTCTGTGATTACAAGCTTTGAGGACAAATCCTCCACAATGTGGGACACCATGGCCTTTTCCCTCAGATGTGATAAAATAGCCTCAACCAAGAGCCACAAAAAACATGTGGAGCTACTCACCTCACCAGCCACGGGTTTGGCTCTGTTACATCCAGCCACTGACCCTGCCTCATCCCCAGGGAAAGGCGTAGGATGAAAAGGCTTGGGAGGGTCCACTAGAAAGGACACTACTGACGTTGATCTGGACAAAGCCCATGGGGATGGTGTTTTATTTCTGTGAACCATGACTCAGGGCTCTGAAGCCACTGGTGGCTCTGTGGAGGAGCACGTGGAGCCTCAGAGTCATAGGTTAGAGAGTTGAACTCTCAGCAGAGGGAATAGTATCACACACTGAATCATTCTCAACAACAACAAGACAGGTTTTCTTTGGACATGGTCGTATTTCCTTAAGTAAGAATGAAACCTCTCCAACAGGAAACACAGCCTTGGAGTAGGCAGTCCCAGGAGCCTGCTCCTGTCTTCCTCCATTCTTCTTGTAGGAGGCATGAAACAGGGTTGGATTTAAGTTTGTGAATGACTTGCTGGCCAATGGAACTGTTCCCAGAAGGGCCCGTGAATTATAAGGCCAAGAGAGTGAGTTTTCTTCATGACAATAAAAAAAAGGAATAGAAAATTTTATGGATCAATTTATCTCTCAAACACCTACTTAGTGTTACTTTCTAGACTTCATAGAAAACAGGTCTTAGGCCCATTTTATGAATGAGTTTTTTTTTTTAAACTTTTTATGTATTCCAGACATCAATCCTCTGTCAGGTGTATAGCTGGCAAAGATTCCAGTCCTATGGCTTCCTCTTCACCTGATTGCTTCTTTAGATATACAGAAGCTTTGTATATCGAGAAGCCCCACTTGTCAACTCTTGGTCTTAATTCTTGGGCAAATTGGGTGCTATTCAGAAAGTAGTTTCCTACACTTATCACGTAGGATACTGCCTGTGTTTTCTTCTGGAAGTTCAAGTGGTTCATGTTTCACACTGGGTATTTATTTATTTAGAGTTAGTTCTGTGCAAGGTGATAGACACAGGTATATTTTCATTCTCCCGCATATAGACATCCAATTTTCCCAGCACCATTTTTTGAAGATGCTTTCTTTCTTTCCAGCATGTTTTTGGCATCTTTGTCAAACAGTGAATGGCTGAGGTTGTCTGTACTCATGTTTGGGTCTTCGTCTTTGGTCCCTGGTCTAAATGTCTGGTTTTGCGCCAGCACTCTGTTTATTGCTCACAGATCTGTAACGTATCCTGAGATCTAGAATGGGATCCCTCCAGTGTTGTTCTTGCCCAGGACTGTTCTGGCTATCTGGGGTCTTTTGTGATCCCACACGAATTTTAGGGTAGTCTTTTTGTGTCTGTGAAGAATGAAATGAGGATTTTAATTGGGATTGTGTTGAATACGTAAATAGCTTATAGAGTCTATGAGATGATTGTGATTTTTTTTTTTTGCTTTAGGTCCATTCATGTAGTTTATTACATTTATTGACTGGTGTTTGTTGAATCATCCCTACATTTTAGAGATAAAGCCATCTTGGTCATGGTGGATAATCTTGACATCTGTCTGTATTCTGCTTTCAAGTATTTGATGGAACATTTTATAATCTATGTTCATCAGGGATATTGGTCTGAAGTTTTCTTGGTGGTTGTGTTCCTTATCTGATTTTGGCATTGTAGTTATACTGGCTTCATAGAAGGAGTCTGGGAGTCTTCCTTCTGCTTGTTTTCCTACTTTTCTCTTCTCTCCCTCTGCCCCTTCTCCTTCCCTCCTTTCCTCCATCCCCCTCCTCCTCTTTCTCTCACTCCCTCTTCCTTCCTTCCTTTCTCCCTCCCTCCCTCCCTCCCTCCCTCCCTCCCTCCCTCCCTCTCTCCCTCCCTCCTCCCTCCCCCTCCCTCCCCCTCCTTTTTTTTCTTTCTTTCTGAGTAGTTTGAGAATGATTGGCTGTAGATCTTGAAAGTCTGGTAGAATCCTGCTCTGAATCCATCTGGCCCTGGCCTTTTTTCTTTTTTCTTTTTCTGTGTAGCTGTGGCTGTCCCGGATCTCACTCTGTAAACCAGGGTGGCCTCAAACTCAGAGATCCCCCTGCCCTTGCCTCCCAGGTGATGGGATTAAAGGCGTGTACAACCATGCCCTCCACTCTCCATACTTTTTTTTTTAAGCTAGAAGGCTTTTTATTACAATTTCAGTCTCCTTATTTGTTATGGGTAGTTTAGGTTGTTGACTTTCTCTTGGTTTAATTTTGGTGGTTGGACTGAATCTAGAAATTCTTCCACTTCTTTTAGGTTGTCCAACTTAATGGAGTATAGGTTTTTAAAGTATTCCCTTTCTGAATTTCTTTGGTGTCTGTTGTAAAGGTTCCCTGTTTGTTTCTGATTCTGTTAATTTGGGACCTTTCTTTCTTGGTTGGTTGGGCCAAGGGTCTATCAGTCTTGTTTATTTTCTCAGAGAACTAGCTCTTAGATCTTTTGATTCTTTGTATTTGTTTTGTATCTATTTCATTAATTTCTGCTCTAATTTTTGTTATTTCTTGCCCTTGCCTGAGTTTGGATTTGGTTTGTTCTTGTTTTTCCAACTTTTGAGTTGTATCATTAAGCCGTTTGTTTGTGTTTTTTTCTGATTTGTCAGTGTAGACTCTTAGAGTTGTAAATTCCCCTCGTAGGGCTGCTCTCAAAGTGTCCCAGAGGTTTTGCTGGCTTGTTTTTAATTTTCATTTAGTTCCAGGAAAAATTTTCTTTATTTTTTGATTTATCCTTTGACCCATTCATCATTCAGTAATGAGTTGTTTAATCTCCATGAGTTTTATGTTTATTAGAGATTCATTTGTGGTCAATTTTAAGTTTTATTGCATTGTGGTCAGATAGGCTATGTGGAGTTACTTCAATCTTTTTGACTTTGTAAAGATTAGTTTTGTGTCCTAGGGTGTAGTCTGTTTTGGAGAAGCTTCTGTGTGCTGCTGAGCAGAATATGCATTCTTTGGTATTTGGGTGGAATATTATGTACATATATGTTAAGTCCACTTGATACACAATGCCATTTAACTCCAGTGTTTATTTTTTTGTCCAGATAAACATTCTATTGGAGAAAGTAGAGTACTGAAATCTCCTACTATTAATGGGTTGGTGTTAATCTGTGTCTTTAAATCCAGTAGTACAATTTTATGAAACTGGGTGCATCAGAGTCTGATGCATATGTTTTTAAGATACCTTGATTAGAATGAAATGCTCTTTTTAAAAATCTCTTCTTATTAGTTTTAATTGGATGCCTGCTTGCTTCCTGGTCCCATTGATTGAAATTCTTTTTTCTCCATCCATTTACTCTAAGGGCTTGCCCATCTTTAAAGCTGTGTTTCTTGTAGACAACAGATAGATGGATTTTGTCTCTTTCTTTTCTTTCTTTCTTTTTTTTTTCCCGAGACAGGATTTCTCTGTGTAGTTTTGGTGCCTGTCCTGGATCTCTCTCTGTAGACCAGACTGGCCTCAGACTCACAGAGATCCACCTGTCTCTGCTTCTTGAGGGCTGAGATTAAAGGTGTGTGCCACCACTGCCTGGCCTACCTGGCTGGATTTTGTTTCTTGATCCATTCAGTCAGGCTTTGTCATTTGATAGGAGAATTGAGGCCATTAGTATTTAAATTCATTATTGAAATTTGTGGGTTGTGGTCATTGTGTTGTTGATTTCTGGTGTTGTGTTCTCAGTGATACTTTGTATTTTAGTAATTATGGCTCTCTACTTCTTTCCAGTCATTTGGCTGTGCTCATTTATTTCTTCAGCCTAAAATAATGCTTCTTTTTATGTTCTTTAGGTTTAGTTTGTTGGATATGAATTTTTTTTACACTATTTATATTGTGGAAGTTTTTTTCCCCTTCAATTACGGTGGATAGTTTTGCTGGGTATATTAGTTTAAATTGGCCACCATGGTCTTTTGTCTTAGGTGTTGGAATACATTGCTCCAGACTCTTCTGGATTTCCAAGTTTCCGTTAGAAACTAGCTGTTATTCTAATGGAATGTGATTTTTTTTTTTCAGTTTTCAATATACTTTCTTCATTTTGTATACTTAGTGTTTTAACTAGGATATGCTGTGGGTAATTTCTTTTCTGGTCTTGTCTATTTGATGTTCTGTGTGCTTCTTGTATCTCTATGGGTATGTTTCCCCTTAGTTTGGTGAAGTCTTCTTTGATGATCTCTTTGAAGTCTGGTCTATGCCATTGACTTGGGGTTCTTCTCCTTTATCTATGCCTATAACTTGAAGATTTGGACTTTTTATTATATACTACTTTTACTGTATGTTTTTTTCCTGTATTTAATATTTTGTTTCATATTACTTGTTTATTTGGTCTAGATTCTCTACTTTATCTCCAGGTCCTGACATTCCATCTTCTGCTGGGTTCATTGTACTAGTGAGCCTCTCTCCTTTGAGTTTCTAGTTTGCTTATTGGGTTTTTCAGTTCCATCTTCATTTCTGTTTAAGTCTCTTCAATGTTTATATTTGTTTACTGATTTCATTTATAAGTCCTAGATTGACTTTGTCATTTCCCATCAGCCCATGTTTGTGTTTTCTTGGGCATCACTCATGCATATTTTCCCTAAGTTATTTCTCCTTGATTTTATTTGGTCTTCTTAAACTCTTTAAAGTTTTGGATAAAGTTTGTGATTTTTCTTTTAAATTCTGTGGCTTGATAATTGTCATTGGCAAACATTTTTGCAGGACTGGTGGTTTGGAGGTGAGATGCTGGCTTAATCTTTCATGTGTTTGTATTGTTTTTAGTGAGAGCTGGGCATGTTAGTTCAGTTTCTGATATGGACAGAGAAGGTTAGGGCAGAAGAGAGGATGTGTAGGCAGGTTGGGCCTAGAAGTTGGAAATGGTTTAGGTGGAATAAAGTCAGATGTAGAAGTTGTACCTTCTGGTACAAGCCTGAAGTATGGAGTTTGATCTGTCTGGGTGCAGAGATTGGATATGGTGTAGGAGGAGCCTGTGGGTTGGGGAGGCAGTCAGGGAAGGTCATGGAGGAAGCCTAGAGATTGGTTGTGGCCCAAGCAAAGGTATCCAGACTAGGCTGAGCCATTGTATGTGGGACCTGGGCTAGATCTGGCAGGTTGGTAGGCATGCACAGAAGGATCAGTGTGTTGTCTTTCTTGTTCTTTTATCTTGGAGCAGGATGGGGGTGCCTTGGGCTGAAGACTCCTCAGACAGCCTTCCCATGGAGAAACATAACAGAGCTCCTGAGGACAAGACCTTGGGTGTGAATGTGTAGAAGTCTCTGCCTGCCATTGTATTCCATAACAGCTCCACCCAGACCCCAACACATGCTGTGAGCCAGGAAAGGAATGTGGATGAATCAGCAGAGCCTTGGGGGTGTAAGGAGGCCCACATAGCCTCCTCCTAGTGGTCCTGGTTAATCTCCATTAGCCCTGGAGTCTCTATGTCCATCCATCTTCTTTTTTCATTCTTTAATCAAAAAAGGAAATTTTATGAAATAAGAGATTTCATTGTAATTCCTCAATGCACATATTATACTTCAAAATTTCCCCTATTATCTTTCTTATCACCCTTCCACACACCTCTTTCCATGTTCCACACCCTAATAATCCTTTTACTTTCATGCCCTCTGCCTCAGGGCCAACTCTACATGTGATATTTGTCTTTGTGAGTATGGCTTATGTGCTTAACACAATGATCTCAGGTTCTATCCATTTCCCTACAGAGAAGGTAATCTCATTCTTTCTGGCTATGACTCCTTGTGTGCACAAGCCACATTTTCTTTATCTATTCATCTGTTGGTGGCACCCAGGCTGACTACATGACCTGGCTATTACAAACAGTCTCACAGTAGACATGGGCACGCAAGTATCTCTTTAGTAAGCTGACCTTGATTGTTTGGAGTAGGAACCCAAAAGAGGTATAGCTGGATCATAGTTTTTTTCTGAGGAACTTCCATGTTGATTTCTAAATTGGATAGACTAATTTATATTCACCTCAACAGTGTGTAAGATGGCTTTTTGCCTTGTGTCTTTACTAACATTTGTTGGGTTTTGTTTTCTTGATGATAGGTATTCTGATTGGGGGGAGATGGAATCTCAGTGTCATTTTGATTTGTATTTCCATGATGATTGACAATACTGAGCGTGTTTAATGTATCTAACGGTCAGTTGTATTTTTTGCAGACGATGCCTTCTCTGCTACAGATATCCTGCCATGAACAGCAGTTTGCTTCTCCTACTTTGCCCTTCTGCTCCAACATGCCTTTCTAGAACTCCGTGCTTACATGTGCAGAATTAAGTAGTTTTTCTCATCCAGATCGGCATTCTCATCCTCCTGTCTGTTCACTGTTCATGAACTGTGTCGTGTCTAGTTTTCAAGCTGGTCAGTGTGCCCACAGAGGTCAAAATTAGCATTACTAGTGTTTTGTCCACTCGGTGCAGTATGTAGTAGGAACTCAATTCCCTTGTTAAAAGAATGGGTGACTCAATGAGCAAACACAGTAGAGGAAGGCACTGCATGGGGCTGTAAAGTTTTTAAACAGTGCTCAGTGGTCCTGGAATGACAGGAAAGAGGCGCCATGTTCTGTGGTCACCTGTTGACATTTTCTAGTAAGGAAGAACACTGACACATGCTGAGTGTTAATGAGTGAAGGGGTCCTTACAGATTAAGCAGAACTATTCAGAGGAAGGTGGTGAAGTAGCTCCTAGCTTTCCTCACTGAGGACTGGCTTTTCTATCCACTTTAGTTTTCTCTAGCACTTAAAGTTTCTCCTGTCTCCATCCTTATACTTTCATAGGTGCTTAAGCATTTCCTTTTTAACAAAGAGAACCATCAAGAACCCTCTTATTTCTGTTGAAAGACTATGCCCAAGTGTGTGATGGTCATTGTTCCATCAGGTCCATACCTACACATGGACAAGGAATTGTCACCATTATCTATAAAGTGCTTGCAAACAGGGTAGGGAATCGCATTAAACATTATTGGATAGTTAGGCTCAAAGAACATTGGCTATAGCTCAGAACTATTCTTGGTGACTGTCTTCCATTGCCTCATCTTCCATCAGGCTTCCACTGTGTATGACGGTCTAGCTAACCAGCCTCTTCGCTGCTTCTGGTACTTGCTGAACTCCCTCTCCATCAGGCCCTTTACATAAAACCATGGCGTTTGCTTGGAAGCTTTCTCACTCCCATCCTTATACAACTGATTGCACTTGTCTCTCATTTTACATCAGTTTTTCTTCCCCAGCAAGGTCAGAATCCATCACTGCAGTGCTCAGGACCTCAAGAATTTCTATTTCCAGTGTCCATCATGGCCACACTTTCACTTATTTCTGCATTATTTTTATCCACCGCTAGATTGTAAGTTCCATATTTTATTTTTTCCCATACAAATGTATTCTCAACTTCTACATAGCCCTTGGCTTTAATGAACAAAGGAATGAACAAAAAATCTGAAGTACAACTTCAGCGAACCCAAAGTTCAGAAGTATGTGAAATGAAACCCTGGTTCAGACAGTGACAGGAAAGCCAACAAGGTAAAGGACTTAGTGTGTAGTCAGAATGAGCATTCAGTGACTACCATGGGCCATGGTCACATACTATAGGCAGAAGTTTCTCTCCTGCCTGCCAGTTCCCAAACACCTGGCAGCCACTTCCTAACTAATTAATTCGGGGGCTTAATATTACTTATAAATGCTCAGCTGGTAGCTCAGGCTTATTACTAACTAGCTCTTACACTAAGATTAACCCATAATTTCTATCTATGTTTAGCCACATGGCTTGGTACCTTTTCTCAGAGTGGCATTCTCATCTTGCTTCTTTTGTGTCTGACTCTGCCCTTATTCTTTTCAGAATTCTCCTAGTCTGGTCACCTCATCTATACTCCCTGCCTGGCTACTGGCCAATCAGCATTTTATTAAACCAATTCGAGTGACAAATCTTTACAGTATACAAGAGCATTATCACACAGCACCCAGACATTGGTACACAGTCAAAATGAACTTTCAGTGACTGCCATGGGCCATGGTCACATACATTGCTGTTACTTCTATTAGCTTCAGGTCAGCCTCATCCTGTCTGGATTGATACTTCTCTGGTAGTAGACAGAAACAATGTGTGGGATCACCAGATCAAGATTCAGAAAGACACCAGGCCAGTTTCTACAAATGTTGTTGAATACCTCTTACTTACCCTGTGTTCTAACTTTTAGAGAGAGCCCAGAGGTGGTTCCTCTCTTTCAGGATAACCAGAAGAGAAAGAACTTGTCTTAGTGTGAGGAAGAAATGAAGCAACCCAAGCTGGTGCTGGGCTGAGCTGGCATCCTTTCTCCACCCCTCCATTTGAACAGTGCCTTCTAGTTCATTGTTGTTGCTTCCCTACTGAGTGGGCCGTCAGGTGGGATTGTCCGGAGGAGTTCCTGAAAGTTCTACAGAACCGTTCTCCCCCAGGGTTGTCACTGTAAGGTTTGGTAGCTTATACTTTACTTTGGACTAGAAATAGACCTTTTGCTTGGCACTTTCTTAGTGCATCATGGTGGGGGGAGCACCTAGCAGAAAATACAGCCGTGTGTCAGCAGATGAGACACAGTGCTAGACTCTGGACTATTACAATGAGTCAGATAGGGTTCCTGGCCACACAGATCTTAAACCTCCCCATGTAGTAAGCCAGATGACTTTGTTAAGATCAAACAATCATGAAAAAAAAAATGTAAGATGAAAGAGTCCTGACTGTAATATTAAGAAACAAAAACAAAATCAAGAGCATTATAATATACTATTAACTTGAAGTGGAAATCTAGTGTGATGTGGCAACTTGGAAAGTCTGTGTATTATCAGTCTATGTTGATGGAAATAGGTATGTTATGTGGTTCAAATGAGTTAATAGTCTGGTTATAGTTAGGGCTGGTCAGTCTGCAGCTAGAGTGTTGTGTTTTCTTCTGGACACCACATTTGCCACATTTTAAAGGAACAAATTGGAGGGTTGGTCAGGATAGCAAAGGGTCTGGAAGTCATCATACAGGGGACTGAAGGACCTGGTGATGTTTAGTCTAGGAAATAAAGACTTAGATGGGAGACAGATACTTATTTTCAAAGGTTTGCTATATTGATAAGAGCGTGAGTCAACTCCTGCACTGTCCAGAGAGTACTCCTGGGACAGCAGTGAATGAATGGGTGGAGAGGCTCTTTAGTTCAAAATGAGCAGAAACTGCTCAGCACTTCATATTCTTTCATCCCTTTTGCCTACTCTCCCAGGGGCAAGAACTTTGAAGATTTCTTTTTCTTTCCTAGTGACCTCATACCCCTGCCCCCTCCATGCTGCTGTAACAGAACCAAACTGTAGAGTCTCCTTCTACATGTCCATGATGGGCAATGTTGACAAAAAGCACTAGGATGAACACTTTACAGAAGTGACACTTTAACTGTTAATCAAAGCCTCCTCCAACACGACAGGTGAAGAAACAAAACTTAGATAACCCAGTAGAGGTGTCTGGACTGGCCTTCTGGAATTCTGCTTCTAACTCTATTGTCCTGATCTCTCTGCCTCATTTGCCCCTCCATCACTAAAATACTTATCCCTTGGGGGGGGGAAACAAGTAACATATGGATTGGTGGACTGAAGGAGTAGGGTATTTTCCTAGTAAACCAGGGAGGAGGAAGCCAGCATGTGGGTTCCTGGCTATGTTGAAGACAGTGGGTTAAGTGTATCCCTAGGACCTGGCACCACTTGTCATGGTGCATAGTGAACTGTGCGGAGTGTCTTGGTGAAAAGAAAGCAATGTCCAGCTTCATCCCACAGTCCCTATGGATGGTAGGTCGTTTGTGGTGTTGTTTTTAACTTTCCTATTTCACTGGGGTCTGGTTATTCCACTTTAATCACGTCTTTATTGCTTTCAGCAGGACTAAGCCTTACACAATGAATAAAATAACTGAAAACTTCTTCCACTTGAAAAAAAAAAGAAACAAAAAACAGTTTTGTGACTCACCCCATATAAACCACAACCCAATAAAGCCACGATTAAAGTGGATGTCGACTAAATCTCTCAATGAATGGGGTTTCGCTTTCTGTTTTCACGAGTCATCCGAGTCCTTTGATGTATGTTGGGCCCTCTTGCTCAGGGCTCCCTGTTCTTTCATCACTCTTTCCTTCCACAGATCTCAGGCCTGTGATTGCTCAGCACAACCCTGGCTAACAGGAGGTGGAGGGAAGGCTTCATGGAGCACATGGAGCAAAGTCAGGAAAATGACCCAAGTGAAGGTAAGCCCAGAAGAAGATGATCGGCAAGCTCGTGGCTTTTCCAGCTGGACTGCTTGCCCGTGTTGGCTCCAAGGCTGCTGGAGTAAGTGATCGAAGGCCATTGGGAAGGACTTTTACCCACATTTTTGTCTTCTGGCTCTTGCTCTGGGTAGAACTACTTTGTGAAATTTAAAACAACAGCAGCAACAACAGTGAAACTCCAGTCTCTGAAACAGCATATTTTCCCAGAAATGGGGCTTATGGTCCATGGCACCATTCACCTGCATGTAAACCACAGAGTTAATACATGACTTCTGGCACACACAGGCATGTTTACGTTGATTCTAATGCTATGAGAAACTATTAATGCAGAGTACTCACTGGCCATCTGGTCTGATAAACTTTGGGTGGTTTGAATTCTTTGCAATAATTCTTCAGCAAATCTCCTCTTAGGGCAGTCATAAGGCTCATTTTTATTGTGTCCATGATCTCTTACCCAAAATAGTGATATTTTTATGTACTGGATCAAAGAAAGATTGTGATTATAGCAGGGACCATTATGAAACCAGAAAGGAGCCAACTAAAGAGAGAAGGGGTAGAGTGGGTTATTTTTAAATGGCATGCTTCAAATATGACTGACTGTAAATAAACTGTATATTGCCCTTTGAGGGTAAGAGCCTGAAGTGGAAACACCACATATGGCCATCAGAAGGTCTGGCGTGGGACTTACGAATGTTCCAAGGGACTCTAGATATGGTCTGGCTATGGACTTCTTCGGCTTCAAGCCTCAGAAGACAGACTTTTTCAGAGCACTGGAAACTACTTGTTTTATACATTGAAATGTGGCATATTTTGTTTTTACAGCTATTACTGGTGTCTGTAGAAAGAGTTGTGTAAACTGTCCTGGGTTCAGTGCAAACAACCCTTCTGCAAAGCTGTAGGATGGTCCAAAAGTCATCTGAAAAGGGTGACATTTCATCCGGTTATCTAGAAGATAAATTGAAGAGAGCGACTTGTTCAGAATCATGTAAAGATGGAGAGCTATGCAATGTGTCTGTGGTGATATTCTGTTTGTGACCAAGTCTTTTGCTCCCTCCGAGTAGGACCATGCTTGGTGCTGTGTGGCAGGTTCCTTCTCCTGACCCGCGCTGTTTCCTATAACCCGAGTCTACCTCCAGTTTCCATTTGCTATGAGTTTCTGCTTTGGGGGAACTTGGCTGTCACTCTCACCACCATATTCTTCCTGGTGTGCTATTGATCAGATGGGCCCCGTTCTGATGCCTGCCTTTCCAGGAAGGACAGCAGAGCTGACCTTGGAGGACATGGGCCAGGAGATTTAAGATTAGATTTCCAGGACTGCTACCGAAGTCCAACCTAGACTCTAAGAACAAGGAAAATGAACCTCACCAAAGTTCCTGGGTGAGAATTGAGGACCAGCCCACTGAGAGACCAGGTAGGGTCCCAGGCCTGGCTGTTCAAAGTGTGGGCCCGAGAGCAATGTCATTGGCATCATTGAGAGTGGTGTTTAGAATATAGATGCTCAGCTCCCAGTCCCCACTTGACACATTAGACCTCTGGGTGCTTTAGGTAAACTTAAAATCTCGAGAAGAACATCTCAGAGAACCTGAGGCAAGGTCAAAGTCAGAGTTGGTTGAGGGATTGGATCCCAGTAGGGTTGGGGATGAGAGCAGGTCAGAAGGAAGCAGGGAGAGACATGGGAAGGGGCAGGGGTGATGACTGCCAACACCAGGATATTTGAAGCTGTCTTCACAAGCTGTGGGTATGGAGTATATAGTATGTAGATATATCTAGGGTCTGAATCCTCCAGTCAGTTTCTGAGACTGCAAAAGACAGAGACCCATCTTACTCCTTCATCTGCTCCAGACCTGCCATGACATCCCATAGCTCCAAGACATTCTTTGTTGAACTGAATAGGGTTCCCCAGGAACCCCACTAGTCGTCTATCTTGAGTTTATTGTCATAGAGAGTCACTCACCTTTGATTCTGTATTTCCCTGGGGAATCTCCTGGTGAAATAACAATGCTTGGGTGTTTTCTCTAGCACAAGTCAGAGCCAAACAAAATGCCCTACCGGGTCACAGAAGATCTGGCACCACGTCCCCTGAGAGTTCAGGCAGTGCCCCAAAAGAATTCATGAGAGTTTATCTGCTAATGTGCAATTTGTGCAGAAAAGCCAATGAACCTGCCAGCTCCCATGATGGTTGTCTGAAAAGCCAGTGCCCAGATGCCAAATTCAGAGGTGTGCTTTGTATTTGGAGAGACAGAATGGCCAGCCACCTCCGGCCTTCAGGAGCGGGCTCCGTGCACAGCATCCTCCAACTGGCAAGAGTTAACGCTAAGGTGCAGCTGCAGGAATGTGAAGCTGGAGAGCTAGCTCGGGGAATTGCTATTGCAATCAGAGGACAGCCCAAGTCAGAGTTCCAAAGCCCTTTGAAGGGATGCCAGCTCGGACACATGTTTCCAATTATCATATGCAATCTCGAGGCAGTGTGCAAGCTGCACTTTCATTATGTCAAAGCGAAAGGAAGGGTGAGGGTGAGATCAAGTGGGGAGAGGCCGCCAGGCTGGAGACGGAGCTTTGCTGTGGCACCAAATGGTAGCCGGGCGCAGAGTGAGACTCCAACGTAAGGCCGTCCGGGAGCCCGAGGTGTGTGGCACCCACTCTGAGAGCCTTTGTTTTCTTTCTTCATTCTGAGGATGGAGGAGATCCCAGCTGACACAACCACAGGAGGCCATGTCTCTCGGAAACCTGGCCATCCCTTTGGTATTGAGTCTGACCACAGATAAGGTCCTGTGGAAACCTCACAGGGACATCCACTGTGTCCGGCCACAGGGTTTCAGGTTATTTCTTAAATTTCTCCGAAGTTCGTATTTCCACCAAAAGTTGGTTCCTTTGCTCGATGTAACTCAGGAGGCAAGAGAATAGACAGCTCCTTCTCCTCTCCAGGGCTGGCTGTTCCTAGGCTGAGTTCCTAGGCTGAGTTTTGCCTCTTTCTCATTGGGAACCAAGTCCTCGCCCAGGAGACCATTGCCCTCAAGTTTGTTTTCCAAACACAGACCTAGAGATTTTCCTCAGAGAAGTCTCCCAGGCATCCCCCTTCCACACCATTGCCTCTTAGGACGTGCTCATCATTTGGAACGGCTATTTGACTGGTCCATGTGTTACTCTGTGTTTTTAAGTAAGTTTGTAGAGGCATGGGGGGGGGCTAGAATGTGTACTTTCTGGCTTCTTAACTCTCCAAAGTTATTTATGCATGCATACTCACATATTTACAAATACATTTTGTGTATAGCTGTATCTTTATATATTATATTTACATATGTACATGTATACACCTGTAGCTGTGCGTTTTTACCTGTTTTGTATACAATAATCGGTGCTGGACTAAGTGTTTCATAAGACAACACAGAGTTTCCATTGCCACCCTCATTTCGCATGTAAGAGAAGTGACGTTTAGAGCAAGGAGGAGCTTGCCAGTGCCATTCACCCAAGCTAATGGTGAAGCCAGGCTCAGACTCTGACAGTCTGGTCACAATCCTCATAGCATCTCCTTCTGAAAGCCACTCAGCTGTCTCCCGTGCTGTGTACCCAGGAAATGTCACTCGGACTATTATTCCATGTTTTGCTGACACAGGGGCATGTAAGGAAGAGGAGAGACTGTCGGATAGGCAGCTGTGAAGAAAAAGACAAGGACTAAGTCATGCCTTACCTGCCTTGCGACACTGCTTAAGCAGACACTTGCCTGCTGCCTGCAAGATTGGCTCCTGGTGTGGAAGAGAGGCAGCTGGACCACATCCCAACACCAGGAAGAAGGCCTGGGTTAGAGGGGTCTCCTCAGGTCACTGCTGTGATTAAGTCTACCCAGCTTTGGCCCCTGGTCCCCACAAGCCTCTTCTGCAAGCCCAGAAGAACTTTGGGGAGGTCAGAGATTTTTATTTGGCAAACCAAGTGAAATGCAGCAAAACACACTCTGCATGCTTGACACGTGGAAACTCTAGGAGCCAGTGGTTGACAAATGTACCAGCCTTGACGAGTAAACATCCCAGAGAAGGCAGAGCTGGATGCAAGCCTTCCTGGCTTCATCAGGTGGTTATTTTAGCTTCAGAGCCTGGAGGCTAGCTCATAGCTAATCCGTACAAGGGGTTGAGTCCTGGGCCTGGTACACAGTGAGCAAGCTCTCAGTAGGTTCTAAGAGGCACTATTAGTACCACTCACTATTACTAGTTGGAAGAAACCAACCATATAAGTTCAGCACTGGTAGCTGATGAACTTACCTGCCTCATGGAAAACCATTCCACCATATTCTAAGGGCCTTCTAGTGTTCAGATGACTCTAGTTTTCAAAACTAGAATTTGTTACACATTTCTTAAATGCTAGTCCTTATCATGCATTTATGTACATACATACAAGCATATATATAATCTTAGTTATTTCTAGACTTTCTGAGAACTTAACACACAGACTCTGGAACTTCTGGAGCCTACGTGATCTCCACGAACCTAGATTCAGGTAGGATCTGCTGAGGGAACTGCCATTCTGCTCCTATCCTTCTGAGCCCAGCTGTACACATCTGTATGCCATGATGCCCACCGAGAAGAGGGCGTCTCTCCCCATCTGTGCACCCTCCAGTAAACAAACATCCAGTGAGCCCTGGCATGGTTCTTCCTCTCCTAAGTCAGCACAGGGTTGCTCACACCTACGGCTTCTGACCCTTGCCTGGGACTTACCTGGTTTCCTGGCTTTGCTTCATGCTCGCAGCCCTGAGATTATTTTCATTTCATAGCTGCCCGGCTTAAGAGGTGCTGTGCCTTGCCAGCATTACAGATGGGACTGAGGGAGTCAGCTCTTGAACTCAACTCTGCTGCCATCATCCCAGAACTTGTCCCATGTGGGGATGTGTGTGCTTCCTCTCCACCATGGGCAGCTGATGACTTTGACTGTGTGGCCCAGTGCCTCCCACTGTTCTGTTCCTACCTTTGGTAGGAAGACTATGAGGTCAATGCTGAGGTAGACCTATGAATTCCAGATAGCCCATGCTTCCCCTTAGTTCTGCTTTTCTTGTCTATTTCTTTCTTCTCTCCCCAGAGTTAGGCCAGGCATCCCAGATGTGGCAGAACCTGCCCTCTATCCTCTACTGCAGGACTGAGGTAAGAATTCCCCTGCAGTACTAAAAATTTTGGGCCCACGCCTGTGGTCCATAGGAACAAACCTAGCCATTTGGAGGTGCTGAAAACCTGTGACTATCCCTGCCTTCTGTTAGGAGTGCAGCCACCTTTGGAAGAGGCTGGGGGTGGGGGAGAAGACCAAGGGACAAACTGGGACTCTAAGCAGAATCCGACCACCCGGTGATGTCTGTCAGCTCCTGGAACCAGGCAAGGTGTCGAAAAAGGATCCTGGAGAGAGACTAGGCTGGGGAACAGTGGGTTTGTGCTAGTTTTCTGTGGCAGGTTAGAGGATGCCTTCAGGTGGAAGAAGCTGCCCAAGAGAAGAGGGAAACGGAGGTAGAAAAGCCATGGGAAGAAATGGAGGGAAGAACATGGGATGGGCCACTGCTTCTCTGGGAACACGATAGGAGATTTGGAGTTGCCTTTTCCTCATGCTCAAGTGGTTGGGACCCTGGCCATGCAGTGACCTCTCGGGGAAAGCCAAAATAGACTGCTGGAACTCCACAGAGGAGAAGTGTTCAAGCTGTGGCAAGGCCCGGGCCTGGGTTGGGTCTGCCCTGCTTACCCTGTTCAGCCAAACTGACAGGCCCTCGTGCTGTGTGAAAACACTGCTTCCACATCAGGACTCCAGTGTTTACCTCAAGCACGGTTTGCCTTGAGGGGAACAGAGGTGCAGTAGGAGCAGGAGGCCTAGATCTACCAATACTGTAGAACTTCTTTCGTGGAAATGGGGTGATCTTAACTCGTTTTCACTGGAGATTCAGATGCCAAGTTAGCTCTGTAAGCAGGCCAGGGGAGCCAATGGCATTCTTCAGATACCCCAGAGAATCTGTCAGCACTGGGCACAGATCTCAAGGGGTGGCTTTGCTGGTGTAGCCACTCGGAGGCATGGCTGCTCTGCCTAGAAGCTTCCAGAATGTCTCCCTCATCATCACTCTCCTCGTGTCCAGCACTTAACAGGTCTGCCTGGCCCGAAGAGAAAGGCCTTTATAATCTCTCTGTTCATGAGAGGGTCCTGGAACTCCCGAGGCCATGGAACTGGAACCCTGCAAAACCCACAGACACACAGGCCAGTGGGAGGGCTCCCTTTATCTGACAGAGCATCTCAGCACGGAATGTTCTGGTTAGTGTTTCTTGAACATGAATCTTTATTCCAATTGCAGTAGCTGCGATAGGGGAAAATCCAGCATATTTCATCCCGCTTTTACCCTGATCAAGTGGTTCTCGCTCCAAAGCTCTCTGAGTTTCCAATACGCCCTAGTTGAATGAGGGTGGGGGTGGGGCAGGGCAGTGACGGTTGTGGAGGAAATGAATGTAACCGGTTCCCTTTTTAGCCAATGCACACTTTGGGATACACACACACACACACACACACACACACACACACACTGATATATATATATATATATATCAGCAGAGTAAGTATTGTTACCCTTGGAGGAGCGGCATGGTTAAAAGTCTCTGTGTGATGTTTCCTATTCTAGGGACAGAATTGTGGCTTGAGGTAAACAACAACAACAACAATAAAAAAACAAGCTGAAGGAGAAGGTGACGACTTAGTGTTGCTAGAGTTTTCCTGCCTTGCCCACAGTCAGCACAAATCTTTGTCACCCGCCAGTCCCACAGCTGGAATGGCTACCCACTACAACTTAGAGCTAGGCCACACCCTGCTCCACAGAGGATTCTGCAGCCTCTCTGTTACCTTTACTGCTCTTGAGACAGTGGTCACAAGCACATTAAAAAAAAAAATTATGCCTTCCCAAAAACTACCCAGGGCACTGGCTGTCTTGGAGGCAAGGGCTTTGGTAGAGGATAGACAGCACACACAGATACACAGACACAGACACACACAGACACACAGACACACACACAGACACACACACAGACACACACACAGACACACACACACACACACACACACACCAAATCCATTGCATCTCTTTCTGTCTTTCTGTTTCCTTTCCTGTTGGGAGGAGCAGGAAACACCTGTGCCCACCTGTCTTGACCTCTCTCCCCTCCATCTTCCTGGATTTTTTAGTCTTACTACATTTGTCTTTATCTGTTCTATCCCAACTCTCGTCTCTATAGGTCTTGTGGTCCCAGCCAGCTCTGGTCACTTGTGGAAAACATCTCAGTCAGAATGAAAATTTTTTACAAGTTCATTTCTGACTGGTCCCTGGCTTTCTAGCTGGAAGCAGATGCCGGGGTGCTGGGGTCACTGACAGATGCTGCCGGAGCTGTTCGTGGGGACCAGGAGTTTGGAAGCCCTACTGTTTTCTTGGGGTAGGGATGCCTTTCTGCAGGGAGCCACAGGGGAAGAGAGGAGAAACAGCCACCATGCTATGGTAATCTTAACATGAAATCAGATCTGCCAAGTCAGGCCTCAGGAGATGATTTTGTTACAGCTCCTTCAGACTGCCCACCTGACAGAAAGCAGCCGGAAGGCCTTCTGAGAAGCCTCCACTTACCCCCACAGGGAGTTCCCAGTAGCCTCCAAAAACTAGCCTGGGTCTCTGAGAGGTGGGAGGCCGCCTGTGCACATAGCAACCTGCTTTCTTACCAGTCTCAAATACCCTCCCTCCTCAAGTGAGGCAATCAAGGTTCATGGATCCATGAGCAGATAATCCAAGGATTTGGCAGACTTGGCTCTGGAATGTAGAGTAGAGCCTGCAGGCTGACTCCCCTTGCTAATCATGTCTGAAACCAGTTAGCCGGCCCTAGAGCGGCGCTGGCTGGGAATGAGGGTTACAAATGGGCTTTGGAACCAGGAGAGGCTGGGGACAGATCATTCTGCACTCTCCCAAAACATGTGGGTCTTCTTACCGAGAAAAAGGACTCAAGTGCGGTTACACAGAATGCTTTGAAAATTTAATAAATAATGACTTTTAAAATTGTATAAACGATAAATTACCATGCAGTCCTTATAATTTAAAATAATTTACAGGCTGAGGTAGGGAGGGGCCCAGGAGGGTGTGGAGGGGGCAGGTGGGGAAGGGGGCTGCCGGCAGGTCAGCCTCTTCTTGCAGCCTTCCTGCTCAGCACACACACACAGGCTGTGTCTATCCGGATGAACCTCCAGGCAGCCTGCTTGTCGTCTGTCGTCAAGGCCTTGACAAAGGTGTGGGTTGTGGTGCAGTACGAGTTCCAGTGCTTGGAGTCAATGCCCCGGCATCCACTCTCAACGGGGTTGGGCGCTCGGCACTTGGTCTCAAAAAAGTACTGTTTGAATACACTGTTGTTAATGTTCACCTCGCCCAGCACCGTCACCTCCTTGCCCTTGATGTCCGTGGCTGTGGTCTTATCCCCAACCCACACACTGACGCTATCACACACTGAGAACTCCCCCATGTGGAAGACGGGGTGGGTGGAGGAGCGCTTGCTCCTGTGAGTCCTGTTGAAGGAGATTGTACCATGGGCCTGGAAGTCCAGATCCAGAGTGTCCGAAGAGGTGGGTGGGGGCTGGGTGCTAAAGAGCACACGGGGCGAGCGGAGCCTCCGCTTCTTAAACAGTCTGGGGTCCACAGTGATGTTGCGGGTCTGCCCTGCCACGCGGGCGGCTATTGGTGCCCCAGGGGCGCTGCGGGCTCTGCGGAGGGCTGTGTCAAGGGAATGCTGAAGTTTAGTCCAGTGGGCTTGGGGGACGGAGTCTCCTTCTGGGACATTGCTCTCTGTGTATGGTTCTGCCTGCACGCCGATCAAAAAAGCTGTGATCAGAGTGTAGAACAACATGGACATTACGCTATGCACCTGGAACGACAAAGACAGATAGGTTACTCAGGAGAGCTGTGCTAAGCATTGTCAGGGTCCGGCTCCCTCACAGGGGCCCTCCCGAGAGGATGCCAGGAGGCTGCGCTGGTGGGCTACGGGTGAGGAGATCCTGGACACGTAAGTGCGGCACTTAGGAGAGTGATGTGTGCTGGCAACAATCACATTGGCATGGCTTGCATTAACTAGAGCAGTCTGCGTGGTGGTTGTTCTGTTCTGGGAAGCAACATGACCCTTGAAATCCTGCCTAGGAAGTTGGGGTCTCCCTCACAGAGTCCTTTGGGCTCCCTGACTGCCAGCTTGGAGGGTGGTAGTGCCTGCACCCTGAATGGCATTCCCTTGGGAAGGTTCTGGAAGCGCTGCAGGGAACATGTCCCAAAGCCCCGTCACTAAATTTCTTCCTTCACACAGCAGCGCTGAGCCTGGAGACTAGGAGTTCTTCCACAAAGCACCACCCTTACTGAAGTCTCTGAGGGTTAGGATGGGTAGGAGCTGCCATCCTTCTTTCACATATAAGGAAGCCATCCACAGGGAATCATGCCAGAAGCTAGCCCAGAGGGCAGCTCCAAAACATCCCTTACCGAGCCAGTCTGTGTTTCCTCCCTCCTCCCTCCTTTATCTCTTCCATTTTTAAAAGCAATTCCTTTCTTCTTAATGCTTGCTTGTAGGTGAGCGGCAGAGACTGAACACCAGGCTCCGTCGGGCTCACCCTGAGCAGCACTAGAGTCAACTCTGCCCCTGGGGACCATTGTCTTCCCATACTGAACACCAATTCACATCTGCAGAGGTGCCTCAAAGGCCACACACATCCCAGGTGAAGCTCCTCCAGCTCTCGGTTGGCTCAGGACTCTCCTGTACAGTGTTTCCTGTTCTCTCATCTTCCTGCACTGAGGGATCATTTTGCTGCCCCCCTCCTCCTCTATAGTTTCAGCCTAGTTTGTATATTTCCTACCCCTTGACGCTTTCTCTGATAACTCTAGCATAAATGTTCCCTCTGTCTGTCTGTCCGTCTCTGTCTCTCTATGTGGGTATGTGTGTGTATGCATGTGTCTGCATGCATGTATGTGTGTGTATTCTTTCCTGCTAAATCTATATAATGAACAAATAGCCTTAGGATTGAGAAAACCTTGGACATCCAGCCCAAATACTTGTTAGCAGAAAAAAAGCCATTTAATCTACTGCAGCTTGGTTTCCTTGTGGGCAGTAAACCCTCTTCACCAGGGTGAATATTTAGATTACGTGTGTGTTGATTCTGAGTTATTGTTGTCTCTTAAGACAAGGACTTTCTCTTTTTTAGCTCTGCTGCTGGCTGTTCTCTCTCTGAGCACCTTCCATGCCTGGGCTTTCATAGAACAGTGTTCTGTCTCTCAGACTTCTCTAAAACATGTATCTGGGCCTGTCCACTTCCGGCTGTGTGGTCTTAGAAGGCAGAGCCATGTCCAACCCACTTGGGTGGAAGGTCCTCCATCACTATGTGAACATCTTTCTAGTCTTTCATAGCAGACTGTATTACCTTTACCTGGTGATGTGGGTATTCATTCCCACATCTGTCTCCCTCCCTGGTGGTGCTTTAGAAGTCAGGTGACTTCCATTTCAATCACTGCATGGACATGCACAATGTCTGGGATGTTACAGTTTCTCAAGAAATACGAGAATGAGGAAAATATTGAATGGAGAGGTGTCCGAGAAGCCCAGCCTTTTGTTTGCTTTCCACTATAGACATGGGTCCTTTTGACTGTGCCCAAGGCTACACGCTGCCTTCCAATCAGCACCCGGCCAGTGAATTCCATACAGTGCTGTTCTTCTTGGTGGGATCCAGGAAGGAAACAACCGCATTCTTTTCTCTCGGCTTCCTTTGAAGAGTGTTTGGTCGCTCCACTTCTCCAGCCATCCGTGCAGAGGATGAGGCGCTCTACCTGAGCTTTGGATTCCCCTACCAGATCTGATGGCTAAAGGTCTTGCTGACGATTGTCTTGCCAGCTCTGAGAAGATTGATGGTTCTTTTGGCAGCCAATCCAGCCTTTTATGTTTGTTCCTCTTCCTGCTTCGCTCTTTCTTCGCGGTACACATTATCTTTCATCAGGTGAATTAAGGCAGAAGACACAGAACTGAAACCCAGAGTTTTATACCCAAATTGGTAACACCTGTTAGAACTGGATCGGGAACTGAGGAAAAGTTGACTGGGGTTTAGGGTTTCAATAGAAATAAAGCCGGCCTCGCTCTATGGTTTCCATGGTCTCCTTCCACAGGCTTTGTTGGGGAAGCTCACCATCTCCGGAGGAGGCTGCTGATGCCCCATAGCTACATCCCTAGCCAAGCTGTCCCTCGGAGCACTCTCTGGACCCTCAACTTGCCGACAGGACCTCTCCATGGATGTTGGCAGTCTCAGTGCAAGACATCACTGAGCAAAATCTTCATGCTCAACCCCACCACCAACCCATCTTTGTCTTCTGTGTCAGTGGTAGCCGCCCAATTGTGGACCACTTGGTGTCTTCCAAATTAGTTCCACACTCACTGTCTCTACTGCTCCTGGTTCCCGCTCTCCTCAATGGCATCTTCACATTTTGCTTGTCTATTACTAGGCCCATTATGCCTTCCTCTGCCAGCTGCAAACCTCAGCTCACCCTGGACTCTGTTCCCAGCCCTTCACCGAGTCTTCGGAGTAATCTCTGAGTTCTGTGGGAGCAGCCGTCCTCAAAGCTGTAACTTCCTCTCCGGTCTCACTTCCGTGTCCCTGGTTCGGGTCGTGGGGCCTCCGACCTGATGTTCTGGACCTTCATCTCTATTATTCCAGTGCCCTGACTTCCCTATTCAGGTTCTTAATGCATTGCTCTGGCCCCGGGGCCTTGGTCAAAGGAGCCAGGGGGGAGCCCTAGTTTATGGATCCGGAATGGATAGCTCAGCCAGGCAACAGCCCCACCTCCTCCAATGACCTCACTCTCTTCATTCCAGGCACAAGAGCTCCTGCCTGCCCTGTGCTTAGCCACCCTTGCCCTGGCTTTGGGATCTTCCCTCCAGCACCTCCTGCACCCCCTTGCCCCTTTATGCTCTCCCTATCTCCTGTCAGAATCCATCCTGTTGTCTCCCAATATACCAACCTCAGTGGCATCGCTCCGATGGCACCCGACTCTAGGCAGAAACCCCTCCCTGGTACACCTGTCCTGTGGCAGGTACACCTGTCCTGTGGCAGGTACACCTGTCCTGTGGCAGGTACACCTGTCCTGTGGCAGGTACACCTGTCCTGTGGCAGGTACCCCTGTCCTGTGTGGTCTCTTACGCTCTCTGACGGAGGGAGAGCTCCCACAGACACCTGTCCTGCGGCAGGTGTGGTCTCTTACACTCTCTGGTGGAGGGAGAGCTCCCACAGACACCTGTCCTGCGGCAGGTGTGGTCTCTACGCTCTCTGACGGAGGGAGAGCTCCCACAGACACCTGTCCTGCGGCAGGTGTGGTCTCTACGCTCTCTGATGGAGGGAGAGCTCCCACAGACACCTGTCCTGCGGCAGGTGTGGTCTCTATGCTCTCTGATGGAGGGAGAGCTCCCACAGACACCTGTCCTGCGACAGGTGTGGTCTCTTACGCTGACGGAGGGAGAGCTCCCACAGACACCTGTCCTGCGGCAGGTGTGGTCTCTATGCTCTCTGATGGAGGGAGAGCTCCCACAGACACCTGTCCTGCGGCAGGTGTGGTCTCTACGCTCTCTGGCGGAGGGAGAGCTCCCACAGACACCTGTCCTGCGGCAGGTGTGGTCTCTACGCTCTCTGGCGGAGGGAGAGCTCCCACAGACACCTGTCCTGCGGCAGGTGTGTTCTCTTACGCTCTCTGGCGGAGGGAGAGCTCCCACAGACACCTGTCCTGCGGCAGGTGTGGTCTCTACGCTCTCTGGCGGAGGGAGAGCTCCCACAGACACCTGTCCTGCGGCAGGTGTGGTCTCTACGCTCTCTGACGGAGGGAGAGCTCCCACAGACACCTGTCCTGCGGCAGGTGTGGTCTCTACGCTCTCTGACGGAGGGAGAGCTCCCACAGACACCTGTCCTGCGGCAGGTGTGTTCTCTTATGCTCTCTGGCCGAGGGAGAGCTCCCACAGACACCTGTCCTGCGGCAGGTGTGGTCTCTACGCTCTCTGACGGAGGGAGAGCTCCCACAGACACCTGTCCTGCGGCAGGTGTGGTCTCTGACACTCTCTGACGGAGGGAGAGCTCCCACAGACACCTGTCCTGCGGCAGGTGTGGTCTCTGACGCTCTCTGACGGAGGGAGAGCTCCCACAGACACCTGTCCTGCGGCAGGTGTGGTCTCTTACGCTGACGGAGGGAGAGCTCCCACAGACACCTGTCCTATGGCAGGTGTGGTCTCTTACGCTCTCTGACGGAGGGAGAGCTCCCACAGACACCTGTCCTATGGCAGGTGTGGTCTCTTATGCTCTCTGACGGAGGGAGAGCTCCCACAGACACCTGTCCTGTGGCAGGTGTGGTCTCTACGCTCTCTGACGGAGGGAGAGCTCCCACAGACACCTGTCCTGTGGCAGGTGTGGTCTCTTACGCTCTGTGGCAGAGGGAGAGCTCCCACAGACAAACTGTCCACTTACTCCTGTTGCTCGTGGCACCTCCACCTCCGGGAACCACCTCGTGTGGGGATGCCTCTTTCCTTCTGAGTTCCTTGACTTCCCCACCTGAGTGTGGACGTTTAAGGTGTCTCTAAATTCTGACTTTGATATTTTAAGGAATTGTTAAGTCTTCGACTCTGTATAGCACGTGCTCATTCCACAGAACAACTCCACAATGTTCTAAAAGTCTAATGCTATCTGTGCATTTGCTGTTGGGTCAACCCGCGGTCCCCACGGTCATTCAATGGCAATAGTGATCTGCATCATGGATGGACAGTTCATTAAGAGTTGAAAATGTCTCAAACAGATCTCTTCAGTGTTTGGTTAAAATCTAATTGGGGGGAAACCATATTGTTTACTCATAATGATGTGTTCCTATAATCTTTAAAAATTATTAGAAAAGTTTTATAGTCATCAGAACATATAGCAAAAAGAGAGACACGATCCACACTGTTTCCCATTCCACTGACACAATGCATGGTGTAGGAAAGAGCATCCTCTCCTTGGATGAAGTGAGCCAGGGAGGAGTTGGTTTACTTATAAATTTTAAAGCCTGCATCCTGAGCAGGTGACAGCCTTCCATGTAGTGTCACAGCACATGTCTAAGTGAGACATTTAGCTGAGGAGAGCAGCTAGGGCTCATGTGAAGGAACATGTCCATTTCAGGCGTGAATCTTCATTTTGTTATGCTCCTATCTATAAGGGAAAGGAAGTGCCTGGGAAAGAGGGGACCACCCTCAGCATGGCTTTGACAAAGCAGCCTCCACCAGGACCCTCTCCCTGGCTTGCGGAATTGTCTATGGATCACCAACATTCACCTCCATAGTAGGAGATGTTTCTATACCGGGTGAATGATCTTTACACATGTCTGGCCCTACTTGACGAGCTGATAAAGATGCCAGACAGAGCTTAAGAATTGATCCTAACTAGTCCTTGTCTCCAGTTGCCAGGAGGCCTCCCAGCCAGGCCTGCAGAGGCATGTGACAGAGGGGAGCAAGGTAAATCTGTCTTAGAGAGAGGCGTCAAGAGCTATTCACAGTTCCTGGGCAAGAGATCAGATCTGTGAACCCGGATCACTAATTGTTGGCCAGAAAGGAAATTCTTGTGACCAGAGAAATCCTGCCTCCTCCATCTCACTGGCTACCCTCTGACAGGGGGTTCAAGGGGTCACTTCTTGCTTTATACTTGGCCTCTGCCCTAAATGTAAATTGGCTGCTGTATTCCATTTTAAAACTTAGGAACTCCCAGCTGTTGGAGCCTGCGTGGGGTCTAAGAATTCTGTGGCTCCTTAACACCCGAGGGAGGGATCTCTGAGGTGTCCTGGGATGAACACAGATGAGCAGTAATGGAACAGAGTCCAGCACCTCGGCTGGCATGGCCCACACAGCACTCATGAGGAGGAAGCCCAGCTCTGAAGTGACATCAGAGACTGAATCCCAGGCTGTCAAACTTCCAGGCATCAGAGGCACCTGGAGGTCTGTTAAGCTGGGTAGCTTTTTCTACTTGTAGAATTGTTGATTCTCTAGGCTTAGGATTCTCTAGGCTTAGGGGTGGAGGAAACATGTCGGGCAAGTGAGAGATGACACTGATGTTGCTGATCTGGGGGACACGTTTTTAGTTACAAGACTAGAGGCTGAATGTTCGGGGTGATGTGGCTAGTATGTGTCAGGATCACCCTGCTGCTCAGCCTTTGCATCTTTTTGAGGAGGGAGGGAGGCTTGAGGCAGCCTGCACTCTGTGATTGATAGTGCATCCTGAGACACGCATACTCTCTCCAGCATCCAAAGGAAATTCTCAGATTATGAGTTCTGCCTCCAAGGTACCACAAATCTGGACACAAGGGAACACACTGATGTTTGACTGCTTTCATGTCTGGCACCTCAGGTTTCCGAGTGTCATGCAGCTATCTATGAGCCTGATCCAAGTATGTCTTTATCAAAAAGTGCATAAGATGGCCAAGATGGTGACATGTGGCCAGAGAGCTCTAGAAGGTTCTAGACCCTGTGATTAGCTGGCATTCTCCGGGACAGGTGTGTAAGCTATGGTCATGGGAAGAGAATGTGCTGGTCTGAGTTCCAGAGTCACATCTTATGTCTCAGCAGTCATCACAACCACCCGGGAGTGGAGCTGTGCTCATCCCATTTTATAACTGAAGGAACAGAAGACATGGAGATTACATCACTTGGTCTTGGACACCTGGTAAAGTAGTACTTAGAGCCAGGCCTGCCAGTGTCCAGACACAGAACTCTTCTCTACTCTTCCATTTAGGCACAAAGAGTGACCATAGACTTTCTGCCTTACAAGGTCACCTGCTCAGACTGCTCTGGGGGAGTGTGTGGAGTGTCTGTCTGATGTTGTCTGTCTACTCAGGGGCTTGTGTTATGTGACTATAATGTGTCCCCAGAAGTTGCAGAGCAAGAGGACTTCTGTGAACAAGCCCCATCTGCCACAAAGAGCAGTAGCTCTTACTGTCCCATCAGGTCTGACTCCCCTTCCACAACCTGCTCAGCCTTTCCAGCTCCCGGGGAGCTCCCAAGCCTCGCAACCGCAGAGCTAGAAGCCCCAAGAAGGCAGCTGTCCCACAGGCACTTACCTCAGAGTGGCCAGGATAGAAAGCTGCGTCCTTGGCAAAGCCTTTATTGGGCCCAGACACTGAGGTGAGCTTGGGTCCAGCATGCCATCCAGCCCCCTGGACTGCACGACCACAGGCCAGAACTCTGTGGGGGAGAGCGGACATTACACAAGGGTTACCATGTTCCCTAGCACATGGGTAGACTCCGGAGCCCTAGACAGAGGGGAAGGAATGTCCCAACAGGGCAAGCCCTACATCCACAATTCCAGTATTTTAGCAACACCGGGGCCCAAGAAGGAGCAAGAGTCCAGTTGCCAAGATTTCCAGGGCTCTGGGCATTTACAGCTCTGGGCTTGCATGACTCGGGTCTTTCATAGCTCTGGGCTTGCATGGCCCAGGTCTTACATAGCTCTGGTCTTTCATGTCCCAGGTCTTGCATAGCTCTGGTCTTGCATGGCCTAGGTCTTGCAGGACCCTGCAGTGGTCCTTGCCTTTACTAGTTTCAACTTGGTCACAGTCCACAGTGGGACTGCACCCAGTGTAGTGGCTTCCAGATCCATACTGGAGTTCTGCTCCAGTGATGCCTATACTAAAATGAAAATCATTGTGCACACTGCCCAGGCACAGATGTAGTAAACCCAACTCCATCCAGCCTTGGTGATGCAATATTACAAATGCAAAAGTCCCGGCAATTCAAACAAGCCAGTTCTGTGATGGAAATACAAGATAAGCAGTGGGAACGGGACAAACTGACCACTTGACACATCACTCAGATCTCTCATGGAGACACATACGTCAGAGGTCTTGGGGCACTGTGCTACAAGTCAAATTTCAGAAATCAGAAGCTATGGCAATACACATTGAGAAAAAAATATTATGCTTTAACTTGTAGCTTCTAGAGCCGTTGTTTTCTTCTCACTTCTGTATATGCAGGTGCTTCATTCATTCATTCATTCATTCATTCATTCATTCATTTCCTGAGTATCTACTATGTGACAAATGCTATTCTTGGTGCTGGAGGCACAGCAGTAAATAAAACAGGCAAGTTCTTGACCTCTCTTGTGGACTTCATAGTCTAGTATAAATAAATGACTTTCAACTCTGTTCATGCCATGAAGAGAACAGGTATGGTGTGATGAGAGAGACAGGAGAATAAGAAGTCATGTAGACAGCGTGCTCAGTGAAGAGTTCCTTGAGGAAGCCGCCCCCGGGTTCACAACAAGGCATGGAGGACAAGTTGGAAGCTGCTCTTGGGTTCACAACAAGGCATGGAGGACAGAGCATTCCCGGTAAGAGTAAATGCCAAAGCCTTAGAGATAAGTCAAAGCGACTGAGCGTGAAGGAAGAGACCTGGGAGGTGAGCTGGGGAGCTAGAACAATCCGGGCCTTGAGGGATGAAGCCGGGATACAGCTGCATCCCTGGGGCCGACAGGAGGAAGGGAGTGGGGCTTCCAGCAGGACAGTGGCGTGGCAATTCTGAAGGATGAGTGGCTGAATGACTAAGTCTATGAAGAAAGTTTGTACAGAAAGTTCAAGAATTGCACGTTTGTCCTTTTTGTCTGTGCTTTTTCCAGTCCCACAAACCCTTTGTCCAGCCATGCCCCCACCATCGCTGCCTTCTGACTGTGGCAGCAGATGTCACAGAACGGTCCCCGAAGCCAAATACCTGGTGGGGAAGAGGGGCCTGAAGAGCAGTGGGGGTGGAGGGGCCCTGGAGTGGCTTCTGCATGGCTGGGAAGCATCTTTCTGGGATGTTTCCGTCCCTCTTCCTTCCCCACCCTGCTCAACAGGCTCCTTTTGTGTCTCAAAAACTAACAGAAAACCGGATACACAATTGAGAATTCAGGCATGGAGAAAACCTGACTGTAATGATCTTCAAACAGTGAGATTCTGTGACAGACAACATCTTGATGCGCTCCAGGGTTGAGCTTAGTCTGGAGGAGGGACAGTGGCATGTGCTCTGGGCTTAGGGGGCGCGTGTTACTGGTCTCATCACTCAGAGGGGAGTTCATCTGTTCCACAAGCCCTTCTGCCGGGGCCTTGGCTGAACTGCACAGCGTGCAGGGTTGGAAGCCACAGACCCGTGTCCTGACCCAAGTCTCTCCAACTCTAGGGTAAGACATCACTCCGAGCGTCTGCTTTTCACCTAAAGGAAAAGTTGCTGGAACAGGTGATAACTCAGGTGGCTCTGATTTTAGTCCTCTGTAATTCTAGGACAGTACGAATGAGCAGCGCTTTTTCCTACCCTTACACTGCAGTTCATTAATCTCATCTGTTAAACACTGACATTTCAGGCCCTGTGGCAGACACGGTGGAAGGTGCGAGGGACAGGGAGAGAAGTAAGACACAATATTTCCTAGAGGGGTGGAAGGGTTCACACAAGCTAAGTATTTAAATTAGTGTGACGATCCCGGTGTATATTACTCATGAAAGGGAAGCACAGTGGACCCAGGAACCTCTTTTGTCCCTTCAGGCTAGTCAGAGTGACAGGCTCATGAAGGAGGTAACACCTGAGCAGGATTCTTAAGAAGGAACAGGTGTGTGCATATTGCAGAAGAATGGAGAGAAAAACCACTACCCAGCCTTTGAGCTCAAGAGCTGGCTGGAGGTCTAACCAAGGTCAGAGTGTTGGGGAGAGCGAAAAGAGGATGTGACAGGCCTTTATGTCAGCAGAGGACGGTGAGTTTGGTGATCTCATTGCTGTGGCCTGCGCGCTTGCTGCCCACAACACACAACAAACTTTTGCTTTTAATCCACGGAACAACCAGAGAAGGAAAAGCGACTCTGTGTAATTATTCTGGATATTCCTCCATTGGATGCCTTCTCATCTAAGCGATTGGAGTGAGAGAGGCTGATGATCTAAATTGTATTTCTTCCACAGCTTCTCAGACTTGCCATCTTGGGGGACGGAGTACACACAACCACAAGTTTCCCAGCCATATATCCACAGGCGCTTGCCCAGGTAACACCAGTCTCCTGCCCATCCCACCCTGGTGCCTAATGGCTCTCTGAGGCTCCTCCCAGCATCTTCCATGCCCTTGGTCTTCTCTCATACAGTGCTGCCGCAGCCGTTTGCTGCTGGAAAGAGGATTTCCTGCCAAGAACACTGACTGATTTTCATAGGTGTTGCTGCTTCGTTCTCATTCCAGGGAAGGCTGGAGCTCTAAAATGAAATCCAATCTAAATAGTGCCAGTTTCTAATGTGAACACACCAGGGCCGAACAAGGAAGATGAACGTCTATTTTTAAACCCCTAACTGCTCTCATCATGACTTAAGAAGACATCAGATGGCTCTCACATGTTTGAGAAATGTATGGAAATAGATCACAGGTCATTTACAGACCACCTTATGCTCCTTCTTATAGAACACAATGAAATACTATAGAAATCAGATACGCCTCTGCCAGACCCTGGCCTCTTCTGGTGCATTAACACGTAGTACTATAATAGTGTCTTAAAACTCGTTAAAAATTCAAAGTACTGGGCAGCTGTCCTGAGTGCTAGAAACAAGACAGCTTGTGATTTAATAACCCTGTTATTATATTATTTATCCTCTAAGTTTAAGAATAATCAGGTTCCACGCTGGCCTTCCTCTATCTCCAAGTTGACTGGATGAAAATCACCTAGGAGACTGAGATGTTCCCCTGGGCACATCTGTGAGGGAATTTCTAGAGAGGATTAATTGAAGTAGAAGATCTGTTCTTAATGTGTGTTGGGGGGGCATTTATCAAGGGTGGGTCCAGATGTAAAGAGGTCTAAGGAAACAGCAGTTGGGAAGACCTGCCTTCCTTTTCTCTTTCAGGGTAAGTGTGTCCATCACAGCCGTGGGACCCTACGCTGACTTCAGAGTTGATTCTATAACAGTGGCTCTCCAGGGAACTTCTCTACTTTCTGGTTTAGGACTGGTTTGAAGTTCAAGCTTCGTGGACTGAACAGTTACCAGGTTCTTTACTTCTCCAGCAAGCAGATAGACATTGTTGGGCTACTCAGCACCTACTGTGTAAGCCAATCTAACAACCCCCCCTCCTTTACTATTTATGACCTATTTATCCTGTCCCACTAGAGAGCCCTGCCTAATACAGTCCCCAGAGAGTGAGCGATCCAAGCCAAAGAGGACAACTCAGAGGTGGCCTCCTACTGTGGACTGTCTACATGACTGGACCTCTCCACGGGATCCTTAGAACCCGTGAACAATCAGCCCAGCGTCTTCTAGAGCTGCAGGGTGGAAAGACTCTTCTGAAGATCCCTGGAGATAAGGTTGTTCATCCAGCTCTCTGATCATTGCTTCCCCCCGTCTCCCCCACCCCCACCCCTTTTCAAAAGTATTGCAGTCAATTCTCATCAAGACGTTTGGATCAATGGCAAACTGTTAAAGGTCCAGTCAAAATGTGATTGTAACTTTGCTTCTGTTGATAATTCGTCGAGAGTGGTAGACATCCCCCTAAGTCCTTCATACTTGAATTTTACGCAAGACTCTGCCTAGCCCCCTGGTTTCTACTTCCACTGCCCTCTGTTTCTCCGTAGCCGTGGTTCTCAAGCCCGGCCACATGGCCACTCATCAGGCCGGTTATACAAACCACTATGCTGCCTCATGTCCTGTCTCCAGGGAGCCTCTTCCAACTGGCTTGGGGTGCTACCTGCTCACGACGGGTTTTCAAGGCTCCCTAGGAGATCCAAATGTAAGGCCAGAGCCAAAGCCACCGATGCAGAGGAGGAAGAGAAAGCTTGGCAGTGGCTTTGATGAGCCAACTAAGAGAAATTCATTATCAAGAAACTAATATATCTTAGCAAATAGAAAATACAGGTGCAACCACCTTATAAGGAGCAAGGAGACATGAGAATATACCGGGCAGACTAGAGGAAGAGAGTCTTTGCAAGCCGTCATTGTCTAGATACAAGCAACAGCTGTGAATTGGGAGGTTTTCTTTTTGATTTTTTGCAAGCCACTTAAAAAAAAAATTCGTCAGTGCTGCAGCTATGGTGGCTTAGTACTAAAAAGTTCCAAGACTGTTTGCTAACATTTTTTTATTTCCAAAGATTTGGGGACAGTCAACCCAAAGGACCATACATCTCATGTGCCCCAATGAAGCAATGTCTGGTCCCTAGAGCAGTTTACACTGTTCAAGAGTGCCAGGGAGTTGCCTCCTGCTTCCTTCAGCCTCCACCTGGCTGAGATCTGAGTAAAGAAAACTCCTTCAAGGTCAAGCATTAAGAGCATGTTGTTGGGGTGTAGTATGTTTTGGTGTTGCTGCTGCAATTTTTTTCATTGCCATAACAATTCTTTGTAATTTTATCCTCTGTCCGTCATTTCTTATGCGGAGGCCCCATACAACGAGAGGAGAGCTGGAGGTCTTTTTTGCTGTAAATCTCTTTTCCTAATTCTTAGCCTAATCAGACATTTTTCTAGGGAGGAACATGACTGTAAGGTTTGCTGAGTAGGAGTTCTTTTGTTCTTCTTTTTTTAAAACAAATTTCAGTTCGGGTCACTTTGAGATGATTTGATGTCTTTTAACTGTTTAGTGGTTTTGGCAGATCCAACAGGAAAATAGTGCATCTGGCACCAAGGACTTAGGAAGACATAAAGGTTCAGCAAAACTGTTCTTTTCAACCAAACGGCCTGATGCTGACAATTCTCAAGAGTCCTGTCGAGTTTCTTAAAGAGATCTGGCCCTATGGCTCATTGGGAGATGCTGAGGTAAATTACAAAAGCCATCTCAGCATTCCCCCAGAGCCAAACAGATCAGAGAAGACGCCATTGTGGCTGGCTGCCCCTCAGCCTGAAAGAGCATTTGCTGGGACTGTGAGTGGCCTTCCATGGTGTGCAGCTGCCCACAGCCTGCATCGTGTTTACCTGACTCCAGTAATTCATGAGCTCTGTAATGCACAATGCCACAGAGAGGCTTTTAAACTACGGCTAATTACAAGGACATTAATGCGGTAGATAAGTTATCTAAACACAAAGCAGCCTTCCAGGACAGAGGGCTGAGGGGAGAATAGTTTTACAAGAATGTACTGGTAAGTACAGTCTGTATAGCCTAGCCCATCAGCTTGGTAACACTAATAATATATCTATAATCTATGTTTGAGCGCCAAAAACAATCCAATAGTTTTGCAAACTTCTCTGCAACCTTAAGAAAACATCTCTTTGGTTCCAACTGGCTGATCCTTAAACCACAAGAAAAAGATCTATTTCAACTATGCTTTTGGTCTTTGCCTGGTCTGTTCCATGCTTCTAACTATGCACAGACAGCAGTGCTTGGAATAAAGGGGACTCTGGTTGCTTGGAGTCGAAGTTCATATTCAATAATAGCAGTCTCCAGGTCACGGCAGATCAGGGATGACAACCTGGGACAGAAGATGTGAATGAAAACAAAGGGTACCAGCGAATGTTAACTCAGACCGGAGCCCTTTATTCGATTTGCTTTATAGGAGCCCAAGTCCTCAGTTCTTCTTGAGCTGGTCTTTTCCTCTCAGTGTGTGGCATGTTTTCCAAGCAGTAGGATGAGAAATGTTACAACACATGACTCTCTAATGCAAGTCAGATGTAACTCCAGGAATTAAGCTAAATATCCATAGCTCTGGAAAGATCAGGAAAGATTCAGGCTTAAGAGATACACGGGGAGGGTTTTGAGGCTTTTAAAAGGCCAGCCCCCTTCAGTTAGGGAAGAGTAGCAGAAAGCCCAGAGACTTGGCTGTATGGATTCTAGCAAAATGTCACCTTAGTGGGTAAAGTGTCTGTGTTGAGGGCATTTTGGTTTAAGAAGCTGGACTGTGGGTTCACTGCAAGAGTTATTATACTTAGCCACCCATATTCAAGAAAACAGGGATCACAAATGCCCTGGACCAAATACCTCAAAATGGACACCTCCTCACAACTCCGGAGCGACAACTGCCACCGATCTTGAACCCCTCACTCTTCTGCACTGACATTTCCTAGCTTGTCTGCTGACTTCACACCCAGAAAATCCCACTCAAGGCATGAAATAGATAACCGCCAGCTCTGCCTAGGCATGCCCCACATGAAGCTCCTCAGTTACCCGAGGCTAAGATGAGCGCTGGAAATGAGGACTTGATTCCCGGGTGTGTTTGTTGGTGTTGGGGGTGGGGTGCGGGGTGCTGCTTGAGCCACGTCCTGTGTCTCGCTTCAACACCCCAGTCCCAAACTGTGAATGGTTTACTCTAGGGAAGGGCTCTTGGGCATCCTTGGGCTGTGTGAAGGAGATTCATGTCACTCAGGATCTCAGGAGGAAAGGTCAGGGGTGATGACAACCTGCTGCCTGCTGAAGTCTCTTGACTCTCATCTAACTGTGTTCTAGAACACTTCCCATCTTCTAGTGTTTCTCTTTTTAGGGTTTATTTGACCATGACAACATGTGCGAAGGGAAAACTTCACTGAGGAAATTCACTCCAGAACTAACAAGAGAGCCACAGAGAGCATCTGTCTCCAGAGACCCAGAACATTGTGGGTAAGTAGAAATTCCAGAGAGGAGGACAGTTTTCCACACTCCATGTAAACACACACACACACACACACACAGAGACACGCACGCACGCACGCACGCACGCACGCACACACACACATACACACTCAATTTGTTGCTCCTAAAGAGCTAGTTTGTGTGATTAAGATGCTGAGAAATAGAAACTAACTTGCGTTAGCATCTGCTTCAGTCTGTAACCCTAACTGCAAAGGGAGGCTAGAGCCTCCAAAGTTCAGTTTTCTTGAGAGACCCAAAGCTAGTTTCCTCTCAATGCTACCAGAAAAAAAAAATCAGAACAAATACCACTTCCACCTTGAGTGGAGAGGAATAACAGAATAAACACTTAGCCCAGCGCACAACACCCAGTTAGTACTATAAATATTACTTAGTCTTCTTCCTAACATTATTACTGATACTTGGCCAAAATAGGGCAATGAAGTATTGGCAGATCTGGGTATAGAAGAGAAATAATGCAGTGTCCATTCCACGCCCCTACCAGGGCCTTTCCTGAGGAGAATGGTGGTGGGGGACCTGTGGCTTTGTGTCCCAGTTGTGACTGGGATTTGCTGAGAGACCACAGAGCAGTGTTTGCAGCTGTGGCAGTGAATGGCAGCCAGTCATCTGCCAACAGAATACTTAGTAGAGAACAGAAACACTTGCTCTTGAAGTGACACCTTTTCCTCAGCTCCGTTCCAGTCAGTGGGAGGAAGCCGCCGCTTTAGTCACCCCTGCGGTTCGGGGAACAAGTGACCTGGAGCGGTTGCTTGAGCTCGCCTGATACTGTAAGGTTGGGAGCACCTTTGCTTGGGGGTAATTGCTACCTTAAAGGGAAAGTGAGTCATAGGAGAAGGCACCAGAGACAGTCATGGTCAAAGTCACAGTCATTAGAGGCTTGGGACAAATTTAGGCTCCTGCTGAATTACCAACTTCTTGAGAGTTTAGGTGTATTTTTATCTGCAGGGATGTCTTGGAGTAGGCATTTAATGAATGTTTATTGAACAGAATGGAAAACTCTTCATGCAGTTATTCTAGTTTATTCAACCAAAGTGAATCATTATTTCACATTATATCGAGAAATAAAATGTGGTCCAAACCCACAATTTCTGGATATTGTGCACTAGGGTAGTATGCACCCAGGAGCATGCCACATTTGTGGGCTGGCAGGCGTGCTTCCGGGGAAGTAGGCTACAGGCTATCCTGCCTTCACTACAGGAGTGTACACAGTGCTGGGCAAAACGAGCCCCCTTTGTATTTCCAGTGTGCTTCTCTCCATCTCCTCTTGCCCAGCACTTGGTTGGAGAAGGCTGTACTCCAGGCCGGCCACTGGTTATGTCATGCAATCCAGTGGGATGGGCAATCGCCTCACTGTTTAGTTATACCCCAGGAGAAGACGAAGAAAAGAGAGAAAGCCCAACACACACATATGTATGCTGGTGGGGATTGTATGAGGGTGGGGATTGTACGATGATAATGGAAACCATTTGTTAGCATTTCAGTCCTGTCTTTGTAAATCAGCCAAATTCCTGGCACCAGGCCTTTGTGCTAAGAGAGCTGCACCTCGAAGGCCTTCCACCCATGACCCATGCCTGGTCTAAGGAGTGTCACCCTGGTCCCCAGGAAGGTGGGTGCTTGAATGACTTTTGAGCTGTTTCTACCTTTCCTTCCTCCCACAGACCTGATTTCTGCACCTCCAAAATAAAGCTTTAGGGTTGTCGGCTTTTTTTTTTTTTTTTTTTTTTCGGGAGGAGGGGTGGCTAAAAAACAAAAATGAAGAAAACATGTAACGTCAAACAAAATCTTAACAAAGTTCCAGAAACTTACAACTGGAAGAACAGTGCAAGCCTAAGCATGTTTATTTTGCCTACATTGTCCCTGAGAGGAATTACCTCAACAGACACATGAGGTGGCTCCATTCAGAGAAGTGTGCTAAAGATCATCTGCACCTTTGTGTTCCCCAAGTTCTAAGACCCAAGTGATTCTACTTTTCTCCATTCACTTCTCAAACCAATTACAGCATTTATTCAGATTCACAGAGCATAGCAGCACTATTTCCAATGACCTGGGCATTGTGACCACCTCCATCACTGCCATGATCATCCCAGCATCACTACCATGATCATCCCACATGACCACCTTGATCATCCCACAGGATCACCATGATCATCCCACCATCACCATCATGATCATCCCAGCATCACCATTATGATTATCCCAGCATCACTCATGATCATCCCAGCATCACCACCATGATCATCCTAGCATTACCATTATGATTATCCCAGCATCACCACCATGATCATCCTAGCATTACCATTATGATTATCCCAGCATCACCACCATGATCATCCTAGCATTACCATTATGATTATCCCAGCATCACCACCATGGTCATCCCAACATCACACCACCAACCCCAACACATCTTGACCACCACCATCCATTCCCCACCACTCTATTCCCTACCAATTATCAACATGCAGGGGCATAGGATCACCTAGGAGACAAACCTTTAAACTTGCCTTGGGGGATTATCAAGATTAGGTTAATTGAGGTAAGGAGATCTGCCTATAGTGGGTGGCACCATTCCACTGGCTAGGATCCCAGGCTGCATGAAGAGAAGACAACCTGAGCATAAGCATTCATCTCTCTCTCCCTTCTGTCTAAAGAGACAAATTGACCAGCTGCCTCATGCACCTGCCGCCAGGACTTCCCTGCCCTGAGGGACCATATTCTGAAACTGTAAGGTTAAAATCAACCCTCCCACCTTAAGTCACTTTTGTCACAACCATGAGGAATGTGGCCAAGACAAGACTGCCAAACCAGCACTGCCCCTTTAACCATTTAGCCATCACTATTTCCAACACCACCATCAATAGCTCCATCACTGTTATGACCATCACGGCCTTCACCATTATCAGCAGCAGCACCCCCCCCCCCACACACACACAAATGAAGAAGCCTGTGGAGCTATCCAAGTCTGATAAAGGTTCTCCATGGCCTTCTACTAGGCCAGTTATAGCCCCAGGAGAGAGTCAACTCCTGAGGTCAGTTAGTTATTCCCAGAGTGCTCCAGTGCATTCTTGAGGTTCATATAAGTCCCAAATGAGTGGTGAATCAGGCCAGGAACAAGAAATCGACTTTCTTATTTCTTACACATTCCATTACATTATTTTCTAGCTTCATTCTAGAGGCTGTTCTTTATCTGCATCCTCTCCTCTCCCCTCTCCTCCCCTCCCTCCCCTCCTCTTCCTTCTTTCAACAAAATACATATTTTATGACAATTTTCAGTTTAGACCTTAATAAACTTCAGAATTATATTAAAAAATTAGTACCTATAATTGCCATGAGAGATTTATGATATCTCTATAATATAGAAATACAAGTATCACGAAAACCAAATGAGGAATTATGTACCTGACATCTCCGAAATGAGACAGGGCCTTCCTTTCGCCTGATGCAATTGCTAAATAAGTGTGCAGTTTTTGTAGGCCATTGTGAGGCTTCTCCTAGCTGCAGACAAGTAGATCTAGCATTTTGAAGTCTGCAGAAAGGAAATCTCTCTGTGAATCTTCCCCTCATCCTCCAGAATGTAAAAGGCCCACGGAAGTAGTTGGCTTCCACTGGAAATAGGGGAGCGAAGTTCCTGAGGGTAAAAGCCAGGCCTTTCCCTCTTCATGTGTGCGGTGGCCAGCCAGCTGCCCCTGGAGGAGGCCCTGAACTACTGTCCTGTCTTGTCATTTGTTCCTTCTGGTCACTATGATGAGGACACCAAAGCTGGGTCTGAACAGGGACCTGTGGGAAGGGAGGACAGTGAGGGGACAGAGATCCCACAGAGAGTCACGGAAGGCCTACAGCTTAATTGTAGGTGTGAGAGTCAAGGTAAAACAGTGTGGTGTGTTAACATGGTAAGTGCTACACGGGCATAAACTGTGGGTTACAAGCAGGGATATCGAAGACTACTAGTGATAAATGATTTCTGTGTATCATCTGCTACTACACAAGGGCATCATATGTAAAAATGAGAAAACTCTTCTGAGGTCAGTGTTTTCCCACCCTACGGAAGTGGGAGCTCGCGCTGTTACTCGGTGATAGCTCTTGCTGCCACACCACACCCTGTTCCCACATCTGACCGACTCCCAGGAGCAAAGGTTTCTGCGGAGTGTTGATTTCTGCTTCTGTGATATGGGTAATGGTTAAGTTGGATTTTGTATATTTCCTTTTCTTAAATTTACCCAATTTCCAAACAAACAAACAAACAAACAAGTGTAGAACAGGTTGCTAGAACACTGTGATTGCTCCACTTCTCTGTCATGAGTTTTTCCTTGAGGGAGCCCAGAGAACAAATCTCCTTCTCACTGAAATACTCCCACCACCAGAAATGGGGCATGGGAGGACCCACTATTCTGATAGAAAGGCAGTCATGGAAGATGGATGACTTAGAAATGTTCAGCTGCTCTTTATTGAGAGTGATATTGAAATTAGAATGTAACTATTTCATTTACTACTACAGTTTTTTTTTTTTTAAACTGAGTCCTTTTCTGTGTCCATCAAGAAAAACCACAGGCAAGATGGGAGCTCCTTGCTCTGGGCTGGGGATGTGACTCTCTGTTGGTTGGCTTTTTGGGTGTGAAGACAAAGCCAGGGGCTAGAGCCAAGCGGAGTCTGTTAATATTTCCATTCATGGACATGCAATAGCAAACCGCTTCATACATTTACAGGAAAGCATCAAATACAATATCTTTGTTGTGCTTAATCAGAACCAGAGTAGAATTCCAGGCGACAAGAATAGAAATTCATCCTAATGATTTCGTTTTTTAGTCCAAAACATACAGTTTTTCCTCACTCTGTTTGTCACTTTCTAAAACAGGAAACCACCAAGAAGTGCCTTTGGTTTGAGGGGCGAGTGGGAAGCAAGAACAGCGAACAGAACGACACATAGAGATACCGGACAGCAAACGGCAAGGCAGATGCGGGTCAGTCTGGATGTTGAATTGTTGCCCCCTTATTCCTCTGAAACACTCCAGCAGGAATCAACTGTCCAGGCTTCATGCTCTGCAGTTGAGACCTCCTTTACCAGAAGAAGATCACAAGGCAAAAAGAAGTGTTCAGGTCCCAGCAAGAATTTTCTCTCCAGGAAGATGTAGATGCTTTCATTCTGAGCAAGGGAAATACTCTCTTCCAAAAAGAATAAGATTTTCATACCCTGAAAAACACACAGGCCACTTAACAGGAGAGAGAGAGAGAGAGAGAGAGAGAGAGAGAGAGAGAGAGAGAGAGAGAGAGAGAGAGAGAGAGAGAGAGAGAGAGAGCTTCCTTCTGAGCTGTCATATTGGATTAAGTAGAAGGTTTCCTAGTAGAAGTCACATCGCTAAGCACACAGCAAATCAGTGGTGTTTATTGCAAGCACTCGCCTTGTAAAATCTGCTTCTAGAAACTTGCTACAAGAGATTTGGTAATGGTCTCCTTTCAGAGTCACTTGTGAGTACAAAGGTGACAATCAGAGGGCTCTCTAGCAGTGAGAAGTGGCTGTCACCTACAGAGTAACAATGGCATTTTGGCAGTCACATCAGAAGGACACACGCTGGTCGTTAATCACACAGCTTGGCCCTGTCTCACAAGCACCATGGGAAATCTGACTAATGCTGGCATTGGAGATGGCCCTGCCCCTGGTACTGGATCTGCTGATTTTAATTAGTGGTCAGGTTGGGGCTGATCCCAGATGGGGGCTAGAGGGAGAGTTGCCCATCTCATTTCCCATCAGCTTGGAGCTGGATGAGTGGAGTGGCGAGAATGGATGAGTCCTGATCAGATGGAATCAGATTAACCTGGCACTCGATATGTGGCCCACCCATAGGAAACATGATGTCATCATAGAAGGAAGTTGAAGAATCAGGAAGAGCAGGATGAAGCTAGCAGAAGAAGCAATCAAGAGATCTGGGAAGAAGTTCCTGCAGTACAGTGTAAACATGCACGGGTGGACGTGAGTTTGGATCCACAGCAGTCATATAACAATCTGGGTGCATTATTGCATGTGCCTAAAATCCTAGTGCTGTGGAGGTAGAGACAGGAGGATCTCTTGGATCTGCTGGCCAGCTTGTCTAGTCAATCGGTGAACTCCAGGTTCAGTGAGAGAGCCTGTCTCAAAATATAAGATGGAGAGCCACTGAGGAAGACTCTGACTGACATCCATCTCTGGCCTGTAAATACTTGTGCATAGATATGCATGTACATCTACACACACACACACACAGAGAGAGAGAGAGAGAGAGAGAGAGAGAGAGAGAGAGAGAGAGAGAGAGAGAGAGAGAGAGAGAGAGAGAGAGCACAATTGAGAAAGAAAGAAAGAGGAGACAACATCAGTGAGAGAAGAGGTAGAAGGGAGGGAGCAACTCAAGAGACAGTGGAGGACAAGATCCAAAGATGGAGAGGCAGGAAGAGAAGGAAGATCATCCTGGAAGAGTTGCCAGAGAAACAGTGACTCAAGAGTGTGGTCCAGACTGAGAAAAGACTTTGAGGATGAGAGGGAGAAAGAACTGCACAAACTACAAACAGATCCTCACTCCTTAGACTGTGCGGGTGAGATGTGATTTCTGGATGTCCCTCGAGAAAAGGTCCAAAGAGTCGGTAATCACAACCATTCGTAATGTGTAACAACTCAGCCAACAAAACCAAGTTTCATTGAATCAGCTTCTGGTAACCTTACAAGACAATCTTGGTGATGTTTCAATGAACAGTCTATCACAGTGTGAGTTCTGCTGGGAAAATCCCACATCTGAGCCCAAACCCAGTGATAGCAGTGCCTTGGCAGACTGATTTCATCACACAGGTTAGGGCAAGGCCACTCCCAGACACACTGTGAGTCCAGCACGAAAGCCCTTCATCCCAGGGCCGCCGGGCTGGGTGAGCCAGACTGGCCCTTAAAATAAATGAGATTGTATGACCTCACCATTATCAGCTTCAGAGAAAATGCTTTGGAAAGAAATGAGCAGAAAGGACAAAAGGACATCAGGGGAATTGGGGTTTCCCACTGATGCTCTCTCTGGTCCAGCTGGAGCTGGTTACAGTGTAAACTTTGTTTAATCAAATCCACTGTCATTAATAAAACTCAAAACCAAATCCAAACAGAGATAGAGGAGGATGTACTTGGACTTCAGATTGGGTTTGCATCACTGTTCCACCAGGTGCCATCCATAAATCTGGGATGCAGGCTGCCGGAGCTGGGGTTGCAGAGGGGCCATCTCAGGAACCTTCACCCGTTCCTCCGAGCCAAGCCATGTGCCTGTTACTGCTGCTCAGGGCTGAGAGAAGCACAGCATCTTCTCAAGACCCCTTGTCCTTCTTTCCCAGAGTGATACTGTTAATGGTCAACTAGGAAATTGAGGTGACTGGAAGGCACCCCGGGACAGAAATGACTGGAATTGGGGATGTTACGTATTTAGCCAAGCTGTCCACAGGCAAGGGAGAAGAGTTTCTCCCCACTGTTGCAGGAGACACATGGGGAGGAGTGGGCAGAGCTAAAAGAGAGGCAGGTGCTACCTCAACTCCATTGACATGCAGCTAAAAGGTTGGGCCACAGATTATGGACTCCCGGTTCTGAGTAGGGAATACCTGTATGAGATGGATACAGGCAATAGCTCTGTTTATAGAATCAAACTTGTGTTGTGTGCACATAACTACATCGAATCATAAAGAATAAACACGGAGAGAAGAGGAAAGAAAGAAGAGGGAGGGATGGGGAGGAAGAAGGAGAGAGGGAGGGAAAGGGAAAAAAATGAACAACCTATCATTCCATCAAATGCGGAAGGTAGAGACTTGAATATACAAATATACATATTCATACAACACATTCTTCCATTAGAGTTGGTTCCCATGAGACCTTCAACCTGTCTGACATTGAAATTAATGATTTGTATGTTTTAGACAATATGGTCTCTTTAAGGCAACTGGTGCTCAGCTGAAGAACATGCTCCTTTCCCACAATGGAGATAAACTGGGCAGGTTGGATTTACAATGCTGTGCTCCAGCCTGGACCCTCCTGAAGACTGTGCAAGGTAACTTTGGATGCTCTTCACAGACCTCTTATATTCTGACTTTGAGTGAAGCCCTGCCATGCTCCCTTGGATAGCTACTGGAGATGTCCTGTTGGCAGGGAGGATGGACAGATGACTTGCAACAGAAAGCTATGAGGAGACTGCTGTGTGTGTGGAAGAGATCCAATAGCCTACAACCACCCACCCTTTGCTCTAACAAGACCACTTTATTTTGCTAAGTAGATCTGATCACTGACTGCCTTGTAGACTAGTAAGCTCTGTAGCTTAACATTTAGTAACCCTAGTCTTGAAAATGTTCTAATAAAACTAAATTGAGATAGATACATACGGAAAAGATGGTCTTGGAGGGAAAAAGTTAATAGTTAATAAAAAACTGGAAGGAAATAAAGTTAATAGTTGAATTAAAGGACTATGAGTAAATTTTTATTTCTTATGCTTTTCTATATTTCATATGTATTTTATTGTAATATTCCATAATTAGCTTTTGTAATCCAAAACATATCTCTTAAATAACTTTATAATTTCACATTTAAGCTATGAAACATTCATGGCTTTTACCTGTTAGCCCCATCTTTGAGATTTTTGTCTTCATAGGGGGAAAGTTTCACTTCTTTTTCTCAATTTTCTAGAAAATTTAAATCACAGGAACTAGACACTAATTCTTCAATCAAAGAACAGTTAGTTACTTGATGGACTATCTTTTTCATGAGCATCTGTGCAGTCATTAAATATGAAAACTGTGAGGACCATAAGCACAAAGGGGCACTTGTAATCTAGTACAGAGTCGAGGGCATGGAGGAGAACACGTATGAAATCATGGCAGCCAAGGAAATCACATGCACATGGGAGTCAGGCCTGGAAGTCGGTGTATAAATGAAAACAGTTGTATTGAGTGTGAGAGCTCTTGGTGAGTCCCACCCTCCACCCCTCCCTCTTTCTCCAAGTGGCTAGTAATGTTGTTATAATGCCTTCATAATGAAAATAAGGTCCGTAAGCCTTTCCATATGTCTTCTCTCTGGGTCCCCCAGGCTCAGGACTACAACAAATATGTTTCCACCTTTAGCCTTCTCCCCATGGTGCCGAGCTGGGGCTGCTTCATTCTGCAAAGGCTTAGACAGTGTTGCTGAGTAAGTAACCAAGTCTATGTGATGACTTAAGATGGGTTTGGGGGGAAGACAGTACTTGAGCCTCTGTTTAGGCAAGTTACAATCTTATCACATTGAGTACAGAATGAGTCATTGAAGAATGACTACAACGTGTGGGTACATTGCTCATATTAGAACGGTCTTGAGCACGTGAGTGGAAAGGCCTGCGGGTTCAGGCTCTCATTCATCTACTGCTGACTTAGGCTGTTCTGTTCTCCAAAGCTCACATAAGGTTTGGATATAATATTAGCTCCTGCAGGTCTGTTCTATAGAAGGGAAAATTGAAAATAAACCACCAAGACATTTGTAGAGCATAGAATTTGGCTGTGTTCATTGCAGACATCAGGGGAAGGGCTGGAAGGGGGAAGAAGGGTAGCCGGAGGAGGAGGAGGCAGGGAACCTCGTTCTTGCTGCATGCCGTCTGCTTCCCAGGCATCATTCTAAGACGTTTCTTCTAGGGTCTGGCTCACTGCTGCTTGCTGTGGCTGCGGAGCAGGTATTCCACCTTTCATGTAGATTGGGGGACTGTGCTTTGGGAAGAGAGATAACTTGTCCCAAGCCACAAAGGCTGGAAAGGGGGACTAATCTGGTTCCAAAGCATTCAAAGCAATGCTTTCCATTCTCTCAGCACAAACCACTGGCTCATCCATGGAATGGAAACTTCACACTAGCGGTCTAGAAGAGACTTCAATTCCCAGGATTCCTTTGTGATTCCCAATCAAGAGAGATTTCCTCCACCTCTCCCCACCCCAGGGGACATTTTACAAGAATGTCTGGAGACATTCTTTCATTCCGGTAAGCAGGTAGGCAGGCAGAATGCTAGAGGCATCTAGTGGGTAGGGACTATGGATGCTACAGACTTCCTCTAACACCCAGAGAACCTTTTGCTGTAGAGAACCATCTGACCCCACACGTCAGTAGCACAGACAATATGAATGCCATATTGCCATTTCATAAGGGAACCCAATGGAAACCAGGCCCCTCGAAATTCACGTTCTCATCCACTTCTGAAACTAAGTTCTTGTGGCTGTGAAGAATTCTCAAGTCATTAAAGCATCAGAGGTGCTTAATGGCTGTACAATTAGAAACCGCCCAGCATATATAAATCAAATAAATGTGCATAAAATCTAGATGACAATGCCAAGTACAAATCTAAAATTTATGTGGGGAGTTTTCAGTGAAATTGCCAGTAAGAAATTAACAGCTCCCCAAGTGTTACCAATTGTGGCTAGTTCTAATCTGTACTAAATTCTACAATGAATAACTCAATGTTCACTTGATTCCCAAGACGCTCATATGTAAAATCGGAAACTTGGCTATTCTCTGGTTACAAGGTCAGGTTGACTATGTGTTCTACGTTCTAACACTTTAGCTGTGTCCATGGCAGAGTAGTTGCTTCTATTTGCTGTGGCTTGTCCTCTGGAGGGACAGCATGGTGCATTGATTTTGTTACTTCTGTGGCATTAAGATGATTCTAGAAAAGTAGAGCCAATGAATTACTCAATAATTCTGTGGTCCACCATAGTCTTGTAAGCACAGGACTGTACCAATATTCGAGAAAGACTCTTATCATTACAAAACTTAAAAAAAATTGACCATTCAGTTTAGTAGTTTAGTCTTGAATCAAGCATAAGTACCCATTAGCATCATTTTATAGAGCTATTCCATGCCAGGAAACTCAGGGAAGGAAGGACAAGAACAGGTATGAGTCTTGCCCTTAGGAATAAACAACATGGAGGCAGGGTAAGGAAACGCACAAAAAATAGTTAGTAAACCACTTAGGTTGTAAATGAAGGGGTCAGAAGAGCCTGGATCATATGATACAGCGGCTACTGTGTAAATGTTCATCTCTCCCATTACACTAACAGCTACCAGCAGCCAGGACTTTGGCATTTCCATCTTTTTTATTTGTCTTGGTATCTAGGTAGGATCTGTCCCGGAGAAGCTAAGAATGTCCATGGGATAAGCCAATGAACGAACAACAGAAAGTGAGCACCACAGGAGTGTCTCCCCAGTGTTCCCCATGCTTGGAATACTAAAGAAAAGTTTCGGTGAAGCAAAGATTCTGTTAAAGTTTTCATATGAAGCGTCTTCCACAAAGACTCATATGTTGAAGACTTGGTTCCAATGGACAGGTCCAATCATTGAGAGATAACTGAACCATGAGGGCTATGCCTCCATGAATGGATTAATCTATAATGGAATCATAATTTGATGACACTATTAGGAGGTTATAGAAAGTTCTAGAGACAGAATCTAGTTGGAAAAAGTAGGTCACTGGAGGCATGTTCTTAAAGGTTAAGGCTTGTCTGCAATCCCTTCTCTGCTTTCTGGCTATCTCTTCCTCTACACACTTCCAACTCCAGGACATCTTTGCTTCAGGCCGAAAGCAACGGCTCTAACTGACCTTGGAATTCATTTTTTTTTTTTTTAAATCTTGAAATCATGCTTCCTTTTAAGCTGTTTTTGGGAGGTATTTTTGTCACTGAAATAAAAGGGTTGCTAACACTGGCTCCATAGTTGAACACATTTAGGAACTCCTGGGCTAGAGACGGCTATCATTGCTCAGAGACTCCCATACACCAGCTGGCACTGGCCTCTCTAAGATTTCACTTACTTGGAGTCAAACTTATTTCACTATGGGGTCAATTTTTTTTATTGATGAAAAATTGAAAATGCATACTTGAATCAATACACCAAGAAATTCGCTTTGATAATAATCTAAATCATCCAAGAAAATGGCTTTTTGCATTGATCAGAGCTTGGAGAAAAATACAGATGTGTACACTAAATTGAAATCTTGGGATTTTTCTGGAGAGAGGGAGACTGTCTGTCCCTCTCAGCCAGGTCAGTGTGAAGAACAGACCCAGGTGCTTTTTCTGTCTCACTTAAGCAGCTTTGGTACATGACTTCTTTTTAGTTTGGAGAAATAAATGCTTTGCAATGATTTGAGTCCTTGATGCATATTTTTAAAAAAATTCTTGGCAAATCTTTCCTTAATAGTCTTACTGGATTTGTATTATTTTTGTTTTTTAGATGTCATTTGCCCTAAACCACTCAACTGGGCTAGATGAGTTCTCAGCAGATCACCAGCCCTAGACCCTCGGGTGATCCAAGACTACTGCAGTTTGTTATCCTCTAACGGGGCCCTCACTTTGATCCTGGTGGGCTTCTTGGCAGTGTCCAGTGATAGGGGTTGGGGTGAGCAGAGACCCACTTAGCAAAAGCAAAACTCCCCATCATATCAATCTTCTTTACCTATTCAACCCCCCCACTCTGTCTTTTAGTTTCATTTATCTTTTTTTGTTTTGTTTTGTTTTTGGTTTTTTCGAGACAGTGTTTCTCTGTGTAGCTTTGCGCCTTTCCTGGAACTCACTTGGTAGCCCAGGCTGGCCTCGAACTCACAGAGATCTGCCTGCCTCTGCCTCCCAAGTGCTGGGATTAAAGGCATGCACCACCACCTCCCAGCTAGTTTCATTTATCTTTCAAATGTATGATTTCTTCCTTCCTTCCTCCCTCCACCCTCTCTCCCCCACCTCTCTCTCTTTTTCTCTCTCTCTCTTCTCTTTCTTTCTTTTATGATCAACTTTTGAAATGTCTTCCAGACGCCAATGGGTTTCTATTAAAAGATAAATCTGTCCCCAAATAAGTGATGGTGACCTGGGGAGTTGAAAACATTCTATTGTCATCAGGAGAAAATATAAACAGACAGTGACACATTTTGTGAATTATTTCTATTTAAGTATTTGAGCCTGGGGAAATAGTTGAATGCAGAGCTAAGTCATATTTTTTTTCAAGAAGCTTTGATTTTAAGATAAAAATTTGTAAAAATGATTTTAGTACATTGTGTTGTGTTCTAGCTCGATGCACAACCCTGAGTCTTGTGTAACTCTCCTCCTTCCAAAGGAACCAGTTAATCGGAAAGACCTTATTGTATCACAATCTTCCCAACACCAGGTATGAGCCCCAAGAATGGCACTGTGGGAACCCCCACCCATCACACAGACAGATGGGCATGGACCCAAAGTCCAGGGACCAAGTTGTCTAACTCTGGTGAAGTGCAGCAGACTTGGACAGGAGCAGAACTCTTCGTGTATCTGCCTCACTGTGGTTTGTCTGCGTGGTTCTGCGGCAGACAAATGACATAAACTTCCCTGTAAGACAGACCCTTTGACCTTGGCTGCTCAGACCCAGTGAACTCTTTGGTCACACTGGCCTCTGTCTCTTTCCCCAGAGCTTGGCTGTGCACGTTCAGGCCCAGCAAAAGGTCACTGCAGACGGCAGTGACTACAGTGCAGCCCAGCTGCCTCCCACTTTTTCAACCACATGACAGGCTATTTTGTGCTGTTCCTTTTCTCCAGAGCTGTGTCCCAGGTTCTAACGGAACCCAGGGACTATCTTTAAAAAACTGACCCTTGAGTACAATGCTTCTTGCAGATGATGTGTCTCCTGGCTAGTTTTGTGTCAGCTTGACACAGCTAGAGTCATCTGAAAGAAGGGAACCTCATTTGAGAAAATGTGTCTATAAAATCCAGCTGTAGGGCATTTTCTTAATTAGTGATGGATGGAGGAGGGCCCAGCCCATTGTGGGTGGGGCCATCCCTGGGATGGTGGTCCTGGGTTCTATAAGAGAGCAGGCTGAGCAAGCCATCAGGAGCAATCTAGTAAGCATCACCTCTCCATGGCCTCTGCTTCAGCTCCTGCCTGCAGGTTCCTGCCCTGGTTGAGTTCCTGCCCTGACCTCCTTCAGTGATGGACTACTATGATATGGAGGTGTAAGCCAAAGAAACCCTTTCCTCCCCAGGTGCCCTGGTCATGTGTTTCATCACACCAATAGTGAGCCAAAGTGCACCAGACTGAAGCCACAAAACCTGTGACTAGCGCTTGACAACTGTTTGACATAATCTAACACTCATGTAAGGAGCACCTGCCGTCCCGAGGGCACACCAAGCTTGCCACCACAGGGACCGCAGAGGCTAACAACCCCGACCTAAGCGGGGCGTTTGGTGAGCACAACCACTCAAGTGAATTATAATTGGAAAGTACACTGCTGACTCACTCTTTCATCATTGACTTACTAAGCACCTACTATGTGCCAAGGCACTCTCCTAGAGATGAGATACAGGTATAAACAGAATAGAAGAGTCCTCTGCTCTCAGGGAGCTTACATTCTAGCAAACAAAACAAAGCAGTAGACAGCAAAATGCCGGCTGCTGATACGGCTGGGAAAGGCAAACTATAGAAAGCGTTTTAGGGTTATAAGTTGGAAAAGTGCTAATTTGGTCTTTCTGTGCAGTAACGGTTACAAAGAGGCCTGAGTGAAGTTCTAAGTGGGAGCAAAGGCAGTGGCTGAGAGCCATGGAGTCAGAGGTCAGATGCGACGGGCAAGTGGAGTTGGCTCTTATAGAGTGTTGTAGTCCTGGGTGAGTTTGGACTTCATTATGAGGGAGGTAAGGAAGCCCTGAGAAGGCACCGAGCAAGGACATGGCCCAGCTGGAGTATTTTGAAGGGAGCACTTCAACTGAGCACGTGGAATGGGGGAAGGGATGCCTGAAGCAGCTCCCACAATAATCTGAGTGCGTGGTGGCTGCAGTCCGGCTGAAATGACGCTGTAGGGGAAGAAGAGAACATTGTGCATGGGATGTGTTGGAGGAAGAAGGTCAGTGGGAGGTTCTGATGGGCTGTGATGTGCAGGGATGAGAAACTGTGGGGAATAAGACACTCAAGTGTTCCAGCATCTTGCTAGATGGAGGGCATATTCACCGAGGTGGAAATCACTGGGGAAGGAGCAGGGTTGGGAGGCAGAATCGAGAGCTAGGACTGGGCATGCTAAATTCAAAAGCTTATACATTCACATGCCTACATTTGAGATAGCTCATATTGGACACATGAGTGCGAGGAAGTGGCTAATACAGAAATTTGGAGTTAAAGAAGAAGTCAAAGGCTATAAATATAAGCAAGGGAAATTAATGCATAGCATTAACTTTCTCTGGGGTAAGAAGCCTGAAGCACTAAAGCTCACCAGGCAATTACTTTCTCTTGTTTTCTGTCTGTAAATTAAAGAACACAAATCTCCCCTCCCTAAAATCCCACACCCCTGCTGTGCCTTCCTTGGTAAGTAAGTCTCTGGGGACGTGTTGAGGGCAAGGACTCTGTTAGCTTCCAATCTACACTGTTCAGTATTTACTTGGCACATCAGAGGACTGATTAGCCATAATCAAGTACCTCCTGTAGGCCCAGGGCTGGGCTACTGCATGTGTGACATCATGAGATCACCTAGGAAGTCAACATCATTATAGATTAGCCAGGAGCAAGACCATCTGTCGAGTGGAAAGAGGGAGAAGCATCAGGGCTGGGACCAGTCACGTCTTTGCTTCCCTGTGACATGGGGGAGGTAAAGTGACCTGGGGTGATTCCCAAGGGTTTCCCGTCTTTATGTGCCATGCCATCATAAGCAGAACTTGAAGGGTAGCTGGAAAGAGAGCTAAGAGCTGACGGAAGCTAGATGACCTTGGCTGGCCCTTGGATGCTAATTTTGCAATCACATCTATCTCATAGACTCAGAAAATAAGACAGCTGAAGCCCTCCTGTCCCCTTTTAAACATCTCTCGGGGGAGTTGGGGGAGATCGGTGGGTAACGTGTTGACCATGCAAGATCCCCAGAACACAAGTAAAGCTGGGTGAGGTAGCACGTATCTCTAGTCCAGTGCTCCTACGAGAAGATGACAGATGGAGACCGGAGAATCTCTGATAGCTCCTGGACCAGAGATCCTGGCACACACAGCAGTGAGCCACAAGAGAGCCTGTCTCAAACAAGGTGACTGACATCCATGGCTATCCTTAGACCTCCACACACATGCTGTGGTGTGTGCATGCCCACACTCACAGATGGGTAGGCAGGCACACACACACACACACGATACAACACATCATATACACACATTTAAAAAATTAGATATTGGCATTATCTTTGAAAGATGATAAAAAATGAAACATATGTTGAACACACACACACATACACACACATATGCATGTATTTATATACAGAGAAAGACAGAAAGAATGCTGAACTGACAGCTAAAATTTTTCCAGTATCTAGTATGTGTTAGTTGCTATGGTAAATATTTAAATGCATTATCTGACTTGATGCTCACAATAGGCCTGAGTTTGTTACTTCTCACGAAAAAGAGGGAACTAATGGATTTCCTTACATAAATCTCCAATCCCAATCAATTAGTAAACTTACTCTAACAACCTTTTACTTAGATGCCGTGCTTCTAGTTTAGAAAAAGCAAAAGAAACTCAAAATGATCTAGATTAAAATGTAAAATTCAGAGCTACTGAATTAGTTTGTTACTTCTCTAACATTTTAAGATAAAATTTCCTTGAAATTAAGTTGAAACACTAGAATAAAATACTTTATATATTTCCATACAACCTCAGAATGTTTTATGGTAAGCTACATATTTGAAGGTTAAATATAAATTCTTCCATTATCCTTATTATCTTTCATTCCAATGCCATATTGATTTTTCTTCCAATCCTTTCTTTGTAGAGACAACTAATATTAGTATTTAGGGTACCTTCTTCCAGACATATCTATCATTAAGTTTTTATTCAGTAATCATCCTTTATCGGTTTTAAGACATCCACTTCCTACCTCATAGCCTGAAAGATTGGTAATGCTGAATTCCCTACATACTATGCTTTCCCTATTTTTACATAACTATGAAAAAGTTTAACTTACAAATCAAGTCAGTAGGAGGCTAACAAGAGCTAAAAATAAAAGAGAAAGCTCTAACAATGTCCTGTGATACTTGACGTGTTCTCTCTGTCTCTGGCTCTCTCTCTGTACTGCACTCACCCATCTTGTGATGCCGTGATACAAGGCCTGCAGGATGAGATGAAAGACGGGGGGACCCAGGTGTTGTGACCCTACATTAGGTTTCTCTGTACTTCACATACTCATGGCTGTGCCTCAGCAGTAATCGATAATCAGTTCAGTTACCAGGTGACTCACAGGTAGGGGTAGTCCATACAGTGTGAATCCGCCAGGCAAACGAGATGATTAATACCCTGGCAGGATGGAGCAGGATTTTTATCGAGCTACTCAGAACAGCATGCAATTTACAACTGAGCTGTTTATTTCTGGAATTTTCCATTGAATACTTTCAGACTGTGGTTGACCACAGATGACTGAAACCGTGGAAAGTGAAACTAGATCAAGGGGCAAAGGTGCCACTTTAGCTAGCTGCAAGTGTTCTAGTTGACAGAGGTCTTGCCCCTCAGACTGTGCGCACAGGGAAGGGAAGGAGGTCTTTCCTCCTCGTGCTTGCCTGGCTAAAAACACAGTTGTCAGAGCATTTGAAGATGGAGGCAAAGCTCTTGAAAGTTTCTGATGGTGCTTGCATGGAGCCGCCATCTGTTTGTAGGGCAGTTCTGAGTGTCGTGCATCTGATTTCAATAAGCTAGAAGAATAGTTCCATCCTCCAGCGCATTAGCAGGAGGCACATCTGCTCTGCCTCATGCCACAGAAGCCAAGAGAAAGCTGGTCTGGTGGAGCCTGCGGTCCAACTCGACAACAGAAGACAGTAGTTGCTGTTGGATCCTCTCCAATCCCCATGGAGGTCACGTTTTGACCCTGAGCCTTTGGGAGCATGGAAGGCAGGCTGGTATTGTTCTTTATCATTAGTCGTGTTGTCTTGATCAGAAAAAAAAAAAAAAAAAAAAGAAAATCTCTGAAGTCTGGCCGCAGAATTCTCAAGTCTGGAATTCCTCCCACACATGGAAAACAAGACTCAGGCAAGGAAACAATGCCACTGTGTTTATCACCCCCGCATTTCGGGATCTGACCACAGAGAAGAATTTGCTCTTTATCAGCGTGATCCTCACCTGGAATTGATAAGGAGTCACTGCTGAGCCACAGCCCAGGGATGCCAGCCAGGTGACTATGTGGCAATAAAGAAAACACTCTGGCACTCTGTGTAACTGGAGAGGCATCCCTGGCCCTGGCAAGAGTTCCCCCATTTGCCAGTAATGTTTGGATAATTATCAGCAATACGATGTTTTATTGAACACTATTTGGACAATGAAGACAGTAAGCTAAACAAGCTAATTATTTCAATGTCAATAAGGGAAGCGCCCCTTCATCTTCAGACCACAAACATTTCAGCTGTCCCTAGGCGAGACTGTAAAGTTGGTAACAAGGGTGTCACCTTTCTCTCCCCGAGGGCTGCCCTTCCCCCAGACACTATTGTGAACTCAAGTTCTTCTCTGGCTAGCAGAGGCTCCTAAGGTCAGGACCACACAGAATCACTGTGTGGATTAGAAGGGCCCTTTCCTCAGGCAGGTGCAGTCCGTGCCAGGGCATGGTCTGGATAGCAGATCCTTTCTTGTCCCCTTGGCTTGGTGCCTTGGCAGTCTGCACAGCCATGATCTGTGATGGGATTCTACTGTCTCTCCATTACTGATGGGACGGTACTTCCCTGTCTCTCCATTACTGATGGGACGGTACTTCCCTGTCTCTCCATTACTGATGGGACAGTACTTTCTCTCCAGCCCATCTTGCCGACTTCTTGTGCCTGGACTGCAAACCTCAAATGAGTGTACTTTGCTAAAAGGGGCAGGGATGCCTGTGGATCTCAGGGCAGGATCAGGAAAGGATGCTCCAGGGCACTGTGGTGGACCACCAGTGCAGCAAACAGAGAGGGGGCCTGGGACAGCTGGGATGGCCTTCCTATCCACTGGCCTGGCTGCCCGGCTTACTGCCCACCCTGGGCAACCTCTAGACCCCAGGCTCTCTAGCCACACTCTCCTCCTTGCTGTCTCCTTCAACAACACAGAACCCTCAAACGGCAACCATCACTGCCTCTAATCTCCAAGCCACCCTAGCAGATCACCGGCTGGCCCTTACTCACCCAACAGTTCCCGTGTGGGGGAGACTTTCTCACCTCTCCACCCTGAAGCATGAAGGCTCATGCTTCGTGACCTGAAGAGATGACCAGGAGTTAGTTAGCTGAGACCGCTGCTTTGACTACTCTCTGAATTTGCTTGAGTGGAAATCTACAGGAGATGCACAAGGAAATAACAAAGTTCTAACATATGCACATGCATGTACACGTGTAGACACACATAGTTGTACACATAGGCACGTACGAGCGCGCACACACACATACCCCTCATAGGTACCACATCCTTAGAAACAAAGGCACTGCAGCTGGGGGGCGGGGGGCAGGGTGCTGCCCGTCCTTACTTCCTGATGGGCTTCATTAAGAACTCACAATCTGCTTTTTCTTTTGGGGAGTCCCTCTATAGCACTACGACGGTAGTGGGTGTGCACAGGTGGTAGGTGCTGTTGATTTACAGCTTTGATATCACACATGTGCTCTAACCTGGGACACCTACTCACCCGGGACGACTTGGTCTGAGGGCTAAAATGGCAAACAACAGCTGTGCCGACTCCCGTCCTGTGTCCTCGCCTGGGCTCCCAGCCCTGACTCTCGTGCCTCAGAAGCCCATGTTATATTAAGGAGGAACAATGTCAGCCTCGCAGCCTCAGCCAGGCCCGAATTCCTCAGGGGTCACAGCCGGACTCGAGATCTGCCTGGCTAAGTCTCACACAGTGCTGGGCAGGCGTGGGTGGTTGATAAATATCATTAGATGGCAAGGGGGTGATGAAGACCACAAGAACAGGCCCTTTCTTAGCAGCTTGGTGCGAACTTGTTAGGATGTCCTGGATCCAAGCAGAAGCCAGATGGCTCGGGGGCCTGAAATACACAGCCCCAAGGCCAAAGGCACTTGTTGACGAGAATAAGCACTTGGTGGTTTCGGCAGGAGGGAGGTCAGGCCCTAGGCTTAAAGGACAGTGTTGGTGCTGCCTACAGGCAGGAAGCAGGTGGTGCCGATGAAGCCTATAGAGTACTGGTAAAGTGCCTTTCCAAACCTGGAGGAGGAGGAGCGCTGATGTGTGACATCGGCAGCTTTCTGTGGTGTAAGTACATCCACCGCAGCCAATTTCAAGTCACTACGTGACCTCCCAAAGCCTGGAGGTGGTGGAGAAGTTCACGGTGGAGCAGGTGTGAGCCCTGTATGCCAGCCTCATGACGGCGCTCCTTGAGAACATTTCCCGGATGAGGAAGGAGGATTTCCCTTCATCGTTGGAACAGCCGTCTTCCGCCTCTTTCTGCCCACCTTTCAGATCTTAGAGGAATCATGTCTTCTCTCGGGAAAGCTGCCGCCATCCAGAATGGACACTGGGTTTCTTTGTGGCATTGCTGATCATGGACTGCCTTCTCGACTGGTCTCCAAAGCCCACCAGGAGGGCAGGAAGTACATGAGGCTGTCCACCAATGTCGCAGGTGCCCAGCTCTCAAGACAAAGTAGCTGGTAAAGAAGGAACGGAAGAAGTTTGCTGAGACCTAGCGGGCCTCTGCTACTCACACTGGCTTTAGGCCAGGCGTTTCCCTCACTAGCTTTGGCCTTTGAGACAGACAAGGAGGACCCACCTCTGTCGAGAACACTGGGCAGGCATTAAACACTGTTAAAATTGCTATTTGTGTTAACAACGGGTTCTTCTTGCGAGCACTCCAGCAATTCATTTTCCTGTATATAAGCAGATACTTGGGATGGGACAGTTGGACTCCTTATCAGCAAACGCTGGACTTGCCCTTGCTCTCCTGTTGCTGCTGCAAGGGAACTCCCAGTCCGACTGTTAACTGGACTACCCCTATTGCAGCACTGGCAGTCTAGAACACTCCATGGTCATCCTGAGACAACTATGCACAGATGGCCTGATCGCCCAGGCTCCTGATGGCAAAGCCCCAGCCGGGGCTGTTTGCAACACTGTATCAGACCTTTTGTTGTGGCAAGCCTCCACCGTAGATGCCTCTTAACTATTTCCACCTTGGCCAGAAGAGAGAGCCGCTTCCCCTATTGGCTCGACAGACAGACTGCTGTAGGGTCCTAAAAGGCGGGGCTGTAATTGGTCCAAGAACTGGCTGTGACGGGTCCACACATCCATCATTAGGTTATAGAAGCAGGCTCTGCAGGCTCACTCAGTGAGTAGGTTGGATGCTCCTCTGAACTTTTGGTAGGGCAGCATCAGGCATAATTAGGCTTCTGTCAAGCATCTTCTCATGTCTACGATCAGTAACATGTGTTGAACTGGTAACGTAAGAAGTAGCAGGGACAGCAGAGAAGGGGCAGCAGCATGGTCACACCAGTTCACTGGTGCAGGCCACACTGTCAAAGCTGCGAGGCGGATGACTGCTTGACAGCAAGGTGTCCTTCAGTGGTTCAGGAAGTAGCAGCACTCCAAAGACTTCCTGGGCTCTCAAGCACTTCAATCCCTGAGCAATATGGTGGGCACCTTGGTGCCTGACTTGGGAGTGACCTGCCAGGCATCCTGGCTCCTAAGTAGACTCACCTCCTAAGTCGTCCCATCAGGTATCCCAGACCATCCCAGCCACAGCTGAGTTGTGGAAGTCAAGCAGACTTCCTGCAGGAGCTGTCCAGTCTTCAAGGCTAAGAGTCTAAAACCCGGGGTGTGGGTCTTTCATACTGGCCGCTTCCTGACACCCTGGGCTCTAGGAAACTGCAACACTAGGGGGCGCCACTTACAGCTTCTGCCCGCAGGTAGTTGTTGCCAGCTACCAGGAATGGAAGGAAAACGAAGTTGCCAGACACCAGCCCTGAAATAGCATCTCCTTGCACATCCCTGATAACTTGGTGGCTAGAGCCAAAGAACTTTCAGGCAGCTGACAGGTGACATTGTTTTTCCCTACCTATGAGCAAAAGGACTTCGTGGTTTCTTCTGATTCTTTTCAACACTACAATTCCATGGACCTTTGCAGTTCTTCAGTGTTGGCAGTAGGTAGGTAGGTAGGAAGGAAGGTAGACAGACAGACAGGCAGACAGACAGACAGATGATAGATGATAGACAGATAGATAGATGGATGGATAGATAGATAGATAGATAGATAGATAGATAGATAGATAGATAGAGGGATAGATAGACAGATGGATAGAGGGCCAGATGGTCCAGGAAGCATGTGTTGGGGACAGGAAACATCTAATGAAGTACTTTTCCCCCACTGTTTCTCATTCTTCGAGGAAGAATCTACCTGATGACCAGGCAATCCTGGTGAATGGCTGGGGTTAAGACAGGCAATTACCCCACAGCAGAAATTATTTATAATCACCAATTTTGATAGGACCAAAAACTCTCTCCATTTTAATGGTTGCTTAGGGACATAGGGAAAAATGCTCTCATATCTATTTTGGTAGTTTTCATCTGAAATGATAATCCCCATGATTTATTTCTGTGTTCAAGGAAGGTGGATGGCCAGAATTCCTTCTCTGTCCTGGTCCAGCACTCCCTGGCAGGGCCAGTAGCAAAAGATGTGACCTGGCTCTGTGCCCTGTGCTGCTGGCTGAATTAGACTTCCTCCAGAGGGCATAGCTCCCGTGCCTCTGTGCCCACCAAGGAACGAGGGGTGAGGGCTAGGGGCTCAACCTCAGAAGAAAGGGAACAGCGTGGACATTGCTGTTCCCCGTGACGAAGCCTCCTGGAGGCAGGCGGTCTCTGTGGTCTCTAGAACTCTATGAGGATTTGTGTGGCTACAAATGCCCTGTGAAAGGAAGAGACCCTTGAAGTAGAGGCTGGATGGTCTCTACCTACGTGCTGGGTCTGGACCAAAAGGTGGCAGAGAGTCTGGGTGTGATACCAGCAGCAAGAACGGGAGAGAAGCTGTTCGTTGACCGTGTTAACCACTTTATAAGCATTGTGGTCCTCGTTCAGCACAGCGATACAAGGATCCCCATCTTACAGATGGTGTAATTGAGGCTTATCCCACAAAGGAACATCAAGTCATGTGTTGAAACATGGACACGAACCTTCTACAATACTTGTTTGAGGTTATCTTCCCATCCCATTCATTTCCTTTACCTTAAAAATACCTCCAGCTCTAAAATCTTTTCAGGAGCGACTGACTGATGTCTGCATTTCACTTTCTGAGATTTTTACGAATGTAATGAGGAAGACAGCCATTTGTTGGACAGCTTTTATGCACCAAGTACCGGGCTGAGTGTTACATGACCCCTCTCCTTTAATCATTTTATATGGGAAGTACTTTGATTAATGCACTTCCACAGCTCAGGAAATGAGATTGAAGGAGTTTATATAATTCATTTAATGTTACACAGGAAAAAAAGAGACTAATATCGGCCTGCTGGCTGACCTGTCAGGGAATGGCTTGTTGCCTTTTCTGATGGTGAGAATGTGGTGGCTGCTCACAGCTTGTGCCGCTGGGGTAGGCAGCATTCTTAGCTCTTACCAGCCACATTAGTTCTGAGTGGGAATGAAGGCTCAGGGGTGGTATGCTGATAGAGAAGTTTGAGAGAACCAAACCCATGTGTACCAAGAAGGAGACAGCCCAGTGACAAGCTGGCAGATGGGTTCTTGTGAATGAGAAGCCACAGTGATGAATCAGGCTCTGGGGAAGCAGAGATGGATAGTTCTCCTGTGAGGGTAGGACCTGTACCTTCTGAGCCTAAGGATGACGGACAGCCTCATTGTCCTGCCCTACAAGGCACACAGTGCCCAGGCAACTATGAGACCATGTCTGCGGGAAAAATCCATATTTCTATGGACTGAGTCAGGACCAAATTAGGCATGAGTCTCCTAACACATCTGAATTTCATCACCATTATATCACTCTTTAGACCTTGTAAATTTTCATAATAATATTTTGGGTTAGTTGGAGTAAGCTGTCTCCATCTGAGGTGTGTTACTTTAAATCTGCATTAACAGACCAATAAAACGAGGTGTTGGCCAGCTAATCCCACACAGTCATCTCCTCAGAAGTATCCGGGCAGCAAAATGAACCAGTCATGAGTGCATGTCCTGAAGTGGCCCTGTAAGCACAGACCCTGGCCACACAATGTCTTGGATAGGATTTTGGGATGGCTGGTGCTGTGTGCCCATGGCTAGCACCCTTCTTTAATGGGGGCCCCACTAATTGCCAATCCCAGAATCTGCATCCCCTAGATTTTGGAGCCTTGGCTAGCTAAGCTTGATCGACTCCTTTCCAACTTCCTCTTCCTCAAGTGTCATCATTGTCATGTAGTTCAGGGAACTGACCTGGGTGGAGGGGGAGACACTCTGCCCATCATTGGCAAGGTCCACTGCCATCTCTCATGTGTTACTGTGATGACGATCACACTCAAGCACAAGTGTTGGACAGTGGGTCCAAGCATTTGGAACTGTTTTTCATATAATAATACTGCGAGCTACCAACTCCGTAGAGGCCAGTGTGACGTACAGTGCAGACCTCTGCCTGGATGCCCTCTCCTCATCTCCCTTCCCAGGGTCTCAGCTCCAATCCATCTCCTTGGTTTGACACCTCACAGACAGGTACCAGCAACACCTCCATCCTTTCTGCGGTCCTGGAACAGTGGACCAAAGGCTCTTCCCTAGAGACACCTGCTCTCCTCTGCGGCCCTCCCTTCCCCGTCTCCTAACCACCCAGAGCTAGATTGTCCCTGTTAGTTCTGATTTGTCCCCACCCATTTCCAGAGTCCTCTCCCCAATGGTGTCATGCACCCTCGGCCTCCAGCTTAGCTCTGTAGCCTTTTAAAGACTCAAGTCCAAGCTGTCTCTAACTTATAAGAGAGCTGCCCACAGACACGTAGGTAGCTGGGGGTGGGGATGGGAATATGGTTGTCAAGTTCCATTTTAGGGCATTGCATCTGGAGGGAAAGATAACCAAGAGCTTGCACTGCCGTCCATGGCCACCTCCTCAAACAGCTGGAGATCACTAATTGCTTCCTTTCCTGATCTTCTGCAGTAAGCCACAACTGCGGCATGCTTATCAATTATCCGTTAAACTCATCTGGCAAATACTTTCCGAGGTCCTACCATGTGATGAACTCTTTGATGAATACAGCAAATCCCATGCCCTCATTCTCTACTCTTCTGGAAGGAGCAGGAAAGAAAGAAGGAAATTCTAAGAGTACTATGAAATAAACCAAGCAGACGGCAGAAGGGAGTGGCCCGATTTGGTGCGGGTGGACACAGATTTCAGATCTGAGTGGGTAGTGAGTGACATCTAGGCAGACCTAAACGATGCGCAAAGCTAACCATATACAGATGAATGGGTATGGGTGGCCATTGGCAAAAACCACCTCTACCAGGATCCTGAGATGGTTGCACACAGCGCATTAAGTCACAGCATGGTCATTGCGGTTGCGGTGTGGCGGGTAAAGGCAGGAGTGACAGGAGACACTGGGGACAGTCGGTCTGACTCATTTAAGACACCATTTCTTCCCACCGGCATTACTGGCACTTGGAGCCAGACCCCTCTTTATTTGGGGGACTGTCCAGTGCACTGGACCATTTAGCCCTGTCTCTGGCCTCTACCCACTGGAGGTAGTAATATCCGTATTTTGTGAAAACCCGGACTGTTTCCAAGTATTGTCAAATGTCCCCATGGGAGGAAAATGAGCTCTAGAGAAAGAGCCCTGCGGTAAGGTCATGGTGAAGACATGGTTTTGAGAAAAGGTCATACGGCCCAGATGGCTGCAAACTAGGTAACCAAAGATGGCCTTGAACTCCCGACCCTCCTGCCTCCACCTCCCAAGTACAGAGATTAAGTGTGTGCACCAAGAATGTGGATTTTAGTCTGTGTATATGGAAAGCGATTGGGGGCTGAAAAAGACCACAGCAGGACTTCCACCTGCAAAAATGTCGTATTCAGAGGGACAAGAGCCACAGAGGGGGGCTACTAGGGATGAGCGGCTGTGGCGGCTCAGACTAAATTGGTGGCAGCAGTGGCAAGAAGTGGCGAGACCACGAGGGTGATCCAGCGAGACGTACGAGATAACTGGATAGGAGCAGCGAGGAGGAAAATAGAATTCAGGATAATTTCTGCATCATTCTGTGGGAATAAAATAAGACTAGGGGAGTGGTTGGGGGGGTCAAAATTCTCAATTTGAGCTGTCCATTAGCTCGCCCAGTGCCTGACTGTAGAACAGAAGAGCCTAGGGCCCAGGGGAGAGGTCCAGAGGAAACAGACATCCAGGATCTTAGGTCGTGTTTAATGATGGGCAGGATGACATCATCCTGGAAGAGAATGATCTGGAAAATAAAGAAGATCCTGAAGCAAGCTCCAGGGACTTCCATCTAGAGGTCGGGAAGAGACAGAGAAGGCAGAAAAGAGACACAGGAGGAGACGCATGAAGGATGAGGGACAATAGGAATGCTTCCTGTCTCCAGGTCATCCTGGCACCATGGTCACATTTGCCTTGAGACATCCTCAGCCCGGCCACCAGGTACTGGTGGAGTTCCTCACACTCTGTATCCACGTCACACCACTGTAATGCCCGGCACCCACGCTGCAGAGCAACCGATGACTGACAGGCGCCTTTCTTGACCCGTATGTGAAGGAATGTGTGCTAGCAGTCTCACTCTAGATGTGGGACACTGACAGGCTACAGCAATGTACATCCAACCTGGGCATCTCAAACCCCACCCCTGGTACAAGAACCCGGAGACTCTGGTTCCTTCTATGGCCTTTCCCCCAGGGCCCTTGGACTTGCCTCCCAGGGCCTGCTTACTGCTTAGTACAGGCTCTGCCCAGCTGCTGCCAGAACATCCCACTACTTCCCAGGCTCCTGGGGGGTGGCTTCCACATCTGCTCCTGCTGTTGAGATGGACAGTTGCTCCTCTGGGGCCGGTGATACCCAACCATGAGCAGAGTCAACATCTACCGGAGTCCTACTCTATAGCTTGGGTGCTTCGTACATTCATAGTGTGAGGCCCCAGGACTGTGAGTAAATATTTTGTGGATTAGGAAACAGGCTTGGAGAAGTTCTGTGATTTGCCCAATTTAGATGGTATGTGATAAGAACAGGAGGGTTTTTTTTTTATAAAAAAGAATAAGCACTAATCTCTAATCATTTAAATGTGTTACCAAACTCAGATTATATCAGAAATTTTCTTTCTCATGTAAAATCTTTCCCAACATAAAGAAAATGCTACAGGTAGGTTTGCTTAATTTTCTCTAGCACCAATGATGCAGTTAAAACTCTACCACCATACATAATTCTACAACTGAAAACCATCAACAGAGTTGAAATGACCAAAAGTGAGCATTCTGCATACCGTGGTGATTTAAAATTATTTTTTCCTTTATTAAAGATACTTTATAAAGAACTTTTTGAGATGTATTTGCTGCTTTATAGGATCCATGCTTCCTGAGATATCTTGTTCTTTTTTGGAAAAATTCAAGATCAAGGACACACACACACACACACACACACACACACACACAAAAGAAAAAGAAAAAAAGAAAAGAAAAAGAAAAAGAAAGGAAGTAACCCACCCCTAACATATTTCCAAGAGCCAGGGATGCTCACGCATGCGCATGAAATTCAGAGTTGGGCTTTGGCGCCCGACCTCTTCAAAGGGGAAACGTTGCCAAGTGTTCACACTTTCACTGTGGACAACCCAGAAACAACACCCTTGAATCCAGATCAAAAAGAGAGATTATTTGTTTCCTTCTCGGTGGCATGTCATTTCTGGGACAAGTGATTCCACTTGTCGTTGCAAGTTTTAGACATTGCAGAAACAGACTTTCCTTTCCTCCTTGTGGCACAGAAGAGGTCAGACAGCCTTTGCTTTCCCCTAAGCCCCGGTGCAGCAGCCAGGAATCGAAACTCATCCTCCGCCTGGCCCGTTCCATGCCAGCTCCCAGGTGCTTGGCTCGGTATTACCCACGGGCGGATCTGGGTCTCATGGGACAAGCGTCTGTCTTTTGCTATGATTATCACCTAGTGATAGGCTGCTAGCACTAGCACGATGTCACTAATGCTAGTGCCATTAGTTCTGCAGGGACGGATGTGTGAGTGGTTAAGAAAAGAGTTGGGTACCCTGATGGAAATCAAAATCACCCCAAGGACCAGGTCCGTTTCTTTCCTCCTGCCTGACCCATTGTCCTGCAACCTCAAACTGCTTGGAAGGAGTGGGTGTCTGTTCTGGGCAGGAATGCAGCCTTTGAGGAGATGTCACAGATAATCCTCCTTGAGTCTTCGTGGTGAGAACAGTGCCTAGAGGAAGAGCATTTTACTAGAAGAGCGGGAATGAGCCCCAGGGGAGCAAAGCGAAGGAGGGGAGAAAGACTTCCACAAGCAGAGCCCGGCAGTCTGTCACCACTGATCTGCCCTCAGGGCCATATCTTACAGGCTCTCCAGGGAATTGGGACAGTCACCTTCCTGGCTCAAGAGTCCAATCACAGTGGGGGGTTACTCTCTCCTGCGCCCTCCACTGGGAACCTGAGCAGCCAGGGTCAAGGACCAACTGCTGGTTGGTCTGAGGGCAAGGTTAGGTTTGTCTTACCTGAAGGTGTCACCTCCAGTGTTCAAATTGACCTTCCAGCTGCTTCCATTGGGAGAGAAACTTAAACCCTCCAAGTGAGTTATGAGAAAATCTTCAGCCCTCTGCCCTGGTCAGGGATTTCTTTAGAAATTTGACAACTACCAACATTGCAATAGTGTTTCAGCCCTGATATTATTTAAATATATGTATTGAGGCTAAGGATGGTTTTGTAAGGATAGAAGCTCCATCCAAAATCACGACACCCACACCAGGATCAAAGCATTTATCCCAGTCACAGGACTAGGAAAGGCCACAGCATCCCTCTGACCATTACCGGTGACAGACAGGCGCCTGGTGTCTCTCACACAATCACTGTCATGGTCACATTTAGAGGAACAGAGTCCAAGTAAGATGGCTCTGCACATGTGCAGTGGGGTAGCAGGGAGGAAGTGAGGTCATCCCTAGTGCTTCTCTGAGAGGTTTGCAGAGCAAATGCAAACCCCAGGGATAAAAACATCCCAGCTCTGATGAAGATGAGCGGTCACAAAGCAGAGGACAGAGGAAAGGACAGAGGAGGGTGTGACAGAGGAGGAGACGGAAGGAGATGGAAGAAAGGGGGGGCTGGTACAAAGGAGGGGATGAACGGAAAAGAGGAGATGATGCAGAGCTACACATGTCCCCGGCTTGCCAGGAGCAAGCACAGCACCCGGTACCTCATTGACTTTTGTTCTAATCTGCGCAGCATCTCTGTGATGGGGTGATTATTCTACCTTGTAGAAGACATCAACACTTAGAGAAGCAAGGCTACCCAAGACCACAAAATGAGCACAAACTGAACCCCCAGGCTGGCTGTTTCAGAGCCCTGCCCTTTTCTCTAACATTCTGACACTGTCTTCTATACCAGCAGCTTTCAACATTTTTCTTTTTAAAAAAACTACAGTTCGTAGTTTAAGCAGAAAACATTTCCCATTATTAGCCTGTCTGAACACTTGCACGTGTACAGGAACATACAACCGAAAACAAGATTTCATTGCTTCTTCCAGTGTGTATTGGTTTTTAAATCGTTTACCCAAATCTGTCTATCCATCCTCCCTCCCGCCCTGCCTTCCTCTCTCTCTTTCCCTTTCTTTCCTTCTCATTCCCTCTCTCTTCTCTCCCTACCTCCCTTCACATTAATGAGAATGGTACTACTAAATTTATCTCCAGTCCGCCAACAGGTCTCACCCTGTATTTTGAAAAACATTCTCCTTCCTCTAGACAGTTGATCTGAACTGTCCCTCGGCCTTCTTTTGGTCTGGGTGGGTGTGGGCAGGGTCTTGCACTGAAGAAGACTGCTAATTGTGTGCTCTGATCATCCATCCCTCTGCCAAGGGCACATCATTAATAAAATATCTCAGAAATTAGAAATATCTGACAAAGCCACTGCTTGGAAAAGAGTCAGCCCAGGAAACCGTCCAGAGGACACAATTGCTGTTCGCAGGCTCCAGTGGGTGATATTTTAGGCAGTCGATGCATGCTTTTCTGCAAAAGAGACTATTTCCTCTGCTTTCAGAAACTAAAGAATTCATCTGCTCCATCGGGCCACGTGCGGTCACCATCTAACAAGAAATGCTAAAGGACAAGAAGAGCCCAGAGCTTGTGGAACTCGGTCCTTCCACGGCAGGAACAGAATTCTCTCTCTCAATTCTCAGCATCTGAAATTGAGCTCTTTTTAGGGGTGTGCACCTCCCACCCTGGTTTAGGATTTGAGGATGATTCTGTCTGATGCTGAGGGGCAGTGGCTGGGTTGGCCGAATCAGATTAAGTCATGGAAAGTGAACTCCAGGTCAGGTGTGGCTGAGCGCCCGTCAAGCCCGATGAGCTGGGGACTGGTGACTTCACTCTAAGAAATGTGCGCAGTAATTGAGAAAACATGTTCCTGTGATGTCCTCACGCAAAAATCCAGATTTGCGATTTTTTTTTATTCCTAAGAATTCCTTGAATATTTTCTGTGCGTGTCTGTACAGACTCCTGGGCACAACTTCTAACTTAGTATAATATATATATATATATATATATATATATATATATATATATATATATATATATATATTAATTTTATTTTTTTTTCTTGTGGTGGCCTGGCTTTTAAGGGGTGGGATTCTGAGGAGGTGTTAGGCAAGCAGCCACAGGCCCTGGAGAGATGCAGAAAAGGGGAAGAGAGCCTACAACCTCTTGTGCTTACAGGGGCAGAAAAGGCAGGGCATTGTGGGTCCTGGAAAAGCAGCTAGCTGAATGCTGGATTCTGAGAGGGAGCCTTCGGAGTCAAGCCAGCCCTGTCTTCACACCACCCTCAGCTTCTCACAGCTGCCCCCACACAAGCATCCGCAGCAAAGTGCTGAGGTCCCAGGGGCTTCCCAGCCAGTGCCTGTCCTCTGTAGATGGAACTCTGATTTTCTCTCAGATGAGGGAACTGAGGCTCACTGTGGTTAAGAAATGTGACCATAGAACTCAGACAAGGTGAAACAATACAAAGCCCATTCTGATGGATTTTGATTCTGGACTTCCATAAAACCCTATAGACCTCTCCAGAGTCTTCAGGGTTCTCCTGACCCTTCACCTTTCTCCCCTTTTGGAGCTTAGGACTACACATTCGTACTTTTGAGGCGATGGTAACTACTCCAAAGGTGAGAGTTTACATCAAAAGATAAGAGCCTTCTCACGGATTTTGTTTGAGCCACCGGGATTTATTTTACCCCCTAGGCCTCGAGACTGAACCTAAGGCCTGCCCTGCCTCTGACCTCTAACCCCCCTTTACACTTCATTTTGAGTCCAAGTTTCAAATCATTTTAAGTTGCCCAGGCTGGCCTTAAGTTCACTCTGTAGCCCAGGCAGGCCTTGAGCCTCGGGTTCTGGTGTTTCAGCCTCCCAAAGAGCTGAAATGACAGGCTGATGCCACCAGGCCCAGAGGGGTGGTTGGAATGAGAATGTCCCCGGTTGGCTCAGATGTTTGTTTACTGAGTCCCCAGTTGGTGGTGCTGTGTGGGTCGGTTTAGAAGATATGGCCTTGCTGGAAGAAATACGTCACTGGGGATGGGTTTTGAGGTTTAAAGAGCCACAGGCCAATCCCAGTTCACTCTCTCTGTTTCCTGCTTGTTCTTGGAGACTCCAGCTCTCCGACTGCCATTGCCATCGCCATGCCTCCTGCCTGCTGCTGCTATCGTGATGGACTCAGCCCCCTGGAACCAGAAGCCAAATAAACTCTTCTATAAGTTACCGTGATCATGGTATTTTATCACAGCAACAAAAATGTAATGAACCCAGCAGCCTTGTGGGGACATTTAGACGAAGAGAAAATAATGCATTCAGACTCCAAGTTTTGATTATTCAACCAGTTGCAAATTTTGGCTGCACTGGACCTACAATCCCGCAAAATAGTAGGTGGCCTGTCCCCTCACAGTGGAGCATATTGCTTTTAACTTTCTGTGGTTCCTAGTCCTTTATGACCTGACTCCTGTGTATGGCCTGGTGAGCCCCGGGAGCAAGTTTCCTCTTGCTCCTTGTTACAGAATCATGTGCCTGTCACACGTCTCCCACAGTGTCCCGCTGTGAGGAGCATATTATCAAAAAGGCAAGCTGAGAGGAGGAAACCAAATGGTAACTGTAGAGGCAGCAGCTGCCTGCCCTGGCCTACATCTGGGAGCATGCGCTCAGCTGCCATATCCTTCGTCCTCCATGATGAGACACTTATGATCGTAAACATGCAGAGGAGTTGCTATGCAGTGAAGGGAACCAAAACTGCCGGAAAACATGACAATTCTCAAAAAATGCTTTATTTCGAGAGAACAGTCTAACATTTTCTGACAGCAAAGTCTGAGGAGAAGTTTGGCTCCAAGAGAGAATTCCAGACAAATACCCACCAGCCTCTTTTTGCCCAGATATGATGAGGAAGACAGAATTCAGAAGATGAACTGTTTGGCTGAAATTCCATCAAAGTGAGAATGTTAATTACACAACGTCCCTTCAAACCCAACGATACAAATGAGTAAATTCCTAGAGAAGGCTTCAAGGCCATCAAAAGATTTCTTCCCCCCTCCCCACACACAGCAAAGTGTTTCATATATATGGAGACACGTGAAGCTCAGAGGTGATGCTGTCCTACTCAAAATGAAGGCACTACAAAGGGGGGGGGGGCAGTCTCCCTAAAGTCCAGGCTCTCTTCACCCTCCACACAGAGCAAAAGCTTCAGGGAGGGAGGATCCTGTTGTGCCAGGCTCTTGGGTGTTCCAGCCACACCATCCAGCAGGGCTCAGCAGGCAGAGCTCAGTGATGTGGACCTTGTGCACACGGGAGGAAACTGGTCCTTTGGGCCTCTGCTCTCCATAGGGTACTACCTCCTTCTCTGATTAATTAGCTGAGCATTTTCAGGCAATGCATGTGTGTGTGTGTGTGTGTGTGTGTGTGTGTGTGTGTGTGTGTGTTTGTGTGTGTGTGTGTGTGTGTGTGTGTGTGTGTTGTCGAACTCGTGATCATAATGCAGAGGGAATCTGTCCCTCCTGGGATCTCCCACTTGCCCCAGAAGATTTAATACATGGTTATTCACAGTGATGAGATAGTATCTCCATTGGCTGACCTCTAAGCTAGGTCTACTCATATCCAAAATTGGGTATCATTTCACCAGACCGAGCAGGGAAGAGTTGCAAGTCACTTCATGAGTAACGATGCTTAAACCACAGAGCTGGCTGTAAACCACAGGACTGATGTGACACTTTCCCCTTCTCTACCATGGGCAAGCTGAGTTCTTGCCTCTACCAGGAGGGACTGTTGTCTCTGCGCTTTCTTAGGAACAACATGTAGAGGGCCAACCCTCACTACTGAAGGAACAGCCAAAAGAAACAGGAGAAATCGGCCTTGGCCGTGCAGGAAGGCTCCCGCCCATGTCAGTGACTTAGGGGTGAGCAGTGAGGGTATGCTTCTTTAATATCCTCCAAGAGAGCAAATACCTTGTGGTTACTGGGAAACTATTCCAGTAGCAGTGGGTTGTAACTGCCCAGCATGGGATAGCTTCTGGGCCAAACTCGGCCTGTGCATTCCAGTCAATCATAGCCAGATTCAGTCACTCATTGGGATTCCACCTGCACAAGGCACCCAGGCCGTGCCAAAGTTTCTCAAGCTGCTAGCTTTTCACATAAGTCCCGACTGTCTGACTCTGACTCACACCCCTACCAATAAAAAGACTTGCTGCACGTGCAAAAGGTTTGCCAAGCTCTTGGGCAACTCAGGAAGCGTTGTAGCTAGCCCTACCTGACAGATTTTTGTCATCGGATTAGCCTCATTTGTCATCCTTTAAATATCCCATACCCCACACAAACACTGTGTGTGTGTGTGTGTGTGTGTGTGTGTGTGTGTGTGTGTGTGTGTGTGTGTAATGTCAGGCGTTTTCCTCTTCCCTCTTTACCTTATTTTCTGAAATAGGGTGTCTCACTGAACCTGGAGGTCACCTATTTGGCAAGACTAAACCAACCAGAAAGTTCCCAGGATTCACTTGCTTCTGCCTCCCTGGTACCAAACTCCAGGCTCCTGACACCTCACCTGGTTTTTTTAGATGGGTGCTGGGGATTTGAACTTGGGTCCACACACTTGAAGAGCAAGCACTTGGTCAGCTGAACCACCCAACTCCCGGTCCTTCTCTTTTTTTCTTTTGATCTCATTCAGAATTGACTCTGAAATCCAAGTACGTCCACATTAACTTTCTCTTCTATTTCTACTAAGTTTGGGGTAAGTAACAAATGTATGTTCCAGTACACCCTCCAAAAACATTCTTTTTATCCATCTGAACTATAAATAAACAAGAGGTCCTATTTTTATTTTGTCCCCAAGGGAAGTCTTGGGGCAACAGGTGAGGATAACCGAGCTGTTCTGTTGGAGAACGTCAACAGTTCAACAGTGCCTCTGGGAGCATCCCTTCCACGCAGCCTGGCTAGCTTATTCTTTGAAATGGCGCATTATTGATTCTCATTTACCCTCACAGCTTGCCTAGTTGTATCCCTTGACTATCAGCATGTGCCCATGTTGTATTAAAGTCAGTGCCAGGGGTGAGGGGACCCTGAAGCTTCCTGCTTTAGGGACGGCACCCCTACTGCCAAAGCCATCGTCCCTTTAACAAGGAAAGGAAGGCTTTTCTTCAGTGCTGGGGTCTCCCTGAGCAGGTGGTCTGCCTGTGCTCTAAACAGCATGTGGCTGAGGAAGAAGGTGCCCGGTTCTGATCCCCCCCCCCCACTCTTTCTGCTTTTCTTCTCCTATGGGCCATTTGCAGTGAAATTCCAGCCACTGAAGGCAGAAGGTGACACCTGGCAGGATCATAACACTGAGGTCCCTTTTGATGGAGGCGCCAAGTCTGATATGCTGATACTCAGAGGACTAGGGCTTCTGAAGTCTCAATTCTATGACTGCCTCATAGACGCCTTAACAGAAGGGCCTGGAAGAATGACCTTTATTCCATTCCCAAGGGAATTCTTCACTGGAAGCACCATTTACACATGGAGGCAATCTCAGCTGCCGTCATGACTTCCAACATTTGGTAGGTAAGGCAGGGACACTCAACTTCCTGTGAGTATGGCGTGGCCACACTTAACCAAGGACTGCCCTGATGTGTCAATGGCTCCATTGACAAATGGCATCATGCAATTCACTACTCAGATTTCATGAGGTTAATGACTTGCTCACAGCCACAGGCAGCTGCTGCCTTTCCTTTCTTACAACTGAAAAACCACCATTGGAAGATTACTCAAAATACAGGAGAAATTAATCAAGAGACCATCTCAACATTTAAATTTGATTCTCCCTATCTCACAGTCTAAGGCCAACAATCTACAGAGATTCCCCCAAAAGCATTGTATTGTCCACAGAAGAGCAGAGAAAACACAATAGCCCCCAAGCAACTGTCCTCTGTGATGGGTCCTCATTTTTCCAGTCCCGTCTAAACTTTGTGACTGAAGGTCTATTCCCTTTAGCTCAAATAGGAACATCTCTACCTTATGCACACCCCATTGGAAGGCCAGTGATCCCAAAGCCTCATTTTCTGTGTTTTATGCATTGGTCTCAGAGTCATCTTAGTCTCTCTATTTGGAATCAGGAATCATAACCATATCCCCCTGTCAATTAGCAAACATCCAGGAACCGGTCGGGAAGGAGTTTTCTTTCCTCTTTATTTATCTGCCTGACATCACTATGACACAACACTAATTCCCTCAGAGTTAATCTTAGAACTGGCTAAGCTTGAGAGCCACAGTGTGTAAGACAAAAAGGTGCCAGTCGAAGAAAAGAAAAGAGACACTTTCTAGAAACACGGGTCCTTTGCTTCTCAGATAACCAGAGACTTGGTGCATACCCTCAGCACACCTACTGCTTCCTGACTGTGGAAGCCTGCTCCGGACACTGAGGTGCCTGGAGTTCTTATTAGGAGAGGGCAAATGGCCAGGTCTCTGGCTCTGTCCGTTACGGCTGTGTGGAGTCTAGGCACAGCTCGGTTACATTCCTAGCAAAAAAAAGAGCAGCAACTATATTCCCTGCGGTTTCCCTGTAGCCCCGAGACCCCATGCTCCACAAGTGAGCAGCTGTCAGCCTCCGCACTCGGTTAGAAGTGTGCGATTTTCTCATCAGCTGAATCTCAGTAAGGATGAGAAACTTCCCTGGGGCTCCAGCCCTGCCCTGCCCTGCCCTAGTCTGCATGCTGATGTTGGCAGCTGGGGCCCCCTTTCTGGTCTGGGCACAGAGCTCTCCCTGGAGGAGAATGGAGTGTGGGGCCTCATCCTTTCCACTCACTGCCCTCGGGGCATGGGGCTTGTGAGGTGGGTGTGAGGAGAAAGGAAAAACCCATTCCTTGCTAAAGGTTGAGAGCAGAGAATTGAGGGCCACCAGCCTCAGGACGACTTTCTGATGGCTCTGGCCTGCTTCGGGTGACTGCAGGGATGGCAGTGGTCTCAGCTGGCTCTAAAACCCTCTGACTCACTCCTATGGCTCTGTCAAACCGTGTGCCCCATGCCCCAGAGACCCCGACTTGCTATGTGTGGTACCCCTTAACGTTTTCTCTTGGAGGCTTCTTCTTCCTCCACCTGTCTACATCCGGGGAAATGATGAGGGAAGGGACAGAAGAATATGGCATTAACTCTATCCTCCTTCCACTACGGAGTTCAAGTCTTCTGTATGTCAGCACCAGCCATGCTGGCCTCATCCACCTGGCCATGCTCTCCTCCGGCTGCTTGTCCCCTGTCAACCTCTGGGAATACTATCTATGATGAATTAGTATTCACATGGCCAGGCTGACGCATGCCTTACTCAACAGATGAAACCCATCGGGCTGAATGTGGAGTGTGACTCTGCGGAGGGAAAGTTTCATTTGGTAGGAAACTGTAACACCAGTGAAGAAGGGTGGCAGGGACCACCTGTACTACCTCTGTACTGCTTGGAGAGGGAGAAACAGACATTTTCAACCGATATAACACAGTTTCGGAAGTTTGGGACCCTGGGGAGAAGTTAATGGGGGGCCCTCCAGGCCAGCTGCTTTTGCAAAGTTCAGGTGGCCATGTCTATGGGGAGAGCGGATGGCACGGGCAGAGAGAGCAATACCAGGAGGATGGATGCAGGGCAATACATCAAGTGCCTTTTCTCCAGGGTTTCCACTGGCCTCCCATGACAGATGGGGCAGCGGCACCCAGGAGAGCAGTATTTTGGTTTGCAGCTGGGAACGTGCACTGAGTTTTCCTTAATACCCACAGCAACCAAAAGACTTTGCTGTAATACACTTTAATGCACGAAACACCCATAAATTATCCTTCAAACTGCTACAATTTCCAGCCTGGAACAACTTGGAAAAACCAGCCTAGCAAGCAGGCGCTTCTTGAATCTCTGAAGTAAACCTGACGAGAAAGGTCAAACCCAAAACACCTTTCTTAAGAATCTCAGAAAGTTTTATGAAAGCAAGAACATTGTAATCAAACGGAGCTAACCAAACCTCATGTTTACGTTGGCTTCAAGTTGCAACACCCTGACCCCAGAGTCCTCTCTCTCCCTCCCCTGAAGCTTCTCCGTCTGAACCCAAGAGCGCCCGCTGCCCTTCCCAATGCCGGGTGCCAGCCGCTGCCACACCTGGCAGCAGACAGCTGAATGTACTGGGTGACCCAAACAGCGGGGCTACGCCTCTGAGATACATAGCAGGCCCCACTGAGGGCCCTGGCGCTCGGGACCTCAGCACTTGAAACCCAAGCTCCCTGAATCAACCCCAGGCACCCACAATCTATTTTCTGAGCCCTGCAATAAGCACCAAGCCTAGCGCGCCCTGGGCGGCTGGCCCTCTTACCTAGGGGCAGCGTGGCACTCTCGGGACTCTGCGCACTCCCCAGCCGGCGCGCTCTGCACTCGCCCTCCACCGCGCGGGCTACTGCTCCGCCACCCCAGCGCGCTAGCAGCGCGCGCATCCCTCTCTCCAGGCTCTCTTGAGCGCTGTCCCCTTCTAAGCCGAGAGCTCAGGCAAGGCACTGCTGTTTCTGCAGGCGCCAGTGTTGACTTTGGGACTTCTGGACATATCCTGGGACAGGGAATTTCACGGCCAGAGAGACCCTCGCTCCTTTCGCCTCCCTTGCTTGCCCATGAGCTCGCGTCCCTGCATCTATTCCGGACACTTCTTTCAGGGCTGCGTTTCAACCCACAAAATCTCGCCAGACAGGGATCCGCGCATACCATCCCAAGAAGACCAGTAACCCCCGCCCGCCGCACCGCGCTGCACCCCTGCCGGGGTTCGGCTCAATGCAGCCTGACTCACCGATGCGCTCCCCTCCGGCTCCCGGCGCTCTCTGCCGTGCTGGAGCACAGAGCTGCTGTAACAGGCTTCGTGAATGTATTTAGCCCCTCCTCCCTCGCTCGAGTCACACCCTCTCCAAATCCTGCCCCCCACCTACCCCACCCCTCCCTCCCTGCCCCACCCCCACTCCCAGCCCCGCACCTGCCGTGACTGGACCCAAGGTGTCAGACTGCAGGGGTCCTGGGGACAAGGGATGGATAGCTCCAGGAGGGCTGGTGAGACCTAGTCAGGAAAAGACAGCCAGGGAAGAAGGATTCAAACCTTCTGAGGTCAAATGAAAATGCATCGGGTTCGCAGTGGCAGAGGGAGATTTTCTAGGGCACCAGGCAGGGTAGCTGGCCCTGGCCACCAATGAGCAGACAGACTGAGCAGGGCCTTCACCTTCTGCCCTGACTCACTGCCTTACTAGCCTTCTGGGTTGGCTTAGGTCTCCTTTGGGGGCCGGACATCAGGTGTTCCTCTCCCTGCAAATCTGAGAGCTGAAGGGAACACCCAGGAAGCTCCCAGGACTGGAAAGTGCTAGGGGGTTCTCTGAAACCAGGCCGAAGCCGAGTTAACTAGACTGTCCGGACAGGGGTGTATCTGCCCACAATCACAGGGAAGAGGGCCTTAGGTGTCCAGATACCTCCCTTCCACAGTCAGTCTTAAGGCCTGGCATCCCAGGAGCCTCGCAGGAGCTTAAATCCCTCCAATATTTGTAGATAGAATTGTATCTGTGTGTGCTGTCTCCATTTTTCTAGATGAGGGGGTCAACGGCTTTCATCAGATTTTAAGAGTTGGTGAGCACATACTCAGTAGAAGGCCAAACCTTCTGCTCCACCCCCATACTCCACCCCAATTCCCTTTGATCCCTTTTCTCTACTCACTTAAGGGGGTCTTCCAGCTGGCCCTCCAAAATTTCTTGGATCTGATATATTCAGGAGCTGGTAGGGGCCTGACTCAGACCTCCCCTTCCCCTGGTAGATTTCCACTTCATCTCAGCCTCAAACCAATAAGGCAGAAATACACCTAAAGTCAGATTTCTCACCAAATGTGCATGAACAATTGTAATAAAGGTCTTTGGAAACACACACACACACACACACACACACACACACACACACACACACACACAGACCTTTTGCTGGGTGAACTTTGTGAAATGACTTTTCTTTCTTTGAAAAAAGCATGCTGTATGCCCCCCCCCCCCCCACTTACATCCGGATGAATGCCACAGGAAGGAATGAATGGATGCAGGACAGTGAAGGAGGGAGGGTGGAGTACTGAGTCTCCCCATTGCTGGGGACGCCTTGCCAATACTGCCCAGGCCAGAATCATGCTCCATGCAGCTGGGATGGAGTTAGGCACAGGCTTCCAGTAACAATGAGAAGCGGTCCTTCATCCCCATGGGAGATACCTGGATAAGGAGAGGATCTGCCAAGGAACTTCCAGCCATCTGGATCTCGACTCCCTTTCGTCTTCGCCTCGGTCCCCACCCACATCTACCTTCATTCCATTTCTAGACACCCAGCGGGATGAAGGAAGAAGAAAGGACTGGCTTTGGAAGTGAACCTTTTCACTTTGCTGAGCATGTTCTGTGTGGTCCAGACACAGTCTGGTAGGTCAACACATTTTAGGAGTGGCCACGGTGAGAGGCCAGGGGACACCAGAAGTGGCCTCATGGTCATGGTGGTCTATTAGAAAACTTACCGTTGTTAATTAAACAACTAACCATTTCCAGACCATACAATACATTTATCCATGAACCATTTCATACATAACTCCGCTGTTTAAGCACCAACTCCATGTAATAACTGCCTGCGAATTTAGGGGTGAAATTAAAAATTACAGAATAGCTCAATTTGGTTATTAAATGTGGGGCTTTTGTATGTAACCTTGAAGGACAAAAGAATTTGAGGTACTTGAGGTTCTTTTTCAAGGGGAAATTTAAAAACAAAGTAAAATCTAAGCCCAGCTGTCCTGCCCCCAAATTGTTGATCTTATTCTTCAGACATTCTCTGGTTTAATGAGAGGTGGGTTGTTTGTTTGTTTGTTTGTTTGTTTGTTTTGTTTTGCCAGCTCTAACTAGATCTGCTTATGTCCCTGAATTTGAAGGACCTTGAGTAAATAAGAATATGTAAACACAAACAATGGTTTACTCTGTGCTATTTACCAGGAGGTGACCGTGACACTGCTCCCATAGTTGGCCCCATGATGGCTGGATTATTAGACCCTGATCACACTATTAGTCTCCCCAGGACCTAGCATAGGAACCTGATGTGTGTGTTGGATCCAAAAACGGTGAGAGCCATGTGTGGGTATCAAGTAGTTCATCCATACTGGGCTGGTTTCCAGCAGCTTTCATAATAGGTCAGCCTCCGTTCTAATGACCGTGGTCAGGTGCCTTCTCCTTTTGCTTTTTTTTCACTTTCAAGAAGGACTCCAACAGAAGTATCCTCGTGGGTCACTGAGAGAAGGACCTTAAGGTCTGGACCAGTTACATTTATAGGCATGAAAACCAGCTGAGAGGGCAGTGGCCAGAAGGCATGGTGCCGACAGGCAGAGAATAAGAATGTTTTGATGTACTAGATTTTCTCGAAAGAGCTTTTTATCCAGGGTATCAAAATAACCAGCAGCTGATGCATTTGCTGACTTGGAGGACAGCTTGTGGTGTGTACAGTAATTGTTGTTATTTCTGAGGATGCAGAAGTCTGCATCCATTGAGAGCCTCATCAACAGCAACACAGCCTGGCACAGACCTCCTGTTCTGCCTCTGCCTCGCTGCCACACTCGTTCTTCCAGTGTCCTGGCCTAATTTTTAGATCCCAGTCAGATCCTCATCACTGACCTCTCAGACACACTCCCTTGGTCACCAGTGTCCATTATATGTATAGTGCTCACTAGTTTTCTGTCTTAGCCACCTGCATGGACACTGGCAAGGACTAATTTCTCAGCTCTGACCCTCAAACCCTCCATCCACAGTCCTTCTTGTTCTTTTCTTTCTTCTTCTGTTTTTGTTTTTTTAAGGTAGGGTCTCATGTCAGCCAGGCTGGTCCCACATTCACTACGTAGCTGAGGATGACCTTAGATTTCTGATTCTCTTGCGTCTGTCTCCCCCGTGCCAGGCTTATAGGTATGTCCCCTCCAACCCAGTTTATGCAATGCTGAAGATCAAACCCAGGACCTCATGCATGCTAGGCAAGTGCTCTGCATCCCTTGTCCCTCATTCCCGCAGGTCTCAGGTCTCATCATGGGATGCTCCTGGGCTGGGGACAGGGCAGTTCCGCTCTTGTCCTGTAGGGGCACTGTGGCTCAGAAAACCATCACTTTGAGATTAGGCAAGCTTTGGCCCATTGATGGGACCTGGGAGAAAGATCTAATCTGTTAGGGCCGTAATAGTTATAATCCAAGTGGTTCTTTCTCAACCTTTCTAATGCTGCAACCCTTAAATACAGTTCCTCATGTTGTGGTGACCCTCAACCATAAAATTACTTCTTTGCTACTTCATAACTGTACCTTTGCTACTGTTATACATTATAATGTAAATATCTGATATGTGATCCCTGTGGGGGCTATGACACACTGGTTGAGAATCAATGCTCGTAGTGATTAATAATCACTATAAAACTATAATTATATTGATTAAATGTATTAAATAAGTAATTTTTGAGCTCCTGCTCTGCCCAATCCCATTCTAGGCACTGAAGGTTTGGCCAGGGAATAAAGTCCCTCTAGACACATGGAATTTAAGCTCTAAAATTTCCCATCATCTATTTAATATTTGATAATGTAAATTATTGAATGTACATTGTAAGTCAGGAGAGCGTAAGAGAAGACAGGCAGTCGTGTTAGAGGGAGTACCATTATTTGTGAAATGAACTGGAAATGAAAACTCCCAAGGCCGGAGCTAGAGCACAGCAAAGCAGGTCGCCAAGAGAGGGTGGCAGTTCAGATGACACAGAAGCCCCCACAGTCTCCCCAGGCACAGGAGAGTTAAGTGTGTCCCTGGGGAATCAAATCCTGTCCCTGACCACTGTGAGCCTCCACCTTCTTGGCCTTTTTTTTTTTTTTTTTCTTTTTTTTTTTTTTTTCCCGAGACAGGGTTTCTCTGTGTAGCTTTGTGCCTTTCCTGGAACTTGCTTTGTAGACCAGGCTGGCCTCAAACTCACAGAGATCTGGCTCTGCCTCCTGTGTACTGGAATTAAAGGCGTGAGCCACCACTGCCCGGTGACCTTCTCAGTCTTGATTGACTCTGCCCCCACAAGGTCCCTAGTGACTCATGGCTACCACATGGACCACCTAGATCAGGTGATGATGCCCCTGGTACTGTCTTCAGAGGCCTCAGCCTCTGTAGCAGGTCTTCAAGTCTCTTAGGAGTCTGTGGTCCAAACGAATATACCTCTATATATAGGTCCTGGGTGGGGAAATTCTTGTGGGGCCACCAAAGAGGCGCATTAGGACAGGACCTAATGTTACAACCTTAGAAATACAGCTCAATATATTTCATAAAATCTTGTTCTTGAGCAGGACTTACAGGAAAAGAAACAGAGGTCAAGAAGGAATGTTCTTGCCATCTAAGTATCCACTAAGCATTGCAAAAACAGACCCATAAATGAATGGGAAACCTGTAGGGAAAGATGTGGACACTCAGAGGAGACAGAATTTGACCACCTTCTACTTCCAAGGAGCTTTCATTCTTGTCCTAGCTGTCCTTAGCCTAAATCCCACATTCTTTAAAGAGACTCTGTGTCACCTGTCCCTACATCCTCCTCTTCGCCACTTGCTTTGTCTAGCTCTGGCCTTGGGAATTTTTTTTCTGGTTAATTTCCCAAGTAACGGTACTACCTCTGGCCTTTAAATAGGTTCACAAGGCTTCAAAGACCATTACCCTGATCCCTTCTTCTTCTAGCCCATTCCTCCTCTTCTGAGACACATTTCTTAGACTCTTCATCCACTTCTGATTGGAAGGTTTCTCTGATCCCCCAAGTCAAGACTGACACTCTTTCTAGAAGACTCTATAATAGTCTGTATGCCTAAGGGCACACACTTAATACACGTTTGCAAATGAGATACTGTCTGTGCTTTGATGCATGAGTAAGAATTAAAAGAATTCTGGGAAGGGCGCCACGTGAGACAGAAAGAATGTCTTGGAACCAGGGGTCAAAACCAGTCTAGAATTGATGGGGCATGAGGTGGCTGCAGGGGTGTGAGTGTAAGGTCCGGGGAGGCCTGGGATATGGTGGTAAAACCAAATATAGGTAAACTCCCTGGCTCCTGTAGTGACAGCTGAGATTCACAATGATGCCTGCCTGACCCAGGCACTGGGAGCTGATCATTACCATCACTCATTCGATATAAATTTAGGGTGTAAATTGATTTTGGCAATAGGAAATGTCAGTGATCAAGAGGCTAGGGTCTCATGGATGTCCTTGTATTCTTAGTTTGTCTGACCAGGTAGAGGGTAGTACCAGCTGTGGAGAAGGGGCATCAGAGGGAGCTCATGCAGTGGTGGTCTGGGGAGCAAAGGTCTTTGGAGTTTTGTGGGGCATGTGTGACATAAAAATGTGTGACATAAGAGAAGTAGGAGATTTATGAGCAATGCCAAGGTTTTCAGTCTCTGCATACTGCACACAGTCTGAAGTAGGCAGCCTCAATACTGTCTTCCAATCTATCTATGTTGAAGGCTCACCTCCTGACGGAGCTACACTGTCCCTCCCTACCATGTCAGTGCCAAGCCAACTATGGGGTGTCCTCCCAGAGGTCAGAGGCCAGAGCTCAGGGAAACAGACCACTTGCTCAAGAGTTCTCTGCTTCTCTCCTGCCTGGTTATTCCTGGAATGCTCAACCCCACACAGGGGTGTATGCCAAAGACAGGGAAAATGAAGACCCTGGTAGGTGAGCACCTCACCTGTCCCATTCTTTCCATCCTAGACTCCTGTCTGGGCTCACAGGAAGTTCTTTCTCCTGTTCTTTGAAACCAGAACCTTCTTAAATCACACCGTGAGCTCTCTCTACCCCCAAGTTTACAATAAGACTCTGTGATCAAATCCTCCAAGCCTCACCTTTTTTTTTTTTTTTCTTTTTGAGATGGAGTTTCTCTGTGTAGCTCTGGCCGTCCTGGAACTCATGCTGTAGACTAGGCTGGCCTCGAACTCACCGAGTGCTGGGATTAAAGGCATGCTCCACCACCAAGGTTCAAGCTTCATTCTTAATACTTTATGGGAGCTAAAGGAATTCAGAAAACTTGTTTTTCTTTTTACTTGTGAATGCTTGGTTTTCAAAAACATTGTCTTGCTGTGGACTCAGAAATTCTATTCTTGCTGTGGAAAGATGAATATTGGCTCTTTTGCTGTGTTCTAACTGCAGCAATCCTAAAAGCAGTCTATGAAAACCACATGCTTCTGGAAGAATGATGGCAGATCACAGGCTGGGAAAAGTAAGAGAGAATATACATCCATCTCATTATGTCCACACAGTAGGCAACAGGCTCTCTCTCTCTCTCTCTCTCTCTCTCTCTCTCTCTCTCTCTCTCTCTCTCTCCTTTCCTTTTTTTTTTTCTTTTTGAGCCATGCTCTCCCACTACAACCCAGGGTGGCTTTAACTCACAGGAGTCTTCTTTCCCAAGCTTCCCAAGTGATGAGATCACAAGAACAAGCCACCAGGCCGAGCAGCAGAATACGTTCTCCACTCAACTCTAAAACCCTTAAGAACTTCAAACTCCTGGGAGCCATCGTAACACCTGGAGTGTTATACATCTTCAGCAAGTACACGTTCTAGGAAAGAATGAATGATGTTCACCAGGTTGACTGAGTACCTTAAAATACACCAGCAAACCATCAAGGGCTATGCTGTTGGTCTCCACAGCCCATAGGTTGCTCTTGACACTATCTCTTACCAACTAATATTTGGGGAGATTCTTATAGAACCAGGCAAGAGTCAGGTGGCTCAAATCAGGTTTTGCCAGCATGGTAGAAATAGAGAAAGGCCCCCCTCTAAGTCCCACTTGTCCAGGGCTGTCTTTATTCTCAGTAGCAGCAGTAGGCAGTAGGCAGCAGCTTGGGACCTGGGGCATTCCTGGGCCTCCTCTAAGGTACTGGCAGTATGTCTCCTTGGTGCAAAGTTGCGAGGTTAGCTGCTGCACTGCAGATGGCAGACACATATTATCCCCATAGGTAACAAGAGGCCCGGTTCAAACAGAACTTCACCTTCTGCCAGATTCAAAATCTGGCAGAAACTCCCTTGGTCCAGGGAACCTCAGCCGCTCTGCACCACAAAGTCTCAGTTCACTCTACTCTCAATGGACCGTCCATTGGTTTCTCAGGGCAATCATATTTCAGGGGGTAGGGGTCAGCGCTAACTTCAAAAGATCTGACATATGAATTGAGTGGGCTGTTTGGGCATCACAAGGTTCAGGAGTAGAACACTAAAATCAATCTGCATACACTGGAAAATTGCTTACAGGAAGACTGCGTTGACTCCCCTCCCCCTCTCTCCTATGCCTCTGTACATGTCCTCCCCTCCTCCTGGGCCACCCCCTCTTTTCTGGGCCTCCTTCAGCTCTGCCTCACCCCTAGGCAGACCACAACCTGCAAGTTGGTAGACCAGCTGCCTTGGTCTCAGTTAGGGGTCCTCTGTCTGTGAGACCACATTCCTTAGATGAGACCGCCACAGTATTCCAGACTCTATTATAAAGTCCCATGTGCTTTTCTCTGTTCCTTCTCTCCTCCCAAACTCCAGCAGGCTCCCCTGTGCATGCTGTCCACAATCCCAGCACCATGCCTGCACATAGTAGCTGCATGCCTGGACACAGTAGGGTCCCCATTCTTAGCTGCTGCAGAACTGTCTGTTGACATGCATCCTCTCCAGTTCCATCTGGAATTTTTGGTGTCTGATGTCATGATCAGACTTTCTTCTTATCATATAACTTACCCAGAGAAGATAGAAAGTCCAGACCTTAGAACCAGGAACCTTGCAGAGCCCAACACCTGTCAATTAAAGCCAAACCTGCTCCCAAGGCCCGTGGGGGAGTTTGCTTAGAGGTTGCTGCATAGAGGCAGGTGCCTTCCCTCTCCTCTTGAACTCCCAGGCACACATAACCCCTGCATACACTGTCCCTCCCCACATACCCGTGTCCTGTCATAGGCTGCATCCAGTGGGCTTGGGCAGGTGGAGATGGACTCAAGTCACCATCCCAAGTGGGCAAGTGGGGGGCCCCAGGTGCTCGGGAAGAGCAGAAGGCGAGGACCCAGGCCTGAGCTCCTCTTCCCCAGCTCCCAGCTCCTGGGCTGTGGATGTCCTCAGGCTTCTTTTTGCCCTCATTCTGCAAGCCTAAAGGGGTGGGTATTTTTGTTGTTGTTGTTGTTGTTCAGGATGGAGATTCATTTATCATCATTCTAATTTTAAAAGTTCCCCATGTGCAGAGATGACTTTGATCGTCATCAGGAGTTCATTTCTCCCTATTAGCATCCCATTATACAATCCCTGACAGATCAATCACAGCTATTGTTGCACTGTTTATGCTACACACTGCATAATCTTCCTTTCAAAAACGTTGTTTTAATTAAGAAGGAAGTGCGTTAGGGGAAGGCATTTTCCTGACAGGCAGGCTTCTCTGGGCCCACCAAGCAGGTGTATGCTTGCTGCTTGCCATCCTGTTGTCTCTAGCACAGCACCAGGGAGGAAGTGGGTCCTGGGGTGCCGTGAGGCAGCCTCCTGAATGTGAATAACTCATTGAAGTTGACTTATGTGCTTCCAACAGTGTCTCTTCTTTGTCTTTAAAATAGATAGCATGTCTTTGTGATTTAAAAAATGTGGCTGGCGTTTTTTGTGGGACATTAAGGGACACTGGTTGAGTCCATGGTCTTCTGCTTTATCTAAGGCCTGAATTCACCCAGCCTCAGCCATTTGCAAGCTTTATGTCTTTAGACAAATTACTGAACATCTTTGGGCATCACCTTCTCAGAGAAGGAAGATGCCCATGATGATTCACATAGGATGCTGAATGCTTTAACCAAGACCATTATGTGAGTCAGTCAGGACGGTTCTTGACACACAGTGAGTGTTCAGCAGAACACTTACTCAGTTCTAACTTGATGCATTGCCTTCCGCTCAGACAAGCCAGAGGTGCCCAAAGAGGAGTCCCATGATGGGAAGAGATCGACTGTGCCACATTTTGCAGAGGGCCACCTAATTTTGAAAAGAGGAATCACTTTGAAACCACAAAACCCAGAAACACATTACAACTTCACCATTTTACCCTCAAGCTCTGCACCCAGAGCCAGATACCAAGTAGTTGGAGCCACAGTTCATTCTTTTTTTTTTTTTTTTTAAGAGAAACATTCTGTGGTGAGGGAAAATATGTTTGCATAAGAGGCCCCCAAAAGGAATGCTCCCACATGTGATGTATGTATACTGGACAGAGATGAAGTTATTTTGCTACCCAAACAGGGCAGAGACCTGGAATAAAGTTTATATGTCACGTACACTTCGGTGCAGATAAGTCCTGATTTATTTGATAATGTCAGTGTCCATGTCATATGGCGAGACCTGACTGGTAGCTTAGAGTGACCGGAAAATGGTTTTTTTTTTTTTGGTTTTTTTTTTTTTGGTTTTTTTTTCTGTTCTTGAAAGAGCCTATTGTAATGCAGAAGACAGGCTAGAGGTAAAGGACTTCTAACCTGCTGCTAGAACCTCGGAGCCACTGGCCCAACCAAGAGCTGCAAAACTAAGAAGAGAATAATAATGTTCTCAGATTCCTATGGGTGAAACCACCATCTCCACTTGCCACCCTACATTAGGTCCCGTCTGAGCAGAGTTCAAGGGATAACCACAGTTCTTTGTTGTGCCGGGATTTTGTCATTTCAAATACCAAGCCTTCTGAGACCGAAGACTCAGCTCTTTTCATGTCTGCATCAGCAGAACCGAACACAGGAGTTGGAAGAATTGTCTTCAAAAATAGTCATTAAAATTGAACTGAGTAAAATTATTTGAAGGAATGGGCCATTGTTTAGATCATTCATTGTAGAGAAGTCTTTGTTGTAATGGGGGCTTAAACTGTGTTCTTTAATAACAGCTGGGACCAGTTAGGCTGGAATAAAGGTATAAATGGGGGGGGGGGACCGAAGACGGCACATATGGCTTTGCCATTAACGGAGTTTAGCATGCAGTTAATATATGAAACAGGCCGTGTGTCCAGGAACAGCCAGCCCACTGTCGCGCGGTTCCAAGCGTGGCTTTAGAGATCTTTCCACACTCCTTGCACGTGTGCATGGAAAGACAAAATTGCATTGGAAGAAAGGGAGGCTTAGCCAGCACATCGAGTTCAGTATTTGCAGAGGAATGGAGCACAGAGCATGCCTTTTTATGGGGACATCTCTTTTCCAATGAAAGCAGATTCACTGGAAACACCCTGCCATAGTTAACATTTTTATAGACTTCCATGCACTTTTCGGCTTTTTTATGTAATGCAGATATTTGCTTAAGCTTCAGAGGAGAAAGTTAACACAGTTTTAGTTTATCCTGCACTGCTTTTTCAAACACTGGGGCCCGGTGCACTTTGCAAGCTGTCCCTCCAGCTGCTGAGGGCTCTGAGGTGGCTACTTGGCCTCCAAGGCTGTGAATCTCTGGGGCTGTGCTTTCCTCTTCAAGTGATTCTTTTGCCAGCATCCCAGAAGAGATTGTGATCTAAGCTTCCCGCTCCCCACTCTGCCACCCTGGGCCATTGCCAATCTACCTAAAATGGTAGTTTGGCTCCCCTGGACTCCAGAACAGGTCTATGACAAACAAAAGTGACTGGACATGGGCATTGCCTGAAGTTTGCAAAACATCAGAGTAGGTTTCCAATTTAATGATTTCAAATTGATGTTTTAAAAGGTACAACGGATAATAAAACTCCAATAAAAATCACAGTCGGGCACTTTTCAGATTTGAAGTATGACACAGCGATGCATAATCCAAATGATTCTAGTTGGTGTGCTAGGAGACAGTATGCTAGGAGACGGAGAGGCGGCTGCCACTGTCTGTTTTTAGCTGTGCCCGACCCATGGGGAGCAGTACAGAGGATGCTTTGCAAAAAGAACGGCACAAAGCTGCCATGAAGGAAAACACCACCCAGGACAGACTGAAGAAGGGACCCGAATGTGCCCCGAGCCTTTTGATGTCAGATACACGCCAAAAAGGCAGGATGGATTTTTTGCCCCCAATTCCTTTTATAATAATTTTTCTGCTCTGGTTTGGTCATTGGATCAGAACCAGTGAACTCAAAGGTAGTGTAGCTGAATGTGCTCTCCAAGTTCGGTTTGAGACTGATCTACATAAAACAGTAAGGGCAGTGGCCCCTAAGTGCGTCTCCCTTGTGTGTTCCTGGGGAAGCTCACACCCAGCCCAGGGCACCCTCATCCAGGCCGGGTATGGTGTAGGAAGGAAGGCGGGCTGCTGAGTCAGGGCCCTCCTTCCTCTCTGGAACTCGTTTATGTTTCTACCTGACCTTGTACAGGCTCGCTTGCTTCTGTGGACCATGGCTTCTCCAAATTAAACAAGAGATGTGGACAAGGGTTTCTTGGAAGTGCAAGTGGCTAAAAAAAATTGGTCCTTATGAGGGCAATCCCTCTATCCTGGGTCTTTTTATTTCAAAATAAAACATCTGAGAATGGCAGAGCTGAGCCAAGAGGAATAACTCTTTGGTGGTGAAATTTGGGTCATTTTGCTTGCCACATCAAAGGTTGTCTTTTTTCCTTTTTTTTCCTTTTCCCAGTGGAGGGCAGACATGGAGGGGTATGGCTCGGAGAGCTGAGGGCTTTTCATCTTCCAGGAAAGCTCTGGGGTCATCTCTGTCTCCTTTCTTCTCCACCCACCATGGAAGTTCTCGAACCCTTGTTGATCCTTCTCACGTGTAGAATGTGCTCGACTCTTGTTACCGCCATGGCTGCTGTCTGTCCCTAGATTACGGCAGCAGCTTCCAGAACAATGCTTCTAATGCTCCCCTTTTCCCAACCCATTCTTGGACTCCATGTTAGTCAGCTGGGGCTGGAGCTTATCAAGGTCGTAGCAACACAGCCTCGGCGGCTTAACCCAACAAAACCTACTTACTTCTCCTTCAAACTGCGTAGTCCAGTGGGACTGGCTAGAGGGACTCTGTTCACGGTGGTCACCGGGTGTCTGGCCTGAGAGAGCCTCCCTCAATCACCCAAAGAGGGACAAAGACAGGGCAATCCACACACAATGGTTCTAAAACTCTGAGCTGAAAGAAACCAACTATCCATGCTTCTATTCTGTTGGGAGAACAAGTCACGTGTCTTTCGATGGGGGCCAGGAAGGACGATCTTATCATGCGGCATGGGGATTGGATATACTTCACAGAAACCATCATGATGACAACCTGAAGTCTCGAGCTTCCCTTAGAAGACACGCCACGTGCTGAGGCTGCCCTAGGATCCTGCACGATGGGGCCCTTCAGCCGCTGCCTCTCTGGACTCACTGCACCCTCCGTCCTCAGGACATTTACACTTGCTGTCCCCGACACTGGATGCTCTCCCTCCAGCTGTTTGCATAGCTCCATCCATTCCTTCCTAGAGTTCCTGCTCAGTGTCCCATTGTGAGGACTTCTTTCACCACCAGAACTAGATCTGAATGCTGCCCTCTCCCCTGCACACTCCCACAGCCCCCCTCCTGCTTGTTTCCCATGTTTCCCATGTCTCTGACGTGCAAACCCACGACTCTGCTTCCTAGCAGGCAACCTTAGGCAGGCCACTTCCTTTCTCTCTTCCTCAGTTACCTTGTCTATAAAGCGGGGTTAATGACGGTGCCTACCTTCCAGCACGGTGGTGAAGGTGAAATGCGTAGAGCCTGGGGAACAGGAAGCACCTCGTGACGATAATGTTTGCTGTTCTGCTTTGTCATCTGAATCACCACCACACTGGGATCTGAGTTTTATGAGGCAACGATTTCTGATCTTTTCAGCGCGAATCCCCAGAGCAGTGTCCAGTCTACAACGGACTGCGGGAACACCTACTTACCGCATGAATGAGTGAGTGACTGATTGAGTGATAGCTGTGTCGGACAAGCTGGCCAGTATGTGCTCTGCTCTGCACCCCCCCAATGTCTCCAGGCCTTAGTGGGAAAGGACTGCAGAGAAGACAGATCTCTTGTCAGGCCAGACTGCACAGAGTCCCTGAAACACCTGCTGGAGAACTTCCCCTGACGTAACAGTGTGTGATAGGTGGCATGGTTCCGTCCTAGCAGGAAGCATCCATCTGGCTGCACTTTGAATCTGAGCCCAAAGTGGACCCCAGAGAGCCAGGGGAAGCAGAGTGCTCTGCAGGGACAACAAGTACCTCGTTGGCTATTCAGCCTCAGTTTCGGCCTTGGAGCTGTGATCTGCTCCTGGGGCATCATCATGTTATCTCTGTTCCCACTGCAAAGTGGACGATTGCTAACGCTGGGATTTGTCTGGGATCTGTCCCCCGTGGGGAGCATGAGAGCCCGGCAGTCTCCGCTGGGTCAGGCACATAGCAGCTGCTTGTCAAATGACTGCGCTGATGGCTTTTTAGAAGCCTATCAAATAGAAGTCAACTAGCACAGACCCCTTCGACTATGTTGAAAGGAATTTTCATCTCCTGTAGGATGGGAAACTGCAAAGAGAGCTGATTATCGGAGACCCTTTTCCCTCTTGCAGTTGGACAAATTCATTTTTAATATCACAGACATGAAATGGGTTAATAAGGAGCCTCTGTGGTTCTGGGACCTCCTGACGCTGTGCAGACAGCATGAGACCTTCACAGGTGGACCAGCTGCCTGGGGGACCTCGATGAGTTCAGCAACTTCCTGATTGGTCCCAACTAAGCTGGCTGGAGCTTCCAATTGTGAAACCGGTTCAAGATTACAAAGCAATGCACAGATACCATAGGAAATTCCTGGCAGTAAGGTTGTGTGGTGTTTCATACTCTTAAATATACTACATACAGCAGTCCCTCAGGTGAGCAGGGGTAAGAAGAGAGCCAGGGAGAGTATCAGGTACCTTAACTCTCAGATCTGGATTTGATTTTGTTTGCTAATCTTAGGTTCTGTGCAAGGCCCACGGGGGTATCACCTTCCTGTTTGTGGCTACTCAACCTTTAGGGCTTCAATGTAAAAGATCTCTAGGATGGACTCACAGCATGATTGACAGGAGGCAAGAAGGGAGGGTCATATGGTTGCTTCCCTTTTCTCCTTGGAACCTGGCGTGGGAAAATGCTCCTTGTCTTGCTTACTCATATGGGTGCAGAGCTGGTACCTCACTAGTTGGGAACCCTCCACCCAACCCCACCCCATGCCTATTTGGGCCCCCCTTTTCTCCTTAAAAACAAATGCTCACACACAGATGGTTATGCTTGTGACTTGTTCTGGAGCTTAGGCCTCATGACCATTGTGAGGCCTAAGTGTGTGAATTACTTATTCACACACTTTTCTGCCCCTTTCCCAAGCTCTTTGCACCTTCAAACCCTGTTTGACCCAGGCAATGTTTGCGGGCCAGTTTTCTTGTCTTTAAAATACTGTATGGATGGTAGCATGTAAGACTCAAACTTTAACAGGAAACTAAGAAGTCGTGGGGGAAGTTCTTCAAGGCATTGTTATGAGCAATGGCTGTGGACAGAATGCCAAACGCATAGGAAACAAAGCAGAACTGGAAAAACAGGATCCCAGCAAACATGTCCTACAGCAGCAGAGTCAGTCAGCATTGTGAGGACACAGCCCACAGAATGAGAGCCAACCTGTGCCAGCTCGTCACTGGACAGAGGACTACTATCCAGAATATATAAAGAGCTCAAAAGGCGTAATAAAAATAGAGGCTCCAACTAAATGCAGGCAAATAATCCAAAGAGTCACTTCTCAAAACAAGAAATACAACAAGTTGCTAGCATAAGCCATTAGGGAAATGCAAATTTGTTATGCAATGAGGTGCCATCTCACTCCAATTACAATGGCCGTAATTAAAGAAACAAAACAAAACAGAAAAGCAATTGCTTGTTTAAAAATATATGGAGAAAAGGGTCGGGTTATGAATTAGTCCAGGCATGGTGGAAACAGTTCCCATAATGCAATAGAGCATGAGATTGATACCTGTTTTTCTGTGCCTGGTTTATTTTGCTTAACACAATGTCCTCAAATTCTCTCCATCTTACTGCAAATGGAAAGATTTCACATTATCTCATGGCTGAAAATATGCTGTTGCATATGAGTCCTATCTTCTACATCCATTCATGTGCTGAATGTGGAAACCAACAGGAATGGGGGAGAAACCTGAGAAGTAGTTACTAGGTGCTGGGACAAATGCACAGTCCATTAGTGTATACGATGACGAGCATGTGCTAGTAGTGTGGACATCGAAATAGCATTTATATCCATAAATCTACTTGGAACATGAGAGGAGAGAGTTCTGTAATGAATGTCTAGCGCCTGATACTGTCTTTCAGGAAAGAGTCTGTCATCCACGCTGGCTTTCTTAGGGCCAGTGCCATGTGACTCTGTGGGAAGAGCTTTGGCATCCAGCAGGTGGTTAGGGAGATCCGTTGTATTTGAGGTTTACATCCCTTGAAGCACATAGAGTGTCCTGCTCCTTCTAGGAAAGACCGTCCATTTCACGAAAGAACAGTTGGGGAAGGGAAATACAGGTTAGCATGTCCTTAACAATGCGTCCTCTCCCTTTCCCACATAGATTGAGCATCCAACCTTGTCACCCTGCTTTGAGGAGTTTATGTCATGGTCACAGTCAGGAGCCCAGAAGTTCAGTGGGTAGACTCTGTTCTCAAGAGGTTGCATGCATCTTCCTAACTGATAGACATTCTAAGTTCCCAGCCTGCTGCTCAATTCCTAACAAGCACAACTTCAGGCCTATACTGATTGAATATCAACATTAAATATATATATCAAAAGAGGATTTATTAGACTGGCTTATATGATGCAGTCCAGCTAGACCAGCCATGACTGCCTCACACGGGAGAGGCCAAGAATCTAGTGTGTGTTCAATCCACAAGGCTATATGTCTCAGCCGTCTTGATCCAGCCCTGAAAGACTGGAGGCTTCTTGGAGACCACCTGGTCTGCAGTCTCCGCTGGAATCCAGAAGAGGATGGTAGGAATATTGATGAAGAAAGAACACAGCAACAGGACACATGAACTTTCCAGCAAGAGTGGGGACAAACAGACAAAGACCAAGTTCCTTCTTCACGTCCTTCAAGCTGGGCTGCTGCCACATTCGGGGTGGGTCTACCGGATCCTAACAACCTCACCAAGAAAATCCCTCACATGAGGGCCCCAGCCCATGATGTTTTAGTTGCTTCTAGACACTGTCAAGGTGACAGCCAAGACACTTCCCTTTGGGTGTGACACACAGTGGCTATTTCCAAATCAACACTCGTTTGAATGGTGGTAAGGAGGGGAGTGGTTCCTACCTCCACACTGGGTGATGGCTTCCAGGTCATGAGGCAAAGTAAGACTGCCTGGCTTTGCCCCATGCCAGGAAGCTCCAGCTGTAACTAGTCAAAGAGGCACAGGAAGGGACAGGAGACTGGAAAGTTCCTCCTGTTAGTCTGAGCTCAACATCAGCTTTCATCAACAGATTCAAAAACCATTCCCGATCAATACTTCAGGAAAGGCGCAGGAAAGGAGTCCCTTGGCCAAAACGCTTTAGGATCCAGGCTGAAATCTGCCTCACTGAGCAGGACTTTGCTACCACTGGTCTGGTCAGGAGGCCAAACTTTGATCAAGTGAAAACAGACATTGAGAAGAATTTTGTTTGTTTTCTCAGGGCCTGTTGGCTGCCGGCATCTTTCTGCTGTGGAGTTGCTGGAAGGCCATTTGTTTATGGAATTTGTTGTCAGAGGAACAGTCAGGGGAAGTGAACTTAAGGAGGTTCACTCCTACAAGTGTGAACTCAGACAGGAAAAAAAAATCGATAAAGGTGGCAGTAGATTTGTGCACGTGTGTGTGTGTGTGTGTGTGTGTGTGTGTGTGTGTGTGTGTGTGTAAGGATCCTAACACCATCCACTTTACAAAAACAAAACTAAAACACTAGGCCACAACTCAGACTGAAAGAGAAAATAAAGTTTTCTTTCTCATACCACAGACAGATTCTGGAATGCCTTTCTGTGCCACAAGTCTGGAAAAACAAACAACAGCAACAACAAACTCCTAAACTCAGTTCACACACAGTGTTTGAGGACTGGATGCACAGTGTAAAGGGAGAGCCACCTGCAAGCTATTTCATTAGGAAGCAGGTCTAGGGGAGAAAGCAACATTTGCAGATCCCGAGGCACTGGACTTGGAGCTAAGAGACATAAGGAAGGAATTTTCACTTAATACCCTTCCTTCCAACTTACGGTTTGGTGTCAAATGTTTCAAGCCTTGATCACAAACTCGGCTTCCCAGCCATTGGCCACATCAGCCTGCTGCTTGCCGGTGTCCCTCTGTTTATCCTGCAGAACGCTTAGCTCTGGGGACTAGATTTGAGATGTAGCCTGACCCTGGCTCAAGCTCTGTGGAATGTCTGGAGTCATGATTTCTTTTCTGCCTCAAGCACCCGCTTTCACCACCGTCACCTGGGGATTTAATCCACTCACCTCATTCATATCAGGTGAAGTGTGTGGTCTGGGCATAGGACAATCAAGACATCACACTCCCTGGGCACTGATTAGTTCGTGATGGCAATGACCCCATGCGGCCAGTGAGATGTCTCTGCAAATTCTGAGACATGAGGAAATGCCTCTACCTAGACTACTCTTCTAGTCTGGTTTGAGGCAATGTACCCCAGAACTATTTGGTTTGATGGGGCACAACATTTTCCAACAGTAAGCTTAGAAGCCCCCTGGTCAGTCGTGCCTAAACTAAGATAAAGTTTAATCTGCTTGGGTTTCTATAACAAAATATCTCATAAGTCTGGTAGCTTAATCCACAGATAGTTATTTATCATGATTCTGAAGTCTAAAAATCCCGAGATCAGTGTGCCAGTAAGGACGGGTTCTGGTGATGACCACCTTCCTGCTCAGCAGATAGCTGCCTTCCAACAACGTCATCAGATGGGAAAGGGGTTGAAGGGAAAAAAAGAAGACGAAGATGTAGAGAGGACAGGAAACAGAGGCAGAGAGGAAGCCTTGACTTCTTCCTATAAAGGCAAAGAACACTACGCCCACCGTGGGACTCTCACCTCATACCCTCATCTAAATCCTAACTATCTCCCCAAGACCCCACATCCAAATGCTGTCACATTGTGGGGTAGGCTTTCAACAGCAATTTGAAGAAGATACAAACATTCAAGTTTCAACAACTCCTCTTTAGGCTTGTGAATTACAGGATCCATGCATTAATATTTTGCTTCAGACTAATTTAGGCTGGGTCCTTTGTCCGCTCATAGCTGAGCCTTAGCTTACAGAGATATCTATCTTGGAGACCAGCATTTTGAGCCCCACCCATGAAGAGCTTCCATTTGTTCCGGCTTTAGAGCTCTTTCTTTCTCTTCCACCCCCTGCCTTCCCTCCCTCCCGAGCACAGGTGTGCCCCACATCGGAACATTCTGAATCAGAGTCTTAAGTAGCTTTGTACACTTGCTTCTTTGCTAGAAGGTAACTCCACCAATTACTGTAAGAGAAAGCTAGGGAAAGACTTAGAGTAAGCTGTTTTCATTTCCCCCAGATCTTCCTACACAGTGCCTTTCATAACAGCTCTTCATATCCTTCGAGTTTATTTTGGGTCATAAACGATTCCATGGGGTTTGTCTCACAAAGGGTGCCATGACTCGCTGGCTTTCAGACTGTCTGGAATTTGAAAGAAGAGGAAGAGGAAGAGGAAGAAGAAGAAGAAGAAGAAGAAGAAGAAGAAGAAGAAGAAGAAGAAGAAGAAGAAGAAGAAGAAGACAGAAAAGGACAATCGAGAGCATTTGATGGCCTAGAATGTGTTCCTGGGAAGCCATGTTTTGCATCCAGCTAGTCCAACTCTGCAGGGTTATTTGTATGTGTCAGTCAATAGTTCAAACTGTGCCAACGGCGCCAGTTCAGGACTAGACCCTCTGGCAGGCACTGCCAGTCTGTTTCCAGGGCAGATGGAGAACATGGGAGGCTTCTGACCTTGGACTTGGTGTGAGTCAACACAAAGACGCAACTGGTGGTGAAGTCAAACCTGAGCTCCAATTCCACCTCAACCGAGGAAGCTTGGGCATGTCACTCTGATTCCAAAGATCTCATTTCGGCGTCTATCATGTGAGAACCATGACAGCACTCTGGAGGAAATGGTCTAATGTGTTTGCCTTTTCTAAACAGTGCCCTACAGGGACACCCAGAAAGAGTTTGCCTTTGCCTTCTCCTTTACACATTAGGACGATCGGCAGCCTGGAAATCAGTGGTGCCAATTCCAACCACGGCTCCTTTCCTCACATCTGTGATGCCGAACAAATCCGGGTTTGGTGTTGTTGTCGTTTTCCAACATGAAAATAGAAGCAACATCGTTATCCTTGTTTTGTAGATGACAAAAATAATGTTCAGAAACTTGGACAAAACCACTCATTTGTAGGTAGAATTCAGAAATGCATTCGTTTTCTCTAAAGGGCATATTTTTACTTATTCTCTCTCTCTCTCTCTCCAAATCTCTTCTTGTGAGTATGTATGTTGTATGTGTGAGTACACATGTGTGTGATATACTCATCTGTATATGTGTTTGTGGAGGTCAGAGGTCAGCATTAGAGGTCCCTTTCTAATTTAATTACAAATTTTCTCCCTTTCCTTACCTCCCTCCAAACCCTACCATATATTCTCCCCACTCCTTCAAATTCATGCCCTCTTCTTTCATTATTGTCATTCCCTGCACATATGTATGGGTATGTATGTATATATATAATATATATTTCTAAATATAACATATTGAGTCCATATAACATTACTTACATGTATGTGTGTTTTCAGGACTGACCTTTTGGCACTGGGCAACCAATTGGTGTGCTCTTCTCTGAGAGGACCACCTCTGAGGCTGTTCAGACATTAAAAAGGAAATCTAATTGAGAAAGACTCATGGGATTTCTTTCTTTTCTTTCTTCCTGTCTCTTTTGAAAGCTCTTCCCACCTGATCACTGTTCATTTTACCAGCATCCAAAAGACAATCACTATGCTGCCTGCCAGAGGAGGGTGTCCTGGACTTTATGACAGACATCAACCTTGTGTAGTGTCTAGCATGGATACGGTTCCCAATGAACAGACACCAAGAAATGATCAGAATTTTGTGACAGTATTTGGGATGGTTGTCCAAAATGGTATGTGGCCTCTAGCTGGCTGGTGCTAGACTCTACGTCAGGTTGGCTTTTGTTATCAAGCCCATGCCTTGTAGAATCTGAGGTGAGCCATAAAATCTCAATTTTTCTATTTCTAATGGATGAATGTCCTCAAGGCTCTCTGCACTGCCCTCACAGATGACCCTCATCCCCTCACCTCTAAGCTGACCTTTGGGTAGGGGACAAGGAAGCCTGGACACCTCTCCTTGGGGAAAGCAGGTAGTGAATGCCTCTGAAACATGGCTATAACTGGAGAGCACAGGCTAGCCCTGTCTGTCTCCTTGTTTAAGCTTCCTGGACACGGTGCCAGGGGAGTGTGGGCAGGTCACCGTGCTGGTGGCAGGCTTGAATGAACCCTTTACTGAGGGCCAGCTGCTGCCATGCTTCCCAGCATGTCACACACATGCGTCCTTGCTGCCACACACACTTGGGATGGCCGTCAGGCCAAGTTGGTTAAAATCACATCACTGTGTGTGGTGCAGCTCCTGGTGTTCCACAGAAGCCCTGGACTGGAACCTGTGCAGGCCTTTTAATACATGGCTGGGAAAAAGAGAAATGAATGTTCCCAGTGCCTTTCCCATTCCCGCTCTTACCAAGAAGACCTCAAATGAAGGGGGTGGGGAGTTTCATACCAGAGGCAAGTCTGCAGTGAGAATCTCTGAGTCTATTTTCGGCTAGGACCATCTGGACACAAATCAAGAATCTAATTCCCCCCACTACTTTCTTTCCCCCTTGTACTTTAGCTGACTCCGAGAGCAGAGAGCCTGAAACCAAGTCTGGACCACAGAATTCCATTAAAATATAAAGAATAAATAGAAAGAAAATGTCACCGAGTTCCATGGATTATTCCTCTCATCAAGTAGAGGCCAGTGCTATGGCAGCCAGGGTTCTGCAGCCCCTCCTCCCAGCATCTTCCAGAACCTTCCAGACACGTTATAGAGAGAGGCAAGTTAAGACTCACAGCCCTTTCTGGGCACTCTCTGTCTCTGTCTCTGTCTCTGTCTCTGTCTCTGTCTCTCTCTCTCTCTCTCTCTCCCACACACACACACACATACACACACACACACACACACACACACACACACACACACACCCCAATGGGTGGTATGTGTTGTGAGCTGCAGGACCAGGAAACACAGAAGTTAAAACTGTGCAATAGTCATTAGGCACCCTCCGTCGAGGGTCAAAAGTCCACCGAGAGAATATGCTGCACCCGTGACCCCTGAAACCTCCTCAGTACAGCAGCCTCACCCACATGACAAAGATCCTTGAAGAAGCCTGAAATCTTACCCAGAGGTGGTTTGAACTCCTTCCACATGATCAGCAGCCTGAACTGAGTGCAGGGGCTGAGAACAGGGTGAGGGGTCCATACTCCTGGATGCTGGTGAACTTCCTTTAAAGTCGGTGAGGCTAGAGTGCTTCAGCTAGAAAGGGAGGTACAGGATGTTCTAGGCTGGATCTCCCAGGCCAAAAAAAAAAAAATGAACATATTATTCTGGAATCTGGAGATCAGCAACTTAGATTTATGTTGTATCATCTCGGCTAGCAGAAGCAGATCAGGATGAAAGTGAAGACTTTGTTGCACGTGGTTGTAGGAGAATGGTATTCTGAAGATCTAGGACTCGGGGAATCTGCTCTCTCCGATCTTGTTCTCATTGCTGGATGTGTGTGTCTTCCTTGGGCACCTGGAATATCGAACTTGGGCCTACTGTATGCCAACTTCTCTGTGGCTGTCTTGGGCAGGATGCCTTCTTCAGTGTGAGTGAAGGGCTTTGGGAGCTCCTTGTCTGACTGAGTCTCTCAGAAGAGGCAAAGAGCCAGCTGGAATCCTGGTGGCCGCCGGCTGCCAGCAGGACAGATGTATCAAGTCAGGTTTATGGGAGAAGCTTTCCCAGACTGTTATGTCCAAACTTCTGTCCATCCTGCTGTAACCTCTCCAGTTAGATGGATGGAAACCAGATCAGTTGAGCCTGGACTAGAGTTGCATAGATAAGAACTCAAAGAAGAAACAAATAGTTTATCATTAGATATTTTTCCACTCCAGCAGAACTATCAGGGATTGAAGAGAGCTAGAAGGGCGTGGCTTCTGAAGGACAGTTGAGGTGACAACCAGCAAGTGACTATGGGGACACTTGCTCAGGGAAGTTTTACCAGGATACTTCATGGCCGACTGGACCCAGGACCGTCTCAATATAGAAATGGCCATAAAAAGAAAGCAGACAGATTCCCAGGCAGAAAGTGACCTCTCCTCTGAATTCCATGCTTGGAAAAATACTCATTTAAAGGAAAGGGGGAAAACTTTACATAACAAAATCTGGCTTCTTCAGAAGGACCTGGTCTATGAACACAGCAAAGAGAGCCCCAGAACATGCTCGCACAGTTGATGCTGCCTGGTGGAAATCCACTGCCGCTTCTGAGCTTCCTGGACTGAAGTGTGACACCTCCACCATGTGTGTGAAGAAATCTATTTCATATGCATGATGTGAGGAGAATCATATGCACAAGATTTCAACCAATATTTGAAAGATATTTTGAGAGTCATGCCTACCCATCCATCTAGGCTACATGATAGAGCCAAGATGTGTTCACTGAGACTGGCCAAAGAGCTTACATGCCAACTTGAGTTTCTTCTCTTTCTTTTAAAAAAGAAAAAAAAATCAAACTTGGATTTTTTTCTTTTAAGATTGGATCTTACTATGTAACCCAGACTAGCCTCAGACTCACTATATAGCCCAAGTTGGCCATGAAATCATGATCCTCCTGCCTCAGCCTTTTGAGTGCTGGGACTGCAGATTTGTGCCACCACCCCCAGCTGATTTCCTCACTTAAGAGCAGGCCAGGGCAGGAGATGGCTTTCTCACAGCACAGGGGGGGAAAGGCTGTCACTGCCAAAAACAAGCACCAGATTGGGGGAGCTCAGAGAGGCTCGGAGAGGCTCTGGTACGGAAGAGCACAGACTCAACTTTTAAACTCGAGGGATTTGTCTTCCAGCTGTGTGGGTGGTCCTGAACTTGGAGACACAGGTAGAAAAGAACAGTGAGAGATTGTATGTGGCCTTTGTTTTCCTCTGTTTTAAATTTTGCTGACTGATTTTCTACCTTTCCCGTTGAGGTTTAAAGCTATTTCTAAGTAATTAGCATAAAGGAGAACTTCGTTTACAGAAATTTCTTTTCGATTTTTTTGGTTTGAGCATAGAAAAGGTGGCAGAAATGGTATCGAGAGTCCTATCTTTCCTTCCACTACTTCTCTCCCATGTTACCATCAAACACAATTGTGTCAAGTGGCAAAATTCCTGATAAGAAGTGACTTCAGGGTGGACGGGTTTCCTTGGGCTCAGGGTTTAAAAGGGGATCTGGTCCATCACGTTAGGGAAGGTGTGGCAGCGATATCGTGAAGTGGATGCTCACACGGCACTCCTGCTTAGAGAGCAGAGGGCAGCCAGGGAGGAGAAGCAGCCTGTAAAACCCAAGGTCCACGCCCAGTGATTCACAACCTTCCAAAAGCACTTCCAGCTGGAGACCAGGTGTTCAAACACATGGGCCTTGGGGCACATTTCTCCGCAAAACCACAGCAATAATAATACATTTAATCAAAGCCAAGAAACGAACATGGGTGCAATACTATGAAATAAACTACAGACTCCATCCCACTGGTGTCCAGGATCCCAAGTTACATTGAGTTATTGTAGCACCTTAGTCTGTAAGTGTGGAATTATTCCTAATTAACTTTTAGAGCCTCAACATGTATTTCTATTTCAGTGTGTGTATATGGTATGCATATGTGTTCATGTGGTACACATACATGTGTATAGCTGTGTAGCAGTTTCCTCTGAGACTAAAACATCCCATCTTAGAGGAAATGTTCTTAAAATAGATGTTTACAGGGAGGTAAAGCAACAGGATGTTCTAAGTTGGAGGAGGGGGTATAAAATATTGCAGGGAAGCTCATTAAGACAGGAAATAAACAACTCAAAATAGCTTCAGGAAGTCCCTGAAACTAACCAGATTCATAAGTCTGGTCCTTCCCAAAAGTATATAAATAGTAAAGACTTCTGAGAAAAGACTCCCAGACAAGCCCAGTCACCTGGGAGAAGCGAAGACCAGCTGAGCTGCGTGAAAGAGGCCCAGAACAACTGAGCCACCTGGAAGGGTGGGCACCCTCCAACCTGCTGATCTGCCCGAAGGCTGTGCAGTGTGCTCCAGGTTCCCAGCTTTGTGAGCTGTCACCTCTCCTGGGGTGGGCTTTGGTGATGCAGCTGTCTTTGAGTCATTTCTGCTCTTGTAAGTAACTCCTCACCCATATTCCTGCAAGTAGCCCCAAGCAAACTCTTTGGTTCCCCAAGCTGGCCTGGGCTGGTATCCGTATTTTGATCTGTCCTTAGTTCCCTGTCTTGGAGTGAGTAAACATTTGTTGATGTCTCCCCAGAAACAATGTCACTCAACATGTATATATGCACGTAGAGGGTAGATGTTGCTATCAGTTGTCTTCATCAATAGCTGTCCGTGTCATTTATTTAGTTTGAGACAGAATCTCAACCGGCACTCATCAGTTGACTAAGCTGGCTGGCCAGTGGACGCCAAGCATCTTCTAGTCTCTGCTTCCCAGTCCTGGTTACAGATGTGCACTGGTATTCTGGGCTTTCTCCACGGGTTCTGGAGAGTCGAGCTCAGGTAGGTCCTCAGGCTTGTTCAGCAGGCACTGTATCAACTGAGCTGTCTCCCTAGCCCCCTTAGGATGCTTTAAAAACTTTAAGTTTGAGATAACTGTAGATGTACATACAGAAACATCCCACACTCTTCCTCTAATTGCACCCAGTGGTAGAATCTTTCAAAACTACAGAAGGCCATAACTGGGACATCTATGGCACAGTGACACAAGCACCTTGCTCAGATTTCATCAATTTCCATGGGAACCCTGAGTATCTGTATCTGTGTGTGTTGTCGGCCTGCCCAGAGGCTGAATGATCCCTCACAGGTGTGCCTGAGGCTTGTCTTCTGAACGGTTCCGGATCCTGTCTAGTTGACAATCAAGACTAGCCATCACAATTGGTGTTTGGTAGTTGATTTTTTCCCCCTGCTATAACGATATTATTTCCCCCTTTGTAATGAACTCATGGGAGGGGGAAGCTGCTTTCCTTCATAGAATGTTCAGAACTGTGGAGTGTTCTCACTAGAGCCTGTGGCTCAATCTCTGGACTCCTCTAGCACAGCCTAACTAGGGCTTGTCATGAAGAGACAAGGAGAATTGCTCATGAGGAAACTTGATTCTCACACATTCTCCAATGTCAACCCTTAGCTGTTTTTTTTTTTTTTTTTTTTTTTTTTTTTTTTTTTTTTTTTTTTTTTTTTAAACATCCAGCTAGGAATGTTAAGTTCTGCAGGTAAGGACACATTCTTCAATGGCTTCTTCTGGTGGAGCCTAGTGAAAGCCTAGAAGGCAGAGAAATAGCTCCTCAGAAATCCAGGTGGCTAGCAGAGGGCAGTGACTGGCTTCTGGAAGGAGCCTGGGACCTACTTGCTCCTTCTTGTGTCCCTTCCCTGGGCCAGCGCTCCTTATCTGAGCTCTGGTTCCTGCCTCCTTCTTTGTGACATCCACTTCTATCATCTTTCTCTTATAACCACTAATCAGCTGGAGACATGTAATGTTAAAAATATTTGATTCTCTTCAATCTTGAAGGTTTTAATGAACCAGAAGAAAGAAAGAAAGGAAGGGAGGGAGGGAGGGAGAGAGAGGGAGGGAGGGAGGGAGGGCACAGGGAAGGGAGGTAGCAGAAAACTTTCCGTGGCCCCCAGCTCCAAGAGTCTTTCCGTATCCCTTACAGATGACTAAGTAGTTCAATGATTGTGTGACCCAGCTTTGATCAGAAGGAAAGCAGAGGTTTCCTGAGACAGTTTCTTCTTTTCAATGGGTTGATCTTTTTCTCCAAGTAGACAAGAACCAAAGAACACGAGGGCCTGACTTCCACAGCGGCCATTCTGCAGCCATGTTGTAGACAGACTTAGAAGAAACAATCATTGTGGATGGTGAAATTGCTAGACAAATGGGGGGACCTTCCAAGACATCGATGCCTCTCAGGAAAATGTAGCATGATTTTTTATAGACTTAGTTTACGTTATAGCTCTGTTTTTTTTTACCAGCAAATTCCTCAATCTCACTCTCCCCATAAAGATGAACATGAAGAGAAGAATGAGCATGTGTTGTGATCTTAGTGAGTGCCAATCACCACTCTAACTCACGTTAACTCGTTAAATATTTACACGTGCCTCATTAGATAGGTGCTCTTGTCTGCATTTTAGAAATAAGAGAACACAAGTTTAGGGAGGTTAAGCTTCTAGTAACATTTGAGTCAAAGTTCTAAGCATATTCTGTCCAAGTCCAAGTTGATCTTCCTCCTTGGAAGGAAGCATGGTTGAGTTAGAGTCCTTAACTACTTAGCACAAGGCCAACACTCAGCATTTGGCAAGTGTCAGAAGGGCGAACATGGGTTATTTATACACTTCCTTCCAACACAGAAGTGGGTGTTTCCCTTTTGTAAGAAAATCAGAGAGATTCTGAGATTTGAGTGGGAAATACAAGAGCTTTTATGGAAGACTTGACTTTTAACTGGGGATAATTGATGCCATTCAGTTTTTGCTTAGTGGCCTACATAGTGTCCTTGGAAACTAAAGCTGTCACCAAGATAGAATTATAGCCAAACTTTTATATACACAAGCCTCTCTTTATTATACCTGAGTGAGGGTGATAAAAGAAAAATACTTTTATAAGCGACACCAACAAAATAACAAAACACATCCTTATTGTAAAGAATGCTGCGGTGGTTTGAACAGGTATGGCCTCCATAGACTCATATGCTTGGCCCATAGAGAGTGGCACTATTAGAAAGTGTGACCTTGTTGGAGGAAGTGTGTCACTGTATGTGCGGGCTTTGAGATCTTATGTGTTCAAGCTAGGCTTAGTGTGGAGTCTCCTTCTGCTGCCTGTAGATCAAGATGTAGGACTCTCAACTCCTTCTCTGGCACCACATTTGCCTGCATGCCACCATGTTGTCTATCATGATGACAATGGACTCAATCTCTGAACTGTAAGCCACCCAAATTAAATGTTTTTCTTTGTAAGAGTCACCATGGTCATGGTGTCTCTTCACAGCAATAGAAATCCTAATTAAGACAAATGACTTTTCTAATATGATGATTTTCCACAGGGAAAAGGTACAGTGGACATTATTTTGAGTGTACTAAGATTTAGCATTTGAGAATTGATTTGAGATATCAGGAAATAAGAGAAAGAATTATATTGCTCAGTATGACTTGACCATATGAATGATTTGTTAATTACAACTATCTTAGATGAAGCAATTAAGGCAGGATAGAAGAAGCCATGGTAGGGGTGATCCTGTGAGGGGGAGCCTAATTCTCAGGAATGGAGTCTGGAGGGAACCTTAGAAGATACTGGAGCCTGGCCAGGGCCCATGGTCACAGTGGTTGCTGCTCCACAACTCTGTTTAGATAATGCTCCAAAGCCCAGGCCACTCCCTACACTTCTCCCCAGACAAGAGCCTTGGCTGAGTCCTACAAGCATATGAACTCTGGTCTAGTGGGACCCATTAACACCTCATTTGTCATCCATCACATCTATTCCTAAGGGGAGAGTGCCTGGGATGGAGGAAGTAGGCCATTGTAGCCATTTCTATCTCTGTTGGCCTAAAAGAGAGACCTTGCCTTCTTACTCAATGTTTTGGTTTTAAGAAATGCCTAAGCTCATGAGATTGTGGTGATGGGTTAGCAGTGGTTTAGAAGATGCTGTCTCTGACTTCTCTGAGTAATTTGGGAGTCATAGTAAGTGTCACCAGATCCTCTATCATGAAGGAAGAAATCAATAGAAAAAGGCATAAGTGTCTATTGCAAGTTTTTCTAGTTTTATAAATATTCACCCAAAAGAGGGTTGGGGAGTGGCTCAGTCAGTGTGGTTCTGAGGATCTGATGTTTGGATCTGTGCTGGTTAGTTTTTTTGTAAACGGAACACAAGCTTAGGTCTTCTGGGAAGAAGGAACCTCAACTAAAAATATGTCCCCATCAGACTGGTCTGTAGGCAAGCCTGTGGGGCATTTTCTTGATTGATGATTGATGTGGGAGGCCCCAGTTCTCTGTGTGATGCCACCCTTAATCACGTAGTTCTAGGTTCAAGAAAGCAGACTGAGTAAGTCATGGGGAATAAGCCAGTAGACAGTGTTATTCCATGGTCTCTGCCTCAGCTCCCGCCTCCAGGTTCCGGCCCTGACTTCTCTTTGGAATGAACCATAAGCTATAAAATGAAATCAATCCTCCCCAGGTTTCTATTGGTCATTGTCTTTATCACAGTGATAGAAAGCAAACTAGGATAGATACTGCCCCCTCCCCCAACACCTCCATAAAAATATCAGGGTAGCAGAGTACATTGTACTCCAGTACTGGAGGATAGGCACATGTGGATCTCTGGAGCTTGCTGGCCAGCCTGTTTCGCCAAATTGGTGGCTTCAGGTTCAGCAAAAAATAAGGTTGTGAGTGATTGTGGAAGATACCTAATGTTGACCTCTGGTCTCCACACACACATGCATGCAGGTGCATACGTACCCACATGGGCATGTACCCACATGTACACACACACACACACACACACACACACACAGGGTGGGGGCAGAGATGCAGGTGGTCCAGACTTTCCTACAGTAGTGACTTCCTCCTGGTCCTCTTCCTGAAGTTCAGGGTTTTGTGCAGTTCTGTCTGTTGTAATCTGCAGACCGTGTTTTCTGTGTTCTGTTGGCTACCCTCTTTAACTGCTCAGCATGCCTGGGTGTCCATAATTAGGTGCTTAAAGCCTTCCATTCGGCCACTTGGCTTACACATCTTATCACCTCTGTGTCCCATCAACCCTAGGATTTGCCTCCCATGGATTGCTCTGAAGTATTTATTGCTGGAAGTCTATTCTAGGAAAAGGTGTTTGAACTTATTCTATTTAGTGCTTCCCTTTCTCAATCCTTTCTACTTACCTTTCTTGTGCCTTCTGTGTTTATTGTGATCTCTTTTAATTCTCATATGTCTAGTACACACATTGCTGAGTACAATGATCCTGTTTTGATCATCTTTCCACCAACATGTGCAGATCTGGAGAAATGCCATGTGACTTCAAAGATAATGTGATTGGGGCCATAGTCAAGGTGGATTAAGAAAGCTGGTGACATGGTGGCAGCTGTCATGGTTAACATATTCTCCACTTCTCACGGGATCTTCACGTGACCTTTCTTACATATGCTATTGACCATGCACCCAGGTTCCAAATCCTGCTTATGACACTGGTGAGCCTGTGCCTTAGGGTGGTCTTTTCAGGTGAACTGCTTCAGTCCATATAGGCAAGGTTATGCTGTAGCAACAGGTAACCCCAAACTTTCAGTGACTTCAACCCATCCATTCAAGCATTGTCTGATACAGATCTGGGGACTTGCCAGCTCAGCAGTTATGCTCCTGAGGGCTCAGTCCAGCTCTCCATATCTGCCTTGTTTGCCAGGATCATTATGGTGCCGGGGGGGGGGGCAGGGAGGGGAGGGAGGGGAGGGAGTTCAAATGGAGAGTTAAGCAGCAGAACCAAACCTGAAGTGACCTGTGTTCCTTCAGCTCACATTTTCTTGGCCTCAATTTGTATGACCATAGCTAATACCAATATGGTAGAGAGTAAATACTTCTATGTGGATAGAGACAGAAAAAAAGCTTGCTACTGGGGCATAATGATAATGCCTCATTTTTCTCAAGAATAAGATGGAGAGAAAATCTACCACAAAGGGTATTACGATAAGTCAATACAATATTGTATAGAGAATGCCTAGAATTAATAACAAAACACCAAATGAACAAATGGTTTTTTATTCCCTACAACATTATATTATATTATCATGTAGCAATCCAACTCTACAGCACTTCTCATGCAAGGAAAGGCATAATCTAAGGGATCCGCCCAGTAGTTCCAAGAAGAGGCAACGTTACACCTGCCACTTGAACACCTTGACTTCAGGATATGACTTTTTGCATCACGTGGAGAGAAGGAGAATATTCATCAACATGTTGGCAATCACTACCTCTAGCTGTGGAGTAATACATGAATTTAATTACTCCCTCATAAATCCTGACAGTTTTCTGACGATTTTACCATCGGCGTGCAAGGTTAAGAATAGCGGCCCTCTAGCTGCCAGGCACACATCCTATTTCTCCCAATGCATTATGATGCAGGTGCTGTCATCAGGTCTACTTTGCAGTCAAGGAAAACAAAGCACAGAAAAGTTAGTCAACTTGCTCAAGGACTGAGGAGCAGAATCAAGATTTGTCCATAAACCAGAGACTAAGCAATGCTGATTTTAATAGCACACCTCTGTGCTCATGGCCCCAGTATAAAATGTAGTCTGTGCCCAGCACTGCACTGGGAAGGAGACAGGGTCAGGAGCCCCACTCCCCTATCTCATCAAGAGCATCCTTACAGGTACACGCGAAAGGTTCAGTAAGTCAGAGGGAGGGATTCAGAGCAGGGTTCTGGTCTTTTTCTAACTCGGGACGTGGCATAGCGTAGCAATTTGATACTTATTTGCTGAATGAGCAAATAAATAAACAGAACTTGGGAGGCTTGCATCTCATCAAGGATGGGAAGTCTGGAGAGGCTCCTTGGTGTTTAGAATTGCACAGCTAATGAGTGGGTGAACAGAGAAGCCCGATGGATGCCTGCTTTCTTTCCTCACCCATCACACCAGCTTCTCCTGAGGAGACTCAACTTTGGGAAGGGGTCAGCTCTCCCTGTCCCATATCAGAATGGTAGCATCATCCTGTCTTAGTCACTGATCTACTGCTGTGAAGAGACACCATGACCAAGGAAACTCTCATAAAAGAAAGCATTTAATTGGGGCTCACTTACAGTTTCAGTGAGATAGTCCATTATTATCACGATGGGAGCAGGATGGGAGCATGGCATCACTCATGATACTGGAGCAGCAGCTGAGAGCTACCCTGATTTGTAGACAGAAGGGCAAAAAGACTGGGCTGGCATGGGCTTTGGAAACCTCAAAGCCCACTCCCAGTGATCACTTCCTCCAACAAGGTCACACCTCCTTATCCTTCTAATATTATCAGAGTTTCACTCCCGGATGACTAAGCACTCAATTATATGAGGCTATGGGCTCATTTTTATTCAAACCACCACGTACCCTGAATCATTCTACATTATCAGGGTCTCAGATGTCTCTTCTTAAGATCCCTCCTGCATTGCTTCCACCTGCCTGGGACGTGGCCTTTGAGCAGTATCCCCACACCATCTACTTCGTCCTTCAGGACCCACTTCTTCAGTTTTCTGTGGCCATACCATGACCTGTGTGCTTCTTTCCCACAGTCACCTGCCTGCTTTCCCCTCCGAGTGCTCCTTTTCTGCTGACTAGTGAATGCTTTAGTTCTTCTCAATCAATACCCTGCCAGTAATTCCAACTGGTCTACCATTCAACTGTCATCGTTTATGGAAATGATATGCAAATGTATATATTTTCTCCCCAGTTCCCAATTCATATAACCAGATGCTTACTTGACATCTTTACTTGGATGCCTAATATGCATCTCAAATTAATTTCCAAAACCCAGTTCTCTTTTCCCTCCACTCCTGAGTATCTCAGTAAATGACATCATAAACTTGCTTGTCAGTGGAGATAAAACCTTGGAACCATTCTTTGGTGTCCCCTTCCTGAACCAGCGCATCCCATCCACCAGCAAGTCCTATTTTCTGCTTCCAAATCAAGTTCCCAAATTTATCCACCTCCTTTCATCTTCACTCTGTCATCGTAATTCTTACTTGGACAACTTTCACAGTTCTTCACTGCCTGCCTGTTTCTATTCTTGCCCTGTTCCAGCCCATTCCCCCCACAACAATGAGAATCATCTCTCGATGTGAACCAGAACTTGTCCTGTGTCTTGAAAAGTAAGATCCATGTCTTCACATGGAGAACTTGGTCCCTTCTCTGGCTCTCCAAACCCTCTGCTTCACAGCCTTTTTCCTGGTTTTAGGCACCGAGTTTCCTGCTGTAGTGCCTGTTTATCTGTTCTCCTGTGGCCTGGAACATTCTCTCAGTGTGTGTTGCAAACAATCTCTATAGGTCCTACAGAGTTAATATGTGCTTTTCTCCCAGCTCCAGGATTGCATTCAAATGTTACTTTTTCAGTAAAGATTTTTTTGACTACCCTAAAGAAAGAATGACATCCCTAGCCCCCTGCCTTTTGTCCTTGGGTACCACATTAACTCACCATCCTTCTTAATACTTACGCTGCTGCAATGACTTGTGGTTCCTCAGTGGCCTGTCTTCCCACTGCAGTGGGGACTCCAGAAAGGGAGGAAGGTGTCTGACTCATTCACTGAGACATCGTCAGCACTCAGAACACGGTTTGGCTCGTAGCAGGCTGGGTTTTGAATAATCCACCGTCTCATTCCCACCAGTTATCCATACACTGGGTTGATCCCTCTAGGTTTGCTGTCGATTGTTCCCTTCAAGTTCCTTCCTTAACCTCAGGTCTTTTTTCTGACAAGATATCAGCCATTTCTGATACCACAGAAAGTAGAATTTATCAGCCTGCTCTCCTTACTACCGATATCCGATCATACTATACTTCACTCTCTGTGTTATAAAAGGCCAGATGTTTGTCCACTTGTACAAAGATTAGCACCTGGCTTAGTACCATATTGCCTTTTTCATCTGAGAGATGGATAGACCATTGAGCAGGAGAGTGCCCCTCGTGGTTTCTTCTGAGCCCTCTTCCATCTCTTTTCTGTTCTTGGACTCTGTTCTTACCTAATTAGGCCCTTGTTTTTTGTGATGCTGGAATCTTTTCTTCCCAAATGGCTTCCATCTCCCCAGCTCAGAACAGGTGTATGTGGAACCTTGCCTCAAAAACAAGCCAAGAAACTCCTTTCCTTGTAGGCTCTGCACATCTTCCCTGCAGTCAGTCACCGAGAGACTCCATCCATGTGTGCTGTCTCTTCACTCCTTCCGTTCTAGCTTTTCTGATACTTTTTTTTAGACTGTACTAATTGTATAAAATAAATATCATTTTTTGAGATTTTCATATGAATGTATCATGGAGTTTGACCATATTAACCTCTGCCAGGTCCCTACCTGTCCTGTGCAATCCCACTTTTCAATTCTTGCTACTGTCTTCTCAGCTGTTGGAATCACTTGCGAGAGTGCTGGTTTATTTTTGCATCTCTAAGTGTTTCTTTCCAGCATTTTCCATGTCAGGTCATGCATTGCAGCCTTTGATCCATCTTTAATTGTTTTTAGAGGGTAAGAGACAGAGGTCTTGCTGTGGCTTTTGACTTTGGAGATCCAGTTTCCCTGGTGCTATTTGTTGAAAAGGCTGTCCACTGGATAATGTTTGGGGCACCTTGGTCAAAAATCAGATGGCTGTAACGACTAGGTTTATTTCTGGATCCTCTATTCTGTTCCATTGATGTTTGTGCTTGGTTCAGAATCAGTACAATGCTGTTTTTATTACTTGGATTTGTAGTGTAATTTGAAATAATGTGCTACCCAATGTTTCTCTTTTAGCTCAAGGTTGCTTTGGATGTTCAGGGTGCTTTGTGCTTCCATGTGGATTTCACAATTGTCTCTTTTCCATTTCTGATAGTGCTGTTAAAATTTTGATAAAAGTTGCATTGACTCTGTAGATCACCTTTAGTAATGTAGCCGTTTTCACAGTATGCTGCCAATCAGCACACAGGAGAGATGCCTTTTCCAGTGTCCTCTTTGGCTTCTTTCTTTGGTTCTGAAGTTTTCTTTGTACAGGCTGTTCCCTTCTCGTCACATTTGCCCTAGGCTATGTTTTTAGACTATTTCTAATGGGGCTGTTTTCCTGAATTCTTAGCACAAACAATTCTGGTGCATACGAACGATACTCATTTTTTTCTGTTGATTTGTGTTTTGAGGCCTTGCTTATGGGGTTGCTCAGGTTTAAGAGCTTTCTGGTGGAGTCTTTGGGGTGATATTTTAAGTGCAGAAATATATTGTTTACGAATAGCGATAACTTATTTCACCTCTTCCTTTTCTATTTGTGTTCTTATTTTTTTCCTTGTCTTATTACTTTGGCTGTGACTTCAAATACTGAATAAGAGATGAGAGTGTGAATATCTTTGTCTTATTCCTGATTTTAGAAGAAATGCTTTAGGTTTTTCTCATTTAGCACATATGGCCCACTTATGTTGTGATATGTTGTGATATGTTCCTTCTATTCCTAGTTTCTCAGGACTTATCATAAAAGAATACTGAACTTTATTGAAGACAATTTTTTTCGTCATTTAATTTGTGTGTGTGTGTGTGTGTGTGTGTGTGTGTGTGTGTGTGTGTGTGTGTGTAGACTTCTACAGTGAACACAGGGAAGTCAGAGGACAACTCCCAGGAAGCAGTTCTCTCTCCTGCAATCTTGTAGAATTTGGGGATTGAACTCAGTTTACGAGGCCACAAGCAAGTGCTTGTATCTACAAATCCTCACCAGCTCTGTTAATGCTGTTTGCTGCATATTGTGAGATGGTGATGTAATTTTTGTTCTTGGCCCTATTTTTTTTTTGTGATACTACACTTTTATTTTTTTATATCACCTTTGCATCCCTAAGATGAAGCTAACTTTGTCACAGTAACTTTTTAAATGTATTGTGTGTTGGGTTTTGTTTGCAAGCATTTTCTTCCAGAATTGCAGGTCTGTGTCTATTGGGGCAATTGACTGTGTTTTCTGTTTTTGTTGTGCACTCAGCCAGTTTTGACACCACGGTTATTCTGGCTTCATGGAATGAATTTGATAACAACCCTCCCCTCTCTGCTTCATGTTTGAACTGTTCTGCTCTTGTGTTTCTAAGCCCCTGGGAAAGGTTCATTACTAGGTCATTTGTTAGGGATATCACTGATTGTTTGATGTACATCATATCTCTAAACTTGCTTCTGAGAATTTTTCTTGCATTGGAGAGTTGAAGCAGCTATCATTTAAGGCTATTACTAAGAGATATTTGTTTATTTTGCTGAGCATGGTGGCACACACATTAATCCCAGCACTCAAGAGGCAGAGGCAGGTAGATTTCTGTGAGTTAAAGGGCAGAATGGTCGACATAGCAAATTTTAGGTCAACCAGAGCTACACAGTGACACCCTCAAATATATATATGCATATACATTTTCAAGCAAAAAATAAATAACAAGCAAAATAACAAAGACAGATATTTACTTATTTTTGTGATTTTGTTTGATTTCATGGTTGATTCAATGCTATTTGGTTTTTTTCTTCCTTATCTGTCTTGGGATTTTGCCAATTTCCTGAGTTGATTTTTTGCTATTGTTCATTTGCTCCTCTGCTCCTCTCATGAAACTTACTCTTTCTGGAACTCTTGTGTGTGTTGAGCGTCTGCCTTCTTCCTCGGTATGTGAGATTCCTTTATTATCGTCTATCATATTGACTAGGTGGTCAGGAATTGCTTCAGTTTGTACTCTCAGACTTTTTTTTTAAATCTCCATCTGCTTAAAAAGAGTACTTGGTCAGACAGACATAATCTTTGCCAATGGATAATTAATTTCAGGGCTTGAACTACATATTTTCTTTCTGAGATTTTTGGGTTTCTGCTTAGAGATCTGATGTTATTCTGATGTGTTTATCTTTGGATACAAATTGGAATTTTTTTCTTGTAATATTTAAGATTTTTTTGGTCCTTTGGCATTGGCATTTCAGCTACAAAACATTTTGGAGAAGCTCTGTGAAATTGTCTAATTGGAATTAGATGCCTCCTCTGTTTTCATGTTTCCATCTTTCTTTATATTTGGAATTTTTTTTCTGATATAATCTCATTGAGTGTTTCTATGATTTTTTAGACTGTGTCTCAACTGCTACTTATGAGGTTTGTTCTCTTGATCATGACCCAGTGTGCTTGGCTAGGTCTTTTTCTTTATTGTTATCTGAATGTATTATTTCCTTGACATTGTCCTTGATTATTGATATTCTTTGGTTTGGTCGAATTTATTGGTGATGCTCTTCACTGTATATCATATTTAATTTATTCAGTCATTTCCTGCATTTCTGTCTGTTTTTATTTTCATAACTTTGAACTTTTTTTTGCTGTATTTCTCTTCCTTATTATCAAATTTTTCATTCATGCTACAGATTTTCTTATACAGATTCTGAAGTTTTTTTTACTCCATCCATCTGCTTGCTTGAATCCTCTTCCAAGTCATTGATCATTTTTTTAAAAAAAAAAAATATGTTTTGAATGGCTGGCATTTCAACCACTTCATTAACTTTGGCTTGGGTTTAAGAATTATGAACTTTTGGAGGGTTTTTCTTGGTGGTGGTTTTTCTGTCAGTCTGTCTGTCTTTGTTGGTATGTGTGGGCACACTCGTCTATATTTGGGTTTTTGTATTCTCACCTGCTTTTGTTTGTTTTGCATAGGTGTCTTAGTGGGCAGTTTTCTCTTGCATCCGTGAGCCCTTCAGAGCTCAGGCTGGTGCTCTACTGGAAGTCCTGCCTACAGCTCTTCTCTGCGTAGTCCATAGGCCACAATTGTCACTTACATACATTAGCATTCACTGGTCTGAGCCAAGTCAGCTTGAGTTCCCTGTGTGGTCAGTGGGTCTAGGATTTTCACTGGCTTAGACTCTCAAGGATGGCAGGGTTAGCTGAGTGTCCTGCTGGCCAAGGGGCCTCATTGTAGAGGGTCCCAGGATGGCCTCTCTCCTTGGCACCTGCTCGATCTTTTTGTTTTGTTAGTTCTTTAACAATTCCATAAATGTGTTTTGATCATATTCACCTTCCCTAATTCCTCCCAGATCCACCCTTCTTTTCTGCCTGACCACCTTTGTGTCATCCTCCACCCCTCTCTTTCTACCCCCTCAAGTCTAACTTGTACTACTACTATCTGTTCTTGGATGTGTGGCCTACTGGAGGATGATCAGCTGACTAGGGGAAACATTCTTAAAGAAAACCGCCTTGCCCTTTCCCAGCATCCATCAATTACAGTAGCTCCTCAGCTAGGCCTGGGACTTCAGGACTCACTCCCTGCCCACTCCATGCTGAGATGTGGGCTGGCTTGAGCTCACATGAGGGAGGGTGGGCATGCTGTCACAATTGCTGTGAGCTCATATTTTCAGCTGCCCCGTGGTATCTGTTTGGTTGTGGTCACCTATCACTTTTGGCTCTTAGTCTTTCTGCCCCTCCTCTGCAGTGATCCTTGAGTCTTGGGAGGAGGGAATGTGGTAAAGACGTCCCATGTAAGACTGAGCAGTTCTCAGTCTCCCGTTCTCTGTCCCTATGTCAGCTGTGCGTCTCTGTGCTGATCACTGTCTACTGCAAATTGAAGTTTCTCTGAGAAGGATGGAGACATGCATTGATACAGTACTATAATAATGTCATTAGGAGTTTGCTTAATACTATACTCATTCAGCAGAGTAGTAGGGGGAGGCTCTCCCCTGGGGCCCATGACCTGTCTAGACATAGATTCTTGGCCTGACAATGATGCCAGGTAAGGATTTCATCTCATGGACTGGAACTTAAGTCCAATCAGAGGGTGATGGGTTCCCATCTTGACAGAAGCGTCTTTCCGTATAAAGCCCATGTAGTTCTTCCTTGCCAAAGAAAAGTGACAGAAGTTACTATATCCAGTCAGTTTGACTGCAAGCATTCTGCTTTTTTTTATTTATTTCATATGCCATATTGCTTCCTTTTTCTTGTTCAACACAGTCTCCCTAAAAAACCTCTTTCATTATTTTGCTTTTAATTTCCTTCATTACTCTGACTATTCTAAAATCCATGTTGTCGTGCAAACTCTTCCTTCTAAATTTCAACCCTGTAAGTACCATTGCCCAGTGTGGTTAAGGGGGGCTATGGTACTAATCTTTGTATATCAGTGTTTTGCAGATATTGAGATAATCCTCTAGGGTAGGACGATAAGAAGAAAATAGGGTATGAAGCCCTCTTGATAAGTGAGGAGTGGCAGGTTGACTCTATCTACTCTGTGGCATACAATCAATGATGACCTCTTCTTTGAAGAGGAGAATTGTGGGTGAATCCAGAAAGATCAACCCTACTCATGACTCACACACACGTACTTCAGGCTCCATGTTCTTCTAAAACTCTTGTTCTGCTGTCTTCAATCAGTGCACTCTGACTTCATGAATTAAATTCATATCTGTTGAGTGCCTAATAACTGTTAGATCACACCAGTGTGCATTATAGCATACAGTTGTGAGTGAGCAAGTTAGCTCCCATGATCAAAGAGCCCACAGCCTAACTGGGTCAAAGACGTAGATCATTATAATGAAACATACTAATTGTGATAACAAACGTGAGTGTACTTTGTTATTGGCACACTTAGGTGGGACATCTAATTCACCTTTGATTGAGGTTTTAAATTTCAGGCCAAGAAAGTTCTGTTTTGACATAGCATAATTTGAGTAAAGCATGCAATAAATTTTCACATAGAAAAAATAAATTTATCCATAGACAGCCGAATAAAGGGTATGTTGGTCCATTTCTTGTTACTGAACAGAATATCTGAGACTGGGTGAATGATAGACAATAGAATTTTATTCATCCTATGGGTCTGGAGATTGGTAAGATAGAAAAGATCAACTGTTAGATACTGATTTATTAGTGATTTACTTAGAGCACTGTTTGTACTGCCATTTACCAAGCATGACTTCACTTGCTACCTGGAACAGAGTGACCCGGAGAAATAGTTCAAGCAATGGGTCATTGCCCTTAACAACCTCCTGACTGCCACATAAACTTCTGTAAAATCTTGCTTGCTTTCCCGCCCCACCTTGTGGTTTTAGAGTATAAAATGAGAATGGAAACTGAGCCTGGCATCCAAGTCTCTGGGCATTATCCTGGCTTCATTCCCCCCCCCCACACACACACACTCCCCACTCCCTGCCGTGACATCTCTTTTCTACTCATGGGTGTCGGAGTTCGTATTCCAGAGAGACTCCCACAATAGCGTCAGGTGACAGTCTTGCTTGGTCACAGCACTGCAAAGAATAAGAGGCAGGGTGTGCGGTCCTCAGTTTTTCTATACATTTGAATCCCCCAGGGACTGGTTCCGCCTTCATGGCCACATCCAACACTAATTGCCTCCTGTAGACTCCATCTCCAAATACTATCAACAAATAGTTGAGGGGGCATTTAACGTAGAAACTGAATGTTGTCCATTAATCACGCAACATAAATCTGGCTAGGAGTTATCAATGGTATGTCAAGAAATTCCCCACGGAGCCTCATTCTACTCCACGTTTTCATTCATGGCTTAAATGGTGACATGAAAAATACAGTTTTCAGCTTTGCAGCTAAAATCAAGCTTGAAGAGAGAGGGCTAAGATGATTGCTGATCATACCTTAAAAAGCCAGTCCTGGGCCTACGAATATGAAGGAAGAAGTGAGGCAGAATTCAAATGCAAAGTTCTACATTTTGATCCAATATTTAAATGGGCTAGACTTCACTGTTCGTGTGTGTGTGTGTGTGTGTGTGTGTGTGTGTGTGTGTGTGTGTGTGTGTGACAAGTTAGTTATATTGAGTGCAACCTGCTCGCCAAAACTGGCAAATCACCAATAAGCCCACATTAGAGACAGAAGAAAAGGGGTGTGTGTGGGTCTCCCCCATTTGGTGCCCTATCCAGGCCATATGTAAGGTTTCCAAAGCTAAATGAAAGGTTGATACAGCCCAGATGCAGATATTAGGACCATGAGGAGGGACTGAAGGGAACTGGAGATTTCGCCTGGAGAAGACACCAGAACTGTCTTCCCAAGGCTAGCCTGTGTGTCTCCTGTGTGTGTCCAAAAGGCAGGGCAAGTAAGTGGAAGTTAGACAACAGAAATCTTTGGTTCAGTATAAGAAAGAATGTTTTAGTAGAAATGAAAAACAATGAAATGCCCTCTCTGGGCTTTGAAGAGGCCACTGTCTTGTCACTGAAAGTTGTTGGGAGCTTCCCAACTTTGGCGACTCAGGCCAAATGGCATCTGAATGTCCCTTCTGACTCTATGCGTCTTTGACTCTTGGACAGGGATCTGAGATGAAGAGAGAGCATCACTAGCAGTGAAATAAATCTGCAAGATGAAAAGAACAGACTCACTCTACATACCTTGGAAGACGCATGCTCTCCAGCGGGCCATCTGCGCACACTGTGCACACAATGAGCAATCCCTATCAGCAGGCAGTCTTTAAAGGCAAAGCTCACAATGTGGATGAAATGTACACAAATACGTTTCTGCCCAAGTAGTTGACTGATGAAATAAATGACCATGCATTAAAATGTCCAAATATATATTTACTTGTATAAATAAAGACATGAGCTCAGTTTCAGCTCAAAGGCACTTATGGCCCACTGTGGAAGATAAAGTGATTAAAAAAAAAAAAAGAAAAGAAAAAAGCATGTTGGGTCTCTGTGGAGAAAAGAAGGAAATTAAACATACAGAGCCCTATTTAAACAACATCAAGGCCATGATTCAGGAAAACAAAAGGCAGGAAGTGTGAGCTGAGGTGTGATGTGCTGTCCTTCATTCCAGCTGCTGTGATCATTCACAGACAGCTGACAAGAACAGGGGGGCATGCTATAGGTACAGTTTTAAAATCTATTTACTTAAGAGAAAACACTGCAAAGCTCTTTTATCCTATTTATGGGAGAAGGGATTAAACACTGTGACTCATCAGGGTATCTTAAAAAACCATTTTACAAATCCAGAAAATATTTGCTAACTCCTGCCTGACTTACCATATGTAAATCAGCTGTATTATTCAGAGGCACATTTTCTGGAAATTAATTGAGTTGAGAGGATCTGTTAGATTTATTCTTGATTCCCAGGGGATCATGTTGAATTAAATATTTGCTTCTAGTCTTGCTAAAAGCCACCCTATCAAGGGACCAGGAAGCTGCAAGGGCAAACAAGAAAGCAGAGGAATCGAAAGTACTGGGGGGACCGTGACTTCTTTTCAGTATAAATCCGGAGGGGAGGATGTGCCCAAGGCAGAGAGGGTCAGGAGGGGAGGGCATGCTAAGGCCCAGGGTCAGCAGGAGAGGATGTGCCTGAGGCCAAGGCAGTCTGTCTTTGTCCCCTAGGTCAGGGCTCTTTCTATTGGAGGCCTCACAGCAGCTTCTCATCTGGTCCCCACTTTGTTGTTGCTGGTGTGGGCTGAAAACCATCTTCATCTCAACGAAGAGCTGGGAGCCTCAGGTGGAAGTGATGAGAAAATATGAGCAGGATGGATTTGAAGCCAGTCAAAAGTCCAGTGTGGATGGGGGTGAGGGTGGGGCATCACAAGGCCTAATCCACCGCTGGCGGAGGAAATCTGTTTTCTTTGGGGATGTGGCCCCTGGAAGGTTGCCACGCTCCGGTTGGTGGTCTCTACACCTGTGTACATACTGGCTGCACTAACTGGTCCAGGTTAGAAAAGGACATGAGATTGAGAGGGAGTCAGGGTAAGGGGGACCGGAAGGAGTTGGGGAAGGAGTGGGGTGGGTATGATTAAAATACATTGAACATATGTATAAATTTCTAAAACATAAATTAAAAATATATTAAAGGAAACAAATCTATGGTCCTGCAACAAACAGGAGGACAAGGCTCGAGGTTAGGACTGAAGAAATTTTTGTTTTAGGGGGGAACGAAGGGAAGAGAAAACCCAGAAGGGCTACACGAATCACGTTGTTGAATCAGGCACTGGCTTGCTTGGTCATTTGGTCCATCTGCCCCAATTCATGTTTCACAACACTCACATGCCATCTCAAAGGGCCACTGAGGCCACTGTCTCCCCGAGTCTACTGATCTCATCTACGCAGTCTCCACATCCGAACTGCTCACCCCGACTTTGCTTATGTTGACTTTTCTGCCCAGTGACCTCCTATGCTTTTCTATCTGACAGTTCAGTGTTCTGGATGCTCTTAAATGTCACAAAGCTGTGTCCTCCGCCTGCTCCGAGGCCAGGCAGCATGCAGTTCGCTATCACTCACTACCTTCTTGTCCTCATGTGGTACATGCATTCTATGCTTTAGAGGGTCAGAAGCCTTTTTTAAAGGATCGTTTATCTATTCTTGTTATATTGTGCTTTGTTTCATATCTGGATTGGTCATCAGAGTGTCCAATGTATAAGGAGAGTGTCATTCACTTTAGATGAAGAAATGAATAAAAGATAGATAAAAGATAGAAGAGTTAGGTTTGTTATTCCGAGTTCACTTAGAAGGAAAAGGAACACCAGTGTTTGGATGAATGGGTTTTGTTTCAACTTGGATGAATGGGTTTTGTTTCAACTCATTAAAGCAAATGCCTTCAAACAGCACATTCTGGGCTTGACTTTTTCAAATCAATGTATCTATTAACATAATACATTAGAGGACTTTTTTTTAATCTTCTTGGAAAAACCTGGGGGAATTTAGTCCTATTTTGGTGGTTTGGGATGCATCAGAAAGGACAGCACCCTGCTGTGGGGAACGGTGAGGAGTCCCTCTTCAATGGAGAGCCTCCATTTAAGGAGGGTCTGGCTGCCCAGCATCTTGGTGCAGTGACAGGTGACCTCAGGCTGTCAGCAGCTCAGGGTTGCCTAGGCTCCAGAGTTGCTTTGCTCAAGGTCACCTGCTTTGTGGTCCAGTGATGGAGTAAGGCAGGGGTATAAAGGCTCTCTCATTTTGGCCTAGCCTTGGCTGGTCTGCTGGCCAACACATGCTCCAGAGTTTCCTGTTGGGTTGATCAAGACCCCACCAAGCCAAATCAGACCTTTCCCTCTATTCATGCTTGTTTTCTTTCCTGTCCTTCCCCTGGCTTTGGAGAATTTCCATCACATTCTGTCTCAGTAGCTACTTCCAGAAAACAGCCTGCCACTCACAGGAAGTCCTCAGATGTCTTTTCCTTGTTAGTCAGGTGAGGCCACATTCTAAGAGTCTCAGTTTGGGAAGGAACATCCTAATCTGTTGCGTTCTGAGTGTCACGATAAAGATATTGCAAAGGGTTGGGTATGGTAGAGAATGTTGGTGTTGAGCCTTGGAGCCCAGCAACAGAGGGTGAATAAAGATGATGTGGTTTCTGTGCACCGTGAATTTTTCTCAACCATGAGAAAGACTGATGTTAGGTCATGTGTAGGAAAATATGCATTTTGTCAAGTCAGGTTCAGGAAGACAACTATCTCAGGTTTTCTCTCCCTTGTGAGTTTTAGACGTTATAGATACATAAGATCATGTGTTTACTGATGACCCAAGGGTAGGAGTGAAACTGGGGAGCAAAGGGGACTAATGGGAGGGGAAAGAAAAGCGAGAAGAGTGGGTGTGGGGTGTGCACAAAGTACATTATAGACGTGCATGGAAATGCCTTGTGTTACCCTGTATAACAGCGGTTTCTTAGAAAAATCATCAACAGGAAGTTGGGTGTTAGGCTGCTGTATAGCCCAACAGAAACAAGTCTGTGCAGGGTACAGGATAAAACTGTAAATTAGAGCAGAGACTTGGGGACTCGCCACACCTGCTGAACAGTCAAGGATGCTGGAACCTGTTGCTTGAACTCTGGGGGGATCTGTTCCCTCATCCATGACAAGCAGAGGCAATAACAGTCACCCCCGCCCCCACCATGTTTATTTTGAAGATTGACTGGAATAACTGCCTGTAAAGGACTCAGTTCAGAGTGATTCAAGGAAGGACTACTGCCTGCTGCTGCTGCTGCTGCTGATACTGATGCTAGTGCTGTTGCTGATACTGATGCTGATGTTACTGATGTTGCTGCTGCTGCTGCTGCTGCCAGAGCCCCATCCTGCTGTGGGATGTTCTGTATGTCCTGTGGGAGCCCGTTCTCGGGTTCCTCGTGGCTTTACCCAGCAGATCCGCATAGAGGATGATCAGGACCATGGAACTGAGTGCAAGTGTCTGAGATGGTCTGCACTTGGCTGTGCTGGGGGATGGTCTGTATGTCAAGTTGCTCTGATTGGTCAATAAATAAAACACTGATTGGCCCGTGGCTAGGCAGGAAGTATAGGCGGGACTAACAGAGAGGAGAAAAGAAAGAACAGGAAGGCAGAAGGAGTTACTGCCAGCCGCCACCCTGACAAGCAGCATGAAAAGATGCCGGTAAGCCACGAGCTGCGTGGCAGGGTATAGATTTATGGAAATGGATTAATTTAAGCTATAAGAACAGTTAGCAAGAAGCCTGCCACGGCCATACAGTTTGTAAGCAATATAAGTCTCTGTGTTTACTTGGTTGGGTCTGAGCGGCTGTGGGACTGGCGGGTGACAAAAATTTGTCCTGACTGTGGGCAAGACAGGAAAACTCTAGCTACACCATCCCATCAGCTTTACCCCTCTAATCTCTAGAACCTCCATCACTTCGGTCACTTTGAGAACTCTCTAGTTGTGTATTGTCACATTTAAAGACTAGTGCTATCTCCCTGAAGTTCCCTCGTTCCCTTCACAATCAGTCTTCCCTCACCCATGATCCTCTGCCATCACTGACCTGACTTAGGTCTCTATAGTGAATAGAATTCACACAAGAGACTCATTTGCTCAATCATTGTTAGGTTCTGTAATACAATGTTTTTGAGATTCATCTCTGCCATCATATGCATCAGTAACTATTTATACTACTGTGTAGTATTTCCTTCTACAAACGTAATATAATGTTTATTCACTTGCCAGTTGGTCAGCATTTAGGTTGGTTAATTATTTATTGATTATGGACAAAACTGCTACTAATGATTCCTTCTAAACATTTATATGAACATATTTCTATTTCTTTTGGGGAAAAAAAAAGCTAGATGTGATGTCTACCTGGGAATGCTGGGTTGTGTGGCCAGTCATATTTAAGTTTGCAGGAACTTTTCCAGTGTTTTCCAGAGGGCTCAGCCACTGTGTGCGCCAGTCAGTTATTATGAGAGGTCCAGCTGCTCTCCATTGTTGCTAAACTTCAGTATTTTCAGATTTTTTTTAAAAGGAAACAGCCTTCCAACTTTCATAATGAGCATGCAACAGCAACTTGCTTTGGTTTTGATTTGAATTTTCCCCTTGACTAAGGAAGTTGAAAACTTTTATTAATGGGTTTTATTTGACATTTGTGTATTTGTATATTGGATTATTTGACTTTTATTGCATTGTAAAAATTCTTTATGTATTTTAGACATGTTATTTGTTGGATACATATTTTTATAAGAATTTTTACTTTTAATTTTCTGAACAATGTCTTTGAAGAGCACAGGTTCCATTTTGATGATGCCCAATTTGTTGTTCCTCTGCAGTCTCTGCATTCCCGATTCCACCTAGGAGAGCTTCTCTGTAATCCTAAGGTCAAAAGGGTTTTTTCCTGCATTTTCTTCTAGATTAAAAAAAATAGCTTTTATGTTGGGATCAGAGCCCCATTTAAAGTTGATTTTTAGTCTAGTGGGAATTCATTTTTCTACGGCCATCTGACTGTCCTGGAACTGATTATTGAAGCAGGTCTATCTTTCCCATCTGATTACTCTTTATATTCTATGTTTTCCATCGACACAAGCCTTTCCTACCATTATGGGCCTCACCCTCTTAAAGCACAGTGAAGATAAACTCCTCCTGAAGTTGCCTCTATGAGATCTTTTGTCACAGCAGGAGGAGTACCCGTGAACCTGCCAATGTCTCAGTCCTTCGACTTTTAGCTTTTAGTAGTTTGAGAAAATAACTTTCTGTTGTTAAAGCCAACCAGTCTGTGGTATTTTGTTACAGTAGCCTGAGGAAAAGGGCAAGAAGAATTCGATTCCTTAATACTACAGGTCTTCTAATACATGAGTTATTTTGTGACAGTCATTTAAAATTTTTAGTCTCAAGCTGGAGAGATGGCTCAGTGGTTAAGAGCACTGGCTGCTCTTCCAGGGGACCCAGGTTCAATTCCCAGCAACCCACATGGTGGCTCACAACTGTCTGTAACTCTAGCTCCAGGGGACTCAACATCCATGGCAAAACACCAAATGCACATAAAAATAAATAAATTTAAAAATTTTAATTTCTTTCAACAATATCTTATAATTTTCACTGTGTGAATCTACTCCTATACCAGTTTTATCTCTAAGTATTTTGTGATTTTCATGCTATATTTTTATTTGCACTTTCTAATTGTGACTAATAATAGAAATACAAGTGATTTTTTTTTATATTGACCTTGTATCTTATATTGTTCCTAAATTCTTTTCCGGTTCTGCTGTCTTTTCTGTAGCTCATTTAGAACATTCTCCACAAATGATCATGTTACCTTCAGATACACAGTTTTACAGCCTCTGCCCTATGTGTGTGAATTTCCTCCTTCCTTATTGCAGAGGCAAGAACCTCAAGTACACTACTAAACAGAAGTGCTGGGGTGTGAAAACAGACATTACTACATTGTACCAATGCTAGTAGAAAAGCAAATGATAGTCCACTGTTTTCAGTGTTGTCAGTTCTAGGCACTTCTGTACATCATTCGTGAGGCGGGGGGGGGGGGGGGGGGGCTTTATTCTCACTCTGATAGATATTTACCAAGAATTAAAAAAGGATGACAAGCTTGATCAGTGCTCCCTCAGTATCTAGTCAGACAATGACACGTGTCTCTGTTTGGTCTGTTAATAGAGAGCACGGTGTTAAAGAGTCCTGTGTGGTAAATCAAACTGGCTTTCCCGGAACCAAAACTGCTTGGGCTATGGTTTCTTATCCATCTTGTGAATTGGTTTCGCTAAAATAGCAATAGTAATAATTAATAATAACAATGAAAGAAAAGCTTCACCTATATCTAAGATATTGATCTATAATTTTATTCTTTTCTAATAATCTTCATTTGCTCTTGGTATCAAGACAATGCCAACCTTACCAGTGAAGGAAGAAATTTTTCCTCATTTTCTGTTTTCTAGAATCACACCTATAGAATTAAATGTTTGGCAGAGTTTCCCACTGAAATCTTCTCAGTGTCTGAGGGGAGGAGCTCCTTGAATAAATTTGAATGTCGCGTGTAAGTTGTCAAATTGTGTCAAGTTGTGTATAATATTCTTTCATTATCCTTTTCATAGCTATAGAAGCTATCATTTCCTTCATTTTAGCTATTAGTAGTTTTTGCGCTCTCTTCCTATTCTCTACTAAATTTGCTATAATAAATGATTGACTGGCTGGAGTGGGGCTGGAGAGATGGCTTAGCAGTGAAGAGCACGTATTGCTCTTCCAGAGGACCACTTTGGTTTCCCAAACCCACTTCAGGCAGCTCACACCCACCTGCGACTCCAGCTCCAGGGGAACTAACCCCTCCTTCTTCTCTTAGCAGGCACCTGCACATCTCTCTCTCTCTCTCTCTCTCTCTCTCTGTCTCTCTCTCTCTCTCTCTCTCTCTCTCTCTCTCTGTCTCTGTCTCTGTCTTTCTCTTTCACGCACACACACTAGTATGTGCCTGTACCATACATATACACACAGACAAATAAAAATAAACTTTAAAGTATGAATAAGTGGCTCAGTAACTAGGTGTTGGGAGGGCTCTTGACCTGTGTCACATTTAATACTAACCCAGGGGAAGTTCAAACAAACCAGAATAAATGGGTTAACCCAAATGGAGGCCTATCAACTTTACTGACATGTTCAAATAGTTATCTTTTAGTTTCTCCTGTATTTCATGTCCATTTTAAATTTCACTGATTTCCACACATATCTTTCTTTTTATGTTCTGGAAGCTTACTTTAAGTATAGTTTGCATTTATTTTTTTTTATTTTTTAAACATGAAAGCTTAGATCATTGATTTAAAGTCCTTTCTCTCTTTGTATCATCATGAAATATTGTAGATTTCCCTCTAAGCACTATTTTGGGGCTGAAGACACAGCTCAGTGATAGAGTAGGTGCTTGCCTGGTCTGTATGAGGCCCTAGGTACAATCCCCAGAGCCAGCAAAATGAGTGAGTATTGTTTCTGCAGATTCCCACAAGCTTTGGTATGCTGTGTATCCATTTGCATTCTGTTCAAAATATTTTCTGACTTCCCTTGTGATTTCTCTTTTGACCTGTGGTTGGTTTCTACTTACATAGTTTAGTTTCCCAATATTCGGGGATTTCCCAGCCAGTCCTCTGTTTTTGTTTTTGTTTTTTTAATTTCTTGTCGGATTGAGCTGCAGTGGAAGAGTGTGCTTGTGTGATTTCAATCCCCTTGCATTTACTGAAGCCTGTTTTAATGCTCAGGACCTGACCTAGGTGGATGGCGATGGGCAGTTGAAAATATTTATTCTGTACTATTTAGATGGCATGTTTTGGAAATGCCAAGTAAGTTGGCTGACTGATAGCTTGGTTTGGGTCTCTTATAATATCCTTATTGGATCTTTGTTTTACTTGCTCTAGCAGTTACTGAGGAAGGAATCCCGAACCTCCAGCTGTGGTTGTGACGTTTCTCTCTTTTTTTTCAGTTTGACCGGTTTTTGTGTCTTTCAAGCTCTGTCTTCATTTAGAAACTGACTCTTTGATGATTTAAAAATGTCTCCTCTATACTTGGTTCTATTAGTTCTTCTGAGTCCAATTTCTGGTGTTATTGCAACTCTTACATTTTTCTTTTTTGGTCTTCTCATGGTGCATTCCCACATCCTTTCGGTTAGTGGATCGGTGTCCTTAGAGCAGAGGATTTTATAGCAACTTGGAGTTGGACTCTGATTTCCTAAAAATAAATCCGATCATCTCTGCACTGTTACAATTCCATTTCATATAATTCAAATGTGGTTTGGTTTAAATCTACCGTCATCTTGCTCTCTGTTTCCTGTCTCCCCATTCCCTTTTTTCTCTCCCTTTTTATTTTTCCATTCCTCGCATACTTCTTATAGTACAAGTTTCTTTTCATTATTGGTCTATTATCCGAGCTGTGGTGATTTGAATTAGAAATATTCCCCATAGGATCATGAATCTGAACACGTGGTCCCAGTTGATGGTGTTATTTGGGAGTTTACGGAACCTTGCTGGAGGAAGCATGTTACTGGGGGCGGGCTTTGCGAGGATTTAGCCTTGTCTCACTTCCTGTTCCCTTTCTCTCTCCCCGCTCCCTGTACTTGGATGAAATGTGATCTGCCAGTCTCCTGCCCCAGCTCCTGTGCCTTCCTCGCCGTGATGGACTGTATCCCTTTGGAGCTGAAAGCCGAATTGCCACGAAGCTGCTTTTTGCCAGGCTATTCTGTCACAGCCGCAGGAAAGTAACTAATACATACACCTTTTTCGTTCACTGTTATAGTGGTTGCTTTAGAGCTGTTGAAGCACTTAGCTTACAACAGCGATCTTTAAACTGCATCACTCTTTTTTTGTGTTTACTACAAAAATCTTACCATTATATAATTCCTTTCCACCTCTTTCTTTTATACTACTGTTGGACTTTTGCTTTAGTATTGTCCAAGCAACAAGTTACTAATTTTACTCTAAATCACCTATTATCTTTGAAACAACAAAATCTTCATTCCTTTGGTCCACCGCAAGGGACATATATAACAGCCATTTTTAAGTTCTTTCTCCTTAATCAATGCTGTGGTTTTCCCTGGTTGTGTTGCTATTGTCTGGCTTTTATCTCAACTTGTTTACTTGTATAATGGGGTTACAATGGGTGCTGATCTCTAGTGTCCAATGCTGTATCGCGTTGTATTACTTTAAAAAAAAACCCTCAAATTTGACTGACATTCCCTAATAGTTTAGGGGTTACCTCTGTTGTATATTATAAGCCCTAATTTTAAGATGTGACCTTTTGGAATATGCATTTTATGTCCTGTGGATCATACATAGAACTTTCTTCAGTTTGTCCAGAGATGACTTGCCCAGGCCCTGGCTTGGCAGTAGCTGCTGGAGTCGTCTTACATCTCACAGCAGCCTTCTCTCTGATGTTCTTGCTGGTCCATTCTCCCCTCTTCCTACAGGCAGCTATTCAGTCCTTATGCAGACCTCCAGGGCTTTTTCTTGGTGTCAGGTTTTGCCTTTCAGCCCTGTCCCATTCTGGCCAACTTGGCTTTCCCAGAACCCTTTGCAGCCGAGCAGAGACGGTGCTCTCTGTACACATTCCCCATCAGCGTGCTGCAAGCTTGGAGTTATCTCCAGGCCGAAGGTGTGGCACTGCAGGGCTCGCCTCCTCCTTTTCCTTCTTTCCTGGGCTGTCCACCTACTGACTGATGCTGAAAACTCTTGCTTCCTACATTTCGTCTGGCTGTTGGCTGGTTTACCACGACAGCGTATGTCATTCTGGATCGTGTTTCTACATGGGTGGAGGCAGACGTCCCAGCTTCTTCTTGTTTTGTTTTGTCTTTATGTTTAAGATTTGATGCAATCAAAACTCTGGGAAAAGCTTTTCATGTTTTACAGTATAGTTAGGGTTGGTATATTCAACAATCTAGAAGTGATACATGCAAAATGCTCTAAAAATTCATCTCCAGGGCCAGCAAGATGGCTCAGTGGATAAAAGCCATTGCCTCAGAACTGACTCCTTGAGTACCATCCTTAGACTATGTGGTGGAGGGGGAGAACTGGCTTTGGCTGGCTGTCATCCGACCCCCACACATGCTGTTTCGTGTTTGAGCTCCCCACCTGCAACACACAAAATAAACAAACGTATGTGATAACATATATTAAAAATCAATGTTTAATTTACTCTCCTCTTGGAACTACTTAATCCTCATTTGTCATAGGTACAGATATTCCGTGCCCTGGTTCTTCCTGATCTAGCTCACCTTATGACTTTTGTCTGCATATAAAACGATGTTCTCTTCATTGTCTTTGGGGTGTTGTTACTGTTTTGGTCCCAGACCCCACATCACAGAGGAGTTCGTTCATTTTGTTACCTGCTGCTGTGTGACAAACTCCTTCAAATTTTGCCCCCCAAACCGGTTTGGTGTATTTCTTTTTTAATTCTTCCAGATTCAGTGATTAGAAAGTCAGATAGGCTGCAGGAAGGAGACCTTGCCTCTGCTTGGCTGCCAAGACCTGGAAGGCTGAAATAACTTAATTGGGAATGGTTCTAACTTCTGCAGGCTCGAATCATCCGGAAATGTCCTCCTGCTTTGATGCCTGGGCCAGGAAGACTTGAAGAGTGGGCTCAGCGCCTACCGTCGATCTACACTTGCCCTCTCCAAATGGCTCCTCACACCTGTCAGCTGGCTTCCAAGTCAGTCTGTCCTGACAGGGAGCATGCAGAGCAAGCATTCTGCTGAAGGTGTAAAACTTCTCTTGATTTAGCTCCAGAAGCCATGCACTGCTTTTCTGGTTCAGTCCAGATTTAAAGAAAAGGACGAAAGTCTCTACTTCTTAAGAGAGTGCCAAAGTCACATGGAAGAGGAGTGTATGTGATGGCAGAGAGTTTGGAATAAGTGCCCGTCCTCTCTCTGACATATTTCTTGCCAGTGAAATATTCGTTTTCTAATGCTTCTTTTCATTACAGCATGACACTGAGGCCTAAGATCAAATATCATGCCACCGACACCATGTCCCCAACCAGTATATGTTGTTGTAACAGGCAAAGGATGGCTGCAATCGATATAACTATTCCAATGGGATAGCTTTGAATTAGCTGGGCATATGTTGCCTTGTTGGGGCTCAAAATTGATGTCTAGGGGTCCACTACTTGGTTGTTGGCTTTATTCTCTGCATCACCTAATTTAAAATTTTTAAATTTTAGTGTGTGTATGTGTGTGTGTGTGTGTGTGTGTGTGTGTGTGTGTGTGTGTGTGTGTGTGTGTCCACAGGGTGCTTATAAAGTCAGAGGACAACTAGCGGGACTCCATTCTCTTCTTCCACCACTTGGATCCGGAGATGGAGCCCAGCTTACCAGGCTCAGCAGCAAGGGTCCTTCCCTGCAGAGCTATCTCACGGAAACTCTGGCAGCCCAACCCAGGTTGGACTACTAATGACTCAGGTCCTTCAGAAACGAAGGTTGAGGCCACCATGGCCAGTGAAGAACTCTATCTAATTGCTGAAAGGTAAGGGGAAACGGGGATGAGTAGCAGAAAGTGGGAAATACAAACAACAACAAGCACAAGGCCACTTGCAGAATCAAGGGCTGTATTTGGCGTGAGGACTTTCTCCCTCGTTTTCTATGGCTGGGTTTGTGTGTGTGCAGACATGTATTAAGCAAATGTCCTTATTTCCTGTCCTTTATTTCTCTATCATTGATGTAAGATACATTAAGTGTTTATATCAACATCTGAGTGTTGTTAATTATATAGCACAGGATTTAGGACAGGAGACCACGAGAACTTAAACAGCACTGCTTCCTATCGTGGGGAAGGGTAATGTATCTCGTCAGGAAGAATTGCGACCTCTTGTCTCGTTTGGCGATTAAGACCAGGGTCGTAAGTGGATACAGAAGGTACCAGTGAAGAAAGGCTGAGTGCCAAGGGTTGAGTTTACTACAGGACACCTGGGTAGCAGGTAAAGCATAACAAAAAGGGTGTTTCCATGCAGACATTTCCAGAAGAAACAAACATTTCAATTTGTAGAATGAGGAAATAGTCCAGCTCATCAATATGGGCAGGGCTTTGCCAATCTACCGAGGCTCTGGATAGGGCAAAAAGGTGAGGAAGTCAAATGCACTCTCTTCCCAGCCTATATTTCTCCAGTATGGGAGCCCTGGAGGTTTGGGTCCTTGGATTCTGGGACTCACACTGATCACCCTCATACTTACCTTAGTTCTTGGGCCTCTGGCCTTGTACTAAGAGTTACTATCTTTCCTAGTCGTCAGCCACTGGGACTCAGACAAGATCATACCAGCTATCCTGGTTCTTCAGTTTATGAGTCCCATATTGTGGGCAGCTTGGTCCACAAGTGGATCTCCACATAGTGTCACAGAGATCTATACATTCTAGTACTTCATTGCAGAGAACTCTGTCTAGTGTCTTTGATTCTGTTACAATGGCTCCTTGTTCCAGAATCAACATATGTATCACTTAATGTTTCATCAGAGAAGTATTATCACTTGTGTTATGTGTAATACGTGATTTCTTCAAGTGACTTGGCCCTTTGTAAATTGGCGTAACTGAAAGTGTTTACTTCCTTTATGTTTTGTTTCCCATGTTACTCATTGCTACTGAATAGGAAAGTCACAAATGGCTTTAGTGTTTGTTGGCCTGTGGCTAGGCCGGCTGGCCATCTCTCTGCTTCTGGCTTATCTATCTAAAACACAAGGTGCTCTTGAAGGCACTTGCTACCAGAAGCTTATTTCTCACAGATTTGGCAGCAAGGCTGAATTTATTCTCTTTGCTCTCTGCCATGGCTGCTCTGTGACCAGGTTCCTGCCTTCGCTTCCCTGAAGCAATCGACTGGAACTTGGAATCTTGCACCAGACCTTTCTTTCTTTGAACACACAAAAAATAAAATACAGTGGAAATGTTCTTATATTGGAGTTACATTTCATGTTGAATTGGAAGAATTAATTAAGTAACTAGACAAGAAAAGGTAATTAGAAGCATAAGAATTAGAAAGAAACACTGTATTTTAAGGGTACATGATTATGTATTTGAAAAGATTTAAAAAAATCTGTTGCTTGTTTTAATGTTAGTACATGGATAGATAGACTGTGATGGTCCATGTTAATTATCAACTTGACACAATATAGAATCATCTGGAAAGGGGTTCTCGGTGAGATATTATCTGGATTAGGTTGGCCTATGGGCATGTCTGTGATGGGATTATCTTGATTGTGTTGATTAAGATAGGAAGACTCACCCACTGTGGGTGACACCATCCCCTAATCGGGATTCCGAACCATGTAGGAGTGAAGGCCAGCCAAGCTGCTTCCAGTTCTTGCCACCTTGGCTTCCCTGCAATAGTGGACTGTAACCTGGAATGATGAGCCAAATAAGCCCTTTCTCCTATCAGTTGCTCTTGCCAGGGAATTTTATCACAGCAGCAGGAACCAAAATTAAAACATAGATCAATAGTACAAAATAAAAGTCCCCAAAGATAATGAATAATAAGTGGCTATGTGCTATGTAATAAAGGCAACATCTCAAATCAGTGAGGAAACATCACTTTAAAAAGTGGTGTTAAGGTAGGTTGATTCCCAATTTTCTGAGAAACCACCATACTGATTTCTACGGTGGTTGTACAAGTTTACATTCCCACCAACAGTGGAGGAGTGTTCTCTTTGCTCTGCATCCTCTCCAGCATAAGCTGTCTTCAGTGTTTTTGATCATAGCCATTCTGACAGGTGTAAGGTGGTATCCCAGAGTTGTTTTGATTTGCATTTCTCTGATGATTAAGGATGTTGAGCATTTCTTTAAATGTCTTTCAGCCATTTGTGATTCTTCTTTTGAGAATTCTCTGTTTAGCTCTTTAGTCCATTTTTTAATTGGATTGTTCAGTATTTTGATGTCTAGTTTCTTGAGTTCTTTATACACTTTGGAGATCAGTCCTCTTTCAGATATGGGGTTGGTGAAGATCTTTTCCCATTCTGTTGGCTGTCTTTTTGTCTTATTGACCGTGTCTTTTGCTCTACAAAAGCTTCTCAGTTTCAAGAGGTCCCATTTATTAATTGTTGTGCTCAGTGTCTGCGCTGTTGGTGTTATATTTAGGAAGTGATCTTCTGTGCCAATGCATTCTACCTCAAGACCCAGCCATACCACTCTTGGGCATATACCCAAGGAATGCTCAATCATACCACAAAGATACATGTTCAACTATGTTCATAGCAGCACTGTTCGTAATAGCCAGAACCAGGAAACAACCTAGATCCCTGTCAACTGAAGAATGGATTAAGAAAATGTGGTACATATACACAATGGAGTACTACTCAGCAGAGAAAAACAATGACAGCATGAAATTTGCAGGCAAATGGATGGAACTAGAAAATATCATCCTGAGTGAGGTAACCCAAACCCAGAAGGACAAACATGGTATGTACTCATTCATAAGAGGATTCTGGATATAAAGCAAAGAACAATCAGACTGCAACCCACAGAACCAGGGAGGCTATATAGCAGGGGGGACCCTAGGATGATGGTGGCTTAAATAAGTTTTGGTTTTACTCAATTACTGGGCAAGCCTCAATCAAACATTTCACTATTAGATAATTATACTGTATCAAGCTGATAATAGAAAAATAAATAAATAAATCCAATAAATAAATAAATAAATAAATAAATAAATAAATAAATAAATAAAAAGAATTCACCCAGAAAAAACAAAGTGGTGTTAAGATCATCGCATAGTCCCATGCAAGCAATTGAACTTGAGTGCATGCCTCACAATGCACAACAGGGTGAGTTCCAATGCATCAAGCACACAAGACCTAAGGAAACCATGGTCTGAAACTCTCCCAGGTTCATCCAGACCATCATTCCCAGAATGGCACTGCTGAGGCACGGACTGAGCAGCTTCTGCCTTCCCAGCCTCTGCAGCGTTTCAGACAGCCACTCTTACATTACCTAGCTGGTATCTTATAAACCATGCTGATCAATCCTCTTTGTAAGAACTATTCACTTGATTGGTTCCGTTCCTCTAGAGTACTCTCACTAATGCACACGATATTTTCAATCCTATATAAAGAAGCAATTATGTGTAGTAATTTGCATCCCATTGCCATGAGCAAGTTAAAAGGAAGAACTGATTGTTTTGGATTGTGGTTTCAATGGTTTATGGTAGGTTGTTCCCATCACTTAGAGTTTGTTATAGTGGAATACATCATGGTGGGAGCACATGGAAGATGAAGCTGTGTACTCAGGGTGTCTAGGAAGGGAAAAGAGAGGAAGAGACCAGGGTTTTGAACCAACTTCATTCCACTAGGCCCCATCTCCTGATGGTCCTGTCACCACCATATTGATGTCACAGACTGAATTCCCAGACACATGGACCTTCGGGGGACAAGCTGGAGCCAAACTGTAGAAATAGGTAAAATAAAGAACAGGACAAACTAGCAAGGTATTTTGTTCGTATTTTTAACATAGTAAGGATATTTAGTAATGTAAAATAAAAAATAAATAATGCTATAGAAAATGATACAGACTCTTGACCTGAAAAAAAGTACAAATAACTCTTAAGTGTAAGAAAATATGTTCAACCCTAAACATGAGAAGCAAAAAGAAACTTAAAGCACCATATCAGATTGGCAACATTTCAGGTCTGACAACAAACATTGTTGGCAAGTCCATGGAGAAATGAGTGCTTTTAGTTCATTTCTGGTGGAGATGCGAAGGGCTGAACACAGTGGAGGGTCATTTGGCAAGATCTAGTAAAAAATTATTTATGCACTTACCCTTTGACCTGGCAATTTACTTCTAGGAATCTTTCCCAAAGATAGTCCTAGAAGAACTATAAAAACATATATGCACAGAACGATTCATTATGGCACTCTTAGTCATCACAAAGGACTGAAAACAACCGGGATAGCCATTTCTAGGGTAAGTGTGTCCATCACAGGAGCACTGTGAACCGATCTGTATACAGTGTGACCTCCAGATGGTACTGTTAAGTCATGGCAGGGGTGGAGAAGAACATCACACATCAGTTTCATCTTTTCTCTAGGTATGAAGGACGGGGACACACACACACACATACACACACACACATATACAATTTTTTTACATTTTACATTTTTTTTTTTTACATTTCCTAGGGAGGGACAAACTAGGAAATAAAGTTAGACTTTCTAAAGTTTATTTTTTCTTATACATGTTTAAGTTTGAAATCTTGTCAATGTTGTACACATTATAAACCCAAACTAGCCGGCCAGTGGTGGCGCATGCCTTTGATCCCAGCCCTCGGGAGACAGAGGCAGGCGGATCTCTGTGAGTTCAAGACCAGCCTGGTCCACAAAGCAGTTCCAGGACGGCCAGAGCTACACAGAGAAACCCTGTCTTTTGAAAAACCAATAAATAAATAAAAATAAATAAATAAATATAAAAAAACATAAACCCAAACTAAACTTCAAAAGCAGTTCAGCCCTAAGAATCACTAAAAAGTTAAATTTGAAAAGTTTAAGTTAGATCCAGAGATATTGGTCCATGTTCATAGCAGAGGCAGGAGGATCACCACAGTGTACAGACTGGCCGATAGCAATGGGAACTCTGAGTCAGCCAGGGATATGTAAGGACACCCTGTTTCAAAAATCCAAAACAGGTTTTAAGATGCAATCTCTAAAACAAAATTAAAACGGAGCCAATGGGCCTAGTGATGTATGTGCTCAGTGTCGCGGGCCATGTCACAACTGCTGCTGCTGACAGCTTAATGTACTCAGGAAGAAGGAACCTCAATTGAGGAACTGCTTCCATCAGATTGGCCTGCGGACATGTGTGAGGGCGTTTTCTCGATTGCTAATTGCCGTGGGAGAGCCCAAGCTACTGTGGGCTGCACCAACCCTGGGCAGGCTGGCCTGGACTGCTTTAGAAAGGGGCCTGAATGGAAGCCTGGGAGCAAGCAGTCTTCCTCCACGGTTCTGCTTTCTAGATCCTGCCTCTAGTTCCTGCCTGGCTTCCCTTGTGACTTGAGAGTGGAAAGCTGAAATAAATCCTTTCTTTTGCTAAGCTGTTTTTGATTACAATGTTAGCTGGGGCAACCATACAGCAATGACTATTTCAAGTGGTTCTGATGCTCAGTGACCGGGCTGCGTGTCCTAATCCTATACACCAAGGAGAAAAAGAAACAGAGAAGAAGAGAAAATGAAAGACTAATGAAGGCAATTGTAAACCTCTTAAGTTGTTTTCAGTAATCTAAGAAGGTAATAATAATTCTGGTGTGTGTGCAATGTGAGCTCAAGCAAATTCACAATAATGTTGTGTCGTTAATAAAAAGATTGTTGCTGTGGGGTAGGAAATATTGAAGTGAATATAGTATGGGTAGGTAAAAACCTGGTAGTCTTGAACTAGAGGTATTTCTACAAACTTATGACCTTTCTACCTCTCTGTCACACACAAAGACCTGGAAACAATGAGAGACTTTAAAGCAATGAATACCCATAGTGCCTGGATCATTATCCAGGATGCTATTTCTACTCAATGGAACCAGGGGTTCTTGAAGGAACAAAAGTCTGATTCCAGATCTGAGGTTGAAATCCATAAAACGAATCTGAATTTTTTCCACACACCGAACTGCAAAATGGCCCCGTGTTAGCCAGTTTCTATTGCTGTGACAAAATATTTGAGGAAATCAGCTTTAAAGAATGAGAGGTTTGTTGTGACTAATGGCCTCACAGCTTTCAGTCCATGACCACTTGGATCCATTGATTTAGGGTCTGTGATGAGAGTGCGTGGTGGAGCAATGCTGGTGATGCCATGGCAACCAGGAAGCAAAGAGAAACACCAGAAGGGGCCATAGCCACAGTATCCCCTTCAAGCACACCTCCCAGTGACCTGACTTCCGCCCATGACTCCCTACTTCATAAAGGTTTCAGTGCCTCCCGCAGACTGCGACTTTCCTTTAACACATGTGCCTTTAGTAGGTACACAAGTCCTGGAGCAATGAGAAAGAGCAGGCCAATTAAATAATCTTCCTCTCAGTGAAGAGAGAACAATTTGAGTGCCAGTAAGGACACACACAGACACAGGCACAGACACACACACACACACACACACACACACACACAGAGAGAGAGAGAGAGAGAGAGAGAGAGAGAGAGAGAGAGAGAGAGAGAGATTAGTCAAATGCATCCAGATCCATGAGAGTGTAATGATAATTGCCATTCCCCATTCTTATTCTTTGGAGAATATAAGTCACATTGCTTATTTCACACCCTAAGAATGAAAAGAAGCAATTGAATTTTTATTCTGCCATTTCTAAGCAAGCTATGCTAATAGGTGAGGGAAACCTTGCCCATTGTAATATTCCAGTTAATGCATAAAGTGGGCATAATGGAATAAGAATTTCACTAATTTGTAAGCTGTTCAGGACCCAAGTAGGGGTGAAATGATTAAATTCTATGCACATATCATAAATAAAAAAAAACTGGATATTTTTTGTATCTATCTACAGAAACACAGAACCAGTTTTGAAGAAAACAAAGTGAAGTTGAACCCAGTCATGCTTCATGATTTGCCACATGGAAGGGAACAAGCATTATGTTAGACAGGGCTGAGAAGATGCACTTGGAAAAACCTAGTCTCTAGGGAGCTTTGGGTTAACAATGTGGTTCCCATGACAATAAGACAAGACAACACTTTTAAAAAGGCAATGGAGGACCTAGAGAGATGGCTCAGTGGTAAAGAGCACTTGCTGCTCTTGTAGAGGACCAGGTTCAGTTCCCAGTACCCACTTGTTGGCTCACAACCATCTGTAAATTCAGTCCACGGGATCCAATGCCCTCTTCTGGCCACCACAGGCACTGCATACACATAGTACACATACATGCATACAGGCAAACACTTGTATACACAAAATAAAAATAAATAGAAATCAACAGAGAAGAAACACATGTAAATTAAATAAATTAAATTCAGGACCCCATTGCAAGGCATTAACCTTATTTGGATTGAAATTAAAATTAGGACAAAAAAATAGAACATGGATAAGATATGTAAGGATAACTGTTAATATTAAGGAATTGCTATTGAGTTTATTCATATGATGGTGGCATGGTGATCACATTTAGAATGAAATCCATGCCTTTTGTAGATACATAATGAATGGAACACTTGAATTCTTTAAACACAGTCAACCCAGAACACAAGGTAAAACTCTTTTATAGACAAAAACTATTCTCGAAAGATCCCTTAAGTTGTTTGAAAAGTACAGAACAGAGTCTACCATCCTTAAATAAACCTAACAATTCTCCTTTTACCATTGGAACAAATGAGCATTCTTCATGCCAACTGAAATAAATGGCATATAATTCAGGGCCAAGTTGTATAAAGAACTTCATATTAGTAAATTCTAAAGTCATAAGCTGTGAGAGTACATCGCTGAATTTATGAAAGTTAAATCTAAATCTAACAGGACTGCATACAGTGTTAAACAAAACGACCATCAGTTGATATTGGTCATAACTCATGACATGACCAGAGAGAGCACTTGGGGCAGGAGGCTGGCCAATGAGAGGGAAGAGGGTTATTTCAAAGGAACCAACTGAGGTGAGGGAACACACAGTATGAGGGACAGAGGACACATACGGGTCACAGCTCAGGCCAACCGGATTGCTGTAAAATGTCCCTTGACTCCTTTTCTAAACAAGCTTTTAGTGACTACTGAGTGCTTGGCATTATTTTAGAGAACAGAGAGAAGAAGACGAACATTCCCAAGTCTCCCTTTACCCCCAGCTGAGTGTGCAGAAGCGAACAGAGTTAAGATGGAGTCCAGGAGGAGGTGATGGTGGAGATGAGCCTTGAGGCATGAACAGAGTGGTAAGAAACAGAATTCGTGGCAGACAACTAAGGCAGGAGATGGCACTAGAGGAGCCTGCATGGGGAGGCACAGGTAATGGGAGGAAAGCAATATTGAGGAACTCTAGCAACCTGCCATCCAATAGTCTCATACCCTAGCACAGATTGCAGTCATGGATACCCAAGAGAAACAGAGCACTCCAGGACTGATGGTGGGGTACCCGAATACAGCAACAGTGGAAATGCAATCAGCAATCAACCGAATGAGGATTAGGACAAGGGAGGATGAACAGAAGGTTGCTGTGAAACAAGGGATGCTTTACTCCTTCACTGAATATTTTCTGAGTACCTACTATATGCCAGGCACTGAAAGATGCTGTGTGCATTCCCTGTCTTCAGTTTAGATAACTCTTGCTGCTTGCTATTGGTTATAGAAGCTGAACATGATTCTTGAGTCCATCTATAGGCTGACCCTACTGTCCATGCATGAATAGAGTATGTAATGATTTTAAGAACCTGTGTGGGTAAGCAGGGGCTGTAACTCAGTGGTAAAGGGCTTACCTAGCTTGTGGAAAGCCTCAGGTTAGAACTCAACACTTGTGTGCGTGCGTATGATCTTGGGGTGATATCAGGGAAATGTTTGAAGGAGAAGCCTGGTGAAAGCCTTCAAAAATGGGTGGGGAAAACTAGAAGCTACCGAAACCCTATTTCCCCACTGACCAACTTGTGCTTGACAGAAGTCAACTAATATTTCATAACAATGTCACTCTCAGCACAGGCAGCTGTGATCCAGGCCCTCTTCAAGCTACCCCACAGGCGAATTAAATACTGGAAGAGGAGGTCTCAGCTTAGCAGTGCTGAAGGTGCCTTTAGAACAAGAAACTTCTTTTCTGCTGTTTCTCACCAGTGTTTGGATTCCAGCCTGTCTCTGCCCTGGCCTTGCTCGGGAATACTAAGGCTCAGGCCGCAATTGCTTGAAGGCTTACTATGGCTTAGTGGTCTTCCAATCTTCCTGAGCATCCTGGGGAAGACCAGGAAGAGGAGTCCCTGAGTTTGCCATTCTTTCCTCTGCTGTGGTCTCAATGCCCTAAACCAATTCATATTAAGCAATGCTATGAAGAGTTGGAACTTTGGGGAGGTGATTATGTGTTGAGGATGGATTACTGTTCTTATTAAAAAGACCTCAGCTAGCCTCTGGCACCGTGAGAGAATACATTGAGAACGTGCCTGCTATGAAGCAGAAGATGGTTCCTATCCAGAGACTGAATCGGCTGGTGCCTTGATTTTTTAACTTCTCAGCCCTCTAAATTGTGAGCAATACATTTCCCTTGTGTATAAGTGTCTTAGTTTGTAGTAGTTTGTTATAGCAGCCTGAATGGACTATGATATCCTATCAAAAGTCTAGTAATGTTGAAAACTCACTTCCTTCATGAACATTTCATCATAGTCATCTGTCTGTTATTTGTCTTTTCATCTACCATCCCCTGACCCACTCATGTATTCAATGGACTTACTGAGTATTTGTATGTGCTTACTCTTGGAGATGCAACGATGAACAACTAATCATGTTCCTGCATGCACGGAACTGATCACTCAGTCTGTGAGGAAATTTTTTCCTTACCCTTCATAGCAGTCTTTTGATAATTAGTCTTTAACTGCCTCCATCTGTGACCAAAACTTCCATGCATTGTTCATGACTTGATTCTCTGGTACCGTTTGCTATTGTTGTTTTAAGGCAGGGTCTCATGTAGCCCAGGCTATGCAGCCAAGGGACTCCTGATCCTCCCTCTTCCACCTCCCAAGTGCTGGGACCACAGATAGGCACCAGCATGCTCAACTCTCCCGTACAATCATAAGCATAACAAGACCACAACTGTGGCCTGATACTGTCCTGCCGTGGGTCATGGGGCAACTGCAGTCCACACTTTTGCATGAGTGTGAGCATGCACAGTCCTCTGTTCAGGAGGGAGGGAAAGGCTCCTCTTGACTGTGCTAGCATCTAAGAAAGGAGACTCTATGCCTCCTAGAAGGTCATCACTGGCCTGCTGGTGGCCATTGAGATGCTTTGGGGGAAAAAAGTGAACCATGAACCAGTGACATGGCTGAGTGGGTTCAAGTGTGATGACCTGAGTTCGACCCCCGTGACCACATGGCAGAAGGACAGGCTGACTTCTATAAGCTGTCTTCTGACTTCTATGTATGAGACATGGTACACAGCCTACCATACACTTACACAAATTTGCACACAATTACAAACACCCCAGTGAAGGAGTGAATAAATAAATAAGTATTTAAAAGAATAGTAAACTATGAGTCTGAACCTCCTCATTGCAGACATTTATCTCACTCTTTCCCTAGCTGCTGGAACTGTTCTGGGGAGATAAGTCACACAAAGAATGAAAGGTTAGGGTTCCTGAAGGAGATGGTGAGGGGCTGGTGACTTAGGAAAGTGATAAAGATGAATCAAAGAATCCTTTCTAAGCTGAAGGATCAGCTCCCTGAATGCAAGAATCATGAGTGGCCATTTGTTGTACGGCCAAGGTTCAGGTACCCATTGCAGTCTGACTGCTGTAGACCAGAAACTCCCACCTGACTACAAGCAGAGACGGAGAATGCAGGTAAGGAGCCTTACTTATCAGATGCTTCAAGCTTGCCTGTCTTGGAGAACTTTCAGATCTCAGGTCTGGGGCCTTCTTTCTCAGACCCGAATCCTCATGTTTCCTGTATGTGCTGAGGTTAGCCTACAGGAAATCACAAGTGGTATCTCATCTTTAATCTTATCTCCTCTTCCTCTCCTCTCCCACCATCAGGGCAACCCCCTTATTACCCGTAATCTCACGATGAACCCGATGAACTGATTCTTTTCAAAGCATAAGGATCTATGGGGTCAACAGTGTTCTAAATCAATTATGCTTTATGACAGAGAAGTGGGAAGCTATCACTGAACATCTGGGTGTCAACATGTGGAAGTTAAGGTACAGGAGCAAATATTTGGATGCAATCCATGTGGGGTCGTATATTAGTTGACATGGATAATTCAAGGCATAACAGTGTGATCTGTTCTTGTTAGCTGCGAGGGTGATGTCAAGTTCATGAAGGAGGTGCTGGGTTCTGTGAGGGATGGAGATAAGGGAATTCTGACTCCCCTCATCTCCATCCTCCACACTGCTGCTCTATAAGATGGTGAGTCTTTAGGCAGGGGTTGGGTCTCAAACCCTTGGATCTTCAGTGCTTGCACGTTACCTGGCTTATAATACAATGTTTGCAAAGGAGTGGATACATTCAGCCTCGTGTTGTCTGGGTCGGTCCACTCACCCTTGTGGACCGAATGCAAATCACAGAAATGTAGACAAAAATAACTATCTCACCTCACTAGCCTTGCCCAAGTGATGTACTGGATTCCAGACACATGCAGAAAGGAGAAAGTAGAAGAAAGGCTGCTATACTAATTTTAGATTTTTCCATTACAGGTGAGAAATGTAAACAAGGTTATTTGGACATGCGTGGTATGTCCAAGAGTTTTTGGAGTTCCAGGAATCTGCAGAAGGAAGCTCCAGGTGTGGTTGTTTTAGCAAGAATTTCCTACAGTAGATAACTCGGGTTTAAAGTTGAAATGTTCTGGGCTGTGACTAACAGAGACCTGGGGCAGCACTTTATCCTAGTCAAAATAACAGAACTCAGCACCATTGAGATGGCTCCAGTCAAGCGAGGATATTAAAACACTTCTCCCGCCAAACACAACACATAGCATAGCATGAGTCCAGATTCCATCAGCGGACACTGGAAGCAAATATGAGTGGGCAGACAGACAGATGGACCACAATGTACAGTGTGTAGCATAGAAAGATTTTGGACAGCGCCAGCTCGCTGCCCCTCAGTCAAGGGGAAGAAGGTTCCAGGATGTCTCAACCTCTTATTGGAAGAGGTGGGATGCCTGCCCTCTTGAGACATGGGGCTTGCCTCTTCTTTACTGAGCTGAGTCCACTTCTGCTGGGAGCTGTTCCTGACTCACTGTGTAACCTTTGACCTCACCATACCTAACTCCTTTAGAGTTCTCTAAAAGTTGCTCTAGCTAGCTCCCACATATGGAAGATTGCTCTCCATCAGTCTCAAACACAGTTTGAAATTGGACTGCCTTTTGTTGTTCTAAGGAAGGCAATAATGGCCATTCCTTCCTCCTCTTAAGGAAAGGAGTTGGGAGGGAGAGAGAAATTTCATTCTGGAGAGGATTTGATGGAGCGTTGAGAGATGATGAGAACAGCCATCAACAGGGCTCTGTTCTGCAGCAGGCAATCTACTCCTGTGTCACTTGATGCTTCAAACAATCTTTTAAGGTAAATATTATTCTCTCCATTTGGGAAACAGGTTCTCAAATCATTCAAACAGTAAGAGCTGACTCCACATAACACATCACATCAAGCCATGCCTACTTTCTGAATGCTGTATCCCAAAGGAATGTTCCTTCCAGGTTTGGTTCTTTCAGTTCTTCAGGGCATCTGGGATTAAACAAGTGAGCCCTGGACAAGTTAGCATGGGGGCAGGTTCAGATCTAGAGCGTGGAGCTCTAGACAGTGAGTGCATTCCCATCGTCTTCCAGGTCATGGCATGGGACTTGGCTTAGCAGGTAGAAATGATGCTAAAGATGATTCATGAAGAGTCAGGGCTTGAATGTCAGGGCTGTAATGGGAGCTGCCTTCCACTACTCAGAACCCCCTTTAATCAGTGTGATAAAAATTTTAAATTTTTCTTACCATCTACCATCTACATTTCTTTCAACAACAATCTATCTATGCTATAGCTGGCTAGGTGGTTTACAAGGCTTGCTGCTTCCAGAGGACTTGAATTCAGTTCCTAGCAGACATATGGAGCCCCAAACAAACTCCTGTTACTCCATCTCCAAGGGATCTGTACCCTCTTCTGGATTCACGAGGACACCTACACTCACAAGATTTACACACACACACACACACACACACACACACACACACACACACACACACAGTTTTTAAATTAATATAAATCCTTTAATATACTTCTCTGTGCAAGGGGACAGGGTTTTGTTGTGTCCCGCCTTGTCTGTTGGACATTTTCTGAGAAACTACTTAGTCAGGGAAGGTGACCTTCTGCAGAAGCGGTTTTACCCTGGCCCAACATCGTGTAAAGAACTCAAAGTGAACCGGGCTAGTCACTAAGACCGGGCGGCAAAGTGACGACTTCAGTAACAAATCATCTTCCTGCTCTTGTTCTGCCTGTCCTGAGACCTTTTCTCTCCTAACCATCTGTATACTTTAACAGATACTTGCTGCTACCCGTGGGTTTTTATTTCAATATCCTTAAAGTAGCCACATGACAGCACTATTTTCACTGCTGACTGTGATAGGATTGTTAAAGTTTCCTATGCAAGAAAATTAGCATTTTTCCCATAGTTAAAAAAAGGCAAACTCTCTTTATAAAACTGAGAACTTACAGAAGACACTCATCGTATGCTTCTGATTCACTGCAACTTTTTTTTTTTTTGGCTCATTTTAAAAGAACTCATTTACCCAGGGGCCTCTAGTGCAAGTTCATGTTACAAAATAGTTAAATTAGTTATACTTAAGTTTGTGGTATTTTTATGTTTACTTACAGTTAAATCGTATGTCTAAATATAGTTAAATTACACAAAAGTGCTTAAATGAATTACAGAAGCCTCAAAATAAAATCCCCATGAAGGAGAAAGAAAACAGAGAGATGGTGTCTGAAAGCCTGCCCTGTAGGTCACAAGACAGAACCAGAATGAGCTGGCTACGAGTATCTAGAGGCATCACTCTGGCTTCTGGAGAAAGCCAGTGGGAGCAGGTGTCATGTAGACACTCAGTCTTGGGGTACTGTGGGTGAGGTTAAGATTTATCACATATCTTGGGCCAAGATGCCCCTCAGTAAATACTTATTGAGAGCTAGAATCTCCCCATGTTCACATTACCAACAATAAACTTCTTGCCTTGGGACGGTACTTTGAATTGCCCCCGGATGCCACAAAGGAAGTGCAGCCTTCAGAAGATGAGTTAATATAGTGAGACAGTTAGTAACAAGGTCACTCTGAAATAGTCCTTCTTACACAGAGCTCTTATGTTGACGCAGATTAGTGCATCATTCTTAGCCTCTCAGCATTCTCCATTTCCTATACACACATGACCTTTCACCGGCTCAGTCTGAAACTCCCTGTTTCTTGGCTTGGCTGTGCCCTGCAGTGTGGCCGTTTTCTGTAATAGTAACCTATTGATGTTGGCTCCTAGGAGCGTGGCTAGCTCATCAGCTCTACTGTCTGTTGTAACCAACGGATTATTTGAAACAACTTTTTTTTTTTTAAATTCAGTTGGAGACAAAACTTCTGTTTTGTCCTAGCCGTCTTTAAAGGAGACTCGGGCTGTCACATTGAAACTTCGGATGAAACAGAACCACAGCTGGCCTGTCATTCCCTCAGTGCCTCCCTGGCCCCACATGTGGCACACAAAGCTGCACAGCCAGGCTGCAATCTCTTTGCTACAAACCCCTCGATCCTGCCTTCTTTCTCCATCCTTTGTTAACTTCCTAGATGTAAACCTAGGAAGTGACTGCTGTTCCTGGTCTCCCCATCCCCAGGCTGGTTCCAGGTAGCACTGGTTGACGAAAAGAATTGCTTCCTTTTCTCCCCAACTTCTTGTTTAGTGATTTCACTAAGGTTTCTTAAAACTGACCAGCGTGAGAGTGTTACTCTGAGCAAATCAACCAATGCCATGAATGAGCACATTTTCTTTCCCCAAAGAGCTCATTCTGTCGTGTCTCCCAGGGCTTCACTGGATATCACCTTGCTGTTTACTTTATGTAAGAGAAAACAGTCCATGGCTAAATTCCTAGGGCCATAATTGCTGGGATGGCTGTCTACACCTTTCAGCATGCTGCTAGCTCATCTAATCACCCTTTTTGGCCCTTGTCTTGGCTTTTTTGCAAATAAGAGTTCTCTGCTACTGCTTCCGTTCCTGTCTGGAGTTTTTTTCGGTGAGTGGGAGAACCATCTCTGCTTTCAATACTGCAGACAGCAAACCTTCCTTAGAAAAGATGTCCCTGGGACCAAGCTGGACAAGCTGCACTAAATAGCGCTGATGTTACCTTAGTGAGCCTTACTCCTCAGTATCTGGATGGTTCCCTTCTCCATGGCCCTGTATTAGTTATAGTTATACTCCCCAAATAGTGTCACCAGCAGGGGGAGGAGCCTGAGGGGACATTTCAAATTCAAACCACAGCAATTCCCAAGGCACACTAAGATTATTCCATCTTTGAAAATGAAAAGTTTCAAGTTTGGATTTTGTTACTGGCTTTACTTAGTTAAGAAGGCATTGCAACCAAGACACATAAATAATTGCCAAGTGAACTATTGGTTTAAAATATAAATTACTACAAAGTAACCAGGTTTCTTTAAAGTCACAGGTAGAAAAATAAAAGAGGTACCAAAACCAAGTGACATTCCATATGTTGTTGAAGGTAGTCATTAGGAAGGGTGCCCCCCCAAGTGAACTCACCATCAGGGTGGGACGGCCATAGTTTCTGGAACTGGGATTTCTAATAAAAAACCAAGTTGCATGAGTAACCCTTCGTCCTTGGTAGTATCTGGTTTCAAAGCTGCCGTGGTTGTTTACGTATTTTCATTTATTCCGTGTTCCTGAAAGCACTTAGTCATGAAGGGTGTCTCCCTGTGGCTTGCTCTGTGAAAGTGTGTTTGCTTTCAGTCTGATAACTGGAGTTCTGGCCCTGAGAGGAGGTCAGGGGGCAGTCTACTTCCCAGAACAGGCTTTGAGCATGCTTTTCTTGCCCCCATTGGCTTGTGGCTAATCATAGCCATGCCAAAGACAGGATTATGTTTTTTTAGAAATGCGTACTTTTCTACCCACGCTGGTGCTACCGACTTGTTTTTGAGGAGAGGTCCAGGGCATCACAGTTCTGAATGAGGCCCATGGGAGTCTTCAAGAAAGATGCCCAAGAGAATTTCAGTCTGTCCTTTGGGTGCTCCCAAAGCCCTCGCATCCACCCCACAAGAACAGCCATTCGGAGACGACTGCTGGGCTTTATAACCCCCCTGCTTAGATCCCAAGCCGCTTGCCTTCAGGGCATTTAATACCATTAGCCAGTTCTGATACCCTCTTTGCACCCTCAGCCTGTAGCCAGAAAGAAACATGATTAAAAGCACAAGAGCTAAGTATATTGAAATTTAATATGCCAGTTCCTCATGTTGTGGTGACCCCCAACCATAAAATTATTGTCGTTGATACTTTCATAACTGTAATTTTGCTAACGTTATGAATTGTAATGTAAATATCTGCTATGCAGGTTGTTCAACAACCCCCCCCCTCCACAGGTTGCTACCCACATGTTGAGAACTGTTTCCCCAGGTACACACTCTGCAAAGCGCTCCTCAAGTCTAGGGCGCACAAAGCGCCTCGTCAAGGACTCAGGAAGAGGCATTTTCTTAGAGCTCTTCACCCTCTTATGGGAGAGGTTCTGCACTCTGGTATTTGGTGTTCCCAACTCTCCCTTATTACTAGCTCTATAAATGCTGGTAAATAGTCATCATACAAATGGCTGTCGCTTATCATTTACTGAGTCCTTATTTGACCTGCAAACATAGATGTTATAGATACATAAACATACGCACATAAAATTTTACGTATGTGTATATATTCCTGTTTACTTTTCACAAGAACTATGTATGGCAAGTGTTTTCTGGGTGAAGAAACCAAAAGTCAAAACTTTGAGGAAAATCAATTAATCATCTTTTATTTATGCCAGGAACAGAGTTCTATGCACTCTATGCCACAAGCTTGGCACAAATGTCTCCAGTTTACACTCATTGATTTAAGACTTACCAAGCAACAAATATCGTTCGTTCTCCGTGCTTTGCACATATTAACTCCAAGAGTCTTCTCAGCGGACCCACGAGGTGAGCGACACCATGGCCTCCACTTAGTGAGAGGCAGAACCAGGAACTGAATGAAAGCAGTCTGGCCGCGGTGTCCACCTCCCTAGGCTGTGCGATTATGCTGTTCTCCTCAGCGTTTCCCTCTAACATGGGTTCTGTCCATCTGTGTGCAGTAAGGCTACTCGTCAGAAACCCTCAGCCAGCAGGGCAGACTCCTGGGACCCCAAGGTCTTGTTCAAGTGTCCACTAGTGATCCACACCACCTTTCCTGTTAAGCTCTATGAGGATTATAAATGTTTGGGGTTGCAGAGAGCCCTGTTCATTATAAGTTCACCAAAATGAAGGACTCTGTTTCCAGTGTCTACTCGGTAAAACATCTTTGGCTATCTTGGGACACTAATAAAATGTGACCAATAAGGACAGATATGCATACAATATGCATGGCCACAGGGCTGTTTCTTTTGGTTCTTGTCCAAGTTGTAACATGGAAATCTTTATAAGTGATAATTGGTTTCCAATCTAAACAGGATATCTATGTCCCCCCTTCCAGGACCCAGAGAACATTGTGGAAGAGTGGGTAGAAAGATTAGAAGAGCTAAGGGACAGGGAGGAGCACCCTGAGGACTGTCTTCATAGGTGCTGTCTTCATGAGCAAAGCAGGTGTGGCTACCTGCTGAGACCGCAACCAAGGACACAAGGTGCAGGGGACCTGCAGGGAGGGAGGAAGGGGGCCCTTGGGGGTGGGGCAGAAAGGGAGGAAGGGGGCCCATGGGGGTGGGGCAGGGAAGGAGAAAGGGGGTCGTGGGGGTGGGGCAGGGAGGGAGGAAGGGGGCCCGTGGGGTGGGGCAGGGAAGGAGAAAGGGACCGTGGGGTGGGGAAGAGATAAAAGAGGGCAGCAGGGTCACTAAAATCTAACCACAACACAATGGAAACATGCTTGAAATGGTCAAAAATCGAAGTTAATAAAGTGGAAATAAAACTCTAAAATCAAAATTGCAGCCGCATGGTGGTGGTGGCGGCGGCGGCGGAGGCACACGCAGCACTTGGGAGGCAGAGCCAGGCGGATCTCTGTGAGTTCGAGGCCAGTGTGGGCTACAGAGTGAGTTCCAGGAAAGGCGCAAAGCTACCCTGTCTTGAAAAACAAACAAAAAAACAAACAAAATTGCAGGAGTGTATTATGCACTGTGACAATCACTGCTTATCTCTATTGTTTTTCATTTTCTTTATCTTACTGCTGTATGAGGAATTTTCAAATATCATATGTGTGTATATACCCAATATAATACATAATCTCCAGTGTATATGCATAATATTGTGTATCTCCCAGGCATATACGCAATGCTATAGAAGTGTGAACATACATGACTGCATCTTTCAAACCTACTTTAAATGATCCAATTCAGAGCTTGATGTGAATTTTTCTGAACTTCTACCGATGTGCTGTGTTGAAATTTTCATGTGAAGTACTAAACCCAGGTAGGATGCTCGTGTTCTCCTCACAATCATTTAGACACAAACAGCTTTTGTGAAGCAAAGACTATTTTAGAAATGAACTCAGAATAATGATTTCTTCAAAATCCCGACTGATCCCCCCTTCCTGGTGTTTTGGCCTGTGTGACACCCTTTTCCTCGGATGTAGGCTGGAGGTGCTGACTCATTTTTAGGGAGTAGACTACAAAGACCATGGGTGTGACCTTCAAGATTGAGTTATAAAGCCCCATGCCCCCCATCTCGGGTGCTTCTCGCACTCTCTTGTCTCATGAGGAGGAGCTAGCTGCCAGGCTCAGAGCTGCTCTCTGGAGAGTCCCACGTGGCAAGAAATCCGGCAGTGAGAACCTGAAGCCTGCCACTGCACAGTGGGCTAGGAAGCAGCCCCTCCCAGAGTTCAGCCTGGGGAGAGAGGTGGGCAGCCGCAGACAGCCCTTCCGCGGTGAGGCCGTGCGAGAGCCCTGGAGTCTGCGCGCTGGGCGCAGCAGGGCCCAGGATTCTGGTGTGAGCCTGAGACTTGCATGGGGTTTAAACAATACACTTTGATGGTAATTTGTCTAGCATCCCTGGATCATCCATAGAGCAAGGGGGGGCGGGGGAGTCACAGGGTTTGGAGTGGAGTAGCCCTTGGCTTAAAGCTCAGTTGCATAGTACCAACTCCAGAATGCGGTCAAAGCACTTAACCTCCGTGAGACCCCATTTCCTCAACTGTAAAATGGTGAGAACAGTAATTAACTGACAAACCCTTAGCACGTTAAATTGAATAACTTACGTCAAGTGACTGGTGAAAAGCTTCCATGTGCTGGGTCTAATTTGGTAATTCCTTTGTCTTTCCTCTCGATATTCCCATTAGCCGCTTCTTCTCTCTCACCTGTTATTGGGGATGGAATAATTGAAATAGTAGAGCAAGTGTGAGGTCTGAAGAATTGGTGCTGTCGACAGAAGCAGGCTGTGATGGAAATGCAAACATCACCAGACTCTTAGCTGACCGGGAATGGGGAGAGGGTGCGTGGTGAGGGAACTGTCAGAAGCCTGTCCATCTGATTTCATTGCAAGGAGTGGATACAAAGTGACCTACCTGTTTAGTTACCTCTGCGTTTCCCACATGGATGCTCCCAGCCCGCGGGGTGAAAGACGGTTTTAACGATTCCCCCAGAGCATATAATGTCTATTACAAAAAAGTCTCCATCCCCAATCAAAAGAGAACATCCTCCCCTACACACACACACACACACACACACACACACACACACACACACACACACACACTCACTTACTCACACACCCCTGATGTGGTGTGAAAAAGTATTGTTGTGATAAAGAACCCACTTAGGTAGTAGAACCTGAATGGGGCATTCTAGGGCCATAGGTTACAAATTTTAAATGGAAGGCATATACTTAAAAAAATAATTACTGGCAAGGAAGGATGGCAGGAGAGATGTTTTGCGTAGGTAATCAAAGAGGAGGTATTTGTAATGACCAAGGAAAGTGCTAGAGGTGCAGCAGGGAGGAACATGGAGTGTTAGGAAGAAAGGGGGTTGCGATGGCAGCGAACATTTGCTCGGTCCACCCCTCATCCCAGATGCTCCCTCAGAGCACTGTGTTTATATTCATATTCATTTGTGTAATTTTCAAACAGGTCTGTGAGGCTGAGAGATCATGTCAGACAGTGTCAGGCTCTATGAATTGGCCATGACAATGGGCTGTGAGAAATACAGAAGCAATATGCCAATTAAAGAAGAAAAATGTCAAGGCCAGAGCAAGGTAGACTTTGGTTCAAATCTGGGCTCTATTGCTTCTGCCACATCTGTCCAGGAGGATTCATTCATTCAAGCAAATGGCACATATATGGTGAGATTCGCCTTCCTTCAGTAAACTGGGGTGGACAAATCACAGGATCCTGTGGTGGTATTGTGTTCCCCAAAATATTGTGCACCCTAATAAATTTATCTGGGATCAGAAACAGAAAAGCCACTAGATACAAAGGCTAGAAAATGGTGGCACTCATGCCCTTAATCCTAGCATTCCAGAGGCAGAAATCCCTCTGGATCTCTGTGAGTTCAAGGCCACATTGGAAACGGCCAGGCATGGTGACACATGCCTTTAATCCCAGAAAGCAAGCCTTTAATCCCAGGGAGTGGTGGTAGAAAGCAGAAAGGTATTTATAAAGCATGAGGACCAGAAACTAGAAGCATTTGGCTGGTTAAGCATTTGTCTGGTTAAGCTTTCAGGCTTCTAGCAGCACAGTTCAGCTGAGAGTCATTCAGATATGACGACTCAGAGGCCTCCAGTCTGAGGAAACAAGATCAGCTGAGAAGGTGGCCAGGTGAGGTTAGCTGTGGCTTGTTCTGTCTCTCTGATCTTCCAGTGTTCACCCCAATACCTGGCTCTGGGTTTGTTTTATTAATAAAGACTCTTTAAGATTCCTGCTACAGGATCCTCACATGGTCACTGTGGGAAGGGAAGCGAGGCAGAACTTGAGTGAATGCTTGGGATGGTGAACGATGTGTGCAGGCATCACAGACAGTGCCCATGAATGTTGCTGCTGTTACTGTTGTGGGGTGCAGTGATGGCCACTGCCTGTGAGTTCTAGTACCTTAAAGAGTGTGAGTACCTAACTGTCTGCTGCTCCTTTTAGTTACAGATTTACTTTGAGTGTGGCCAGCTGCAGGGCAGTGGGAAAAGAGTGATGAGAATTACCTGCTAGTCCTGTCCAGCATTCATACCCACTACTACCCTGACCTTCATTGCCAAGTAGAAAGATGTGAATAGATGCTTTCTAAGATCCTCCTAATTAAAAAAAAGCTCAGTTAATGTCTTTTATCCATCTTTTAAAATAATACTTTCTTTGAAGTTTCACATATTTTTTATTGTATATTGACCATCTAAAGCAAACTCCCTCCAATTCCCTCTAATGACCCTGCTCCATTTCCTTACCAACTTCATGTCCTTTCTCCCCCTTTGTTTTTATGTATTTATGTGTTTGGGGGTTTTACCTGCAGGCATGCCTATGCACCGAATGTGTGCAGTGCCTTCAGAGGCCAGGAGAGGGGATCAGATGCCCTGGAACTGGACTTAAGATGGTTGTTAGCTGCCATTTGGGGGCTAGCATGAACCCAGATCCTGTGGAAAAGCAACCAGCACTCTTAACCACTGAACCATCTCTCCAGCCCCTGTGCCCTCTTTATAATGGTTTTCACTGTTCCACACGCTCTGAATTCTATTCCGATGTCCCGGAACCAGACACACATTGACAGACCTTTATTCTACTGTTTCTAGCACATGAAGCTTGCTTTTCCTATGATTAAAGCCTGGACACAGGAGGAGGGCGCTGATCCCTGTGGTGTGAGGTGGCACATGATGGTGGCCAGCTGAGGGACACTGAGTGTCCTCAGTGTGAAGTCAATGGCTGGCATCCAGACCCAGGAGATGGAAGAGCTGTCTATCGAGAGGGTAGATACCAGAAGGGCACTCTGTTTATTTAAAGGTGGCTGACTCTTCTGTTTCTAAAACAAGACTTCACATCTCAACCCTGAAATGGATGCCTTCGTAACTTTGATAAAAATGAAAACCAAGGCAAGTAAAGAACATCCCCTCAGAAACTGCAAGCACAAAGAGGTAGTGGGTGAGAAAGTTGAAGGTTCAGAGGGGTACATTCTTGTAAATTAGATAAAGCTAGAAGAGGGTTGGGAGCCAGACTATTTGAAGTGTATAAAAAAATAAAATAGAAGAATTTCAGTATTCATTCTGAGATCTGTGGAAGGACCCCAGAGATAATTTCTGCCATGATGTGACATGATCAGATCTGCATTTTGAAAATAATCTGATTCCCCAAGGAGACCAGTTACTCCATGAGAATAAAGACAGGACAGCAATGGAACCCTAGTGTCTAGAGACAGAAGCAATACACACAGTTTTGGCAACTGAGGAGTTAATACATTGATGAGTGGGCGAAAGTCTACTTCTCCCTCACACCTCAGTTTTCCTACCTATATAATGGGTAGATACATCTGCTTATTTCCCTGCCCCTCTGGTCTTGCCTATTTTAAACAATCTGTTCCTAGGGCTGTTGCCTGGACAAATGATGCCTATAAGATACCCTGAGCATCTTGAGAAACACTAAAGCAAAATATCCCTGCTGAGCCAAGGAACTGCACATATGCACACTAAATTAAATGTCAGTGTCAGCTCTAGTTTGTAATAAGAAATTATTCTGAATGAAACCTGGAGGGCCAGAGAGTGGCTCTCTCGGAATATGAGCGTCTGTGAAGCTCTGTTTCTGGCATCGTTTTTTCTATTGCATTTAAAGATGTTTGGCCTAAAATCCATAGCTGGTTTTGCACAGGATACTGCAAATGCAGCCTCCTCAATATATTTAGGGTGTGTGTACATATATGTTCCATATTTATAATGTTATTCTAGTCTATAAAAATTTATGTGAGCAGCAAGAGTTTGTCATAAGTAATAAAATCTTTTATGTGGATTCTTTCCCATTCTTTTCAAGGGAATTTCTTAGATTTTTTTTCCACAACTGGGTTTCAGACTCAAGAGATTCCCGGGGGTTGTTTTTATTCCCAGATATTACCGTTGTCTTCCCCTTTGCCACAGCACACTGGGAGCAAAGAGCTGGCTAGTCCTGGAATACTGTTTGGTGCTTAAATGGGAACTTTTGGCGTCAGTAGTCTCTTGTAACATGACAGGCCTCAAGGAATGGGAAGAAACATGTCCATCTCATATTGTGAGCAACTGAGTTCAGGTGACCCCAGAACAGACCAGTCTGTAAAGCTATTATGATCCCCCAGGCACCCGTGGAAAGGGCCAGGCTTTCCTGGGATGCCAAAGATCTCCCAAATGCTCCTCCCACTCTGTCCCTCCTCTCTCTTTCCCTTCCCTGCCCTCTCTCTCTGTTGTAGATGATATATCTTAGCCTACAGCTGGCACTCTGCCTTTGTGGTCCCCGAATATTCTCATGTTACTTTGACACTGCCAGACACTCAAGAATTGAGCATGAATTTGCCACAGTGGCCCCTCTTCAAGTCTCTCTCTGCCATCTCATTCTGCCTTAACTAAAGACTAAATTCTAACAGCATCCCATCTTTTTGTATAAGGAGACAAAAAAGTCCATGACTGCACTGAGCACAAAACACCACCGGAAGAAGCTAAAGATGACCTAGATTAACGGGAAGCCGCTTCCTGGTAGATCCTCAGAAGACAGCATCACTAAAGGGAACCCCTCCCAAACTGACCTCCTCAAAATCGCAGCAGCACCCCTTCCTGTCTCCTCCCCCCAACCTCCCTCCATCTCTTCCTTCTCCCTCTCTTCCTCTTCTTTCTACTTTCTTCTCAAGATTTATAGGGAAATCAAAAGACTCAGAATAGACAAAACAATAAAGTTGTATGGTTCATTTTCTAATCTCAAAATGTATACCATGGGGTGTCCTGGAAGGATGGCTGAGCAAGTAAAGACACCCCACAGCCGACAACCTGAGTTTGATCCCCAGAACCCCCATGGTGGAAGGAGAGAACTGACTTCCACAGGTGGTCCTATGACTTACACACACACACACACACACACACACACACACACACACACACACACACTGAAACAGTGGCAGCCTGACTGTCAAGACTGTGGTTTTGTAAGCACAGACAGTAAATCAGTGGGGTGGAGCTGATGGTTCAGAAATAAACACATTCATTTAAAGTCAATTGATTTTCAACAGAGACCAAAGGCTGTTCAATACAGAGATTTTCATCATGAACTAATGATGTTAGGACAAGTATATATTCATTTGTAAATGGGTGAATTACTTCAAACAATATGCAGAATTAGTTAAAATGGATCAAAAATATAAATGTAAGAATTAAAACCATGAAACCCTTAGGAGAAATAGAGGTGTCATCTTTACTTTTCCATTGCTATGAAGAGACACCACAGCCACAGCAACTTTAGAGAAGGAAGTGTTTAATTGGGGGCTTACTTACAGGTTTAGAGGATTAGTCTGTGACCATCATGGCAAGAAGCAGACAGGCATGACACTGGAGCAGTAGATGAGAGCCTCCCATCCTGATCTATAGGCAACAGACAGAGAGGAGAAAGAGAGATAGAGATAGACAGACAGACAGTCAGACAGACAGAGACAGAAAGACACAGGGGATGGGGGAAGGAGAGGAGACTGGACCTGACCTGGGCTTTTGAAACCTCAAAGCCCACCCCCAGTGACACACCTCCTCCAACAAGGCCACACCTCCTAATCCTTCCCAAACAGTTCCACTAACTAGGATGGAACACTCAAACATATGGGCCTCTGAGGACATTCTCATTAAAACTGCTGCAATAGGCATAAGTCTTTGTGATCTTGCGTTATACAATGCCCTTTGATGTTCAAGGCACAAGAACAAAGGCATCCAAGCAACATTAAACCTTTTTGTGGTCCAAATAACCCAATGAGGAAAGTAAAAGACAAGCCACAAAATGAGAAAAAATTCTTGCTAGTTATGTATCTGATAAGAGGATTGTGTCTAGAATACATAGACTCTTTCTACTCAACAATAAAAGCTAAGTAATTCAATGGAGAAATCAAATTTGAACAGAAATTTCTCTAAAGAAGATGTGTATATGAAAATAGACTAAACATTATTAGTCACCATTATTAGTCACTAAGGGATGTGACACCACTTCCCACCTGCTGGGATAGCTGCAATCAGAAAAGACAGATGTAACATCTACCAACTTGTGTGTGTGTGTGTATGTGTGTGTGTGTGTGTGTGTGTGTGTAGAAAGTAGAACTTTCATAAATTGCTCATGGAAACCACTCCAGCAAGTCAACATCTAGGCAAATGGCCATGAAAACCAAAAACATGTCCACACAAAAACTTAGACACAGAACTCGAAACAGCATTATTCACAATAGTTTAGAGCAGAAATAACTCAAGTGTGTATCATTTGATAAAAAGATTAGCGAAGGGCATATTCATGCAGTGGGTATGCAAAGTATTATGTCTGCACAATGAAATATCATTCATCCATGAAAAGTAATGAAGTGCTGATATATACTATGATATAGATGGACCTTGATAGCATTACATTGTGTGGAAAAAGCCAGAAGCAAAGGCTGAATATTGTAAGATTTTATTTGCATGAGATAGGCAAATTCATAGAGACAGGAAGTGTTAATTACCAGGAGCCTTAGAGCGGAGGATGCATGGCTCACATGTATGGAATTTGTTTTGAGGTTCTGAAACTAGATAGTAGTGATGGTTACAAAACCTGTGAAGATTTTTATTAAAACACACACACACACACACACACACACACACACACACACACACACACACATACACACACACACATACACACACTGCATTGCACACCTTAAAATTTTATGGTATGTTGTTATACTTCAAAACAAATTTGTAAATGCTAATGCTACTGTTTCAAAGATTGAAAAGTAACAGTTAATGTTTATTAAGCCCTTACTATGTTTGAAGTAAAAAAAAAAAAAGATCTTGGCTAAAAAACTGTAGAGTGAAATTGATTCCTGAGGAAAAATGCAATGGAAACTCTTCTCTGTCAGACCAAATTTATGTCTTTATATATGACATAAGGAAGAAGCCACACATAAAAAAAGGTGGAAAATTGTGGAATGGTTCAGTAGTATCTAACAAATTGCCTAATTGTGTCTACAACAGAGAAGTCTTTGCTTTAAAAACGAGTGTCCGTGTTGGCACGGCCTGGCCATTCTAACCAACATGGATAAGGAGGATCGGATGGGGCATTGCTCAGTTCAGCAGAGGGGGGGATTCTGAACAGCCAAGGAAAACCTGGAAAGCTAATTTGTATGCAGAGGCTGGAGGGGATGTGGAGACCCTCAAGAGGTAAAGGGAAGCAGATTAAAGGGAATTGAGAGACCCCAGACAGAATCCTGATCTACGCTTCCCTTTACCAATGCAACCACCTTAATTTGACATGTCTGGAGTCCCAGTTCCCTGACTTGGAACTGGATCAGCTCTTGGAGTCTCCATTTCATTCACTTCCACCTCTGTTCCTTGGATGTATGATACAAATCACCCCACAGGCCAGTCTCAGACAATGATGCTGCCACTTAGAAACACACTGACTTGCCCATGCAATAGATATTTGTTGAGTACCAACTACACACTGGACCTCAAATCTACAGGCAGATAACTACACGAGAAGTAGAAGGTGAGTGAGAAATAATCTACATACTTAAATAAAATTGAGGTGATGCAGTGTGGGGGGCAGGCAGGTAGCCTGCTCATCATAGTTCAGCAAGATCAATGTGGGAATTCAGAGGAGGACCCACTGTTGTGGAGATATCCAGAAGAGGGCCTTATTGGCCTAAGATTAACCTAGGTAATAAGGCCATTCTTTCTAGTACTTCCCAGAAGTTGTTAAGTTCTGAGATCCGGGGGCTTGAAAGATGGCTCAGCAGTTTAAGTGTGTACTTAAGAGAACTCCAGTTCAGTTCCCACCCACAGCAGGGAGCTATGTAACTCTAGCTCCAGGTGATCCTACGCCCTCTTGTGGCCTCCTCAGGCACTGTACTCATGTGCAAATACCCACATAGACACACATAATTTAAAAGATTTTTTTTTTTTTTAGATTCCAAGATTCCACTAATTTTTAGGGTGCTGGATGCCACTAAGATAAGGTTTCACTGTGTGTCCCAGCTTGGCCTCAAACTTCCAGTCTCTTCTACTTCCTATGTACCAAGGTCCAATTATTCAGAAAAGAATTTTTCATTCTGAGATAATTTAAGGTTAGTGTACAGTTGTAAGAAATAACAGGCCAAGCCTGTGTGGCCTGTTCCCACTTTTCCCTGTCTGTGGTGCCCTGGGAAATGGTGGTCCATTGTCACAGGCAGATACTGACATCAGTCTGGCTGAGGAGCAGATTCCTGTCACCACAGAGACGCCCCCGGGGCTCCTTCTGCAGCTCTACTCACTTCTCTCCCATCTCCGCCCCCCTTTAGCCCCCCAACCCACCCATCTACTCCCCATTACCGCCATTTTTTGTCACTTCAAGATTGAGTGAGTGGAGTCCCATGCTTTGTAGCCTTTAGTTTGGGCATGCTCACGCTCAGCAAAGCCTCTGGAGATTGAGCCAGCTTGTTATTTGTATGATAACTTTCTCTCCTTTGTTGCTCACTGATAGTCCATGGAATGGCTGCCCAGCCGTCTGTTCTACTGTTAATCTGTTGAAAAATACCTGCGTTGCTTCCATTTTATTTTTACTGTTACGAATAAAGCTTAAAAGATTTTCATGGAGGTTTTTATGTGAAAATATTTTTTTTCCTTTTCCCTGACATAAATGCTCAGAATGTAATTACTGAATTGTATGCTCGCTGTGAGTTCAGTTTTTAAAGACGTTTTCAGACTGTTTTCCAGGGGGACCGGACCATTCACAGGCTTGTCGGCAGTGTCTGGGTGCCGCGCTCTCCTCATCCTCACCATCATTTGGTGGTGTCAGTATTTCTGCGTTTTAGTCATCCTCTTAGGTATGCGATGCTATCTCATACTGGTTTCAATCTGCATTCCCTATGACTAATGCTGTTGAATGTACCTAATGTGCCCATTTGTTATCATTCTTCTTCTTCAGTGAAGCGTGTCTCCATCTCTTGCCTTTTTCTAATTGGATTGTTTTATTTTATTTATTTTTACTACTGAGCACTGAAAGATCATCGTGTGTTCTAGACACTAGTCCTTTGCTGGCTTCTCCAGTATGCAAATACTTCCTCTCAGGCTGCAGTGGATCTCTATGTCTCTTAAAAGATGAGTCTGTGGAACCAAATCCTGAATTCTGACCCAGTCTGCTTTCCTTGTATGTGTGGTGATTGGGTGTCAAGTCTAAGGACTTCACACCAGCCCAGATCCCAGACACTTTCTCTATTTCCTTTCCAAAAGTTTTCTATTTTTCAGTTAGGTCCTTGACCCACTTAGAGTGTATTTTTCTAAAATAATATGGGTCTTGGGTCCTATATTCTTAGGTCCAGGTTGGCTGCATTGCTGCACAATTGTTTATGAAGGAGGCTTTCCTTACAGGGCTGCTTTCGTAGCTTTGTCAGAGATCATTTGGATACATCTGTGAGAGGTTGTTTCTGGGTGTCTTTGCTCTCCCTTTGCCCTGTGGTTCACTGTCCATTGGTGCCACCAAGTCTGGATTACTCTGGCTATCAAGTAAGTCACAAAACTGGGTAGATGGAGTCTTCACATTGCATTCTTTTTCTAGACTATTTAATCACCCCAGTTCTTTTAATTTCAATATAATTTTGTAGACATTTATTTTCATTTTTATAAAGGTAAAGCAATCTTGTGTGTAATCTTCCATCCCAGAGCTTCCATCCAGCTGCCTTTTAAACAGCCAGGTGCACGGCCATGCTGCCACAGGAGACTCAGGATAGAGTCTCTGTATGGAATGTGCACAGTGCATTCAGTCAAACCGACTCTCAGTACCTTCATCTAAGGTCGGCAATCTGGACCTGAGAAAGCTATCCAAAAGAAAACATGCAACCAGTAGTAGGAGGAAGGAAGGAAGGAAGGAAGGAAGGAAGGAAGGAAGGAAGGAAGGAAGGAAGGAAGGAAGGAAGGAAGGCAGAAAGCTGGTCCAGACAATTCAGATTCCACCATTTCATCTTTCTATTCTTGCCCAGGATGGCCATGGCTAAGCTGGCTTGCTCAACAAGTCCTCAGTTCTCACCCATCTTTCCGCAGAACTGAAATAAAAGAAATGCAAATAATGAGAAACCAGTTTGCAGCCAAGTTTGTCATTAGTGTTATATGTCTGGAGTACAGATAGATACACACACACACACACACACACACACACACACAGAGAGAGAGAGAGAGAGAGAGAGAGAGAGAGAGAGAGAGAGAGAGAGAGAGAGAGAGAGATCATTTTGTATATATCTGGACAAACTCTGGCAAAGTATATTTTATTACAACATCTTAGCAAAAAGTGTAGTTTAATGTTGACCATTATTTCACACACACACACACACACACACACACACACACACACACACACACATCAAACATCACAGACAGGAGAGAGAGAGAGAGAGAGAGAGAGAGAGAGAGAGAGAGAGAGAGAGAGAGAGAGATTGAGATTGAGAACAAAACAACTTTCCATTTTGGGCCCTTTTAGCAACCTTAGGGATTAAGATGTATATTTATTATTACTTATAGCACAATGAAGTACATTAAAAAAGAAAACCCTTCGGGGCGTTTGCAGACAGCACTGTTTTCTGTTCTTGTTGCTGGTTTTTTTTCCTCTGAGAGCATGGTGAGCATGGTCACACCCAAAGTCAAGCCACAAGCAGGGCAGAAATTGTTCCCAGACACATTTGGTCACCCAGTGTCATTTTAAAAAATGGCTGAACCCTTGTGAGATTCATCCAGTGTATATATATATATATATATATATATATATATATATATATATATATATATATATATATATGAACCCCAATAATATGCACAAAATATAAAATGTAAATAAAACCATAAATTTCCCTTTTTAAAGTACTTGTAAGAAAAAAAATTCCCTGCCTCCTCTAGAATGTCCCTCTTGTCTTTTGTGTCCTCAGAATTGGTTTTCACAGCCACCTCTGACATGGTGAACTCTGACCCCTGATGTGGTGGGACACAGGCAATCTGATACAGCAGATGACAAAGAGAATTCTGGAATTCTCGAGAAAGCCTGAGAAGTACCGTGTAGAGGAGGAGCAGGAGAGGGAGCTGCAGGAAGCCAAAGGTAGCTTTTCTGAGCAGGTCCTGAGCTGGAGCTCACGTGAGAACGGCGTCTTTACTAAGTCAAGCTTTCCAATCGGGAATGTGCTACGTCTCTCTGTTTATGTGTCTTTGATTTCTTTCATCACTGTTTTACAGATTTCAGTCCTCTATCTTTTTATTAGATTAACATGTATTATTTTTTCCACTTTTGAGTGATTATAAATGATATTGTGTCAATTTTCAGTATGCATGTGTTGGTGGTTAGCATGTACAAATAGGATTGTTTCTATCGCATCTATTTTGTATAACCATTTATCTCGATGAGCACACTTACTGGTTCTAGAAGGTTCCATTTGCTGAGTTAAGATTTCCTAGGTAGTCACACTATGGCAAAAGGAAAGTTTTCTTTCTTTCTGTGTGGCTTTCCTGTGGCACTGGCTAGAACCTCCAGGACCGTAGTACATAAAATGGAGCAGATAGAAGCAGTCTTCCCTCATCAGAAAACAAAACCCTTCCTTCTCTCACTGTGAAGAAAAATGCAAGATGGAGATTTCTCTGCAAATATTCATTATCAAGATGTCAAAGTGTTTTTCTTACAGCAATTAAAATGGTCACATGGGGCTGGAGAGCTGTCTCAGTGGTGAAGAGTACTTACTGCTCTTGCAGAGGACCTGGGTTCAACTCCCAGCACCCACATCAGGTGGCTCATAACAGCCTGTAACTCTAGTTCCAAGGGGTCTGAAGTCCTCTTCTGGCTTCTGTGTATAGCTCTCTCTCTCTCTCTCTCTCTCTCTCTCTCTCTCTCTCTCTCTCTCTCTCTCTCTCTCTCTCTCTCTCTCTCTGTGTGTGCCTGTGTCTGTCTGTCTGCCCGCCCCTGTCTACACATACATAATTAAAATAAAATGGCCATGTGAATGTTCTTTAATTTTTGATGTGGATTGTGTTGATTGATTTTCACATAATGAGCCAGCCTGGGATACATAATAGAAATGCCTTCCTGACTAGGTATCTGGTGCATGCTGGGTGAGGGTTGGTAGCTGATGTTCTTGTCAGTTGCGGGGTTGACTGTGGTTCTTCTCTTGTCCTCTTCATGTGTCTGAGCTCTAGAGAGGTGCCCCCTCTGTCTTTGATGTAGGTCAGTCCTGCTAGACATCTGCCCATTGTATTGATCCTCTCTAAGAACCCGATTTTCTCTATTGCTTTTTTGTTTTCTGTTTCACTGATTTGCATTCTTATCTACATTGGTTTCTTCAGTTTCCTTGGGTTATTTTGCTGTTGTCTTTCTAGATTCTTGATGTGGGAACTCAGAGAGCTGGAGACTTTCCCTCTTTTTAGATAATAAGGATGCAGATGAAAGTCTCAACTCCCATCTCAGTCTCGTGCGGAGCCACCCTGACAGTGGGTGTGGCTAGGTACCATGCCACAGCCTAGAGAGGGCAGAAATACTATCTTTGGCCTTTGCTGGGCTTGTTGGCCATATGGACCACAGATTTTTATTTGAAATTTACCTGGCATAGAACAGTCTCTATCTAAAGAGTCCTTTGATTGTGGAAGGCGGCTACTCCTTTGATGGTACATTAGCTGGAGCCAGCGGGCTTTTGGGGGGTCTTCTGTCTGTACCCACCTGTGTTCCCGTGTTTCCAGCATCCTCAGCTAGTAAAGAAAAAAAAAGAGACCTGAGCAATTCACTGTATGGCTGCTATTGCCTCTTCCTGTCTGCCTCCTGTCTGCACCTTCTAGAAACTTCTTTTCTTTGTTTTGCACCTATCATGCATTGTTTTTATGCAGTCCTTGTAAGAAAAGTAGGGAAGACTACATCTGCCCCATCTTCCCAGAATCAGAAGTCTGGGAGGTGGAATTTACCCGGGTCACTGGAGGCTGGCAGGAGTCAAGCTTTACCGGAGTGGCTTCTCTTGGGTTGACTTTGTCAAAACTGTCTGCAGGTAAGCTCGGAGAAGATCGCCCAGCCTTTGGATCAACTTCACGTGTGAACAGTCCTCATCGTCAGGAACCAAACTGCCAACCAGAATTAGCCAGAGTCTTCTCCAAGAGCTCCTTGTCTATACTACCAGGCCTGAGCCAGCCCAGCAGCCTGCAGAGATGGCTCTTGCTTTCCTCTTTGCAGTGGTCGCCTTTTCTACAAGCTCTCTTTTTCCTCCATGACTGGACTCAGAAGAGGACAAATTAAAGGAAAGGGATCAAGTGCCGTATTCCAGGTGGGAGCTTCTGGAATCTGATGTCATACCTTTGGCCTGGGGTGTAACCCAATGCTCACCGGTTCTCTCCACCGCAGGTTCTTCTGGGAACCTGCCTTGGTGGGAACGATAGACGCCGTAGTGTCTTCTAACATGGAGGCAGGCAACAAGATAGGAGACAGACCCGGTGTTGGGCCTTGTTTAGGCAAAGCCTGCAGGTATGGGCTGGCAGCATCTTTAGAGGCTGGAGTTCTTTGTTATCTTTGGATGCTCAGGTGAAACACCTGGAAAACAAACCAAATCCCATTTAATCCCCTGTCAGCATGAGAAAGAAATGTTGCATGCCAAAATATGCCCAAGATCAGTAGAATAGTGGTTTTGAGATATGAGCCAGTCCTCAGAACACACACACACACACACACACACACACACACACACACACACACCACACACACACACACATACACACACACACACACACACACACACACACACACACACACACACACACACACACACGAGGACATTGAGTGCCCTCTTCTATCACTCTCCATCCTATTCACATGAGACAGGGTACCACTAAACCTAGACCTCACCAATTCATGGCTAGGGTGGAAGCCCACAAGCCCTATAAATCTTTCCGTCTCCACCCAACACCCCTCCCCGACCCGCACACACCCATACCAGGATTATAGATATAAGTCCATACAAACTTTTGTGTGTGGGTGCTGAGAATCTGAGCTCAGAACCTCAGGCTTGCATAGCGAGCGTGTTTCACCACTGGGCCATCCCTCCCAGCCCCAAATCACCTTCCTCAGCTGACTCTGGGTTACACGGTGTCTAAGGACATGGTTGTTATCTGTAGCACAGCCCTGTGGACCAAATGGGAGAGATAACGGAGTAAGTACAATTGGACTGAGGAACTGGGTGTAAAAAAGAACCATGTCCATTGGACATTCGGGAGGTCATAGCAGCAGGAAGAGGTAGCACACAGAGGTTGTGTAAGTCCGTCAGAGAAAAAAAAACAAACAGATAATGGTAACAAGGACCCTGGAGCCTAAAGCTACCATCCATCACCCACAGCAAGTCTTTCAGGGGCTGCTGATGGCAGCATGAACTGTTGTGCATGTCACTTCAGCTCTGCTGGCGGTCCCTAGAACATATTATATAATCATTCCCCAAATAACTTACTGTTCAGTCAGCTAACATCCCTAACATAGCTGGTTGTAGTAGTGCACCATTCTGATTACCAGAGTCCCTACGAGTAATTCATAAGGGTCTCCAGGCTCCAAAGAATATGACTGAATAAAATGTAGCTCTGACATTAGAGAGGGCTCCAGTGGGAGGGGGGTCTTAGAATCTAGCAGTTCAGAAATCTCCCATGATCATTCCCTGACCCTGGACTGACAGCTGTAAGCAGCAACACTGAATGAATTGCCTACTGATAGAGAGAAACCTGGGGAGAAGCTGAGAACTCCAAGAAAGAAGATGGCTGAGCACACAGCCAGCATGGGATGTGGTAGCCGAAGAACTTCTGGAGCCCTCCTTTGCTCTTCCCTCTCGCTGAGGCTGAGGAACTACCTTCTACCAAGGCCAAATCTCTACGCTCCTGCTCTTAAGCACCACGCAGGTCAACTGAGGAGAAGAGCAGACCCCAGCCTCACCTGGCGTGACAGCTCAGCTCTTCCACAAACAACAGAATTCCTTCTGGAGCTAAGACCAGTACAGAAGAGACTCCCTTTCACTCAGGCCATGGGGAAACGTCCAGCCAAAGGAAGAAGATGCCCAAGGCTTTAAGATCTATTTCTTTCAGCTGGAAAACACATTTCCCCGTGTTCATCATTCTTAGCAACATCTTGAAAGGAGGGTTTTCACATCACTATGCAGCAATCTCCCTGGCAAGGCTCGGTGCAGATCTGGTATTTGGCTCCACAGTAGGTATCAACAGCACATTGGGATGGCATGGAGGAAGTGCCCCAGCCCAGCCCTGAGGCCCCAGCCCAGCCCGTGAATAAACACTGCAGGCTGGAATGCTGCTTCCAGCCCCATGTGCCTGGACTGATGGCCATGCGGAAAGCCCTGACAGCACTTTCCTATGAGAGACCTGGGCTCTGGGGAGGCCCAGCTTCCTGTTGTGTCACCGTGATGTGACCACGAGAGTGGGAACCAGGCCCAGGAAAACTTCCTTCTGGACTGGGTCGACCCTTGTGCAGAATACTGGCTCAGTGCTGAGCGTTTTTTCCCTGAGATAGCGGGGCCTCTGTCACCCTGTCCAGAGCAGCCTCACTGGCCACTGTTCTGCCAGGATCTGTCTTATTGCACCCTGGAGACTTCAGGGCTAAGAATCAGCCAATAGCAGGCCCTTTCTATGTCCCCAGCCAAAGGGACCAGATTTAGAAATCTGATGACTCAGGTACATGGGAATTTGAAGGTCTCTCGTGCTATCAACAAAGCAAACAAAAAAGAAAAATGAATAAAAAAAATCTCAATATGAATACAAAAATGTCAATAAGTTGCTTGTCTTTAAGCAGTAAAATTGTGTTGATTTCTTTCTTTCTTATTACTTTACTACATTTTCTAATTTTTTATATTGTTTATATATTGGGAGGACAATATTTGTTAAAGAAAAACTTGAAATAGCAAATTAATTCAATTGAATTTTCCTATCCAAGGGACTCCAATAAGGACTAATAGTGAAGATCTACAGCTTAGTATGCTAAAGATGTAATACTGGATTTTTTCATTTAGACACAACCTCCTGAAATTATCTAACATTCATCAAGAGTTTGGGTGTTACCTCATCATGAAACCCCTGTGCCTACTAATGAACCATTTTTTCTCATAGTCACATGTGATGCACAATAAGCTCCCTGTGGCCGTGGCGTAGTGACATGATATCCACAAAGTCATTTATTGAGCACGGACGGATGTTAGATCTCAGCCGAGTGCTTGGTTTTGGTGGCCAGCACACATCGAAAATCTGTTTAATTAATGAGAAGGGAACCTGCCTGGGGGCTAGAGTATTAGTTCAGGGTTGTATTTCTGGACTTGGACCCTGCCTGAATCATTTTTGAACTCTGTGACGTGGGTAACCACTTAACTTTGGTTTTATTACCTGTAAGCTAGATATAACAGTAGTGCCTAACTGACAAAGCGTTGATGATATACTGAGCATGACGCCTGGCTAAGAGGACGATGGCTGCCCATGCTTCAAGTTACAGAAAAGCACAGGTGAGGGATGGCAATGGAATGGCTATAGTAAAGTCTCTGCCTCTGCAGGCTGGATTTAACCACATCCAGGCCTCTAGTTAGGGGAATGGTACCTACATCCCATGTTTCCCAACCAAGCTACCCTCGAAGGCTCTCTTTTTGCTTAATCCTTGTGATTAAGAAGTCTAAGAAGAGGATGCTGGAGGACACTGCTAGCCAGTCAGAAGGCAGAAAACTGAGAGTGTACTCACGGCTCTTTATACCACCTACGAGACCCACGGCCATGGCACCTCACCTTCTCAGGGTCTTTGGCACATACTCCATAGGGTGCACTATGGCTAAAGTGTTCATTCAGGAGGGACCACAATCTGATGGCGACAACCTTTCAAGAAAACTCGAGTCCCAGCTAAATTCCTAGTGAGGAAATTTCCAGTCAGTTCCTGGAACTGGTTGTCTTTCAGGGTGCCTTTATACAGTTAACCCCCGCCCCCCAAAGTCAGAGCTTCCACGTCTGAAGGCTCAGGAGTGAGGATAAGGAGGAAGGGAGAGAAAGGACTGCTCTTGGAGTGTTGCCCACATGAAGTTATTTCGGGATCTGGGTTGCTAGGTGTCCACATAAAATATCTTCATCAGGAAAAGGAGTTTTTCTCAAGACTTTTTTCAGCTGTTTGTCAAAGCTGGTGGCCGACAGAAAGAAAGCAGAGGCAAAGGCAGCTCTGTGCCTTTTCCACCCAGAAGGCCCTTCCCTCAAGAACAATATTTGGGTGACTACGGTCTATAGACTTGTTCTTTGTGAGTCATGAGCCCACTCATCCTGGAGGAAGTCCCTCCAGGCCATTGAGATGTCTGAATTGTTCTTTGTACAAACAGTAAAGAGAGGCTTTCTGGATTAGACAGGTCGATGAACAGTGTGAAAACTTCACCTCTCTGCCCCCTCTCACTCTCCACATCAGCTAGACCATGCTCTCCGTTCCTTTGACCTATCCCTTCCCTAGCAAATGGGATATATGTGGAAAAAAATCTCGATTTATAATCAAAGAAAATATCACCAGAATCACAAAAAATGTGTTTCTGGATCTCCAGGCCCGTCGGATCAACAAATAATCCTTTTAGTTCCAAATAACATAAACAAGAGAATTCAGTTAACCATGTGTGGCAGAGACTGACATCCATGGGAGGTGAGTGGGGCCTCCTCTTTTCTACATGTTCTGGATTGTCCTGAGCTTAGATCTGATCAGTTCAGTCCAGTGGGCTGGGGTGTGGAAAGGATACTGGTCCATAAAACCTCCCCAAAGAATATTTCCATCCTCTTTATCTTTCTGGAGCTTTGACTCCAGACCCAGAGTGATCTGGGAGCTACACACGGAAAGAGTCCAGTGTCTATTGTATTCCAGACATGTTATTTGATATGCAATAAGTCCCTGGAGTGGGTGGCATTGCTTAGCTGATGGAGAGTGAGAAGAGATGCAGAAGCAACACTTTGCCATGGTTCGGTGACCTGTCTGATCCAGAAAGCTCTGCATTTACCCCTCCTGACACTGACCTGCAGCATCTCAAGAACAAGAGGTGGGTGTCTGCTGGGTGTCGGTCATCCCTTTTAGAGTCTGTTACACTCACATAGTCCACCAAACACAGAGCAAGTGACAGAAGAGACTAGAACACTTTGCCTTAGGAAGCTCAGATGCTCAAAGATGTCATTAGGTTTGTGCTCCACCATCCTTAGTGTGTTGTCTTTGTTCTCATACCCTGTGTCATGGTCCTGAGTACGCGACTTCAAGGGGAGATGTTAGCTGTGGGACTGTGTCCCCCTTCCGGGAAGGAAAGGGGGGGGATGAATTAAAAACCTATTTCTTAAGGTACAGTGTCTCTTTATTTATCCCGGGAAGCAGTTTGTTCTGTCTCATTACCCAGAACAGTGAAGTCACCAGCCTACAGTTTGACCAAGTGCAAATGGCCAAGAGAAATGGCAGTCACAATTCACTGGGTGGAGGGGTAGACCAGTCATAATTCAAGCCAGGGGCTATCCATCCTTCTCATATGGGATCTCAATCCATGAGGGAATAGGATGGGGTCCTTGAAGGGGCCCCAGAGTCAGCACAGAACACATCTTAACACCAAATTCTCAGCACAAAGGAGATTTATTAGCCCAGAGGGACAAGTTAGGATGGGGGACTGCCTCTGAATCAGGCAAAGACAGTAGGTGTTTCTGCAGGAGCGGTTTTTTAACAGGGGAAAAAAGGAGAAGTCTGTGTTAGGATGAGTTGGAAAGTCCCAATTAGACATGTTAGGCAGTGTAGCCAAGTAATGAATTTGGATTGCTGGGCCTTGGAGTTTTAGTCAGGCGTTAGGAAGTGGCTGAATAAGGGACTAGACCTTGGGTGGGGGGCTAGCTTTAGGAATGGAATCTAACAGTTTAGCAGGGGAGAGGGCAAGACCTGCCGAAGCCATGTTTGCCATGCTTGGGCCTGTGAGTCCTAACAGGAGACACAGGCACCCGGGGGATGGCTTTTATCTGTAACAAAATGGTACAATCTGGGTGGCTAATAAACTGTAGGAGTTTATTCTAACATTTCTGTAGAAGGCAAGATCTACAAAGAGCTACAGATGTGGTGTCTGCTTCCCTTATAGACAGACATCTGCTCACTATTCTTACCCAGTGGGCAGGGCAGGCCAGCTCTCTGGACTCTCCCATACAAGGCAATTGGCCCCATTACTGATGTCTCTGTTCTCCTGACCCAGTTGCTTTCCAAGAGTCCCATCCCCTAAAACCACCATGCTGGAAGTTAGAACCAGAACATATACATTCTGGGGAGACATAGGCATACAGATCCCAACAACTGTTTCGTAGACAAAAATAAGAATCTACCATGCTCACATACCTAACTGCTTGCTGCTTCCAACCACAGCAGATCAGCCTGCGTCCTTTTCCATATCCTACCAAACAATCACCCAGTCATGTTACTTTCATTTTCTAGCTATGCCTTACTTTGGTCCCTTTTCTCACTCTTATTCTATACTCCCTGTCACAGCTCCCTCCAGTCTGGCTCTCGCAGTCTTGGGAGGTTTCCCGTAGAAGCTCAATCCTGATGCCCGCACTCCATTGCTTCGGCTCGTAATATCCATACACTGGTCACACAGGAGACTCACTTACTGGAAATCGAAAACCTTCATGATGTAACTCAGGCCTCTCTTTTACTATCCAGCAGCACAAACCACATATTTACATGTTCAATCATGTAACACACTTTCCAAACTTTTCCTCATGTCTCTTCTCCATCACCGGCTTAGGGCTTTCCATGTTCCTACTTCTTGCCTTTAAGTGTGCTGGGCCTCCATTGACGTGCATGTTTTAAGCTGTTGAAGTCTCTTGCCTTTTTGCCCATCTCTTCTTCTCCCCTGTATCCTGCCTGAAGACAAGGACCATGTCACCCTTGAAAGCTGTGATAGTTGGTCTTGACTGTCAATGCCACTGGACTGAGAGACACTGAAAACTAGGAAAGTACACCTCTCGGTGTTTCCAGAGAAGACTGACATGTAGGACGGTTGCTAAAGGGGAAGAACCACCATGGGTTTGGGCAGCCCTGAGCGGTAGGCTAAGGTCCCACGTGGAAGGAGGAGCAGGCCCGCAGACACAGAAGCTGCTCTCTCCCTGAATGAGTCTGTCTGTTCCCCGCTTTCCTCACTCACCGCACGAGCGTCAGACTCCAGCTCTTCCACAGACTCACACCAGCAACTCTCCAGTGAGCTCCCTTCAGCCTCCTGCTGGGGCTGTATCGTTCTGATTCATCATTTTCCTGGACTAAGCAACTGCCAGATTCTTGGCCTTCGCAGAGGCAGATGGCCATTATGGAACTATCCAGCTTCCAACCATGTAAAGTAATCAATAAGCCTCCGTTTATAATCACTGATGTGTGTGCATACATTTTTTCTACTGCTCCTGCTCCTCTAGAGAATCCTGACTAATGCACAGGCCCAGTGCCTCACCCAGTGACAGGCACAAAGGGATGAGTTTTATTTTTTACAAACCTTTTACTCTAAGGACTGCCATACAATTTCATTAGTGCATTTCATCCAGTTAGCCAATAGATGTCTCTTTTAATTGTGTACATTGTTAGAAGACTGATTCATGGCTAAGCAGGGTTTGCAGAGGACAATGATGACTCACCCACAAGGTACTAAGGTAAGCCGTGCTCCTGGTTGAGTCTGTCGGGGACAGGAGTGTGGATAATGACACTGAGAACAGCAGCCATTGTTGGACAATCACATCGCAGCTGCACTTTGTAGCTTTGGGTTTCAGGAAAGTGGGGTCTGCCTGTCAGGTGACATTGGGCCACTGCCCTGTGTGTCCATCTGAGGACAAGATCCCTGCAGCTTTCGGTGCTGGCATATAGGGAAGGGACCTGCTTCCGAGACATATCATCCTCCAAACTGAGCAAAGGAAGTGCCATGGTCCTGGTGACTTCTTCACTGACACCAAATACTGCATCGGCTGAGGCTCTTACTGCCTTGTGCTTCTGGCGATGTCCTTTCTTCCCACACACTATTTTTTTCCCTTGTCAAAGAAGTTTCTATTTTCTTCCTTGAAGCCTTTTTTCTGGTCCGTCTGTTTTGTGTTTGTTTTTCCTTTTCCTGCTTTGCAGATATCCTCTCTCTAACAAGGTCAAAGACTGAGCCATCTGGCCACAGGTGACCTGTGGAGCTTTTGGCTTGATTTGAGGACATGGAGCTTAAACATTCAGGCATCACAGATCCTTCAAGAAGACAAGTACTGGATGGATTTCAGCAGAGCAGTGGAGAAGGGAAAGTCCTATTCATCCTGCTGTGTGCTAGCTACACATTAGTCAGGCATGTCAGCTGCTTTTCCAAGTCCCACCTCACCACTTCCCAGAGCTCCTCCGCAGAGAAGGCAGGGTAAAGCCCAGCTTCCCACTTCATAGATATGGACACCAAGGCTTTAGCAGGCTGAAAGGTTGACCATACTCATGTAAGGGGTGAAGGGGAAAGGCAGAATTCAAACCCAGGGTAAAGCTGGTACCTGGCCCCTGCACCAGGTAAAACAGATTCCAAGAGTCTTATTCTTCTACACTGACTTTTCTTGTGATGCTTCAAATCCTTCTTTTTAAGTGATTAGGAAATGGAGGCATCAAGAGGCTTGGGGACGACATGGTACTATGGTGCCTGCTACATTATCAGTACGAAGGGTGCTCGTGACAGAATTCAGTGTAGGTATACTCCAACTCACTCACTCAACAAAGATTAGTTGACTGCTAATTCCGAGTCAGGCATCATTCTTTGTGGAAGGAACCCAGAAGTGAGGGAGATGAAGTTCTGCACAGCATGAAGATTATAACCCAGTCAGGCAAAGCGTAAGGAAACAGGGTAACTTCTGGAAGTGAAAAGCACTTTAAAGGAACTGAACGGAGACATGGGATGGAGTGCCGAGGGCAGGGACAGCATTTCCAGGAGTACCAAGACCTGAGACCTGTGTGGTGAGGATGAACCTGGCAAGCAGTACCCCAGGGAAGGGCTCTTCAAGTGAAAGAAATGGCCTTGAAGGGCTCAAGAAGGGAATGCACATAGTGTATGGAATCTGATACCCTGACTCCAGATGCTCTTATGTGGGGGAAAGAGGAAACTTGCAGGTACAGATGGACTCTGGAACCAATGCTTTCCTTGGGCATTACCTAGCCTTTCTAGGCTCCAGGATCTGAATTTTCAAGTCAGGAAGACACAAGTGAGTAGGAAAGAAGACATGGAAGAAGCATGGTTCTCAGCCCACAGAAAGCAGGCGAGCGGGCCAGCTCTGGTGGGTACTATCCTGTGTGTAACTGGAGCATGTGGAACATGAGATGATAAGCGGCCAACAATGGTTAACTATTGTTTGGGGTGCCTAACCTTGTGGGTTTGCAGCAATGTGTCCCCTGCAGGAGCTCTACGATTTCTCAAGAGCAGAGGAAGGGCTCAGCATGCCATTTTACCATATAATTTAAAACGCATCGACATGATCCCTGTGGTCAGGATGACTTTCTTTTATCAACACGCCTGCCTTACTGAATGGAAATGATGCTGAGAAACAAAATTTTTTTTTAAAAAAAGGAAGAAAAACCAGAATTACAAAATTTAGGGCATTCTTTCTGAAGTCAATCACTTTTTGCCAAATGATTTAACTAGGGGTGGGTCACTTCTGTTTCCTCCATCACTCCCTGAAGACATTCAGCCTTCAAGAGGGAGGGCCAGAGGGTGAAAGGGTCAGTTAGAACCCTGTCACCACGGAGTCTGAGCTGGTTTCAACTGCTTCCCATCAATGTTTTTTGTGGCTTCTGTAAGTTATCACCTATTGGCCATGGGCCCCGGAGACGCCGGAGTTCATGGCTGACATAGTTTTGTTCCCATGACAGTCAAAAGTGCAGAATCTTCCACATAGTCATGAAGGCCTGGGTTCTATTCAGTCACTGTGGGCTGTGCAGATCTGTTTTGCCAGGAGACCTGACAGTCTTCTTTGGAGAATATTCATTAGAGCTAGCGACACCCGGCTGGGGTACCGGTACTCATTGGGTAGCGCTATTCCAACCGCTGCGCCCGTTGTAGGGAAACTGATTTTACAGTTTTTCTATTTAGGACATCAAGATAGGTTGCCATGGAAAAATGACATCTTCTAATTAAAAACACAGAGAGGTCACAAGTTTCCCAGAACAACTAGGGCACAGATCCTAAAAGGAAAAAAAAAAATGAAATGAAACATTTGAGTGAAGAAAAGAAAAAAAAAAAAAACAGTCAAGCAAGCCTCCAGAGCCATGTCAGCTGTAACCTTTCCAAACCTGAATGAGATGCTGGGGTGGCTGAAGGATGCCGATTGGATAGTGAATTCACCGTCACTGGATGTGGCGGTTGGCTTGCAGGGGCTCAACCGCCCGGTAGTCTGGGATGCTTGGGGGGGGGGATGCTGACCTAAACTGTGGACTTCTGCATTTGCTCCTGAGGACTAAGAAGGTTCATGAAAGCATAGGGAGGGGGATTAGGAGGCTACTGACTGCAAGGATAGTCTTCCAACTCTGCCGCTTTCTCCTTTTTACACCATTGCTTGTGCGTGCACTGAAAGTGGCCCCGGGAACCGGCGCCATGCTCAATGCAGTTCCCCACACTGGACTGGAGCCTTCTCCAGGGCGAGCTCTGTGTTGTACTTGCTGCTCTATGCCCAATGTCTACTGTCACGGTTGACATACATCACACGTGCAATAAATCCTTGTGGAGTAATAGTAACATTACAAAGAGCCTCTACTTACTCAATCTCTCAGCGCTGCATGTTATTATTCATGTGAGTGCTGTATGCATGTGTATGAATGCTGTGTACCTGTATGTTCATATGCATGTGCCCATCTGTGAATGTGAATGGAGAGGCCAGAGAGCTCGATGTTGAGCATCTCCCTCAATCACTTTCCACATTATTTTTTCCAACAGTCTCTCACTGAACCTGGAGCTGGCTGGCCAGTGAGCTCCAGGAATGCTCCCATAACCACATCCTTAGTGCTGGGATTATAGCTACAGTCGTTCTGTTGTAATAATAGTAACCATGTCTTTACAGGCAAACAAAAAACTGTGATTTAAAGAAAGAAAGTCACAGTGCATATGATGATGGTGATGGAGCTTGCCTGGACTTAAGTTCAACACTGTCTGACCCAGGACTTAAGAATAAACATTTCCCCTCACTCAGAGGCCAGCTAGCAAACAAGTGGTTTTCAGTCCCTCAGCTCAACCTCCTTCACCCTTCAGGGGCCACTCGCTGACACTGTCACATTTCCAGCATCCTCTGAAGTACAGCAAACAAGAGCATCACCTTGCACACCTCAGTTCACCTTTGTATCCAAGACACAAGCAAATACACAAGCCCAACACAGCAGTGGGTGAGGGTGAGACATGAAGCCCCTTTCTTCCTTCTGTGCCCACCCTTTGGTAACACTTCCCATGTGGGAAGGGCAGTCATACTCCTGGAAGGTAAAGCTACCAAAGATGAAGCTTATCCATACGGACGGTGGTCCTCACAGTAGAGGAGATGGGACCCTTGGCTGAGTGAAAGCCCATTCTAGTATCTCATGACAGACAGTGCAGTGGAGCGGGTTGAGCCTATTCCACAGTGTCACACAATTCTGTGGGAACTAAAGACGTGGACTGTTATGTGAACGGCAACCCTAGGAGCTGGGCAAGGAAGTCTCTGACTTAACTCTTTCAGCTTGCAAGCATGCTTTGCACCGTGCATTATCAGCAATGGATAATAACATCAGTAGCCTGAGATGAGCTTTAAGGGTTTTTGCATATTGCTTCATCGTTAGCCTGTGAGGTAGGTACCCTATCACCCTGTCTGAGATAATGAAACTAGAGCTTTGCAGGAACGTACCACTGTCTCCAGATACTACTCAAAGTGTTGTTCACAAGCCAGAAATAGCACTCACACACCAGGGCCTTGTTAGAAGTGGGAATGCTTTGGGCCCAACCACCTTGACTCAGGGTGTCTGGGGTTCATCCGTCTCCCACCATGCAGAGGTACTGGGAAATGAACACAACAACACTGAAACCTTGGGGGCAAATTACAGGGTACCTTTCATTTTGTGAGGGCTTGGGACTAGACATTGGATGTCTCTGAAGCTCAGTTACAAATTCCATGGAATAAGCTTATGACCTACTCCACTTTATTGGGCAATTATGAGACTCAAAATAAATTAGTTTGTATTGAAGTACCTCTTAAATAGCAGACTTTATAAACTTTCTTTGTTGTTTATGATTATTATAATTATCGTAGCTATATTCTTATATTTCAAACATAAAGCCAAGAACTCATGGGTAAACTGAGGCTTGAAATAACATAATTATTCTCAACAGGTTCCCATTACATCATCCTATTCTATGAACAGCAAATTATTTTCAGGGAAAAGAAAATGAAGGCCATTGAGTGAACCCATGCTGGTGAACAACGACAACAATCATTATGATAATTACTTGTGCATGAAGAAGAGGAGCCACACTGTCTACCCACAGGGACAGGGCCTGACAGAACGGGAAGAAGACAGGGTCCATCTCCGAATACCCACCTGCCTGTGCTCCCAGGCTCCTCCACTCAGGGGCCATTTGAACAAGTGACTTCGCCCTGAGAGGCGAGTTCCTCCTATGTTAAATTTGAAATTATGATAACGGCCTTATTAGAATAATAATGCTGCATTTCACATGAAGCTCAGACAAGAGCAGATCTGTGGAAGGTCCCTGCCAACTGCAATTTACTGTACTGCTCTTGATGGTTCTGGTGCTGTGCTGTTTACAGTAAAAGAGCCCCAGAAGGCGGAGAAAACAATGGCTCCTGGAAGGATGCTTGAGACCTAGTCAGAAGAGGCCTGGGAAGGGACAAAGGTCAGGAAAAATACTTTTTAACTCTAGTCACTGGGTATCAGAGAAAGACAGACCTCTTTGTAGGAGAGTTGAGGAAGTACAGAGCCCCAAAGGCAATAAGGGGTGCTCCAAGGAAGCTGACTTCCAGGGTCACCCAGTCAAGTAGGGATCCTGTCAGGGTCTGTCACAGGATGGCCCCACCAGCCAAGAATTCAAATTGGCAGCAGCCTGAACTCTGGGCTCCTGATGTCATCTCAGGATGAGTGTCTAGAGTTGCAGAGAAGCTGATGGAATTGGAAGTTACTCATATCCTTAAATGTGCATCTCTCATCTCTGAGTTGTGTCATCCGGGCAACCCAGGAATCTAGTTCCTATAAATCCTTGCATTATGCTTGAATTGCCCAATCTTGAAATGAAAGGATGCTTTTTTATTACAAAATGTTGAACTATATCATCATTTTAAATGAGATTAACATGGCCTGTCTTCATTTCTTTAAAACCATATTAAGAGCTTCTGAGAAACCACGGTCAAGGTAAGCAGATGTAGCAGTCAAGGGCCTTTATGGTAAAATCTGGGGGAGCAGCGATGTGTGCACACTGCTCTGTCTGTGAGTTCTCTAAAAACCAGATTTGTCCAACACCTTAGGATGTGTGGCCTATGCCTTTAATCCGAGTACTTGGGAGGCAGAGGCAGGCGGATCTCTGAATTCAAGACCAGATGATGTACAGAGTGAGTTCCAGGACAGCCAGGGACACACAGAGAAACCCTGTCTGGAAAAAACAAACAAACAAAAAAAAAAAGATTTGCATCTGAGGGTATTTTCATAATATTTCCTCACTGTTTCTTAACTTAATAGAGTACACATTTCCATCTTCGGTTCATATGCACTAATGCTGTGTAACAAACTGCCCCCAAAGCCAAAGGGTAAATGATGACAGAATTCATTATGTTCACAAATCTGCCACCTGGCCTGGGAAGAAACAACTCACCTCTGTTCCACTGGGCATGGACTACTGTGACTCACATCTGAGTTTTGCCCATTCATGTGTCTGATGTCCAGCCACAAAGACCCAGACAGCCTCAAGTTCAGGCAGCCTGGACTCCTCTGTCTCCATCACTCCAAAACTTCTAGAGAGAGAGGGATAGAGAAGTATCTACAGTTAGGGCTAGACTGCTCACTCTCAGGATACTCAAGAGTCAGAAAAACTTCTTCACTTTTTCAGTTTTTAAAAAGTAATGTGTGAGGGGGGGCGCATGATGGGTGGAGGTCAGAGGACATCTTGAGGGACTTGTTTTTCTCCTTCTACCACGAGGTGCCTGGGGATTGAACTCAGGTCATCAGGCCTTTACCCACCGAGCCGTCTCAGGAGCTCACACGTTCTTGTTTCTGAAGGTGCCTCTTTAGAAAACTATTGTGAGGTTATTGTGGTCCACTTTGGTGACAATTCAAGGGCCAGGTCTGTGGTACAGTCAGAATGTGAACGTATGAGCTATACAGGATGCTGCCAGAGTGTCTCACTGAGTCCGAATTTCTCATTATTCTATTGCAGAAAATGTCAACAAGAACACCTATGGTCACCTTGCATGTCCTATCAAGAACGTTTCATTACCAAACCATATCTTTGGAGAAATCAGCTCTGAGAAGGTGCCTGTGTCTAGGTCTGGGTTTTGTTTCCCCGTTAATTTGTTTTCCAAATCAATCTGGAGTTTTAAACCACAGCATAGGTCAGCCACCCCTATGACCCAGGACTTCACCTCCAGAACAGAGGTGATAAAAAGACAAGTGTTTGGGTAAAGGGCCTGCTGTGAGAAAGCTTCTTCCAGAGCCCTGATCTCCCCTCCACTCTCTCAAAAGCCAGACACACTTTAATGAGATTTATACATTTCAAAGCTGATACAGTTGTACCAAGCGCTGAGAGAAAGAACTACGATGTGAAAGTTCACAAAGGATGCTTGTCTCCCTGACTCTCAACTGCCATGACTAATCAGGATGAGGCCTGGCTGCATGCAAGGTCTTTCAAAAGGCTGACCTCTGGCTGTGCGAACTCAGAAAATGTCATTCATCCTCTCTTAATAAGAAGGGGTCCTTTTTGATACCCAAAACCCAGCATTCTGACAAGAATAAAGTCCATCTAATGATCCTTAACCATGCAACAGCAGTAAATTCTTTGTGAATCCCCTAGTAAAAGCAGTCTCCAGAGAGACCACAGCTCTCTGAGAAAGACATATTCATGGGCTTGTACAGTAGCGTGAAATACGCTGCTTCTTTTCTTTGAGAGTTTAAGTTCTTGGCTCAGCTTTCCTGACCCTGATGACGATATTAGTGATGATTATGGGTAACACGCCCAGAGCACTCAGTATGTATCAGACACTGGGATGTACACACACACACACACACACACACACACACACACACACACACACAGTTCCCTCCACAGTAACACTGAGGTAAGTTACATTGCGGTTTCTCCTTTACAGAAGAGGACATCGAGGCCCAGAGTGACTGGCTCAAGGGGGAAGAGGGGGAGCTAAGGACAAGGCAGGGCACTGTGACTACAGTGCTGTGGACTGTGCACTCTGTGTTTTAAATTAAAGCTCCAGGGAGACCATCTGTCATTCATGTAGCACACTCAGGGAGGACATGTTGGTTCAGGAGAACCAATTGGAGTATCTCACTGCTGGATACACTGACTTGTTGGGTATGGGCATGTGACCCTACAGGACCAACCAGAGTTCAAAAAAGTGAGCATATTCTAGAAGGAGTTTCTTTTTATCATCGCGAGGGAGATCATAGAACGAAGTCCATGCAGAGAAATGCCGAACTGAGTCAGAAGGAGAGGGTAGCAGATGGCATTAATTAATCCAGCTTAGACTAAAAGCCAGGCACCCTCTGCTCTCCAGGCTTCAGGTCACACAAGCCATCGCCATGCATCCCCATTTGGGCTTACATCAGCTTGAACTGCTGTCACTTCATGAAAAAGAAACCACTGGTCCAGAAATGCGTACCATAAACAGTTAAAAGATAAAGCAGTGGTTGGGGAGAGCTAGGAGCATGGTGTGAGCATCTCACATCAGGGCAGATTTGATTCATACAAGTCAACACTCAGAGATTGACATATTATATGTGCTTAAAACAAAGAATGTATTTTTGGTTAAAAAAAAAAATAGAACCCAAATATTTCTTGACCTGGCCAATCCGTAGGTAGTAGAATAAAATAATGTCACGTCATGATAATAACTTAAAATTTCATGAGTCTATTGTGAGGTAGACAAAAATCTGTTCTGAAGCCAGCTGCCGGCCCCTCCTGTCTCGTGGGACTCCCAGGACAAATTAGAAGTGGCTGGTAGTAAGGAGAGCGCAGGTTCCTTCTCCCTTGGGAGGGGCTTCGTCTGCTCGGCTGCTCCTGTCCCAACATCTGACAGAACTTTCCCTAACGACTTGCTTGTGTTCCTCTTCCAGGCCCTCTGCATTTTGGAGTTCAGATCTTGACCTGACGGAGGCTGGACCTAGAGGATGACCAGACTGGCAGACACCGAGGGACAGTCCTACAGACACCGCACGTTTAAGCAAGACAGGCCTTGCACATCAATGGCTGCCTCGCTCTGAATTTTGAGCCCAGAAAGTCGGCATGACAGCATCCTTCCCACTCCAAGCTTTCCGTCCCATAGGTCCGGCTCCCTCCCACCAGACAGGCTGCTCCAGCTGGAAAAGATGGCTCTCCACCCCACCCCCTTTTCTACTTAATTAATGCCTAAGTCTTTGCAAAGGAAGTCTCTCCTGGCTTTGCATTGGAGCAAAATTTCTCTGCATTTTCACCCTCTGTTCCCACTCTAATGGGGGCTCTGTCTGTTGAGTGCATTCATGAAAGGTCAAAATGGCCATATTCCCTACATAAAAAGTCGGGCTGCCTGGTCCTGCAGGCTTCTCACCTTCTTCACACTTTCCTTCAACCCATAGTCAATGAAAATTCCCTGATTATCTCATGTGAAACTTGGGTGGCCCCTCCAATAGTTGCTATTCCCCTGCATCCTTATCTCTTCTTGAATTTCCTTTTTAGTACTTACCCCTCCCTAACATGCATTTAGTTAATTAGTTCATTGGTTGGTTAGTTAGCTAGTTGGATAGCTCATCTTTGTTTCCAAAACCTACGTCCGTGGAAGCCAAGGTTTCGGACGCTGCTGTTTATTGACAGGTCCCAGTGTACAGGTGAAGTGGGCTAGGTGAGTGAGTGTCTCTGAGAGCACAGGAGGAAAGTGGAACAGGATGCTTTCAACCCAGCTGTGTAGAGGACAGAGCATGGCCCCTACAATAGTCTCTTAACAGTTACCTCTGTCCCTCTCCAGACAACTTAGTGTGTGATAACTACAATGATCTTACCTCAAGACTAGGCAGGATGATCACTCCCTTGCCCTCCAGAGAACCCTCATCACACTAGCAACAAAATCCACAATGCTTATCAACAAGGTCCAGGGTGATCCTGCCCCTGGTGCCATCTTTGGTCCTTTTCTGAGTCTTCTGTCTCTTCTTCACTCTGTTTCTACCCAGTGAGTGTCAAAGAGTTCCTGGACAATGGACACACACTGGGTACACAGAGAAGAACTCTTCCATGCCCCTTAAGTGATACCTACTGACTCTTCAAATACATGGCTTTGGCACTCAAATTAACTGATAAGATGGAGAGGAAAATAAGTCCGTAAATAGTTAATAATAAATTGTAAAGTGGCTAGTAAGATACAGTGACATTCTAATACATGTGTGTCTTGTCTTCCGGGAGTTTCAATTTAGTTGTTATGTGCTCTGAGTCACTAGCAATGACAAGCAAGTTTAACATATTATCCACATTAGAATTTGCTGTGAAATAAGCCTGCTTAAGTGTTTTTAAATTTATAAAGATTCTTAAACTCTAATCTGGAAATCTCCAGTGGTCCCTATCCTATCTCCAGTGGTCCCTATCCTATCTCCAGTGGTTCCTATCCTGTCTCCAGTGGTCCCTCTCCTATCTCCAGTGGTCCCTCTCCTATCTCCAGTGGTCCCTCTCCTATCTCCAGTGGTCCCTCTCCTATCTCCAGTGGTCCCTCTCCTATCTCCAGTGGTCCCTCTCCTATCTCCAGTGGTCCCTCTCCTATCTCCAGTGGTCTCTATCCTATCTCCAGTGGTCCCTATCCTATCTCCAGTGGTTCCTATCCTATCTCCAGTGGTCCCTATCCTATCTCCAGTGGTTCCTATCCTATCTCCAGTGATCCCTATCCTATCTCCAGTGGTCCCTATCCTATCTCCAGTGGTTCCTATCCTATCTCCAGTGGTCCCTATCCTATCTCCAGTGGTCCCTATCCTATCTCCAGTGGTCCCTCTCCTATCTCCAGTGGTCCCTATCCTTTCTCCAGTGGTCCCTATCCTATCTCCAGTGGTCCTTATCCTATCTCCAGTGGTTCCTATGCTATCTCCAGTGGTCCCTCTCCTATCTCCAGTGGTCCCTCTCCTATCTCCAGTGGTCCCTCTCCTATCTCCAGTGGTCCCTCTCCTATCTCCAGTGGTCTCTATCCTATCTCCAGTGGTCCCTATCCTATCTCCAGTGGTCCCTATCCTTTCTCTAGTGGTCCCTATCTTGTCTCCAGTGGTCCCTATCCTATCTCCAGTGGTCCCTATCCTATCTCCAGTGGTCCCTATCCTTTCTCCAGTAGTCCCTATCCTATCTCCAGTGGTTCCTATCCTATCTCCAGTGGTCCCTATCCTGTATCTCCAGTGGTCCCTATCCTGTATCTCCAGTGGTCCCTATCCTATCTCCAGTGATCCTGTATCCTAAGAAGAGCTTCTGAACCACAGGTTAAGGAAGAGTTTCAAGCCCAATGATGCATATGTTTTACTATAGGAAAACTCTTTCTAGCTATCATGGAAAAATCAAATAGTTTGTAAGTACAAATACTGAAAGAAATATGTATGAGCTCCTATTATCTGAAAAGGAGCAAGATTTTACAAAAATCTCACTTAATCCAGAATCAGTTTTTTTTAAAAAAAAAAGAAGGCTGATCAAACTGATGAAATCAAAGGAAAAGGTGTGCCTTAATGATTGAGTATTTGGCCAGTATGTGTGAGGCATGAGTTTAATGCCCTACACTGCAAATAAAACCAACCAATCAAACAAGCAAACATACACTGAAAATACATAAAATAAAGGAGAAAACATTTTGTGACAAAACCATTCAAGATACTGTGAAAAGTAAAGTACTACAGCCTAGTAAAGTATAACCAAAGGCATGAACAGACAGGGCTCACGAAAGAAAATGAAAACAGTGTTAAGCATGTCAAAGTTACTTGAACACACCCACAACTAGAGAAATACGCAGTGACAGTACACCGAGGTACCCTTCCCCACCTATCAGACTGGCAATAGTCCAAAAGTTCAATGCTGACTTCTGGTGATGAAACAGTAAGGACCAGCCTCCTCCTCGCTGCCCCTAAGGATGCAAACAGCAGAGCTCCTCAGGAACAACCACGGAACCGAACCGTGAACCCACTGGCCCTGGGTTCTGGCAGTTCTACTTCTAGAAATCCATTCCAGGGACACAGTAGCACACATACAAGGGAGTACTTGTAACAAAGGGACGGGACCAGCTGGCATCTCCATCATCAAGGGACTGCACAGTGGTGGACAGCAGCCATGGAAAAGAGGAAGGTGGGTTCTCCATTCTGCGGAGCAATCTTCAGGATGCGTTTATAGCTGGAAAAAGTAAAGATGCAGGAAAACAGCAAATGGAATATGAGGACAAATACACATATAGATAGCCACAGATCGTTGTTTATATCTGTATAAGGAAGCACTAGAGCAAGAAATCACAACAGGATAAGAACGGATTCCTAAAGATCAGCAGAAATGGAGCAAAAGGTGGAGAGGAAACAGGATGCTTCCGAGTATATTTTGAGCAATGTTCAGAGCTTAGTGTGATGTAGTCTAAGGGTAAAATTGAAAAGAACAAGCATAACAAAAAACAGTAAAAAAAAAAAATTTATTGAGATTTATCTACAGGGTCATCTGTAATGTAATTTTGAACATATTTTGCTGACAAAGTGAGTTTTCTTGTGTAAGATTTTACGTTATACTTAATGTAAATGGAAAAATTAGGCAATAAAAGCTATATGAAAGTTTTATAATATTTCAGTCTTAATTACAAGGGGAAGCATGAGCTGAGAACTTTTAAGACGTACACATATAGATACATTATTTTATAGAAGAGCTCTGAGCTCTCTCTCTTCTCCATCCACTGAAAACTCCCAGAAGCAACACCACCTTTGTATTACCCAGCATCTTCAGTGGTATGCTGTGGGTTCTAAATATTATTCTCTAACTATTAAACATTTATTTCTAAACACTGAAAAGAGTGGGAGTTCCTAGGAGAAATGCGTAATTCTAGGAACTGCACCAGGAGTGTGCCCTCTAGCACATCTTATCCCAAAGAGCCAGGAGGCTGTCCAAGGCCAGGGAGGTACACTATGGACAACACAGCAGCCAGCCTGCAGTGACTCCTGTGAGCCCCAGCAGGAAACTCTGTGAGTCCACTAAGTCAGTGTGTTAATCCTGGATTTGGGAGCGGGAAGCCCTAAGCTCACCACTCAGAGGAGTGCCTTACTTTCTAACAAGTTGGGGGCAAGGTATCCGTTTCTTTGATTCTTCAACTCTGAATAGTGACAATGAGATCGAAAGAATTGGGTGTTTCTTCTCTTTTCTACCAGAACTCTGTTTCAGGTTGTGGAAAACGATAGTTTCCAAAGATGGCTGCAGTGGCTCTCGTTATAAGTGTTCTTCTGCACTGCAGCTGTTCGGCCTTCCACTGAAGGTGTCTCTATGCCACCTCACTGAGTCTAAGCAGGGTCGTGACTCCTTTGACCAGTAGTCCAAAGAAATGCTCTGATGACTTATGAGAATCGGTCATTAAAAGCAATTCTCCCCTGCCATTTCTGCTGGAGCATCTATTCTATAGCCCGGAGAGTATAAGTGACAAATTTCAATCCTCACGAGGCCACTGTGTCGAGAGGAGGCTCATGCCATGCAGACAGGCCATAGGTAGGAGCTCTGCTCAGTGATCCAGCAAGCCAGTGCTCAAGTCACTCTGGCCAACAGACCTGTGAGTGAAGAAGTCTGCAGACCTTCCAAACATGCAGTCGCTAAGTCATTGAAGCCTCCATGTATTTCTAGCTGAGGACCAGATGTCACCGAACAGAGACATGCCATCCCCACTGTGCTGTCTGAGTTCTTCACCCACAGAATCCACAAACATAACAGCTTTTTCTACACCACCAAGTCTACGGTGGTTTCATATACTGCCAAATTATCTGGAACACAGGGTCACCGCAAAGCCCTAGTCAATATAGGAAGGCTCTTCTTTATGGAAGGCATCTTATTAATTAACATGGAATGAAGGAGAGGCTCTGTAAAATTTTGACTGATATATATATATATATATATATATATATATATATATATATATATATAAACACAATAATAATGATTGACATTTCGCAGTCACTAAAGAGAGATTTTATTCAAGCGATGATGCTCAACATCACTTCATCATTAGGAGGGAGATCAAAGAGTTGCCTAGATATTTTGCAGGATGCTAAAATATTGCTCCACTTAATTGCTTTATGCCCTAAAGTGGAAAGGAACAATTTTGTAGTTAACAGATCAAGCCATTGCTTGTGTTGATTGGTTGGTGCTCACTCCACAACCTCCTTTTGGGTTTTAAATAGGGGGGGGGACGGGTATTGGTTGGTGTTATGTATACAACAGAGGGGAGAGAGAGAGAGAGAGAGAGAGAGAGAGAATGAGTAGTGAAGAAAACATATAAAAAATGGGTGGATTGGCCACCTGGAGAAGAATCATCGGGTCTCAGCTGCCTGTGTATAAACTCCAAACAATGTGTGTTAGTTCATTTCTAGTTACTGTGGCAAACAATTTAAGTGAGGAAGGATTTAGATTTACTATGGCTCACAGTTTCAGAAGTCTTCGTCTGGGGCTGTCTGGCTCCATTGCTATTGGTCTGGTAAGGCAGAACATCACGGAAGCAGGAGGGGTAGAGCAGAGCGTAGTTGCTCACGCTGACCAGGAAGGACCCATCAATGGCATACATGCGATGACCTATTTTCTCTAACCAAGTCTTACCCCCAACAGACTGTTCAGTATAAAGTCATCAGCTGCATAATCTGTTGGGTAAGTTAGTGTCCTCATAACCAGTTACCCCCCAATAGCACCCTCACTTGTGAACCAAGCCTTCGACACACGACCCTGTGTTCAAACTGTAGTGTTACGTGAGTGTTTTAGAACGGTTTGGTTTTCTGTTCCCCGCCCTTGAGCTGCTCAAAGGAGTGAATTTTTCTCTTTTATTTCCAGCATTGCATTATTATTTATTATAGAAAAGCGGCCAAATACGGTTTTGTTGACAAAACAATAAATGCAGTGAGATGGAATATGGAAAACCTGGGCTTAGACAAGGATGGCACAGCAAAAGAAAGGGACGGGGGTGGGGCCAGCAGGGTGTGGAGAAGGTGAAGGAAGTCCCTGGCCCCCAAGCTGGCAGCTGAGACATGGGAGGGTGTACTCACAGACTGCCCACAGAGGGAAGTAACAGGCGACACTAGCCCCCGTCAAGAGAAACAGTGCCTCCAGGAGCATGAGCAGCAGTAAGGCCTCCATCGAGGCAGCCACAGGTCATCATCCTGCACCTATGATAACAGTGTTGCTGGACACACACTGCCTAACCCAAGCTTTCATTCCCCAGACTCTTAAGTTGTTGTGGTCCTTTGACGAAGTTCTAGAACATGGCGAGAGGCCACTTTCAGTGTACCACACGTCCACCCTGCCACGGAAAATCCTCTTTTTCATAGTGGCTACAAACTCCCAAACATTTTGGGGATGGTTGGAGCACCTAGATAGAGGTGCTGACCTTGGCATCACAACCCCATCTTAGCCCTGGCTGCCTGTGCTTGTAGTTTACATAAGTAATAAAGCAAATGTCAGCCTTGACTTATTACTACTATTTTACTGGAAATAGTAACCCAACCAGAACCTGAACTAATATACCTCTGCAGCTAACAGAATTAAGATGTAAAGGTCCCCAGAAACTGTAACCTGGTCATTCTCTAAAATATTTAAGACAACTTGTTTTGTTTCTGAGTGGGAGATTAGACATAAAGATCTGGTGGTAGGTTACAGAGAGGCCTTGAAGAGAGACCAGAAGTGCCCCCCATACCGTTCTTGAGCTCGTCCTATCCAAGATGGCGGTGTTCAGTTGGACAGAGAGCTCACTGTTGATCTGCTCTAGCTAGAGGAGTTTTTGTGGGCGGATGGGCTGGCTACAGAGAAACCAGCCCTCTGCAAGCGGATGCTCTTGGATAATACAAGTAATTGATGCCATAGTATAATTTCTGTACTGGAGAAGAAGCCAAAAACACTCTCTCTCTCTCTCTCTCTCTCTCTCTCTCTCTCTCTCTCTCTCTCTCTCTCTCTCTCTCTCTCAAACACACACACACACACACACACACACACACACACTTGCTCGCTCACTATATTTTGGTGCCAATTATATACAGAAAAGCTAAATTCAGTTTGTTAACATCAGTCGGTAGATGCTTGTGATCTGGCAAAGGGCAATCGTTTTGCGATTTTGAAGCTTGTCATCAGGATTAATGAGCCTGGAGAAAAATGTCTTGAGCAATGTTTAGTCCTCCAAAGACCCCTGGGGTACAGATCTGGTGAGGCTGGGCACTCTCCCAGAGCTGGTCAGGCACATCCCATGATCCCATATTGCCTGGCAGGCTGCCAGACCCAACTCTACAGAAAAGTTCAGAAAGTGCAGGTTGCTCCCACGGGTTACCTGGCAGATACCCAATCCTCCTGCAGAAGAGGTTGACCCTGGAGTCAGGGACTGGAACACTCCCCCGGGGACTCATAGGACCTCTCTTTGCAGTCTGAGGAGCTACCGACTGGATGCTCTCCAGTGGAGACATGCCACTTCTTCTGGGGCCCCTTCCCACTGCAGCCGCTCTCTCACTGAGGGCCTTGGTGCCATGAAGACAGCAGTAGTCATGGGGGGGGGGGTGAATGCCAAGGTCATCTCGGGACCTTACTCATGTCCCTGCAACTTTGTGAGTGCCGTGTACTTCCCTCTCCAGGTCAGAGGTCAGAGTGTCACAACCACATGTAATTACCACCATGGCCTTCAACTTTCAAAGGAAGCGTTTTTTAAATATTGTGCCCACCCCTTTCTTCATCTTAAGAGCTAACAACATTTCTCCATTTTTTTCATGCTTTCTTAATAATCCTCAGCTTTTGATGCATCTCTGAAGGTTTTGTGAAGCTTTTAATCACTATGGTTGCCCATGTCCCAAATATAGATGGCCACTACGTAGTTCTAGAATGGACACTTTGCTGGGAGTAGCTGTTGAGTCTGGTCTGCCTAGCGCTGCTTACCAGTTCAAGTGAAATCACTTCATTTCTCCTGAGGAAATTACTTCCCCACATCATGCAGAGGGGGGGTTCCCTCTCCTCTAAACAACGTATAGAATAAGTCCAACTGAGGCCACTGTCTAAGCTCAGGATGCTATAGCAACCAACCACAGGCTGAGCGGCATACCAGCAGAAGCTTATTCATCAGTTTTGAAGGCTGGAAGGCTAAGGTGGGGGGCAGAGCTCAGCTCAGCTCTGGTGAGGACCTTGTGTCAGACTGTAGACTACTGAGTTCTTGTATCTTCACCTGACAGAGGGAAAGCCATGTGTGAAACTCTTTATACCTAATCACTTTCTATCACAGTGGGGGTTAGATTTCAAAGTACTAATTTTAAGCAGGGCATAAATATTCAGTGAATAACAGATGCCCAGAACCTCGTGGGTAGAGAAAACCAAGGATGACCGTTCACTGGACTGGCCTACCTGAAGTGCCCTCTGAAGTGAGTGTCCATCAATTCCATCCTGAACATCTGTCACCCACTTCTAGCCATTCCAGAGCCTGGCTTTTCTGGGTTCCTTTTGTTCTGTGACTACCCTATGCTTTTCCTAACGAATTTAGTGCTTGCATAGTGTGGTCCCAAGAGAATTTCATGTTCGCAACTTCATAGCCCTGACTGCCTTACCTGGAGACTCAAGAGCAGACAGAAGACAGACTGTGACACTGAGCTGAGCCGCACTGGATGGCTGTGGGCCGGGCTCTGGGTTAAGAGTCTGTACACATTTTTATTATTTAGGTTCCATAATCCAACAAGTGAAGTGAAAGATGAGTTGTACAGTTAGGTAATGATAACTCTGGTGTCTGAAGCTGTTTCCAAAGCCCCTCAATCTCTCGAATAGACTGCCTTTCCAGGGCTATGGTCTTACCTCTGAGTCTCCCATGGTCCTGTGATTATTTTTAAACTTCTATTTGCTGCCTTTTATTTTTACCTATTGTGTATTTATCAAATAAAATGCATTATGAAATTGTATGCTTCCTTGAGTATAGATGCAGAGTAGACAATGTACTTCATGTTCCCTACTATACCTTTGTATTTTTATAGTGCATATAGAAACACCCCCCCCCCATGTTTGAATGATGTTAACTGCCTCCTAGGGTAAAGCAGTGAGTGACCAGCTGTTGATGAGCTTATAGTGACGTCGAGGAAGTGTTGACATGGGTTTAGACAAACATGTGGTCACGAAGCCATTTCTTCCCCCTGAAGAATCATCAATTAGTGACTCTCTGGCCCTGAAGTTCTCACTTATGCTCCCTGACTCAGCTGACCTTTCCCACACATTCTGCTGTCCTTCCTTCCTGACTGCAGGTTTAGCAGCTGAGGACAGGACAGGGTGACTTGTCTTCACAGGCTTGGAGACCATCACAGGGTCTTACTCACATAAATATGGACTCTTGATGAGTCAGGGCAGCAGGCTGGGTGGGGCTGACACAGCTTCACAGTTCTCTGAGGTTTACCTGTTTACCTGCTTTAGGAAATGCTGCGTATTCTAGCCTAGCCATTTGCACCCTACTAAGCAAATAGTCTCAGCCTCCTTTTGGTCTCTTAAGTGAACTGAAAGAGAATCCAGACAATAGTGGGCAGCCATAGCTCTGAGTTCAAATCTGAACCCCGTCTGTCCACTTACCCACAAAGCATTGCTGTCCACCGACTTCGTGCTTGAGCTTGATGCTGTATTAATGGAACAGAGTCCCAGTCCCCACAAGGTTGACAGTCGGGTAGTAGGGACTGAGCTGTTAACAGGCTCTTTGAACACCATCAAGGGCATGGACCCAGCCCCCAACATGGAATGGGGCTGCCTGCGGAGTTTTCTTGGCAAGAACTTTCTCCGTACTGACTTGTCCTCTCTAGACTTTTATTTAACTCTGTGAAAACTGTTTTGTCCCGACTGTTCCCTACCCCAAACACTTTGCCTCACTATAATTGGTACCAGGTTTATCTATGACTATAGAGTTTCATAGACAGACCAGTTAAGATAGGCTAAGGTTACAGGCGGTCAAATTTTTTTTAGCCACTGTCAATTGAGTGTTTACCATATGCCTAAAAGCACTGCCGAAGAGTCCCATGGAAGCCGAGCTGAAAACTGGTCTCAGAGTATAGATATTTCGACTGACCACCATCTTCAGCTCAGGAAACCAAGAGTTAAAGGGGTTCAGAAACCTCCTCCTGGTGATGTCACTGGGGGAGACAGACTGTAAATCCCAGTGTAATGACTCTAGGATGTAAAATCTCTATAAACCAGCTTCTAGTGTCATTCATGAAGATATGCTTGGACCATGAAGACCCTGATATAATCAAGGGATCCATCCATTGACAAATCCCTAATCTACTGGCTTTGTTGGAGGTGAAGGAAAGCAGGAGGTGAGCCTGGCTGGAGGGAGTAGACAACTGGGGGTGTGCCCTGGAAGGTTTTCTCTTCCCCCATCTCCCTCTTTTCTTTCTGTTTCCTGGCTGCTATGCAGTGAGAACCTCTGGACTTCCCTACCCTCTGGGATTCCCTACCCTCTGAGCTGTGATGTTCTGTCTTGCTTTGTGTCTATCAGAACCGGAGCCAGCCAGCTGCAGACAACAACCTCTGCCCCCATGAGCCCAAACAAACCCTTTGGTCTTCTCAGCTGTCACTGTCAACTGTCTGTCACGTGACAAAACTGACTGGTGCGTGTGCGTGCGTGCGTGTGTGTGTGTGTACGTACAGGCTTGTATGTGTCACGGGTGTTGCTTCCCTGTTCTGAGATGGGGTTTCTCATTGTTCACGTCCACATACGCCAGGTTAGCTGGCCTGCCACCTCCCTGGGGACTGTCCTGTCACTGTCTCCCATCTCACCATAGGAGCACTGGCTTCCGGGTGTGTGCTACTGTGCCCAAATCTACACGGGTTTTGTGAATTCAAAGACAAGTTCTCCTATTTGTGTGTGTGCGTGGAAAGCACTTCACCCACTAAGGTGTCTCTCCCCAACCCCTCGATTAATAAAGTTACAGAAAAAATGTCCAATAAGAGTTGCAATAATTGTTTTTGCTAGAAGTTAGGGGCAACCTCCAATGTGCGTGGTAAAGCTCAGAGGCCTGAATGAACTAGTGCAATCAGGAACTCCTATCTCACTGTGGACATGCTAGGTCCAGCTCCAGGGACTCCCTCCCAGAAGCCTTCCTGATCCCCTCCATGCCTTGGAAATTCCTCTTATCCAGTGAGCCTCACAGAGCATGTCTCCCCTGGGAATCTGCATGCTGTGGAGGTGAAGGTACTCTCTAGCTCTCTTTGTTATTTACCCTGAACTCAGATCAGTGCCGTGCACACAGTATGTCCCCAAGGAGTCTTCCTGAAGATGAACCTGTGTTAAACTTTGCTGACAACAGGCCGTTCTCAAAGCACGGGACTGTATTCCACTCAGCTTGTCCTTTGAACAGTTGCCTACAATCAAACTAAATCCCCTCCCCCAGAAGCCCCTGCGGTTTCTGTAAAACACTTCACAACATGCCTGAGTATATGTTTTTCTGAAAATGGCACTCAAAAGGACTTTCAGTTCAAGTCTGAGACACATTTTGATGGGGAATAAGCTGCTATTTTGAAATTAGAAAATCAAGTTGTATACACACACACACACACACACACACACACACACACACACACACACACTTCATTTCAAAGGGTTTGTTTATTTCCTCAGCCTCACGGAGATGTCATGCAGTGAAATACCCTGAAAAATCACCTATGGCAAACTCCTGCTAGACTTGGATCTCCGAAGTGCTGTCTCCCTCCCAAGCCAGTTAGAAAATCTGCGGCCCATAATGAAATCAAAGTCATTTGTTAGATGGCCCGCAGACTCTCTTCAAAGCTTTGAACCTCAATGTCGCAGCGTCTCCAGCTAAACCATCTCAGCAGTCACTCGCCTTTGTTTACTGGGCTGCCCAGGCAGCTCCCCAGGGCCTCCCGGGCCGCCTCTGGACCACATCTCTCACCTCCATTGTTCTAAGTGTGTCCAGATGGCTCCAGCTTGCCCTTGGGTTTCAGAGCCCTGCTGAGAAAGCCTGGGACGTTTAGGGGTACAGTTGTAGAGTACCCACTGTGGAGTCTTTAGAATTGGGCAAGTCTTCTTATTGGGAATAGGGGCAGCTGATTTGACTGGATTCTGGGGAAGAAATCTGAAGACATTCCAGAAATGCTGAGTGTTGTTTGTGAGGCTCACATTTGACCCCACAGAGCTAGGAGGTCCGTCCCCCCCCCCCCCCGGCCAGCTGTACACACTTGTCTGCCCTGTCACTGTGGTAGCCAGTGTCTAGACGTGGTGCTAAGACATAACAGGTATCCCACACATGTTTGTAGAGTGGCTCAGGAGCAGCCGGGGTGGCTTTTCAGGAGCCAGCGAGCGTCAGCATGGGGACAGTTTTCCAGCCGGTTTCCTTCCTGGACCCCACCAAAGTGACTAATCAGATGGCCTGACCGTCCAGGTGTCTGACCCAAACCCCAAGCTTTGTCATTAGGGCTGCCCCTAATGACCCCGTCTTTCCTAACGTGGACAGAAGACTCAATGTCAACTTTCTGAGGAATGCCTGCAGGAAGAGTTTGTGTTCTTCCAAGCATTACTCTGTGGACATTCCAGTATGGTGTGTGTGTGTGTGTGTGTGTGTGTGTGTGTGTGTGTGTGTGTGTGTAGGTCAGAGGACAACTTTCAGGACTCAGTTCTTTCCCTCAAATGTGGATTCCAGGGATCAAACTCATGATATTAGGCTTGGCTGCATTTTTGCCCATGGAGGCCTCTTGGCTGCTTGAAATGTTCTTTTCAAATAGCCCTATGCCAGCTGTGGCTACCACACTGCCAACACAGTCTCGTGTGTCTACGTCTATGCTGGGGAGTCGGTGTCAGCCTGTCATATTCCCCAAGAAGGAGCCTGGTGCACTGTTCCTCACAGACTTGCAGGTAACCAGGTCTCTCTGACTGTCACTGTGCCTAGCCTTGCTGACGCCATGTCCCCAGCACCCGTGGGTGGGCACACATCCCATCTGGCTTTCCCTAGCACAGTTAGGGAGTAACCTGGTGCCACTGAGCCCATTCTGTGTAGCCCGGGCATTTCCAGGCCCATGGCGCCTTCTGTTACCTCACTTCAGACAGTCTGGGGGAGGCTGGGAGACGTCTTTGTCAGGGGTCACTCCCTCTCTCCAGTCTGATTTGCGTACGTTTCTCTAAGTGATTCTGGGATGATTGATTTCTCGGGTAAAATGAACAGCGCTGTTGGTCGACAGGTCATTACCCACTTTCGAAGTGGCTCTCCGCAGGCTGCCATCCCCCGTGAAGCTGCCCACATCTCATCAGCCCACCACAGGTGATCACAGGGTTCCTGCTGCATGGGGCAGAATTCTACTTTCTCGGTGAAGCTTCTCCCCCACGTCATCATTCATCACCTGCCCGCCGCTCGTGAGCTGGACAGTGAGGCATGCAGGGCAGGGAGGCCTGACTCATCCCGACACGCTCAGCCGCGCCAAGCCCTGCACTTGGCCCAGAGCAGGCATTCATTATCCTCTCTACCTTTCATTCACATTTCTCCAAGTTCTCACATTTAGGGAGGTTGAGTGCCTTGACAGCTCATCCTGCACCCACTAGTGAGAGGCCAGGCACCCAAGACAAATGGGATCGGATGAGAGAAATGAAAGCAGCTTAGATCTGGCTGAGAGGCTTTCGCTTACTCACACGGGGGGTTGTTCCAGTTGAAATCTAGATGTGGATGCTGATCAAAAGCCTTACGGAATCAGGGGACAGGCAGGTCTCCCGGGGATATTCGTGAGCTCTGCGTGCCCACTCCAGTGCATACAGAGCACTGGGAGACCCCCCTCCGACCCCTCATGCACTCACACTAGACCTCCATTCGTACCTTGGCCCAGCTGTCTGGAGGTGACTGTCTACTCAGCTCTCCTCCAGCTGCTTCACTGCCAGTACTAGAGCAGGAAGAAAAGTCTTACCACTGGGGAAACCCATCCTCCCATGTGCATGAGTACACACACACACACACACACACACACACACACACACACACACACACTCCCTATCTTGCATACTCTAGGGCAGCAATTTTCTTTTGCAGAGGGATTATGGTTTCCACCACCACCCCAGAAAGCTCCACAGCACCCAACTTGTAACAGAAACTAGGATTCTGTCAGAGGATGCTCTACTCCCCCACAAAAAGGCAGGCCCACTGGCTTGTCCACAATTGAGTCTAGGCCCAGTTCAACCCAAACTATAGGAAGATTTCTGGTTAAATAAAAGCCAGGTCCTATGCCAGGCTCCATGCCCTTCCCACCCCCCAGCTATGTGCCCTCCTTAAGAACCTCTATTCTCTACGATTCCTTCTCTCTCTCTCTCTCTCTCTCTCTCTCTCTCTCTCTCTCTCTCTCTCTCTCTCTCTCTCTCTCTCTCTCCAATAAACACCTTAATCATATCATGGAGTGGTCATGTCAGCAGTTTCTTTCCTGTGTCCCCTCACACATAGATTCTATAGGCTGAAGACAGAATTGGGTTGCTATGACAAGAAACAGGATGTCATGGGAACATGATAGCTCCCCTGCCAGCTCTACCTTTGAAGCCACTCTCCAGGACATTGCAAATGACCTACATTACTGAGCAGTCACATGAACACATGGCACATGGTATGGCAGGATGATGTGGAGGGTGTCTAGAGAAGACAGCTTAGCTCGAGTAGGATATGCCCTGGTCTACTCCATCCATTCGCTGTTATTACAGGACCCCCAGGTCATACTGGGTCATCAACCAAAGACTCTGGCTTGCAATCTACTCACTTCTTCCCCCCCCCCCCAGACACCTGGGATCGCTCTGGATGGCAAACACTGTCTATGTGGTTTCAGTTGTCCATCTCCTGATCTGAGGATTGTTACTCAACAACTGTCCCTTCTCAAAAAGTCTGCCCCCAACCTCCCACTCCAGATCTACCTTTCTGCTGCCCCCATTTCCACTGCCCTTGTCCTTTTTATCCACCCAGGCTCCTTTCTTTGTGGCCGTCCATCCATCTTCGTCTGTCTTGACTTCTCTCTCATACACAGCAGCCTGTCTGCAGTATATTTTCAATGGTTCTTTTTCCTTATTGCCAAGACCCCAGATTCCTTCCTCTCTTTGGCCACATACAACAAGACCCCAGCCCCAGGCAAGCCAGTCCTACCTTTCTATGCACTGTGCCTGTGTCTAAGCCGCCGAGTTCTGGTTCTAGGGTGGTGTCACAGTGACCAAGTAGGGGGTCAAGACGTACGTTAAGGAGGACTGGGATGTAGCTCAGTGGTAGAGCACGTGCCTAGGACATGCAGGGTTCCAGAGTTAGTCCCCAGACACCTTAAAAACAAATTTAACAGGTGGGGAGGAGAAAGCAATGGCTGGCCATGGCGTTACATGTAGAAGGGTTCGTGTTTGGCTCATAGTGCGAGATGAGGTCCTCCATCATGGCAGGGAGGGCTGTCTATCAGGGAGCAGAGAGCAGACGGGAATCAACTGGGTGGAAAGCTCAAGATCCACCCCTCAGCCACACTGTCTGCAGCTAGACCTTACCTCCTAAAGGTTCCACGACCTCCTCAAACACCGTCACCTGTTGAGCACCAAGTGTTCGAACACACGAACCTATGGGGGACATTTGGCATCCAAACCCCGACAGGTAGGGGGGTGAGGAGTCCCAGAGAACATGCGTACGCTGCCCTGCTCTGGTGGCCTTGAGTCCTTCCAGGAGTCGCGTCGGCTCCTCCAGTCAGCCTCTTCCCACTCTCCACAACTCTCTGGACTGTTGTATTTCCTTTGTGCCTCCAGTCTCGTTCCCAGCTAGCAGCGGAGGAGGCCACTGCTTCCTCCTCGTCAGCGCAGGACCGGAAATGAAGTCTGTGAACTACCCGACCCACTCACACCTTGCCATCCTCTCTCTAGCTTCTCCTGCCCTGGGGAAGGAAGAGACAGGGTGCAGAGCGGAAGGGGGAGAGAGGAGGAGGAAGAGGAGGGTGAGAGGGAAAGAGGAAACAAGAGCAAACCCTCCATCATTGTGTTTCTCCTCACTGTCACCTTTTCTAATCTGTCGTCAAGCATCACAAGCTTCGTCCCTGTGTGGCGTTTGGTCTCCACATCCTGGGTTTGTTTGTTTGTTTATTTGTTTTCTTTGGTGTTTTAGAGACAGCTCTTCATTCCATAACCCTGGTTCATCAGGAACCTATTACGTAGACCAGACCAGCCTTGAACAGGAAGCGGTTACCCTCTTGTAGCTCTGCCTCCTACATGCTGGGGCTACAGACACTCCCCCCCCCCCATGCCTGTCTGTATGGTTTAGATGGCCTTCAACTGCATGGTAGGAACAACAGAATTCCTCACAGTTCTAGAGGCTGATTGGTCTGGAATCAAAGAAGATTCAGGATCTGGTGAGGGTCTGCCTCTTGGTTCCAGGTACTGTTTCCTCCCATGGTTGAGGAGGCAGAAGAGCCCTCTTGAGTTCTTTCATAAGGCATCAATACTTCTGGGATTCTGCCCTAATTATCTCTCAAAGGCTTTCTAATCCCATCCCACTGAGAATTTTGAGAATTACGATTTCAGTATATTAATTTTAGAGAGATCCAAACACTCATGTTATAGCACTCTCCATCATCCTTCACTTCATCCCTGCTTGGGATGCCTGGATGTCCACAGCTCCCACTAACAGCCTGGATAACCTGCACATCTGTGTTTTTGCCTGGTGCTCACCTGACCTTGCAGCAGCATCTGCCACCACTCACCATCTCTCCTAAACATGAAGACAATGTCTGCTTTTTTTCTAGCCTCACTGGGCATTCCTCTGTGATCTTTTCTTTGAACTCAACTCCACTGAAGCTCTGGTGTAGGCCTTCTTGCTGTTTACTTTCTCCATGGCTAATTGCATTCATACCTGTGGTCTTAGTTAACAATGGGCAAGGAAGATACACATCTTCACCCAGGTCTACAGTGCACCTGCTATTTGATATCATCTCTGGAATGCTGACTAATGCCTAGTTAATGCTCAGCTTCTGCATCCAGAAAACTGGTATGTTCCCACCCATCTTTCTCAGTCTCATGGGTGAGATTTATAATTTCCAATCCTGTGTCTAACCTATGGTAACAAATCGGGGCAGAGTAGGATCACAACTATGCTATGTGTGCTAGGTATAAAAGTGAAGGGCTCAGCTTCAGGACTTCAGTGGGTACAGAGTGAACCTCAGAACGAGGCCTCCTGCTGTATTCTGAAGCTCCAGTATCTTCAGTCTCCCTGCAGACAGCCACACCTTCAGAAGCCTACTTGTGTAGAGAGGGGGCAGCAGGGGTGCAGGGGCTCCTACCTTCCCAACAGTTTAAGTTTTCACGTATGCAGTATCATCCAATCCTCATAACCAGCCAGTCAGGGTCATGCTCCTTTCCAGAGAGGTAAATTGACTTTCCCAATGTCTCACAGCCAATAAATAAGGGGGACTAGTCAGCTCGGAAACTGTGACTTTTGATTCTTGCCCAGGAGTCCTGAATCCCTAAGAAGCTCAAAGATAGGTCATTAGGGAGGGTGTGGGCTCAGCTACCACCACTATTAAAGCAACATGGTGGAGTAGGCGAACATAGGTTTGCACAGTTGAATTGGATGGTTTGAGTTTTTGTACAGTTAACAGAACAAGCCATCCCTGGAAGCATGGGCAAGTTACTTAACCTCTCTAAGCCTCAGTTTACCATTATTACAACACAGGTAGCAACAGCGCCCACTTCCTATGGCAGCTTTGAAGGGTTAGTGAAACAATGTGTGCAAACCATGAGCATCATTCGGGCACTTGTAAGAACCCAGCTGCTGTGGGTGGTCCAAGGAGAGTCCTTACCAGTGCATACAGAAAGACCTCTGAGCAGGAAGACAGCCTGTGGCCTGTGCAGAGCCAGGACCCACAGGGAAAAGCCTGTGTTCTCACCCCTGGATAAGAGTAGAGGATGGTAATCCTCCTCCCTGCTTTCCTCCAAGGGAGAAGAGGAGTGGAGTCAGGCAGTGGGCACTGAGAGCTTTGAAACAGTCACAAGGGGTCCCATAGTGGGCTTTAGTGGGAATAGCTGCAGCTGAGAAGAGGGACTCTCTGTGCTCAGAAAGTCCATTCCAAAGTGAACTTGAACTTGGCCCTGAGACTCTGTGGTGAACCTAGAGATAGCTTCCTCGGGTTTGCATGTATGATCACTGGGGGGTACTTACCTGCCGGTGCTTAGTAGGTTGTGAATTCCCTGGGTTTCTTTTTACCCCCACCCCCACCTAAGGTGACGGGAAGGTATGTAGGAAAGATGTCCAGGGCCCAAGATACATTTTCCTAAGAATGCAGTACACAGGCTCTGAAGATGTGGGTTCCTCTCTCTCTGCCCAGTCCAATTTCAGCTCTCCACACCATTCTAGTGTGTGACCCCAGGTGTCCTGAAACCCCCACAGACTGCTGTGGGCATCTACTGCCACCTGCAGGCCCCATGTGGCATTGCCTCTCCTGTCCCACACTGAGGGACGTTACCCTGCATTTAGGTGCTCAGAAGAAATACCACTGGGCATTTCTGGTCTGTCTACTGACTGCTTGAGTTCATCAAAGACAGTGATAAGGGCCAGTGAAATGGTCCATTGTGTAATGGCACCTGCGACCAAGACTGGAAACCTGAGTTTGATACCTGCGCGCACATGGGGGAAAGAAATAACCAGATTCCACAAGTTGTCTTCTGACCTCCACTGGGATGCTGTGGCCAGCTCCATTCCTACCCCATACACACAAGCACATACAATACATAAACAATGATGTAATAATTTCTTAAATGCCATGGTCTTTATGTATTCATAATGGAGTAGGTGCCCAATACATGACTGTGGAACGAATGAATGAATGAATGAATGAATGAATGAACGAACAACTACCCAAAGGCTGTGGGGCCCTAAGAGCTTCTGACCTATCCTTTAGGGATTTCCATCTGCGGTGGGGAAAGAAGATACTGGGAGGCAGCAACAAACAACATCACTCCTCTGCTCTACTCTGAATGCCAACACAATGGGCTCCTGGCAGACCGCAAGGAAGGAATCAAGCTTCCCCACAGTCCAAATGATGCAGCCACTAAAATTCCCAGAGGCCAGGGTCACCATGCTGTCTTCTTTCCAAATGAAGGTACTTCTTAAGGGACAGCCATCAGTGGCTTTCTGCCTGCCCTTCCAGGAAGAGAAACACAGATCGGAGGAGCAGAGGGAGAGCGAGGCATGTGGGAGAGGCAGTGAGGAGTCCCTGAGCCACTGCTGGGCATGGGTAGCACTCTTCTTCCTCCACTCATCCTCAGTTTATCCTTACCCCTTCTTCAGTGCCTAAGCCACCCACCAGTGTGGCTCCCCAGAACTCAAGAAAGAGGTACTGCCTGGGAGAGCCCCATCAGCCATCTGGCTGTCTGGGGCCACCCACAGGGTGCCAGTGACTCTGACACCTTCCTGTGCAGAGGCGGCAATGTATTGAGAGACACTGGTATATTCTACACCTCAGGGTCCACTAGCTCCTTAAGGCTGTGTGGAGAGGCTCTTGGGATAAAACAAGTATGAAGAAGCTGAGGGGTAGGACGTTGGAAGCAGATAATGTCTCCTGGTTCCAGCCTCAAACTACCCTGGAACCAAACAAGGACACTTATGAATTTCTTTTATTCTTTACAGGCATATGGCTGGGCAGGCACTGCCAATATGCCTTCCATACTTGAAAGAGCTCTAATCATCTTCTCCCCAAGATATCATGAACTGGGCATGCTCACTCTCCTGCATCAGCTTGCATGTGGGAGGCAGAACCTAAACGCTCAGCAGTGTGTAGTGTATATTATAGGTGAGGTGGGATGGGATGAGGCCAGGTGAGGGGTCCGGCATTCCTCTTGGTAGCGGTGAGGGAAGATGGGCAAGAGCCCTCCAAGGGGACAAGTCACAACACAGATGTCATGTTAGGCCAGTGGTTCTCCAACCTGGCTGCACATGCCGCCTGCAGCACTTTTAGAATCCCAGGCCACATCCCACACCTGCTAAACCGGAACCTCTAGGAGTGTTGCCCTGGTAGCGATGTTTTCAAAACTCCCCCGGGGGACTCCAATGTGCAGCCATGTTTGCAAGTCACTGTGCTTGTCATTCCAACTTCATTCTCTGGTCACACTGGCACAGCAGTTTCACGCTTCATGTTCGTATGCTCTTCATACCCAGTAGGCTCAGAGAAGTCCACTGGCCTGTCTGGGGTGGGAGGCTAAGTAAACTGTAGGTTTCTTGAAGCGGACACGGTGCCGAGCTATTGTTTGCCTGGTATCTAGCAGTGTGTGCGAGTGTTCAAGGGAGGTATAAACCATGTGAGACCAAAATGGAGTTGTGCCAAGCAGGAAGGTTGCCTGAGACAGTTACTGGATGGAGGCAAAAGGAAGAGGAAACGGTGACGGGCAGGACAGTGGAGTAACTTTCCTGCTGGAGGCCTGCTGTAATGATGACCACTGTCCCTCCGCAGTCTGAACCCTCTGGACCCTGGACATCAGCTTCACTCGCAAGCTCTACATGGGTTCATCTGCCTAACAATTGTGTTGGCCTCACCCTGGCCCTCTGAGGTCTTCTATTGCCTGGGCAGGCCCTTCCCTGTCCAAGGCTAGAGCTAGAGCAATCTGACAGTCTCTCTCTCCCCTGCTGCCTTGTACTGTCACTCAAGCACATAAGGCACGGACATCCTGTTAGTCGCTTGCTCTGCCCTGACCCGCACCCTACTTCACTTCTTCCCTGCTTTGAGGACAAGTGATTAAAGGCTTCACGTTCAAGACCCGCTGCATCTGGCTTCACCGGGGTTTGGAACACAGGAAAGTGGAGCCTGGTGATCATGTGCAGACAGGAATGTGACACACACTGACAAACCCCACTCACAGGTCCCTGCGTGCAGCTAGGATGCCAATCCCTCCACTGTCAGCAGACCTCCGGGACCGTGTTTACACAACCTTGGGTGGGAAACCTGCAGACAGACAGACAGACAGCCCCTGTGCCTCCTGGAGCCCCTCGGGGACCTAGGCTAATGCTGAATCAGTATGCTGTGGACTGAAAAGATGCCCTCACCTCCCAGAAGCCCACTTAGAACGGGAGCATTGCAATCCAGAGGTAGCCAGCCCTGGCTTGCACAGCCTCCAGTACTCCACGGGCCCTGCTTCTCATCTGCAGATCTCTGCCCCACCCCCACACAGCCATTCACAAAAGCAGTTGCAGGCACCCTAAACCTAAAATGTAGGGCAGCGGAGACATGGTCAATACACCCACTTTACATGTGGAAAAACTAAGGCCCAGGATTTCACAGAAATGTGTAACTATTAAGCCCAGAACCCTGCTTGCTTTTCTCCAGCTTTCCACCAAAGCACATGCTTTTGGTATCGGCTGCAGGTGCAAAGCATCACACATTCTGGCAGTGGCCACATCGACGTAAGCTGTTGCTTCCCATCTTGTGGACTGGAACTCCTCAGGCTGCAGTCTTTCCTTCTGCTCTTACCCTTAGGCTGCCTGTGAGAGAGGAAGGTGGGCCCACCTGCAGCCGCTAAAGCTGGCCCTTCCTGCCCTCCTCGCCCACTTGGACCTGGAAGAGTAAGGCATTGAGTAGCCCAATCTGGTTCTCTATGCCCCACTAGCCCTGAGACTGGGTGGGACCCCAGGCCTTCTCTGGAGCTACATTCTCAAGCTGAGTTCCTCTGTAATGTCCCCATGGAGACACAGCCAAGAGCATGAGGCTGGAATGCAGGATGCTAGACTCGCTGATTACCAACAATCCTTTATCTACACAGCTTCATTTCCTCACTGCAGGAAGATCAGAGGCAATGTCCTTTCCAACTATAAATAAACAAAACGTGACTCTGGCCACAGTGCAAATTCTGGCCATCCACATGTGGTGAGTGGCCTCTGCATTGGCTAGCGCAACTGAGGAACATATTTCCATCATCTCAGGAGGTCTGCCAGATGGAGCTGGACTGAGCAACAATAACCACAGCGCCCTTGTGTTGAGAGGCTCCTTAACAGGCCAGAGGCTCAACTTAGAGGAATGGAAGTAGTTCCCTTTGAGTAGGCACTTTCCTGTGTCAACCAATGGGAGATGGTGACTAGTCAGGACTCTGAAACAGAGCAAGACAGTAGGTGACCCCAGGTCTTGACATGGAAAGAAACCTGGAAATCAACTGTCTGTGGGTGACAGAATGATCAAAGGAGAGTGTGGCTGGCAAAGGAGCTCTCCTAGAGTGGCCTGGTTTCTCTCTACCTTCTTCTCCCCTATTCTAGACATCTTGTGACCTCTTCTCTTTGCATCATATTCCATGGCCCACACAGCCCTCTTTGGCTCTGCCAGGCTCCCCACAAGGAATCTATCTATCACCAAACCCTTACACCCAATGGCCCTTGGCTCAGGATGCCTGCTCACCTACCTACTTCCTGGTGCCTGCTAACCTCCCTCTGGATGCCTGCTACTTTCTTCTTGGGATGGTCCAACCAGCAGCCCCCACCACCACCACTATCACCCCATGTTCCCATTGTGAATTGAGAAGGGGTGGGTGGAGAGAGTGGGGGAAGGGTGGCACCCTGAAGCAAGGAGAGCTCTTGAAGAGTCTTTTCCAGAAGTTTGGAACTGGGACAAGGAGCAGAGGCCATTGTCTTTGGAGCAGCAAGCTCTCCACATTGCAGAATGTGACAGAGCTCAAGGAGAGCCATTTCCTGTCCTTGCTGGAGACTACCTCGACAGAAAGCCTGGGTCCAGTTGCTTAGGAAGGGCAGGAGCAAGAGCCCTGGAATGCCCTTGCTGGGACACTGGGGTTACAGACTTGTTGGCTATCATCACCACCCATTGTTTCAAGTGGCAGTGGCCATAGCTGAGCCATGTGAGCCATGTCTAATGGGTACAGAGATTGTCTGGGTTTTGGGCACTAGGATGCAAACAAGTAACTAAGGTTGGTTGGCTCCTAAGTCCTCAACCTTCCCTTTTCCTCTCTTCCCTCTCTCCTGTTGCCTTTCCTAATCTTTCTCTTCCCCTTTCTTGGAGGCTAGTGCTTGGCTATGAGAACTTGGGTTGGTGATAATGGGAGCATCACTAACCCACTAACTACCTGTGCTAACCCTTACATGATAAGGCTGTCCTTCTGAGGCAGGAAGGAGAAGGAACTGTCCGCCTCGTGCTTTTACATAAGTGGATCAGAACAATAGCCTTCCCGGTGCCCTGTGCCTCATCTGGGAAATGCAGTGGAAACCCCAAGAAATAGTCAGCTACTGAGCCAGCTAACCAGTGGGCCTGGGCTAGAAATCATCCTGCTGGAACTGGAGCTGGAGCCCAAATGGACACTGAAGTTTTAGGGCCATGTGTACCCTGAGATAGCTATGAGCAAGGCCCAATACAGAATGGTAAATTTATTTGAAGTATTATAGATGTCTGTGTTTGATAATCACATGGTGTAAACTTTGCAGATGACAACATCATGTCACAATGTCAACAGGCAGAACACACCTGCCATGGGGTAAACAGAGCCCTCCTAGCAAACAGGAACTATTTTCAAAATAAAACATTTGCTTAGTCAAGACATCAGGCAAAACAGGTTGATCCCACATCCTAACATGCCACCTGCCAGTCTTTTGACCTTTCTGGGCCTCAGTTTCCCCATATAGAGCTGATGCCGATATTTTCTAAGGCCCCTTACAGATCTATCACATTGTGTCCTCTAAGTTCAGTCACACACTGACAACAAAAGGAAAGTTGGAAGAAAACTCACGAAGGGAACGAAAGCCAACACCAAACATGTGTAGCTATACAAATGTTGAACCAAGTGGACTCCAGGTTAGTCAGGGAACGTGAAGAAGATCGCTGTGTGATAAAAGTCACAGTCCACCCACAAGATGTAAGAATTAGGAATACATGGGCACTGAATGGTGGTCCACCCAATTACATAAAACAGACATTGCTGGACACAGAGGGATAGAAAGGTCCAAACACAATTGTATTTGCTGATTTCAATGCCCCACTCTCATTAATAGGGAAGAATCAGAATAATCAACAAAGAAATTTCAGAGTTAAACTGCATCATAGACCAAATGGTCTTAACAGCTAACCGCAACCATCCAATAGCTATGGTATACACATTCTTCTCAATAGTCTATAGAAGTGTTTCCAAAAGAGATCACATGGCCTAGAGGCCATTAAGCAATCCTTCTTATCAAATGGGAAAATGTCAAAATTATTTCTTATATCTTATCAGATCCTATGGAACAAAATTAGAAATCAATTGCAAGAAAAACTACAAGAACTACAAACATGTAGAGATTGAACAAAGCAACATAGTGATCAGTGGTCATTTAAGAAATCAAGGAAGAAATTTAAAGATTTAATTTAAAGATTTCTAGAATTCAATGAAAATGAAATATCATTTAGCAGAGTTTTGGGATATAACAAAGGTATTTCTAAGAGGTAAGTATGTAGTTATGAATGCTGGTGTTTTAAAACAGACAAATAAAAACTTACAGGTTTCCTTCAAGGTCTTAGAGTGACAAGAACAGGCCAAACCAAAAATTAGTAGATGGAAAGAAAGAGGAAAGAGGGGCTGGAGAGATGGTTCAACAGTTAAACATACTGGCTGCTCTTCTGGAGGACCCAGATTTGAATCCCAGCACCAATATGGGAGTTCACAATCATCTGTGATGCCCAGGGGATCTGATACCCTTTAGTGGACTCCTCAGGTCGGTCACAGGTATACATGTGGTACACAGACCTACGCATAGGAAAACATTCATATATATAAAACAGTAAAATTCAGGGTTGAAATTAATGGAACTGATATTAAAAGAACAATAAAGCAAAAGGTTAAGTTGAAAAACCCTTAGCTAAAATAAAGCAGAGACCCAAATTAATAAAATTAAAGAGAAGAATTATTGGAGTAGATGAGCAATGAAACCCCTAGGGTCATTAGTGGATATTTGTAGCATGAATCTTAAAAGTTCTTATTAATAAAATCAAACCCAGGGCCAGTTATTGGAGTGAAATGCTGGATGGTCAGAGAGACAGAACAAGCCTGGCCAACTTCTCAGCTGATCTTGTTTCCTCAGACTGGAAGCCTCTGTGTCCTCATATCCGAATGGTTCTCAGCTGAACTGTGCTGCTCAAAACCTAAAAGCTTAACCAGCCAAATGCTTAACCAGCCAAATGCTGCTAGTTTCTAGTCCTCATGCTTTTTATACCTTTCTGCTTTCTACCATCACTCCCTGTGATTAAAGACTCGCTTTCTGGGATTAAAGGCGTGAATCACCATGCTTGGCTGTATCCTTGAACAGATGGATCTCTGCCTCTGGAATGCTAGGATTAAAGGCGTGTGCTATCACTGCCTATCCTCATGCCTAATATTGTGGCTATTCTGTCTCTGACCCCAGATAAGTTTATTAGGGTGCACAATATTTTGGGGAACACAATACCACCACAGATATTTTGAAAATATGTTCCAATAAACAGCAAAGTCATGAAGCATATAAGCTATCAAAATTAAATCAAGGCTACAAGTGACTCAAGTAGATCTGTGACATGAAGTGAGAGCAAAAATAAAGAATTCCAAGTGAAGGCAGTCCAGAGCTGGACTGGTCACTCACTGCCTGAGTCTACCAGACCGTGAAAGAAGAGCGAGTGCCAGCATCTCTCAAATCGTTACACAGGACAGAAAGGGAAGGAATACTACCAGACTCGTGCAGTGAAACCAGTGGGAACATTGGATCCCGTGAGCCTGAAGTCACAGATGATACGAAAACCAAATATGAACACAGTGCTCATAGAAACCATAGGCTGGCTCCCAAGATGAACATAGACAGAAAGAATCTCGGTAAAATACTTGAAAAACAGAATGAAAGAACACACTCAGGATTGTACACTGTGGCCAAGCTGGTTTTCCTTCATGGTGCAAAGTTGGTTCAACATGTATGATTAATGTAATCCAGCACAGGAATAAATTTAAAGGTAGGACTCACATAATCATCTCCATGGATAAGGGAAAGACATTTGACAAAGTTCAACATCCCCTTCGTGATAAAATGGCTGAAGAAACTCAGAAGAGAAGGAGCCTATTTGAACATAATAAAAGCTTCACATGACAACATTTTGTTACATGAAGAAATTCTGGAAGCATTTCCTCTAAAATCAGTAAAGAGGCACAAGTGTCTGCTCTCTCTACTTTTCTTCACTATGTCTTAGCTAGAGAAACAAGACAGAAGAAAGACTAAAAGGGATATACATGGAGGGGAAAGAAACAAATCATCTCTGCTTGTAGAAGATATGATCCTGTGTTTAAAGGATCCTAAAGATTCCACAAAAATACTCTTTGATCTGATAGTACTTTCACCAAAGTACTATGTTGGTTTTATATCTGGTACTTTGGTGAAAGTACTATCAGATCAAAGAGTATAAACCAACATTCAAGAACCTGTAATCTCTCCATTTAACCAGCAAAACACTTGCTAAGAAATAAATCAGGACGGCAATCCCATCCATAGTAGCTTCTAAAACTATAAAACACCTATGAATAAAGCTAACCACAGAGGCTGAAGACCTCTCGCTCAAAACCGAAACACCAAAGAAAGACATTAAAAAAGACACTAAAAGGCAGAGAAGGTGTCCCAAGATCGTGAATTGGTTGAATTAATATTGTGAAAATGGCTGTAGATGTAGAAAAGTGAACAGCAGATTCAACACAGCTGCATTTCAGCACCATTCTTCATAGAAATAGAAATAACATGAATCCTAAGCAGACAGAGAAATTCTGGAGGTATCGTAAAATCTCAAACAACAGGCTGTTGTAGTATGATACCAGGAAAAACAAAACAAACAAACAAAAAAAAACAGGTAGACCAATGGAGTAAAGAACCCAGAAATAACTCATATAGCTACAGCCACCTACTAATTGATAAAGATGTCAAAGATATACATTAGAGAAAAAGACTCTCTCACCACAAGGTTCTGGGGAAACCAGACTTTGGAAAATGAAGCTATATCCCTATTTCTTACCCTATACCAAGCTCAATTTCAAAATAGATCTAAGACCTTAACATAAGATGTAAACCCCCTAAGCTGGTCTCATTAGATGGTGGCACTTCCCACCAACCCTGATGACCTGAGTTTGATATCCGGAACACACCAGTGTGAAGGGAGAAAACTGAATCCCTCAGGTCATCTCTGAACCTACACACGCATGCTGTGGCATGTGCACCCACATAAATGAGAGAGTGAATGGATAAATGTGAACATGTATATGGAAAATACTTCAAAATACAGGTGTTAGCAAAGACCTGAAAAACCCCAAATAGCCCAGGAAATAATAATGTGAATTGATAAACAGGATTTCATTAAATTAAGAGTTTCTGTCCAGAAAACTATTAAGAAAAGGAAGAGGCAGTCTATAGAATGGGAGAAAATTCTTTGTCAGCTTTATCTGATAAGAGAGTTAATATCTAAAATCTTTAAAGAACTCAGAATATTAAACATTGAATCTCACACAATCAATAAACAAGCCAATGAACTGAAGAGACATTCCCCCATAGAACAAATATTGATAACCAATAAACACACGGAAATTGTTCAACATCCTTTACCATCAGGGAAGAGAGATAAAACTCGCTGAGACTTCATCTGGCTCCGGTCAGAACGACTGTCTTTCAGAGACAAATGACAGCAAACGCTGGTGACAGCAAGGGACACTTACTCGCTGCTGACAGACATGTGAGCAAGAGCAGCTACTGTGGGGTCGCTGTGGAGGGCTCTCAAAAGACTAAAGCAGGGCTGTCCTCTTAGCCGGAGCACTCCTGGGTCTACACCCAAGGAAGGCAAATCTACAGAGACCTCACACATCACTCCCACTGCGTCCACAACTGGCAAAGCAGAATCGGCCTAGAGGCCCATCAACAGATGAATGGATGAGAAAAGGCGGCAGAGATACATGGTGAAATACTATTCTGTCACTAAGGGGAATGAAGTGCATGTCATCTTCAGGGAAAAAATGGAGGGAACTGGAGATCGTGCTGTTAAGCAAAATGAGACAGGTTTGGAAAGAAAAATATCACACTTTTTCTTACATGCAGAATCTAGGTTTTACATATATGTGCACATGCGTGAACATTAAACCAGAAGAGGGACAATGTGGCTGTAGGAGGGGCTAAACCTAAGCAGGGGGGATTTGGAGGGACGAGAGAGGGTACTGGGAGAAAAATGAATGCTTCATGTTTAATGTCATATGCAGAATCCGGATTTAAATAACTATACGTATGTGCATAGAACCCTATATATATGTACATATGATCTGGACACCACTGGGTGACTGTCTGGGAGGAGAAAGAAGACAAGTGGGGAGGGGGAGTGACAGTGGGGGAGGGGAGTGATAGCGGGGGAGGGGGATTGACAGTGGGGGAGGGGATGACAGTGGGGCAGGGGGTGAGAGTGGGGGAGGGGATGACAGTGGGGGAGGAAGGGAGTGACAGTGGGGAGGGGGAGTGATAGTGGGGGAGGAGGAGTGACAGTGGGGGAGGGGGTGACAGTGGGGGAGGGGAGTGACAGTGGGGGAGGGGAGTGATAGCGGGGGAGGGGGATTGACAGTGGGGAGGGGGAGTGACAGTGGGGGAGGAGGGGGTGACAGTGGGGGAGGGGAGTGATAGCGGGGGAGGGGGATTGACAGTGGGGAGGGGGAGTGACAGTGGGGGAGGGGAGTGACAGTGGGGGAGGGGTGACAGTGGGGGAGGAGGGGAGTGACAGTGGGGGAGGGGGAGTGACAGTGGGGGAGGGGAGTGACAGTGGGGGAGGGGGTAACAGTGGGGGAGGGGAGTGATAGTGGGGGAGAGGGGTGAGAGTGGGAGAGGGGGTGACAGTGAAAGAGGGGAGTAACAGTGGGGGAGGGGTGACAGTGGGGGAGGGGTGACAGTGGGGGAGGGGAGTGACAGTGGGGGAGGGGTGACAGTGGGGGAGGGGAGTGACAGTGGGGGAGGGGAGTGACAGTGGGGGAGGGGTGACAGTGGGGGAGGGAATGACAGTGGGGGAGGGGGTGAGAGTGGGGGAGGGGGATGACAGTGGGGGAGAAGGAGAGTGACAGTGGGGGAGGGGGTGACAGTGGGGGAGGGGGTGGCAGTGGGGGAGGGGGTGGCAGTGGGGGAGGGGGTGGCAGTGGGGGAGGGGAGTGACAGTGGGGGAGGGGAGGATCAATATCAGCAAAGTATAATGACTGATATTTATATAGGAAATTTCATAATAAACACATTATTTTGTAAATAATGTAAACATAATATTGCAGATGTTACAAACTGAAAAAACAACTAATATTCATGAAAAAAGTCCATAGTCCTTCCTCTATATCACCTGCACTAAGAGCATTCAGTCTCGGTTGTCACTAGGCCCCTTTGACTCAGGAAACAGTGGGCAGGTGTCAACCTGTCCCCATGTACACCTTTAACACTGGCTGGGGCAAAGACGCAGCAGACAGAGGCAGCTCATCGGGAAGCACTGTCCCAGGCAACTTCCACCCGTGTCTGCCACTTCTGGTCCTCTTTTAGGGCTGTGACTGAAGATTTAAAGAACAGGAATGGGCTTCTACCTATCAAAGAGCATGGGAATTCTCCTCCCACTGTGAAATCCCTTGCATCGGGGTCTTACGTACTTGGCTAGCTTCCATGGGACACACTGGTCCATGAAAAAAAGTCACAGATCTGTGTGCTCCCTAGAGTTGCTTGGACAACACTGTATTTGTGTTCCTGTGTGTTCCTCTATGGAGAGAAACTTGATTTCCAGGGGAGAGTGTTAAGGAAGGCCAGTGAGAATCCTGGTGATCTGGGATGAAAGGCTTGTTGCTATACTAAAACACCCTAACTAAAAACTGCACAGAGGAGGAAAGAATTTGTTGCTCAGAACTCAAGGTCACAGTCCATCGTTTCAGAAAAGACAAGACAGGAACTTGGAGCATCCTATCCACAGTTCAGAGCAGGGAGAGAATTAGCACAGGGATCCTTCATTTGATATCCTTAGCTTGCTTTCTCCTTTCTTGTTTGTCCAGGACCCCTGTGCAGGGAGTGTACCACCTGCAAGGAGATAGATCTGCCTATATCAATTAACAATCAAGACAACCCTCACCCCCCCCCTCCACCCCACTCCCGCTGCCCGTCAGACATGCCCACAGGTCAACCTGATCTAGACAACTCTGCCACTGGAATTCTTCCCAGGTGATTCTAGGCTGTGTCCAGTGGACAAAAACCCTAACACATTCCCCTTCCTTTGATTGTGCCAGGGTAGGGATGTCAGGATGTATTTTTCTTCCTCCCTCCATGCCACACCCACGTGGAAACCACTGGAATCTATAGACTCAAATCCAGTTGAATTTAATCTTGTGAAGAGGGGTAGCAACACAGTGCTTTACCTAGAAGCCTTGGTATTTGTCCTGTCTGGCCTAAGGGGGATCAGTCTGTACACTCAGAGTGTGTGTGTGTGTGTGTGTGTGTGTGTGTGTGTGTGTGTGTGTGTGTGTGTGTGTGTGTTGGCTTTTGAAGATTCTGGGCAGAGCCCCAGCTGAGTGTCTCCAGTTGTCTGGAATAGCAGTGGAGCGGGTGGTAGCATTTCGCCCCGCACAGTCTCTGCTAGTGAAGGATGGCAGCCGTGTGTAGAACACTCAGAGATCAATTCGCGGGGGAACTGCTCACCTTCAGAGATCCATCTTACCTCAGAGAGAATTGTCCATCTTGGAAAGAACATCAAGAAACATCCTACTTTTACCAACCCCAGTCTCCTACCCTCTTCAGAATGGAAGGGATCTTGAATAACGTCCATGAGAAAACTTGCTTGGAAATAAAAGGCAGGAGCTTCTGTTTCCTAGTCCAACAATCATGGCTCCTGTTCACACAAGACAAAAAAAAAAAGTTAAATAAACTGAAAGTCAACAAGTTTTCTTAAATTCACCAGAGAATTGAGGTCATGGGGCAAACCTCTGATCCCAAGTTAGAAAGACAGACAGACAGACAGACAGAATCACAACTTGTAGTAGAAACTTTCATGGGAACTAAAACAGGGTTAGGAGACCAAAACTAATTGTCAAATTCCCAGAGACTCAGTATAGACAAATTTCTATATAAAAACCCTGGCTATGTCCAGTTTGGGTGGGAATAGTGCCATGCAGACCTCTTACCTCACTCAAAGAATGGGTTTGAATAAAAGAAGAAGTGAGAAGCCCTTTGGGGAGAACAGGTTCACTGAGACCAATCAAGGGCCTCCTCTTCTTTTTCCCAATACATCATATCATATCCAACATTTTTGGTCAGCGGAGGCAGAGGGAGAAGGTACAACAAGGTAAAAAATAAAAAATAAAAATAAATAAACCATAGTTTAACAAGATACCAGAGAGAGAGGAAATGGGGGGATCAGACCCAGATGTATGGCAAGGCTATTCAAATTAGACTGGAAAATTTGAAAATGGCGTCTATATTCGTCACTTTCTCCTTTGCTGTGACAGAACCTGACAAAGGTAATTTGGGGAAGAAAGAGTTGATTTTGCATGGATGAAGGGTACAGATGTGACATTTACAGGATGAAGAGGTTGGTGACAGGAGCATGGTGAGGTGAATGCTCACACTGTGTTCACGGTAAGAAAGTAGACACACAAACACTGGTACTCAGCTCTTTCTTTAAGTCCCCTCAAGTGGGCAATAAAGATTGACCATAAGGGGCCAGCTACCCAGTGATGGCAGCTTGATACGTGAGTTTGATCCCCACAAACCATGTCAAGGTGGAAGGAAAGAACTGACTTCACAGTATTGTCCTCTGACCTCCACGCATGTGGCATGCATGTACATTTCATGGGTGTATAGAAATACACACTAATAATAAATAAAAATTAAATGCAAAGACAATAGTGATTAATATGCTCAGCTCCAGAGGGAAAAGCAGGCAACATGCAAGAACATACAGGTACATACAAGAACACATAAGAACACACAGGTACATGCAAGAACATACCAACACTATAAACAGAGAGATATTCTAAGAAGGAATCTGAAGTAAGTGCTAAAAATAAAAATTACTGTAACTGAAATAAAGACTACCTTTGATGAGCTTATCAGTAGACTGGACATGGCTAAATATTAAATCAGTGAAACAATTTTAAAAATGTGAAAGACTGTGAATTTCTCAACCACCAAACCACAGACATAGGAAGTTAAGAGAGCACCAATCAGTCCAAATGCGGCGTCTACCCCCGGGCAAATCATACCAGACTGCGGGGAAGTCGAAGGCAAAGAATAATCATATGAGAAATCAGAGGGGGAGGGCATATTAGCTATACAGGATTGCAAGCATCTTTAGAAAGTATTCAAGCGAGAGGAGAGTTGCCGTGGGTTGAATTTGCTGCCCCCCAACTCAGGTTGAGGCTTGATTCCTGAAGGTAATACAATGGGAAGTTGGTGCGAGCTTTCAGAAGTGGGGCTAAGTTGAGATAATCTGGCCCTAACTGCCTTCGTGGGGGACTCAGGTGGCTCCTGCGGTAAATCTGTCCGTGGGTGGCCACGAAAACGTGAGCCCGGCCAGTCCGCTCCCTTGCTTCCTCACATACACGTCTCCCTTTTGTATTTAACCAGTTCCTTTTCTGTGTCTCCAGCATGTTATGACACAGCCATGGCACCCAGACTTGTTCCGATTTCCACTCACCTGAATCTTGAGTCAAATCGACATTTTCCTTCTTAAAAGGCCTTCAGGTATTTTGTGATAGCGACTGTTAGCAGGCTAATGCAAACATGGGATGGGATGTTTAAGGTGTAAAAGGGCTGAAAGACCTTACCAAACTAGAATTCTGTACTCAGAGAAATGGTCTTTCAGAAGGCAAAGGCAAATAAATTTCTCAAACAAACAATGTAAGCTGGGAAAGGGAGATTTCACCAATGGAGTGTCATTGGGTGTGTCAACTGGCCCCATGGGTATACCCGTTGGGTATACCAAGGCAGGCCTTATGTCCAGGAATAGGTGGCCAACACAAAACAGACTCCATTTTTGTAAGCGTATGCCTTTTGTTTTGTTGGGGTATTTTTTTTTTATCTTGATGGGTTTTGTTTTGTTTGTTTTGAGATAGGGTCTCTCTATGAAGCACTAGTTGTTCTGGAACTTGTTATGTTGACCAGGCTGACTTTGAACTCACGGAGACCAGATTATCTGCCTCTGCTTCTTCAGTGCTGGAATTAAAGGTTTGAGCCACCAAGCCTGGTTTGTCTTATTGGTTTTTGTGTATTTGTGTTGATTTTCATTTTTTCATTTTTTGGTTTTTGAAAGAAATGGGGGAGGAAGGAGAGAGAGAAAATATGAAGTTGGGTAGGTAGGGAAGAGATGAGGATCTGAGAGGAGTTGGAGAAGGTGAAATAATATGATCAAAATACATGAAAAAAAATTTAACTAAAAAATAAATAAAATACATTCATCAGAAATTCATTAATATAAAAAAGAAAACCATTAGAGAAAGAATAAAAATGAAATCTTTAATTTTTATTGTCAGTTGATTTAATGGATAACAATTTGCTCAAAATGATCATGGCAACAATACATTCGGGGACTGTAGCTCACGGGTAGGGCAATAAGGGAGAGTAACCATCTGTGAGACTGGAGGATGTCTCACTCTCAAGGTGGCCTCCTGTATACCACTGTGCCCCATCACAGTCCCTCTCTTGGGGGACACTTCTTGCCCCAAAGCATGGCCAAAGGCCCTGTGGGAGGACTGTGTAGATAGTTCTCCTCTTAGGACCCCTTTTCTTCTTCGTGTGGCTTTGGAAGGGCATTCCCCATTTCTGTCTCATGTCACATACCTCATGACACACAAACATGTCACTGTTTCCAAACACAGACATATGCCACCAACACAACACCTGGTGGCCATGTGCTCACCAGATGCACACTCTTACATGCATGCACAGCTGCCGTCCAGGTCTATCTATAGCACAGGTAAGCATCTCCTTCATATATGTGCACTCAACTCACTCTCCCCTACACATAGCAAGGCTGCCCCACCCCTCACACCCCTCACTGGAGGCTGTCAGCCCCTTGCAGTCCTGAAGTGTCAAGTGTACAGGCTATGCCAGGAACTTAGAGAACTGTCCAAGCGTTCTTGTCCCAACTTCTTCTGTAACCACATAGAACCTGGAGAAAGGCCCATTATCCTGTCAGAACCTTGTAGGTATGGAAGAGACAGGCTGGGAGAAAGAGGTGATGTGGAGAAGCGGAAAGGTCCCGACTCTAAGACAAGGCAGGAAAAGCCAAGTAATAGGAACCAGAAGGCCTACATATTAAAAGGCTGTCTCATCCCCTCCCCACCTCAGATGCCGATAGCCCAATTGAAAAGTGGTTGAGGGAGAAGCTAGTGGGATTAGACAGATCTCTGAACCCCGGCATGGCCTTTCAGTTGCTGGGCAACCTTGCCTGAGAGACTTAACCATTCTGAGCCCTGGTTTCCTCCTCGGTGAAATAGGGAAAGGAACCTTAACTTATGGAGCGGAAGCCTTTCAGGGGTGCGTGCTGTGCATTCCCATGGCGTTTGCACATTCTGCACACTGCGATGATCCATTTACATGCTTAATTTATTTCTGAGTCAGCCAGGAGCCTGAGAACCCACCCCACCCACCCAGAAAGCTGTGAAAACGCCTGCTTTACTCATCATTGTAGCCACGGTGTCTAGCATATCTCCCGGAGCACAGTAGGTGCTCATCGTGACATCGCATCAGACATGCCCGGGACGCAGATCGGCCATGGCTCTTGCCAGTTTTATTAGAGAGATGGTGCTATCTGGGTTTGTTTCCCACACCCAGCCTCCGTGTCTAGACTGCCTTCTGCACGTGTGAGTGACCCAACACCTCCCAGAGGTAAAGCTCCTCCGTTTCCTTCTGAGTCACACATCCTTTTTCCATCTTGCTTTGTCAGATGAGCCCATAGCAATCCTCTCTAAGTCTCTTTTCTTCCCAGAGATTAAAAAAAGAAAAAAGAAAAGAAAACAACTTTCATTTTCCACCTTTCCCATAAAGCATGCCATTGGCTTCTTCAAGGATGTCTGTGGTTTCTCAGGAGGTTTTAAGGTCTCCCTGACTCCCAAAGGCCAAGACCTGTGGCCTACAGTATATGTGAATTATTGGGCTGTCCAGTCCTCTCCCCACAGTCCAACACCTTTTGGTCCTTTCCAGGGGCACCAAGCATGAAGAATGCCCTTGCCAGCTCCAGCCCAAGGGAAAGGTATCCTTCAGGCACAATGGTTAGGATTGTATGAGGTCAAATCAGACATGTTTAGAGCCAAACTAGTCCAACTACACTCATGCTGTAAATGAAGGAACCGAGTCACACAGACATCAAGTTCATGGGTGATCCTGTTGCAGGACTATGGAGATGGAGGACTTCAGCTAGCTGCAACAGACAGCAATGACCCTCCCTGGAGTACTAGAGACATTAGGGCCAGCTCTGGCCTTTATCACTAGGAACGTTTTCCATCCCTCAGGCCCTTGTCTTTCTTCTTTGTCCCGGCTCGCGTTCAAGATGTGAAAGACCTTAAACTTTAAAGGCTCTGGCCATATTTCAAAGACTTATAGTTACATCCTCAGCCTCCTGACTTTTGATGCTTTGGAGGTCCTGAGATATTTTAATTTCCAATGCCAAGGGAGAGGCAGAGGCACCCGACCTCTATAGAAACTGGGATCTCAAGGGCATTGCTTACATATGATGTAGTGGGGCCAAGCCTCTCCTCCTTCCCTTCTCTCTAGCCAACCCTCTCTAACCCCTCAGTGGTGCATGTACTGAGCCTCAAACAACTCGCTGGCCACTTCCTCTCCCAGTCAATGGTCCTATGTGTTTGGAATCGAAGGCGTGTTTGCTGTCGGCCGCATCCTCTCCAACAGAGCCCTAGATGCAGATAAAGACAGAGATAAATCCTAGTGAGGCCTCGTGTCAAGTGACTCAGACTCAAGCATGTGAGCAGACTTTAACACAGAGGAAATTCCATTCCTGTATAGTTTATCTTCCAGGAGCCAAGGACTGAGGCCACACCTCTCTTTTGATAAAGTTTGTTCTTCTCTACACAGGCCACACCCCAGGCTCTGGGCCATGGTTCTCTATATCTGCTGGACATGTGGAGGAGACAGTGTGGATTAGAGAGAGGATACTCACTTGAATTCCCTAATATATCAGACCATTAATATCAGCCATTAAATCCTCCCGACAGTGCCAATGTGAAACCATATAGCGGGATGGTAAGGTAACTGGAGAGTAGGGGTCAAAAACATGGGCACATCACTAGACTCTCATTCATTCATTCATTAATGATGAAACCAACCTATCATGATTTCAGGGGACCAGAATGATTGGCAGAGCAAAGATGCTCAGGTTTGCAGGCTTCCACCAGACCTTTTGGGGTTCCAAAAGCTGGGGTGGTCCCAGCCCCGTGTGGCTTCTCCCTTTCAGGATCTGGTACTGAAGTTGAAAGATGTGAAAAACTGAGTTGAAAGATGTGACCACCTCTTGACATGGCCTCCTCTGGGGTAGGAATAAAATATCGGCTTCCTCTTAAGACCCAATCACCCAGCACTCTGCATTGCCCTTTCTCTCTTTTGAAACCCAGAAGTTTCTACATCTGTAAACATCTGGATTTGACCACTGTGCTGGCATAGAATGCTGGCAGCAATTTTCATCCAGCAGTTGGCCATCTCCCAGCTTCCATCCACAGGTTCTGGAGTCCCGAGGGAACTCTCACTTCTGACCTGTTGCCTTCAAATTCATGGCATTTTACTATGATTTCAGGTTAGAGCATTGTTAGGAAGACTCACAGAACTCAGTTCTGTCAACATGAAAACATTGTAACAGCAGTGGAGCACTCATATCCAAGCCAGGGGACAGACACATAGAGCAAAGTCTGGAAGCATCTGAAAGACAAAATTCTTCAATCCCAAGTACTAAACAGTTTTCACTTCTTAACCATGTCTTCTGAGGTCTCCCCTTAGAGACCAGTGATTGGTTCGTGATAAAGATAGCGAGTAATGTTCTCTATTTAACTCTCTCCCCACTCTTTCCCCAGAGGGCAAGAACTGTGTCCACACCACCTTTTCCCACCCCTATGCTTCTCCATGCACCATCTCTCTGAAAGGTTTCCATACCTGATATTAAGTCTCTCCATCGACGCAATAAACCAAATCCAGCCGAATTAATAAGACCAGGTTTAATCCAAGCAAAGCAACTCCCGAGTGATTCCTGGTGAAAAGAAGCAGGAGAGAAATCATGTGGAAGGCCTATGAACTGGATGTTAAATACCCTGTAGGCATGGTCTTTAGAAGCTTTGGGGGAGGGACCATGGCTTGGTGGGTTTTCTGAGGGTGAGGTTTGGAATGGGGCCCTAGTTGGAGATTTCCAACACTTTCTACCCCTCACAAGGTAGTGGAGTCCACCTCTTTCTTTCCATGCTCACAACCCAGGGCATGGCAGGGGTCTGTAAGCCTCAGCTTCCCTACTCATGGATTCTCAGGACGCTTCTGATAGGCTCTTGACAATTACTACTGGATTGTGCTTGTATATATACACATATGCACAATTATATCCACATAACCATACATACATATCAAACATAAGTATATATCAAACATATGTATACTATGTGCATTATACTACAATTGTTAAGGCAAATCCTAATTCCCTCTCCTACTAATCTGATTTAAAAAATTCCCAAATCAGTATACAGGTTTAATTATTGCCAAACCCTCAAAATAATAAGGTATATATTCATGAGAAAAGAGATTTTTGTTAGTATAGGTCAACTCCTCTATTAAAACAACCTTTAAAATGATCCCAAACCAAGACATTTTAGGCAGAGTGGATTAGAAATTATTTGTATTTCTTCATAAGTGACAACATTTGAGGCCATTGCAAACACAGCACTCTTGCCCACCCCTCTGTATGAAGGAACATGCCAAATAATATGTTAATGTAGCTTAATTTCTAAGCCAAGTGCAGAAGATTCTTAGAACGGCTTGTAACCCCATAAACACCGGCTTGGTCTTAGCTTTCTTGTCAATTTTTTAGTACACTTATGCATGCAAATACCCCCACTAGTGAGAAAGCCTTTAACTCTTCATAGCAGAGATGAAGGGGCAGCATTAAGCTCTCCCTCATAGCTCCAAATGTCTTCCTGTCCTGCAGCCTCCTGGGATGCAGCAGTGTTTAAAAAACAAAAAAAACAAAACAAAACAAAAAAAAAAAACAGCAGTGAGCAGAATTTAACAAAGTTATACTATTTAACACTGGTGCATTCACGCTAGGCACCACGGGCATGCAATTTGTGTGAATTAGTAAAACCTGACCTAAATGCTTTTTAAAAATGAGCTACATAAGTTTGTAAACTTTTAACTAAGTTGTAAAAGATCCACAGGAAAGATGGACTCCTAGAGTAACTCTGGCTTACCTGTTTACAGGACAGCTAAGAAGTGAGCTGAGATTAGGTAGCCCACCATGATCAGATGTGAACATAAGCAATAACAAAATTGGCCTGAACAAATTACTGCTAAAGCTACAAGGGCTTGGTTGTGTTTTATACCCCTCCAGAGGAGCCTGACCCATAACTGATCAACCCCAGCATACTGAACACAGTTATCCAGCCCACCTGCCCTTTGTTACCAGGCCATGAAACATGGCTTCCTTATGGACATTTCTCTAGGCTCTCATCATGTCTCTGCAGAATGAAAAGAGACCAAGAAGATGGAAGGCTGGAGATCAGACCAAAACACATCCCTGCTGTCCTTTGAAGTGACCTCTTTGCCTGAGGCTCCTTGTCCTCAGGGTGTGGGGTTATAACCTCTTCTTTCCCTGGGCTATTTCCTCCAAGATTTACTCAACCTCTTCCAGAGGTCCCCCTCTGCCATTCTTGTCTGTGCTGGATGATGCAAATGCCTAGATGTCTTGAATCCCAGGAGCGCACAGTATGACCATTTGTCTCTCAGGACCACTCATCCAGGAACAGGACCTGAGATTTTGCCTTGGACATACACACAGACCCCCCTGATAGGTTGGCTCACAATCTGCTGAGATGCCTGATAAATGCTCTCTTGACCCTTGAGGTTATATTTTCCATAAGATGCCCCAAAATATCTCTTCTTGATACAAATGGAAAAATGTGAAGCCAGCATCTTATTATTCTTGGTTATTTTCAGTTGTGCTTTAATGGAAAACTAAGTTATTCCTTACATTGGGCCTTAACCTACAGCTATTCTTATTACATTTCTGAGAAATATAGTAAGCTTTTTTAGATTTTATGGACTCATCTCATATTTCCTTTCCTTTATCCCTGGATTAATATGATTACCACATACATTTTATGCTTCGAAGTTATTTATGAGAACTGAATTTTTTCTGGGATAAAATCACAAAGCTCCTTGTAATTTGGTCTCACATACTTTCACAAGCTCATCTCCACTCATACCCTCCTCTCTAGCCCTCTGCTTTCCCAGGGTCCCTGTCAGGCAACCTGGTATCGCGCTTAAGAGCATGGGGAGCTTTGGGTTCTGGTGCTATCAATTATTGGCCTTATGATCTTGGTGTGTTTCTAAACTGAAAACTGAAGTTTCCCCTTGTGGCAAAGACATACAGATAACAATAGTCCCTATCTCACCACAAAGAGGCTCACCCCACACCTAATAGAATGGTCACTACCAAAATCAAACCCTAAATAGCAGAAATGAACAGATGCTTATGAGAATATAGAGAAATCAGAGCTCCTAGCAATTCTGATAGAGATTTAAAACAGACCAATGAAAAGAAAATCAGGATGGCTGATCTTCAAAAAGTCAGAAATCTGTACCCATATTTTCCCCAAGTCATCTCAACTTATTCTGTGACCCGGAAATTGCAGTACTGGCTATACCTAAAATGAATGAAAGCGAGGATGTGAACAGTTATTTGTATGTCCATTTCATAGCAGCACCACTTGACCAACCAGGGAGAGGCAACTCAGACGAGTGCCATGGATGGGTGAATGGATCAATAAAATGGGATGAAATTCTCTTTGGTTGCGGGGGCGGGGGGAGTGTCTCATTCACCTTAAAAAGGAATATGCTGGCATGTGTTACTGCATGGATGAACCTTGAAAGTATTACCCAGCATGAAATAAACTAGTTACAAAAAATACATGTATTACATGACTTTCCTTTTTGGAGACACCCATGACACTTGAGCTCACAGAAACCAGAATTGGAGTAGTGATTGCCAGAGCCCAGGGGGAGGAGTATGGGAAGTCATTGCTTGGTAGGTACAGAGTTTGAGCTTAAGAAGGAGAAAGGATCTTCAAATGGCAGAAATGGGTTGTGATGTGAATATATTTAATACCACGGAACCATACATTCAAGTTATTCAAATTGTAAATTGTGTTATGTGTATTTTACTATATTACCATAGACCCATGCACTGAAACTTTTCAAATTTTAAACTGTGCCATATATGTTTTACTACAGTATATTTAAAAAATAATAGCACTTGTCACAGGCCATAGAGAAGCCATGAACCCAGAGTATATTTGCTGTGATACTGGCAAACTGTGAGCTCTTTTTCTAGAAACTTCTTGTGCTACCATCACAATACTGATGCTCACCACTCAGACCTCTCCAAGTTTCACACATTCACTTCTCCATTGAGTGCTAAGTGTCCATCTTCATGCTCCCGTTCGTGTTCTTCTAATATCACTGGGGCTTCTCTGCAGTTCATCCTTTGTTTTCTGGTCCAGGACAGTGTGGCATGTTCCTTTCTTGTCCTTGTAAAGTACCTGCTGCAGATGTCTGGAATGTTCACCACTCAAGTAAGGGAATGATTAGGGGACGAATTTGCTTATGAAGAGACAATCATTGCTCATTCCTCTGAAACAGAGGGTTCAGTTGAGTAGAAAGGCCTCCTCATTAATGATGAACAATTTCATGGACTCCTATGTAAACTAGTAATTGATTTTTTAATTCCTGAGAGTGGCAATGAGCTGCTTTACCAGCTTGAAGGCACATATGGTTTTGTAGGTCACTAGCTGTATGTAACTCTAGGCCCATGGGGGCCTAGGCCCCTCATGTTGGCAGCTGTACCTCAAAAGGATATGGCACTTTCTGTACTAAAGCTCAGTTTGGATCATGTCCTAATTACTTTTCAGTTGTGACAAAGGACCATGGCCAAGGCAACATATAAAAAGAGTTTATTGGGGCTTACAGTTTCAGAGGGTGAGTCCATGACTGTCATGGTGGGGAACATGGCAGCAGGCAAGTAGGAATGGTGCTGGTGTAGTAGCTAAGAGCTCACATCTGGTCCACAAGGAAGAGGCAGAGAGAGCTAAATGGGAATGGAGTTGGCTTTTGAAACCTCAGAGCCCACAACCAGTGACACCAGTGGTTCCTCCAACAAGGCTGCACCTCCTAATCCTTCCCAAACAGTTCCACCATCTGGGGACCAAATATTCAGATATATGAGCCTGTGATGCCCTCCTGCAAGTCACCACATCTCAGAAAGATGATAATGTCTTTAAGGTTCGTCTACACCTCAGGTTGGCATTTAAAAAAAAAAAGATTGTTCTATAACCTTGATGGAGGACAGAAGAATTGTTAGAAAAAGGCAACCCCAGAGCTAAAAGGTGGGTGCCAAAAAGTTTTCCCATTAGTTGAAATTCTCTCATAGAAAAAACAAATATCCACAGACCGCTGTGAGACCAGCATGTGTAGACTGAAGAATCGATCACAATTATCCTTCTGGAAGACATGGTAGACACTTGGATAGTGGTCAGTGTGAGCAGAAATCTTGGCTGCAGTTAGGCTGGTTTTTGAAGGGGGGAGTGTTTTTTGAGACAGAACATCTGTAGTCTAGGTGGTTCACCCCCTCCTCCTACCTCTGGAATGGTTGAGATTACAGACATGTTGGCTACCACCCTGGTTTAAGGGTGATGGGAATAGAACCCAGGGCCTTTGCTATACAAGGCAGGCACTCTACAAACTGAGAAACATCCTCTGTACCAACCAAGATCTGTCTCAGCGGGGGCGGGGGGGGGAGCACATGTGTGTTACTTTTCTGGGGTCCCTTGTAACAAAGTACAAGCAACCAAGTTGCTCAAGTCACATGAAGGCATTACCTCACAGTCTTGCAGACTCCAAGGTCAAGACCAAGGTAATGGCAGGGTGGATTCCTTCTGAAGGCTGTGACAGTGGTTTGCCTGCAATCCTCGGTATCCCCAGGCTTGAGCAGCCATCACCAATCTCCATCGTTAATGCTCCACATTGTCTCTATGTGAACACAGCTCCTAACTTCCTTTTAATAGCATGCTTTATAGATTTCCTTTCCCAAGGGTAATCTGGCAAACTTCAGAGCACATTCAAAATAAACACAAACAGTTGCCAGGTAGAGAAGTATCAGGTTTTGCCATGAGTTCATATAAACCCCGGAAAGAAGCGCTACACACGAAGTGACGGAGAGAGGTGTAAACACCATAGTTAAAGCCAAAGCTCATCAAATTTTACTATAGAGAGCTAGATAGTAAATATTGTAGGTTTGGGGTTTTATAGTCTGTGTCACAATGAATGCAACTTTGTCATTTCATGGTAACAATTTTAACAAACACAGTAAACAAATGAGCACCATTGTTTCCAATAAAGCTTTATTAGCAAAAATCAGGCTCCTATCCCTTGCTGGTCAGATTCCTTCATCATCTTACCACATCCTTTTATCTCATGCTGTTATTCTTCCTTTTGTGTTCCTATCAGATCTAGCCCACTCGCGGTTTCTCCCCCAATGTAACCCTCCTTATTTTCTCTCTCCCTCACACAACGTCTCAAGGATGACCTACGCTGACAACTGCCTGACCCTTGGAGCACCCTTCCTAACCTGTCCTGGTTTTAGCTGAATGGATTCAGGCTCCCCCACCCTGTCCCGTGTCCACAAAGGAGATAATAGCATCAGCATCCACACCGGGCAACCCAGCACTGAGCTGGAGTGGTGCAGTGCGTATAGAACCGTGTGTATGCGGTGGAAAATACTTTCAGGTCATCCGTTTCGATTTATGAATCTCTTTGGCAGCCTTTGTTCCTACTCTCACATGAGGCCCTGCCAAGTTTATAAATACTTCCTCTGAATGACAATAAATTTGGTCTCCCCTAATCTTTCTCTCCGTAGATAAAATCTCATTGAGGTTGCAATAGCACTAACACTTAACAGTAACCGTTTTCTTGCTTGATTTCAACACCCAAAGCAAATGAATCTGTGGGCCTCCTATGTCTGAGGTCGCAGCTGCTTGACTCAAGGACTCTTGCCTGTCTGTATCCTGACAGTTGGAAGCTCCCTCGCTTGGATAACTGCCTCTCGTGCTGTTTTATTTTATGAAGTCAAGACCATTGATAAAACCCAGACAGTTTGCAGAAGGGCCTAGAGAAGGTCATTTCTCTGGACTCTTGGCTGCACCTTCTCCGACAACAGATGAATTCACCAGATGTATCAGAAGCGGCTCTCTTTTCCTCATGCAAGATGAGCGTGCCCTTTGTTTGATGAGCCTCGGAGAGCTTAAAGGTAAGGAAGCATAATAATATGTCATCTCGATCTTGCTTTTCTCCTTAATTCTTTCTTTATTGCTTCTGCAACTGGCCAGGTGCTTAACATCGAGGCAGACACATGGAAGACTTGTAAAAGGCATTCGCCTATCATCGTAGCCATCAACCTCGCAGGCGGCTCCCCTCTTTCCTGTGTCTACTCAACCCCAGAAAACTCCCTCAACCACTTAGAAACTGTTTCAAGAAGTGTGCGGTGCAAGTTATAACCTGAATTGATAATTAACCGATCAATCTTTTTTCCCCCCCAGCACAGTGAAAATTACCATGCCTGCTTCCAGTGAGCCAAGGGGGGGAAATAAAACACCTCTGAATCCTGTTTTCTTTCCCTGTTGATTGCTAAGTACGTATGCAGAGAGAGAAGACACAGCGATGTAAAGAAGAAATAGGCAAGGGCAGAGGCCGGAGGGTCACGAGGCCAGACGCAAAGCCTGGTGGGGCCCCCGTGGCGAATATTTTCATTTCTCTTTTCTTGTCCCTTCTTGTCATCCTCTGCTTCTGTTTCCTCTTTTTCTGCTTTTCACCCTCCCGATGTAGACTGCATGCGGCAATACACTCTCACAGCTATGCTTTCTTTTTAAAGAGTGTTGTTACCCCCCTAAAAGCAATGACTAGTATTTTTTTTTACTTGGAGTTTGTACAATGTCATTGCTAATTAGTAATTATCTAAGAACCGGATTTATTTCTTGGACCATTGGCCTGTCACTGCCACAGGCCTTGACAAGTATAAATCGAAATGGAAAAATAAAATATTTTCCTTGTCAGGACGGCGGACAGCAGTGATGATTTAGGGGGTTCCTGCTCTTTCCCTTTGCCCTCTCCTCCCCTCCCCTCTCTCTGGTTACTCACACTCAGCTGTGTTACCCCAGTGACCAATGAGTAAGGAATCCACCATAGGCTCCTGGGGGCGGTGGTGACTCACAATAATCCACCTCTCTCCTGACAAGCCACCTGCGAGCGACTTTCACTTCCAAGGGCTGGGCAGGGCTCTGTACACAATGTGGTCTCCTCTCAATAAAGGCTGCTGACTGAGGGCCAGGTGGCCGACAGGCTGGGCCCAAGTGAGCCCACAGGAAAGATGACACCAGCCAGGTTCAGATTCGCAGGGGTGGCCTTTGGGAGTTCAGCATGAAATCACCCTGTAGGCTTGCAGACTTTGCAGTCCTCTAGATCTGAATTTAAACCTTCTATAGCCTAGGAGACCTTGAGCTTCTCCCTCTGAGTCTCTTAGTCTCATTGTTTGCATCTCTAGATCAAAGGTAACGCTGCCCATTTCGTAGATTTCTTGGGAGTGTCCATGACACGGAAAGTATCTAGACGATGGGGTGAGAGCAAGGAGGAAGGAGGGGGACAGGGACCAATACCACCACCTGGGGACATGTGAAGTTCATCTGGAGTCGTGTGGGAAAACGGAACCCAGCCAGCCCCAAGTACACAGAGACAGCAGAGAACAATTCCTTGCTTCTAGCAATGATTATTTCCTGAACTTGCTGACTACACAGCGCCACCTAGGGGCGGAGCACGCTTGGAACCGCAGAGGTCCCCCTCAAGGCCAGCTAACGCACACAATGCCTCTGTCTCTTTTGGCCTTTCCTAGTCTCCAGCCCTCCTCTTGCGTCTGCTCCCTTCTTTCCCATACCATGTCCTTTCCCACCCAGTCCTCATTCCTTCTCTTCCTCTTTCTCCTCTTCCTGGTGCAGTGTTTTTCACGCCGGGGTCCTCAGGGCTTTGGACAAAATGTGGGAAGTCAGATAACATCCATTCCCAAACAGCTCTGCCCCTCCTCTTAAGTTCCCTGTTACTGACTTCTTTTGGATGGCACCAAGAACTTCTGGGTTGCCATGGTTACTTTGTCCCTGGGCTGGGACGGGGGCTCTCTGGTGCTGTGGACAGTAGGGCCTGGGGATTTCCTCCGAGGTCAGTGAGAAGGCAGTGTGATGGGTCATATCTGTATCCCTGGAGCCTATTTTTCCTAATGGGAATCCCAGTGTGAATATTTTCTTGTTCTCTGACCAAACTAAGGACTACACCCAAAGAGCTCACAAGCTAAAAGAGGCAACAGAGTTTTTACTTAAAATGGGAGAGCAGAACTGGAGAGATGGCTCAGCGGTTAAGAGCACTGGTTACTTTGGCAGGTGACCGGCCTCTATTCCCAGCACCTACATGGCAGGTCACAACTGTGTGCAACTTCAGGTATCCAATACCCTCCTCTGACTTCCGTGGGTACCATGCACACATGTGGTACGCATACATACATGCAAGCAACCACATAAAATAATTTATACATATAATATACATGGGAGCACAACAAACAAATAGGAGAATGAAGGGCCGTTTTGGCCAAGTCTACATTTATGTGCCTTTCCAATTTCCCACCACTCATTCTAGAAACTGTGAGTTATATACATAGCTGAATTATTTCTTTTAAAACACATTTACAAAGAGATGTTGGATTCAGTTCAGCATTCTCTCCACACCTCCTTAAGTCTCTCTCATTTTTCTCAAGAGCTAAGATTTGCTTTCAAATCCCAACAAGTTGCCCTTGAAATGAGATCAAGTTTGTGTAATATAAAGTGTTTCAAAAACCTCAACATGAGCCCTAGAGCACAATAATAAACTTCCTGGAGCATTATCAGAACACATCACTTCTGTAAATCTATGTGTTTCTAAATTTCACAGAAAATTATTGACTACTAGTTTACTCATCTTTTGCCAAACCTAATGTTATTTGGTACACATGCTTGTTCTGATTATGGAAAACAAAATTCAAATTTGTTTGGATTTTTATAAATCATCTAGTTCATATCAAAGAACCTCAGAAAATACAATTAAATTCCAACCATCTCAATAGTAGCCAGTATACATACACACACACACACACACACACACACACACAGAGTGATAATTACCTGTGTCAGTTGAAGAATAGATAGAAATGTCATGTGTGCATATTCTTCTCATTTTTCCCTTGCTGAGGATCATGTCTCGAATGCAAAAAGTGGAACCACAGACCTTAGCCATAATTTTACTTTCTATAGTTTCAGTTGCCTGTGGTCAACTTCAGTCTGAAAATTGCAAATGGAAAATTTTGGAAATAAACAGCTCATAAGTCCTAAATGTGCACCATTCTGCATAGCATGACAAAAATCTCTCACTATTTCCTTCCGTCCTGCTTGCAATGTGAACCATCCCTTTGTTCAGCGTATCCACATTTATATGCTACCCGCCTACTAGTCACTACGCAGCCATCTTGGTGATCAGATCCACTGTTGGGGTATGGCAGTGCTGTGCTCAGCTTAAGCTTCACAGTGACCCCAAAGCACAGCTGTAGTGATGCTGGAAAGCTGGCTATGCCAAAGTGAGACCTGAAAGTGCTTCCATAAAGTGTCATCTCACATCATCACAGGAAGGATGAGTGCTGTACAGCAAGATCTTTTGGGAAGAGGAAGAAAAATCATATTCATGTTCCTTTAATTACAGTGTAGCATATAATGATTCTGTTAGGAGGCACAGTTATAATCTCTTCTTGTGTTCAATTTATAAACTTCCACAGGTAAGTATGTATAGAAAAAATCAGGGTTTATGTAAGGTTTGGCTCTTGTGAGATTTCAGATATTCATTGGGGACACTGGGCCATATTTCCTGTGAATAAGAGGGATGGTCGTAATTGGCTCACATACTGTGCTGTCCAAGAAAAGCAGATGAAAACAATTGATAAAGCAAATAGAAAGAATGTAGGATCCAGCCAGGTTCAAAGTTCTTTGTAGTCAAACAAAACAAAAGTATATTTATTTAATTTTAAGTCAAAGGAAGGCAAAATTCAACTCGGTAGCTTTGCTTAGGGATTCTAATTCAACTTGAGATGAGAAATAGCCTCATGACCCAAATGTGAGGACACAGCTGTTGGCTACTTCCTTCCCTAAATTGTCATGTCTGTGTTATGGATGGAAACTGCAGGTAAGTTAGCATCCCCAGCAAGTGCAGATGACCAGGTCTTAGAGGCAACTTACTAATATGATCTCTGATCTTTACAGACCCCTGAAAATGGAGACAGAAATCCCCAAAATTTGCATGAAGGAATAACCACCAAGATATTGTAGAACAGCAGAATTGCTTCCTCGGTGGAAAGTGGCATCGGTATAGAATTCAAGAGAATCAATCAGGGCTGCAAGAGCAGTGCTTTGTATTCATGAATTTGTATTCACTGGTTCAACTGCTTCAGTACAAGTAGCCTTATAAAATTTAAGGGGTCAGTCTTTGATTCTACAACAAAATACATACTTAGTTAATGGATTTAAATTTGTAGCCTATTACTTATTACTGAAATTCTATTGTTTCTCTGGCTTTTGAACACTGGAAAGACCAATGAAGCATGGTATTTATTACTTTAGATAATAGGTTAGCAGAAGGCTTTTCAGACATTTGATTCATTTAAAAGGGAATCAAGCATATTAAGTTCATAGGTGGAGTTTTATACACCTTAAAAGGTATTTCTCCCATTTGCCTAATTTTACTCACTTTCATGGAAATTGCCATTGTCTAACATAACAGATAAGTTATCTGTTTGCTCATGTTCTGTCCTCTGCTTATTCGTCTGTGAACTTCATTGAGGGAAAGATGGTGCCTGCGTTTTGATCCTGGTAGATGCCCAATGTCTGGACCAGAGCTGAAAATTGAGGTTGATAGTGAATAAACTAATAAATAAGTTTCATAAGTAAAACTTGAAAATGCAAGCAAGAACAGAGGAGTCCAGAAGAGAATGTCAAATCCCCTGGAGCTGGAGTTACAGGTAATTATGAGCCACAGCTTGGGTGCTGAAAATCTTAACGTTGGTCTTCTGTGATAAGCGGTATATGCTCTTAACTCCTGAGCCATCTCTCCACCTCCAGAGTGTGAACTTTTCCTACAGCGAGCACTATTTGACAAAAACATGAACTGCTCAGAAATCTTCTCAGAACGCAAGGGCAATCCCCAAAGACACCAGCGTTCGCTTGTGAGGTCTCACAATCTCTCTGAGTTCCCTGACCGAGGAGGTTGGCTTCAGTACAGACACGCTCTCAATTTTGCCAGCTTTCGATGACAGCCATTATCCTCAGGGGTCACTTCGCCGTGTGGAAATACTCACTCTCTGAGACGAGAAAACTGAAGCAAAGCAAGAGCCGAGAAATCTTCCTGCTTCCGTGGAGCCAGTGGTGCTGTGTGGGAGGGGACTGACATCTTTCTTCTTTCCTGACATGGGATAGCATCAACCCGTCCTCCTTAGCTTTGTGGCACTTTTAAACATCCAAGCCCAAAGGATGTTACCTAGTGCGGCTCTGCATCTCCTGTACCTAGTGCGGCTCCGCCTCTCCTGTACCTAGTGCGGCTCCACCATCACCTGTACCTAGTACAGCTCCGCCAACTCCTGTACCTGGTGCAGCTCCCTCCGCTGTTTTCTGTACCCCCTCACTTCTCTCTAGCCTGGTTCAGTTTAATCCCCATCTCAGCATAGATGTCAGAAAAATCTACCAGCTACAAGATCAACGTCACTCCATGACACTCCGAGGGATTCTGGTAACTGTCATAATTTGCTTCTCTGTTGCTGTGATAAAACACGATGACCAAAAGCAATTTGGGAAGAAGCGGGTTTATTTTTGCCTTACAGGTTACAGCGTACCATCGAGGGAAGGCAGGACGGGAACTCAAGGCCAGAACCTGGAGGCAAGAACTAAAGCAGAGGCCTTAGAGGAATGCTAGCTGTCGGCTTGCTCTCCCTGGCTTCCTTAGCTTTATAGTTCAGGCTGACCTACTCGGAAATGGAACCGCTAGAGTGGGCTGGGCCCTCCTCCATCAGTCAGAAATTAAGAAAAAAAACCCACAATTGTGGAGAGTGGAAGAAGCCTTGAGTGGATGTGTAAAGAACCAACGAAGTCCTGTGTGGATGTGTATTGTTGACACAGCCCAATGTCTCAGACCTACGGGAATATCAAAGCCTTCTCCCCATGAGTCAGGCTCAGAATTTGCAAAGTCTTCCTCTGGTCCCAGTGCAAATGTTGACAATGTGTACAAGTACAAGTGTTTATGAACAACTGGCCAGTGTGACCAAAAACTAGCAACTGCAGCTTCCTCCTCGCAGATGTCTACGGAGACTGCTCACTGCAGGGAGCACCCACCAGCACTGCCAGCTCCTCCCCCACACTGAGCAAGGTTCCCAGTTGCTACATAATTGGTGCCACTCCATCAGAGTGCACAGCCTGCCCGATCCCAGCTTTTCTGTGCTTGTGTCTGTGTGTCTGTCCTTCCTTGATTCCCTCACTGGCCCCAGTCAGGGCAAGTCTAAAGCTGCAGCTGCATCCACTGACCCACCTGACTGTCCTCTCTTCCCAGGCAACTGGAGTCTGTGTCAGGGTGACAAAAACTATGAGGCACAGTCCCCTGTGTCCTTCATTGTCCTAATAACATTGGTTATGAACAACTCTGAGGCTCAGGGGCTTACAGCATTAACCAATCGTTATCATGTGTTGAGTGGACAAGGACTCAGCGTTGGGTGTGGGTCATCTGTAGCCTTGTCGACTCTGCTCAGTGCCCCCACATGTCTGCAGCTTGGCTTGAACAATTGGGCTGACAACTTATGATCTCTCACCCTCCAGCCGCTTAGGATTGTCTTGTTTTCATGGAGGAAGCATGGGTTTAAAAGGAAAAAAGAGATAGGCAAGGCCTCTTGAGGGGGCCTCAAGCTAGCATGTTGACACTCGTACTGTGTTCGGTCAGCCAGAGAAAGCAACAGAGCTCAGTTTCAGAAGCCAAGAAAGATCTCATCCCTGGATGAGGAGGCCATTTCTGCAAAGAATCTACCAACAGCACAATTGCTTCTTCAGGAGCTCACAGAGAGATAACACTCCCACAGTCCCCCTAGGCTGGTTAGCCTTTGTCAAGTTGACACAGACCTAGACATATCTGGGAATAAGGCACATTGATTAAGAAAATACCTCCAAAATATTGGTCTAGAGTCAAGTCTGTGTGGCATATTTTTTTTATTAATCACTGATATGGGAGGGCTCAGGCCATTGTTGTCTGTGTCACCCCTGCTCAGATGGTCCTAAAGGGTATAAGGAAGCAGGATGAGCGAGCTGTGAGGAGCAAGCTGGTAAGTGGCCTCTGTTTCTGTTCCTGCTCCAGGTTCCTGCCTTGGGTTCCTGCCCTGGCTTCCCTCAGTGATGAAATGTGAGTCTAGAGCTGTAAGCTAGAATAAACCCTTTTATCACAGCATTGGAAATCCTAGTAAGACACACGAAAAGGCTTGGAAGATGCTCTGAGATGATTCTGTAGTGTAGACCAAAGGGTCTCCTGAGCACTTGCAGGCAAAACCCAGGAAGTTAGAAACGCTTGACAAGGCTACCACATATTCATTTTCCTGAAAAGCAATGGACAGATCCTGATGAACAAGGCTGTCCCACCCCCAGGCTAGTAGGCCTGAAAACATGGCCGGTGTAACAAGGTTTGCAGCACTCCTGTAACTCGGGGTTGCGGCAACGTTGTGAAAACACAGTGCACAGTGTCCACATCTGGACCATGACATCCACGTGTCATGCCTTTGCTTTCTTGTCACTCCTATGTGATGTGCAATGACCTTCCTCAGTGAATTACATACGCTGTGTCTAGAGCATGATGTCTGGTGATCAGGAGCCACCCTGCAGGCTGCCCTTTGTCCCAGAGACTCCTTCCTGGTTAATGCCAATTAAAGCTCTCTCCCAAGCCCCCTCCCCCAGCTTTCCCACTCCTTAGCTCTGAGCCTGTCTATCCCATCCTGTTCTGTCTCATCTTCATCCTGTTGCCTCTCTTCTTTTGTTTGAGTAAGCAGATAAATTCAGAAAGCAATGTTTAATGGGCGAAATTCTAAAAACAACCAAACAAAGGCCCAGCTGCGGACGTTGAAAGCTTTCCGAGTGCTTGTGAGGTAAACGGGCTGAGGCTAAGCTCGTATACAGTAACGCTTTCAGGGCAGAGCTGGGCGATGTCTGCCGATGGATAAAATCTGTGCACCTTGTGATGCAGCAATTCCAGTTTGGCAGATTTATTTCACAGATGAATTTGCAAAATGTTGCCAGTGCGTGAGTGCGGAGTGAGTGTGTGTGTGTGTGTGTGTGTGTGTGTGTGTGTGTGTGTGTGTGTTTGTACACAGACACATTCTTGTATCAACTTACAAAAGGTGTTGATAGCAGCATTAAAACATCAGGAAGCTAGTGGCATAAATGCCCATCACTTGGGACTCTTTAAATAAAATAGCATATTAGATTACCACCCAACCACTGATTGATGCATACGGATTTAGGGAGATGGCTAAGATAGGTTGAGTAAATAAAACCAAGTTTAGAAGTATATAGTTAATGTTCTTTTCTAGCTTAAAAAATCAGGAGGGGTGTATATACTGTTGGGGTTTAGAAAATGATATACTTAAATGTGACGTCTTGGTATGCTGATCATTTTCAATGAAAGGCATTTGGGAATAGCAGTTACTAGACAAGGCTTTGCTCACAGTTCCCCTACAGTCCTTCACCAAAGAGAAACACAGTTGATCTCAAGCTCCATTCATCAAGGAAGGTTAAACATATTACAGAGCGAGGGACTGGGTCCTAACATCACACCTAGATCCCACAAAACCTCTGCCTCGGTCACTGGTGTTTGGTCCTATTCACCTCTCTCAAACTGTTTACTGCACTTCTCAAACTGCTTATGGCCCTCGCTTCTCCAGGTAACAGAATGTGTCAGCCACCACCTGGCCCTCCCTTGAGTTTAGTACTGCATGTGGCCCCTGTGCACATGCGCACGTTCATTTAATTTCCAGGGCTGGAGAAACGGCTCAGAGGAGAAAGGTAGCTGCCATCTGATGATCTGAGTTGATCCCTAGGACCCACATGACTGAAGGAACTGACTCTCATTGTTCTTCTGACCGCCACGTGTGTGCTGTGGCAATACACATATACATTAAGTAAGAAAAAAGAAAGAAAGAAAGAAAGAAAGAAAGAAAGAAAGAAAGAAAGAAAGAAAGAAAGGAAGGAAGGAAGGAAGGAAGGAAGGAAGGAAGGAAGGAAGGAAGGAAGGAAGGAAGGAAGGAAGGAAGAAAGAAAGAAAGAAAGAAAGAAAGAAAGAAAGAAAGAAAGAAAGAAAGAAATGAAATGAAAGAAAGAAAGAAAGAAATGAAATGAAAGTAAGAAATGAAAGAACTAGGGAAGGAACAAAGGGAGAGAGAGGAAGGAAGGAAGGAAGGAAGGAAGGAAGGAAGGAAGAAGGAAGGAAGGAAGGAAGAATAAATGAATAAATGTGATTTTTATTTTAAAAATAGAATACCTTTCTCTTGTCCATCTATTGCTAGTCACTGAACCCTCAAATAGAGTTTCTGTAATATACGCATCAAATCTTTCCCCCAGAAAACTGTTCAGAACTATTTTCTCTGTCAAAATTGCCAAAACACATTTTTAACATTCTCATCACAAAATGTATGAATTAGTGACATGTTTTTAAAAACTTGATTGATTCTTTCTATAAAGTATACACAGTTTAAAACATCTTATACTTCATAAATATGCATAATTATTATTTTTATTCCAAAGTAATCTTTTTATAAAGGCATCAGCTCTAAAGAGTTAGGGAGTTAGTTCACTCTGTACTCTTAGAACATTTCCACTCACGGGCATAATTTACATTTAAATAAAGTACATTTAAATATAAAGGATATTATTAATCCAATAAGGTTCTGTAGTGCAAATGTTCCAAGACATTTGTATTAAATGACAGAATACTTAGCTTCTGATGGTAGACTCCCCTTGTCAGTTTGAATATCAAGGGGTGTGTTATAAACTATCAGGTAACTCACAGAACTGTGGGAAAGGTTGGTGCATTGAGTTATAGACCAGACTTCCAAGAAGGTCTCCCAGGGCTGCAAAACTGTGGAAGGGGACATTTTCAGCACATGTCAAGCCTACATTTCCTCTGCCACTTTCTATAATGAAAACATAGATAAAACAAAATCACATAAACATACACAACTATTCTTTGTCTGCCTTGTGGAACTCATTCCAAACCCAGCCGTGCTCAGGTCAATCTGGCCTGTGAGATCTAAGACATGTGTCTGTCCTTTATCAGCAAAGAAGACCAGGAAAGAATGACTAAAAAAATTACCCTTGAGAAAATAAAATGCTGAATGGGAAAAATTATGGAGCGATATTTGAAAGCCTAGGCAATAAATGACAGATAACTGCCTCATATAGGTCCCTGCTGGGATCTCCTCAATTAAATATATCTGTAGGGAACTTATTTATAAATTGGGCTTGTGTCAAATTGAAAACATGTAATAGCAGTGGTCTAGACTCTCCCTTAGTTAATCATCTGTCAATTAAGTCTGGGAAAATTTTTGGTTTGGCAGAAATAACTAGGATGTATTTCAAATGCTACTGAAACCCAAGTAAATTCTGGATTTGATGGATTTGCTCTGAGCCTAGAAGAGTGCTCATAGCTATCATTTGTATAACATCCATTTTAAGATTGGGCGCCATGCCAAGATCTTTATGCTTAAAGAAGTGTGACAGTTAATTTTATGGGTCAGCATGACAGGGCTAAGCAGGATGCCTAGATATCTGGAAAAACATCATTTATGAATATTTCTAGGATGGTGGTTCCCAAAGAGAGTCTCATCTGTATCAGCAGGTTAAGTAAAGATCACCCTTAGCAACATGGGTGACATCATTCAGTCTTTCAAGGACCTAAATATCTCTCTCTCTCTCTCTCTCTCTCTCTCTCTCTCTCTCTCTCTCTCTCTCTCTCTCTCTCTCTCTCTCTCATGTCTTTCTCTCTCTGTGTATGTCTTTCTCTTTCTCTGTCTTTTCTCTCTCTCTCTCTCTCTCTCTCTCTCTCTCTCTCTCTCTCTCTCTCTCTCTCTCTGATACAGGGTCTGTCTTAGTGTTCTATTGCTATGAAAAGACACTATGACTATAGGAAATCCTATAAAAGAAAATATTTAATTGGGGCTTGCTTACAGTTTCAGAGGTTCAGTCCATTATCAGCATGGCAGCATGCAGCTGGAGAAGTATCGGATAATTCTACTTCTGGATCCCCAGGGAGCAGGCAGAGAGAGTCACGGGTCCTGGCTTGGTCTTTGAAGCTTCAAATCTCACTCCCAATGGCACACTTCCTCCAACAAGGAACATCAACTCCAACAAGGCTGCACTTCCTAATCCTTCTCAAGTAGTGCCCTTCCCTGATGATCGAACATTCAAACACACAAGCCTGTGGGGGCCATTCTTATTCAAACCACCACAGGGGCTTGCTGTACAGCACAGACTAGGCTGGAAGTCACACCTTATTTCAGGCTGGCTTTGAACTTACAGTCCTCCTGCCTCCACTTCTGAGTGCTGGGATTACCATGCTCATCTCACCCTCTTTTCTTTAGTCAGGACATCTGTTGGTTCCTGCCTTCAGCATCGGAGCTCTTGACTCTCCATCTTCATACTCAGGGTTTTACACAATCAGCTCTTCTCATTCTCGCCAGACTAAATTACACTGTTAACTTTAACTCACCAGACTGAAAGGCGGCATTCTATGGAAGGTCTCACTAAGTCACATGACCTTATTCTCACAATGATTCACCTATATAGATCTTGTACATTGTAACCCATGCAAAGAGAAAAAAAATGCTTTACCATATAGTGCTGCAGCCACCAAACCTACAGGATATTCTGTCAGTCAGTGTTCAGCTGCGGAAAGAGAATCAGGAGGGAAAACAGGAGGAGAGATTCAACACGAGGAGGAGTCGGCCTGTGCAGTTGAAGTTGGCTGAGTGAAACTGCACTTGGCAAAGCAGGCCATCAGCAAGCAGCCTGCAAGTTCCCGGTATTGGCCAGGCCCAGGCCAATTTCTTCTGAGGGAAGCCTCAGATGGAATGTCTTCTGAGGGACATCTCCATTCTGTCTGTGGTGCTTTGAATGAAAATGGCCCCCGTGGGTCTGTGGGGAGTGGCACTATTAGGAGGTCTGGCCTTGTTGGAGGAAGTGTGTCAGTGGAGGCAGACTTTGAGGTCTCAGTGTCGCTCTCTCTTCCTGATGCCTGCCCATCCAGATGTAGACCTCTCAGCTACCTCTCCAGCACCATGTCTGCCTGCGTGCCACCATGCTTCCCGCCATGATGACAATGGACTAAGCCTCTGAACTGTAAGCCAGCCTGGTCAAATGTTGTCCTTTTTAAGAATTGCCATGGTCATGTGTCTCTTCTGTAATCCAAACCCTAAGACACTACTTTACAGCCTTTCAAATTAGTGAGCCAGATGCCCAGATTATCTGTAGAACCATCTCCTCTACAACGTCAACCGATAGTGGACTTTAGTCACATCTACAAAGTACCTTCCCTGCAAGGACTGTTCTAGTGTTTGAGTAACTCAAGATTAAAACAAAATACGTTGTCAAGCAATACTGTCCCCAGTAAAAGATAGAGGACATTTTATTTTAAAACAAAGACTTCAATGACTTTAGCTATCTTGCAAATAGGTGATAATTTGGAATCAAAGTTACTGAGAAAAGAAGGTTTTTCATTCATGTCATGAACGCCATTTATTCAGTTAACAAATGTTTACTGAGTACCTTACTGCCTGCCATCGTTCTTGGCAATATCAGGAAATACAACAGACCGAAATACTTCTCCCCATGAAATTCCTTTTCTTTGTATCATTTGAGTGGCAGCAATTTTGAAGTTTCCTTTTAGCAGTTAAATGAGATTGAAGATCAAAGGCCCGAGATCCAAGGAAAGTGCTGAGGCACAGAGGTGAGGAGAAGATGCATCTAATACGGTAGCAGTTTAGTTAGGATCAAGGAAATGGTGAGTAGTGGTGGGAGCAGCCATCGTCTCGAGCAACGATATCTAGGGGTCCCTTCCCTGCTCTGCTGGATTAGCCTCCCCTGTTGCCAGAGCATCTTTTAAAGTTAGACACACCTAACATTGGGCTACTGAAGTGAAACGGAGCCCAGCATGAGGACTGTACCACCAGGAGCAGAGGGCTGGCTGGAGGGAGGGGTAGAGCATTCACCAGGACAGTATATTAGTCAAGGCTCTCCGGAGAGAAATGGAGCTAGTTGGGGACGGGGGTGGTCTTTGGAGATTTATTTCTGGGAATTGGCGTATGTGTCTGCGGGAGCCAGGAAGTCTGAAATCTATTGGGAAGGCCAGCAGGCTGCAGCGCTCCAGCTGGAGCTGGTGCTGCGCCTTAAGGCAGATTTACTTCTCCCTCCAAGGAATTCCAGTTCTGCTCTCAGGACCTCACGACTCTCCAGTGGTTTAGCTTGTTGATGTCGACTGGCTGCAGAGATTAAGCACATTCGCAAAGTACTTTTCCAGAAGCACCTAGATTCATGTTTGCCTGACATTGGTCAGGTAGGTACACAAAGTTAACCAACTTAGGCAGAGAATCGGAGTGAAGACAGAAAGAATCTAAGAGTCTTCTGAACAGTGGAATGGAATTGACTTCTGTGGGTTGGTGCTGGAGACCATTTGTTTGTTATAGCATGTAGGGGAAAAAGACCAACGACTTGGAAGTAGGAAACAGAATGACCACATGTCTTGTGGGTGTCAGCTTGGAACGGCACCTCTAAGGTCCACCCAAGGATGAGCTCATTTTCTGGAGGCATATATAAGTGTTAGAATCACTGTTTACTACTGATTAGGTTTTATAAATTATTATTCTTATTGGACTGCAATGCAAATATTTTTGTTTTATACAAAGAAACAGTATTTCACTCAAGAAATGATACTTCTAAAAAGTTATACTTTTATTGACCAGGCCACTAATTAGTTTTGTTGCTTAGTTCAGTACTACTGTTTTCTGTGGCTGTGAATATCTCTGTGCATGCTAGATTCTTTGGAGAAGTGTTTGTTACATTCTCTTCCTTCCTCATTAACTGATATAAAGCTCTTTGATGTATCCACATTCTATGGAAGTAAGGCCTGCTTTTTACTTTTTTAAAATTTTATTTTTATTTGTGTGTGTGTGTGTGTGTGAGTGTGTGTGCGTGCACTTGTGTATATGCTAAGTGTGTGCAGTTGCCCATGGAGTCACAAGATCCCTTAGAGCTGGAGTTACTGGTAATTGTGAAATATCCAACATGGGGTGCTGGTCCTTTAGAAGAGTAGCAAGTGCTCTTAACCACTGAGCCATCTCTGCAGCCTCTGAGAGGCCTGCTATTAACATTTGAAAATGATGCTTTGACTCTTGGAAAAGATAAGTGACCCTGTTGCTTCATTTTCCCTAAAGAGCTATGTTCAAACATCTGTTCACCCCAGACAGAGCACTACAACAGACCAAAGAAATGGTTCCACCTAGGTCAGCTTAGTGAACTAATATGTTTATTGTGGCTACTTACAGAAGCCTATGTAAGGGTTGCTTACAGGAGCCCTGGTGACTCAAAGGCAGCTTCACTACCCAAGAACCCACCCCAGTGTGGGTGATGACTTATCAAGGCTTTACTTCGGAGTTCTGCCTAACTTGCAGGCATTTAGTCAACTGAAGAATCTCTCTCTGCAACAACAGTCACTATTTTTATAACTTTAAGGAGGGACCTTGTGTATTTTGTATGTTTCAGAAACTTCCTGGGCCTTGTGAATTGGTTGGCTTCCAGAGTCCTAAGCTTCCTTCCTCTCTCAAGGAAGGAATGTTTCCATTTGGTGGGAACAACTACACAATATTTCACCCTCTCTTCTTGTTCTTACCCTCTTCCTACATCCTCTTCTGTGGAGTTTCTAGAGCTTCGGCAGGGATGACATGGATATCTGATGATTTTCTTCCGTTTGTGGCTGAGCATTGGACCACTATGCCAGTGCATCAGTTCTTTATTCTTCGGAACTTCAATAGTTATCAGCACCTGCAGCACACTGGCTATGGGAAAAGAACCTTCTGTAGTTTTTCTTTTTCACTCTTAACTCTTTGGGGGCCCGTCACCTGGCTCCCAAATAAATACACAGAGATTTATTCCTTCTTATGAATGCTAGCCTTAGCTTGGCTTGTTTCTAGCCATCTTTTCTTAACTTAAACTATTTTATATATCATTTGCCTCTGGGCTTTTACCTTTCTATACGTCTTTCTTTACTTCTTACTCCATGGCTTGCTTTGTCACTGGGTGGCTGGTCCCTGGTGTCCTCCTCTCTTCCTTTTTATTACTCCTTAGTATTCTTTCCCAGATTTCTTCTCCTATTTATTTTTTCTGCATGCCAGCCTCGCTTATTTCTCTCTCCTGCCTTGCTATTGGCCATTCAGCTCTTTATTAGACCAATCAGGTGTTTTAGGCAGGCGAGGTAACACAGTTTCACATGGTTAAACAAATGCAACATAAAAGAATGCAACACGTCTTTGCATCATTAAACAAAATTACACAACATAAATAAATGTAACATATCTTAAAATAATATCCCACAACAACTTTCCCTCCATGACTGAAAATTACTACAGCAATAATTTATGGGTCTAAACACAATGTTTTAGGAGGTAATTTGATGAGCATGTCAGATCTATCTACCATGGTAATAGTTATTTCCCTTGGTGTGTTCTATCATCTTCCAAGGTACAAGCTTTTGCTCTGGCTTACAGGACCAGATATGAGTTCTTCCTGTGCAGTGGGCCTTACACCCAATTGAAGGGCAATTGGTTTCACCCTTATAGCACTATTGCATCAGTAGACCAATCTTGACAGATATATTGATAATGCAGCACACAGTTTTCATGTTCACACAGGACTGCTGGTGACAGTTTTCTCTCATCCCTCACATGTTGTCTTCTGTCACTATAAAAGACTACCAACAGAGGGAGAGCTTTCTTCTCAGTCCCAGTCTGATTTCTTCGTGTTCCAGACAAAACAAGCTATATTCAGCAATAAAGATTTAGCATCTAGTTTCATCATGCAGCCAACAGCAGTGGCAATGGCCTTGTGGTTCACGGACCTTCCTGGGCAGTGACTCATCGGGAGGTAGCCCACTTCTAGTACTAGAATTTTCGTTCAACAGTCTTGTGCGGCAGTTTTCAACCTTCCTAATTCTATGATCCTATACACCACCTCATGTTGTGGTGACTCCCAACCATGAAATTATTTTCATTGCTGCTTCATAACTGTGATTTTGCTCCTGTTATGAATAGTAATGTAAATATCTATGTTTTGTGATCATCTTAGGCAATCCCTGTGAAAAGGTCATTTGACCCCCACAGGGGTCATGTCCCACAGGTGGAAAGTCACTGCTTTAGCTTCTGTTTTTGCTGTTATTCAAGATTATTTTTCATATCTGTGCAATACTCAGTGGTTTACATAATATAATGAAAACCTTTTTACAAAAGCTTGACAGTTTCTGCGAATTGGAATCACTATCCATTCCAAGTCAGTGCCAATTTGTCTTGGGTAGCTAAAGGGATAGTAATAAATGCATATTAGCAAGGCCCTACCCAGTAAGAAAACATATCATTATTTGTATCAGTTATTCCACCCAAAGAGCAATGTTGAATACAGCACCATGGATGGGGGACACTGTTCCATCTAACTTTCCATAGTCCACAGTTACCTCACAAGAACCATCCAACCTCATCCTGTGGTGCGATCTCGGTGGCTGTGCATCTCCCCACCCCCAGCCATCTTGGCACGGTTGGTTCAGGTCGAAGGGGGCGCAGAACTGTCCTCTGGCCTATTGTACTTGAAACAGAAGCCAGCTCCTCGGTCCTAACAGGCTCTGGCCCAGCCATGTGGCCCCTGACTCCCATAAGCCATACCTGGCTGCAAAAAGCCCCAGAATAAGTGAACATTTCCATTCCCAGTATACTTTATACAGCATGGGATAATGATTCACCTCTGGGTTGAGTTTACCCTTGTCCACGTTTGTACTGTTTTCTTTTTCACACATTTCATTAGCTGTTGCTTAATCTTTAAAGTTTTCCAAGACATTCATTAGCAGGGCATTTGGTTTTCTGCTTGTTTTTCTCTCTGAACTCTGACTTGACACAGATTTTTGCCTCATTTCCCTTCTAAATTGTTTCCTTCTGTTAATCTGTCTTTTGTCAATTGTTAAATTTGTATTGTAGTTTCGTTAAAAAAAAAAACACAACCTGGGAGGGTGGGGGAAGCTGGAGTTGTTCCCCTCTGTTATAAATCTGAACCCCAGATTCCACCGTGCTGTGTCATCGCATGGCTGGGTCCTGAGGAAGACACTCTGGAAGTCTAAACTTTCACATTCTGTGTGTTGGCCAGCTCTCTTCACTGTGACAAAACCAGAGAGAATGTCTTAAAAGACAGAGATTTATTTCACGGTTTTAAGAGTTTTTGTAACCAGATTTTTAAGGCAAAATCCCAGGCTATGCTTGGCCACTCATCCCTCGTACGCCAATTAAAGAGCGAAGCAATTTTGAAAAACAGAAAAGGGGGTGCGCTGGTCCATGTGCACTGGGAGAAGGGCCAGACAAAGGCTCCAGGTACCCCGAGTCCTTCTTCAGGATACTGGCCTGAGCTCTGGGCTTAAAACGAGCAAGAATTGGGACCAGGGATGAGAAGTATGCAGAGTCAGGCGGGGCTAGTCAGAATGTGGTCCAGTTGATCATTGTCTGAGTTTGGGTTCTACCAGATAGTCCAAAGGAACAATTAATGCTTTCAGATGCAAAGTGATTCTTGGGAGACGATCTTATGCTCTGGGATACAGTCTCACTGATGACTGATTTCATCCAGTAGTGGTCTGTCCTGAGAGAGGTAGCTGATCCTGAAATCCAGGGTAAGTACAAGTTTGTGACAGTGCCTGGAGAGCTTGGGGTACTGTTGGGGGACTTGGGATAGGACATTATGAGACCTTGACCATTAGATGCCTCATTGGGTCTTACCTTGTGCCTTTAAATTTGACAGGTGATGGGCTAGGTTAGGAATCACTGGTTTCTGGATGTGCACTGCTTGAGTGAACATGCTAGCATGAAGCAGGAAGCCAGTGACAGGGAGGCAAGGAGCCAGATGGAAAACAAGGACAGCCATGTCGGGCTCTTAGCCCGTATTCAGTTACTTTGTGGAGCCATGTGAGCAGTCGGTGCTTCTTCACAAAAGCGTGTTTAAGCGTCTACTACAGTTTCGGGCCATAGTCAGTTAGTTCCATTATGTGGGCCTGTGATGAGGCCTTCAGGGCTGTAAGACTATGTGATGGACAAGGTGCTGACCACTGACACAGTATTCAGAAAGTGGGAGGGACAGGAACATGGCAGACCTTTCCAGGTCACTTCCTTAGTGTCCTACCTCCACCAATCAGGTTCTACCTCCCAATAACGTTGGGTTATTGTAACAGAGTAGATGAAAACTGAAAATACATTTATGAAAAATAATGGTGTCTTACCAGGAGGAAACTGACCTATCGTTCTCTGATAAGTTTCGACCTTCATGGTTAATGATGTCCACCAATTCACAGTCCTTCCTTCATCTACGCTGTGACAACCTATCCTCTGCACATGGCACTCTAAAGTATAATAAAAACACTTGTGACACCTCCTCCTCCCTTTTGAGGATCAATTTTTCACTTGCAAAATTAGTGTGTTAACAGAATGCAGGGGTTCAAGCTTGAGGATTTCAAAGGGAAAGACAAAATCCATCAAAGGTAAAGGGCCTCTGCCTTCTCCCTCCCTGCGAGAATTACTTTCTGTAACTGTGATAAGATACCATGACCAGGATCAGAGTATGGAACAAAGAGTTTATTTTGCCTTGTGGTTCCAGAAAAAGCATCCATAATGGCGTGGGAGGCCTTGATGCATGGTGCTACAGCCATTGTGATTCTTACAAGGTCTCACTCTAGACCACCCACTACTCTGACTTATCCCTGCTACTGTCCAGGATGCCGCACAGACTCATGTGGACAACGTCCTCCTGGTGGGTAAATTCACCTACCAACCTCCACCCCAAAGGTGACACCTGACTATCTGCTATAAAACCGGGGGTGACGGGAAGGTGGAGAGGGGTTCTTAATCAAGTGACACCCCAGTTCAGGAAGAAGTAGCCAGAATGATCTTGACACTCCATAACCCCTTAGGTTACCTCCCATCTGTAAGATTTTTCCTATAAAATTGTCCCTCTTTTTCCCTTGCACAAACATGTCACACAAGTAAGGACCTGTCCCTCCTGGAAACAGGTCTTCCAGGTAGCACAACACTGAATGGAGAGGCTCGCAGGCAGGCTTAGGAACACACCCGGTCCCCTGGCTGCCCAGGCCTAGAAGCAGGCTGACCACTGTCATGTTACACAAGTCGTGTTTCACTAAGTCCGTCGTTCTGCAGACTTTTTCATACTACCCCTATCCATAAATGTCCTTGGGACTTTCAAACACCTGCCCAACCTAAACCGAAAAGAACACAGTGCCTCTTAGCCTAATTTGGTAATGTCAGCCAACTGTGGAACCACTTTTTCTTGGCACATCCCCCCTCCAGCCCTCCTTCCCCATAAGGGATCTTAGATGAGCAGCCTTGTTTTCCTTAGGCCCGCGAAGCCTTATTTCAGACCCTTCCATGCTGTCAGCTTTAATAAACTTTCTGCTTAAAGGATAATCGGACTCTGCCTCTCTTGAACTGCACCTCTCCCTAGGACCTAATTTTCTTTTTGCACTCACTCATCTACTGACAGATGCCTGGGCTGAGTCCCTGACGTGGCGGTTGTGAGTAGGGCAGCAGCAAACATGGCTGTGTGGGTTCCTCTCAGTGTGTTGACAGTGCTCTGGAGCTAGCCATACACCTAGGGGTGGTGCAGCTGGGTCATACGGTAGTTCCGGTTTTGGTCTTTTGAAGAACATCCATACTGATTTCCATAGTGACTGGACCAATCTACATCTGCATCAAAGGATTTCCTTTTCCCCTGCATCCTCACCAGCATCTGTTGCTGTTTTCCTAATGATAGCCCTCTGAATAAGATAAGATGGGGTCCTACTGTGGTTTTTTTTTATATTTCCCTAATGACTATGAATGTATTTGATGTTGCCCGATCCTCTGTATTTCATGTTTGAGAACCGTCTGTTGGTTTCACTGGCTCATTTGTTGGTTGGGTTGTTTGACTTCTTGGTGTTTAATATGCTTTACTTTTATGGAGATATTATGCAGACATTAATCCTGTCAAATGTAGAGCTAGCCAATGTTTCCCCATCCTGTGCACTGCCTCTACACGTCGTCATTTCCTTTACTGTGCAGCAGCTTTTTAGCTCCGTGTAGTCCCATGTGTCAATTCTTGGCATTGTTTGCTGGGCTGTTGGAATCCTTTTCAGAAAGTCCTCGCCTGTGCCTAGATCTGAAGTGTTTTCCCCTCAGAGTCTCTAAACAGAGAGACTAAAAGATGGAGACTGTGGGCAAAGGACATGGTATGCTGGAAACAAATTCTCTTTGTGAAACCCAGTACTTTAAGATGTATATGAATAGCAACCAATAAAAGTACTGTGAGAAAATATAAGATGTGAATGATGCTGAGGTCCAGTGATTCTGCCTAGAGTAGAGTGAGCAGGAATGTTCCACCCATCGCTCCATATAACCCCTTAGGTGCTTCCTGTTTGGAAAATGTGGAATAATTTTTCTTTGAGGAAAGAGAGTCTACCCCATTTCCCCAGCACAGACCTGAGTAAAAACTGGTTCCCCGGGCTGGCAGTAAGGTTCAGTGGGACAAACCACTTGCCACACAACTAACAGTCCGTGTTTGATATCCAGATCAGACAGCGGAAAAAGAAAAACAATTACTGGACTCCTGAAAGTGGCCCTCTGACCTTCGCACATATCTGCGGCACACATGTCCTCACACACATACTTATCAGACCCTCGTGTGGAATAAAAATAAGTGAAATTTAAATTATAAAAAAAGAACCTGATTCCTCTACCAACCTGTTTCCTGGTGTGTGTGTGTGTGTGTGTGTGTGTGTGTGTGTGTGTGTGTGTGTGTGTGTGTCAGTGGTGGTATTTTCTGGTAGAGGCAGCAAATTGAAGCATCAATGTCCCATAATGTTATGGCTCTATCAAGAAATTAGTAGGATTATTAGTAATCAAGTCAGAACTTCCATGATTTATACTCACTGCTCAACAATGGACTTCCAAGATGTGAACCTTTGTTGGGGTGTTCACGTCATGTCTCCACGACACACTCCTTGCACCCCTCCATGAAGCCCCTGGTAAACTGCTACCCTCTTCCATCTGACGGTTGGCAAGCCCTTCATGTTCATATCCTAAAATATATTTCTAGTTTTTCTCACTCAATATTTTTCCTGGCGGGGTGTATCTTTGTTAGAGTTTCTTTTGCTGTGAAGAGATGCCACGTCCACAGCAACTCTTTTTATTTTTTTCTTTTTTAAGAAATGTTTTATTCATTTTACCTATCAACCACAGATCCCCCTCTCTTCCCTCTTCCTGCCCCCCCCAGCCTTCCCACCCCAACCACTCCCCATTCCCACCTCTGAAAAGGTAAGGCCTCCCATGGGTACATTCAGTTGAGGCAGGTCCAAGCCCCTCCCCCTGTATCAAGGCTGTGCAAGGTGTCCCACCATAGGTAATGGGCTCCGAAAAGCCAGTTCATGCACCAAGGATGAATCCTGATCCTACTGCCACTAACATGGGGGACTCCACAAGGGACACACAGATCGCCCTGGGAAGGGAAAATAGATGAGCTCTCCATGAGTGAACTGCAGGTTGAGGGGCGCAATAGAGGGTAGGGGATGGGGGGTGAGAACATAAGGGAATGGGATGGTCGAGCTGGAACAGGGATAGAGTGGGAGAGCAATGAAAGAAATACCATGATAGAGGGAAACATCATGGGGATAGGGAGGAACCTGGTGGTAGGGAAGTTCCCAGGAATCTACAAGGATGACCCCAGCTTAGACCACTAGCTACAGTGGAGAGGGGGCCTGAGCTGGCTTACCCCAGTAATCAGATTGGTGAATACCCTAACTGTCATCATAGAGCCTTCATCCAGTAACTGACAGAATCCACAGCTGAGCCCCAGGAGTCCAGTTGAAGAGAGGGAAGAGGGATTCAGCAAGGGACATTAAGATCATGATGGGGAGTCCTACAGAGACAACTGAACCAAGCCCCACAGTGACACGATTCCTCCAACAAGGCCACACCTAATCCAATGAGGCCTATGAGTTATCTGATGGGGGCATTTTCTCACTTGATGTTTCTTATCCTTGATAACTGTTGGTTTGTGTCAAGTCGACAAAACCAACCAACACAGTTACCTACCATAACCACAGGGTAAGACTCTATTGTTAAACACACCACACACACTGGGGGCAGGACACAGAGAAATAGACCTCAAAGTGACCAGGAAACTTCTTCCTTGCTGGGAAAAAAAAATGTTCAAACCTAGACTGGGCTACATAATGATCTCAAGGTCAGCAGGGGCAACTTAGTGAGACCATCCATGACTCATACAAAAAGTAGAAAGGCCAGGGTCCCAGCTCAGTGGTGGAGAGTTTTCCTAGCATGTGTTCAATCTCTAGAAACTAATGAGGAAACAAACCGAACACAAAACACAAAGAAATATAAACTCAGCTTGTACATGAAGCCATCACAGGAAAACAAGTACCAAACCGCCAAGAAAGATGTGGAAGCTTTTCAAAGCTCTACTAAACTCCTTTATGCTGTCCTCTTGGTAAGGGAGAGGGCTAGTGGGGGGTACAGGCCACTTTAAATAATGAGTGAATTATTTTAGGGGCGATGAATGAGGCCAGAGAATGGACATAGCCAGAGAGTTTGTCTGGATTTTACAAGTGGTGTCAAGTGTAATCTCTTCCTGCTTGAAGATATTTAGGAGAGGATTCTAGAGACAGAATATCTTCTAGAAGTTCCCACCTTTATGCAAGATAAGAGACTCAAAGGAAGGGTAAGATGTGGGAACCCTCTACAGAGCTGAAGGAAGGGATGGGCCTGGGTATATAGGGAGAGGGACTGGGCAAGCGGTGGAGGCGCAGCAGGGGTGCAGAGCAAGAAATAAAGGTTGTCTTGTCAAGCAGTGAAGTTTCCTGGGCAACAGCCACCTGTGGTCATCCCTGTCTGAACAGGCGTCGGTCTCCTCTCTTCTTCCGGTGACAAGGTCTTTCCTGGACAGAAAGCAAGATCCCAGGTGGGAAGGGAGCCACTGGTATCTGCCACTGGTCTCTACATGGCCCCTGTCACTTGTGGGGGACCAGCCCCCACTTTTACAACCAGGGTACTCTTGAGCAGGGAGAAGTGGGAAGAGAGACCTAGATGATGAGAGGAAAGACAGAAGCACAGGATAGCCTCGGGAGGGCCTGGGTAAAATCTCACCAGCCCAGAACTTTATTCAAAAGGGCTTTTTATAACAATGCCAAGGGGCGATGCAAAAAGACCTCCCCTTGCTACAACCAAGTGTAGACCCTTCCAAACACCTGGTACTCAGGCCCATGGTCCAATCATCCTCTTATGCAGTCCTGCTGGGTAAAGCCACTAGGAATCCGAGGTAGGCTCCAACTAAAGTCACTAAGCAACTTTCCTGTATAGATGGAAACTTCTTTAACAAAACAAGATTCCTTCTGTGTTGACTGTGTCTGTAGAGGTCTACAATGCCCCGTAGGAATATGCCAAAGAAACATATTTCAGGTAGCATATTTTGAGGTCTCACTCTGCTCTAAATTTGAAGCTCAAAGCAGCATATTCTTGGTTTTCTAAGTGTTCTAAGCCCCAAATCACATGCTCTTCAAAATGCCATAGACATCAGATCTTCAGCTTCCCAGACACTAGATCTTGATTGGTTTTGTGAGTACGATACTAGGACATGTGTCATAGTTAACTTCAGCTGTCAACTTGACACAAACCTAAAAGAGGGTTGGGAAGAGGGAACCTCAATTACAGAACTGCCTCCATCATATGGGCCTGTGGGCACGTCTGTGGGGCATTGTCTTGGTGGCTGGTTGATGTAGGAAGGCCCAGCCTACTGTGGGTGGTGCCATTTCCTAGGCAGGTGGGCCCGGGCTGTACAAAAAGGTAGGTGAATGAGAGCCCGGAAGCAAGCAGGAAGCGGCATGTCTACTGCTGCGTCTCTGTGGTCTCAGCTTCAATCCCCCCACTGACCCCCCACCCCCCAACCCACCCCACGACCCCGGTTCCTGCCTTGAACTTCTGCCTGACTTCTTGGGTGATGGACTGGACAGACAAGATAAAAATAAACCTTTTCCTTTCTTGGGTTGCTTTTGGTCACGGTGTGGTGTTTTACCACAACAATAGAAAACCAAACGAAGACAGCATGGTCTCCTGAATTATGTACTCAGCACTGGCTGACCAATGAAAAGCTGAAAACCACCATCCTTGTGATGGAAAGAATATTTTCATTATCCAGATTGGGACAGAAATAGCTTTTCTGACAGCTTCAGAGGTTGACTGTACAGATCAACTTTGCAAAGTTTTCTAAAAAGCTTCATGTCCTTCACCTGGGTATCATTTATTTTACCACTTTGACTTTTTCTTTGTCTTTTTGGCTGACATGAGACAGAACCAGATGCAGAGGTGGGGGGAGGACAAAATATTTTCTTTAAAGGACTGTGATTTGATTGACACGGTCTAGAAGTATGTTAAAGCAGACAGAGACCTCTGAAAGCTTCCAAGTGAATTTCTAAACCATCAAAATAAAAGACTGCTGCGAATGAGTAATAAAGCTGCATCTTTCATGGCAAACAAACAAATAAACCTGCATTTAGAAAACAAGCTGCTTGTGTTTGGTATCAAAAGCAGTTTAATTGCATAGGAAGCCACTTGCCTCGGCAGCTGGATGCTGGTGATTGCGTGAAGACAATGATAACTCATGTGAATGTGATAAAACCATCTTTTAGACCAGAAAAGCAATGACCTTACCTGGAAGTGCTGAGTCTCAGCATCAACACGGATGAACTGGGATTATTCTGGTTGCAGATAACAAATCCCATTCGAGCTGGGCTGGGAGACAGGTTCCACACACCCACAGGAAGGGACACATGCACGCTCACTAAGCCGTTTCCTGGCTCGGTATCTTTACATTTGGTGTCTATCTCCCCTGCCCCGTGGGTGATGTGGCTATCCGGCCAGGTCACATCTGTGTACCCAGAGGTCTGAGGCCCTCAAGACAGTCCCAGGGAGGTGCACTCGTGTCTTATCTCTGACTCGCCTATGCTTATCTCTGTGGACATGGAAATGGGGTGATGGAATCACCTTGGCTCAGATTAAACACCAGCTTCTGAACCTGTCAGTGAGGCCAGCAGCTGCCACATATGATTCTGGGAAGAAAGAATATGTGGAAGGCAAGCAGGGACTTTTTAAAATGAGGTCTCACTATGCAGACTATTACTAATTACTCACTATTACTAATGTGTAATTCATTGTGTAGACCAGGGTAGCCTGGCACTGGTGGAGCTCAGTCTGCCTCTGCCTCTGCCTCTGCCTCTGCCTCTGCCTCTGCCTCTGCCTCTGCCTCTCTGCCTCTCTGCCTCTCTGCCTCTCTGCCTCTCTGCCTCTCTGCCTCTCTGCCTCTCTGCCCCTGCCCCTGCCCCTGCCCCTGCCCCTGCCTCTGCCTCTGCCTCTGCCTCAGCTCTAGGATTAAAGGCCTGCCTCACCATGCCTTCATGGTGAAGCTTAGGGTTTTCTCTTTGGCATTCTAATATATATATTAGAATCACCATGAAGGAGCAACTAATAGTTTGGATTCTTTAATTTATTCTTAAAAGCATACCAACTTGTTTTTTCATGGAGCAAAGTAAATGAAAAGCAGAGAGCTACCAACCACCCTTCCGTGGATTCCATGTACAAAATCAAGCGCTACCGCATTGTGTTTAAGGACCTGCAGGTGTAGGAGTCTTGCTGCTTGTGAACTCTTAGCTCTGAGAGCTATTGCTTCTTGGCAGGCGTCCATAAAGCCTCTGATGGATTTCAAGGCAATTAGATCATTATGCAGGCTAGTCTCACTCTGGCTGGACTCAACCTCACTCCACCCTACTTCTTTTTATCATTATTTTATTGATTCACTCAAAAACACTTAATGAGTGGCTCTTATCTGTCAGTCATGTAGGAGATAAAGTACAGAAAGGTCATGTGGAGATAAAGCATAGTTCTCTTGGGTCTATCGGAAAAAGCCATCTGACAAATAAATAGAGCCCACTTCATAAGCACCGCAATTAGCCTATTCCACCCTCACTGGCCTTTAGGCCACAGAACAGCCTTATGCTTTGCATATCAAAATGCTTGTTTATCTTCACACTGGTGTCCACCGAGTCCTGCCCAGCTTGACCCTGAAAACCTGACTGGGGCATGGAAAGAATAAAGGACAGACACAGAGACGCGCTAATAGAAATGCTGGGAGCCAGTGGACTGTGCTCACTGTGCTGGGCCAGCACCCACTACACAAACAGCCTGGAACTGTTGTGCTTTATGATGTGCATTCCCCCCCCCCGGGGGGGGGGGGTGGTTAGCTAGTGGGAGGACTTTGTAGGTGAGCTGGGTCAGGGTGCAGTCATCCAGGAGGAGGAAGCCACAGTTGCAAGACATGACTGCAAGGTGATTACAAGGTAGTCATAACAACAGGTAGTCACAACAACCTTTGAAACAAACGTAGGGTTGCAAGGTAGTTATAACTTTTTGAAGCAAAGACATGGTTGCCATTTCCACGCAGTACCAAACCATGTGTAGTTAAGGTTACAGGGTGGGCATAGTCCAATCCTCGAGAAACAGAGTCAGTCATAAACAGGAATGGATCTAGTTTGTCTTTACCTACGATGGAGGCAGTCTGGTTCATCAGAGTCGTATAGACAAATTGTTGGAACCTCAGGCAGTTTTTCGTTTCTTTGGTTTGGTTTTTGTTTCGTTTTGTTGTTGTTCTGAGACATCCCAAAATCATGCAACCCAGACTTGTTTCCAGTTCTCTACACAGCTAGGGATCACCTTGAACTTCTGGCACACATACATACACACACACACACACACACACACACACACACACACACACCATTGCCTCTACTTCCCACCAGCGTTTTGTACCGTCCAAGGCAAGCACTCTACTGACTGAGTACATCCCAACCCTTCCCGATGCAGTTTCACTGAGTAACATTAATGTTATTTTGGCAGACATGGAATATTCCTTATGGAACCACGCTCCAACCTTCCCAACTCCACTCAATATTGTGTGGGCCTCCACATGTGGTCTATAGCTCACACTTGGTGTTTTCAAAGGGGAAATAATTGTCAAGGAACGCACTTCTGTTTTTTCTGTTTGGTGTCTTGTTTCTGAGATCCGATGACTCTTGGGCTACCCGACCTTCCCCTTCCCACTTCCCATCTGCACCTCTACCTCCTGCTGCTTACAGTCTGCATGAAATGAAGCTCCCAGGCATGTTCAGGGACATTACTGCTAAGCCAGCCCTGTACTGATGCACCTTCCTCTGAGTAATCATGGTCACTAGTTCTCTTTCATCAGAGAGCAGAAGAAGCATGTTTCAGGTCCTTGCTTTTCTGAGTCCTTTAACACTTCCAGGCTGTTCTTATTTTAGTGCAGCCCACAAACCAAAGTGAGAATTTGTTAATCTTTCCTCCAAGCCACTGAGCCCTAAAGGAGCCACTTGGCATTAATGTTGGTGGCAAAGCTCCTTGACTGGTGGGCTTTTGTTCAGAATTCCTCAGGCACAGGTGCCTGCAGTGAAACTTCTGTCCAATCTTCATTAACCTAAGAAACTCCCTGAAGAGTTTGTTAGCAGAAGCCAAAGTCTCAGAGATCAGGATCTGGACCCTGAACCTGCCAACTCTTTGAAAACCCTCCCTATCGGTTTCTAAACTATTAGTAAAATGGCTAGTTTGTGGAGTGAAAATTGATTCAGTCTTTTATTCCCTCACCCATTCATCTTTTGAAGTACTTAGCAGGCTCTTATTATGTACCTTCTAGTCTTATTTTCCATTTTTAATGATTTTTTTTTTGAGACAGCGTCTTCCATATAAACGCAGACTGGCCTCAAACTCACCGTGTTCTCCCAGACCTCGGTCTTCCACGTGCCATGATTACCAGCATGAGCTAACACGCCTGGCTCATCTCTAGTGATTTTTCATTCAAATTCCATTGTCAGCTTTCGTCTTCTTGGGAGAGCGGCCAAGGGTGAGGCTCAGAGTGGACACTCCAGCTGCAGGCCAGGAGGTGGGAGGCAGAACATGCAGGCGGCTGGAAACCATCTAGTAGGAAGCAAAGCAATTTGCGATTTGGCGAATTGTTCACCCAAGGAACTGGAGTGTTTATCTAAGTCTCCAGAGGGACCGAACCCGGCCCCATGTTGTGCTGGAGCAATTGCAAACCTGATGAGAGGATGAAGATTTCAACACATGTCATCAGAAAGCTGAGTAAGATTTTTATCTGGGCAGCAAGCAAGCCTCCCATATTCTTTGTTTTTGTACTGTGATTATTTGAATTTTGTTGGAATCTAAAGATGGTTGTGAACCACACAAAGTGATGTCCTGCCAAGAGTCTACATGGACCGATGGTCCACATCCTCAGGATTCTCGGAGCACTTCTAGAAAGATTCCTGTCTCTCAATTCAAAATAAGTGCCAATTTAAGCTCCACCCCAAATCAAGGAGTTAAATGAAGACCACTTTGCAGAGTTATTAGCTACCCACAAGCATGGAAGAAGCCTGGCCCAGATGTCAGGTTGGTTTCATTTTTTAGTTTTCTTTTGGGAAGCAGTGGTAATATTTTGTAAGTGTTTGGAGGGAGGGAGAGAGGGAAATCAATCTATGTCATTTAGGGAACAAGCAATGTATCTTATGTTTGTTTTCTATGGCCTTGATAAAACTTTTAACCAAACACAACTTGGGGAGGACAGGTTTTATTTGGCTTACACTTCCATATCACAGTCAACCACTCAAAGAAGTTAGGGTAGGAACTCAAAGCAGAAACCTGGAACCTGGAGGCAGGAACTGTAGCAGACCCCATGGAGATGCAATGCTTATTGGCTTACTCATCTACTTTCTTAGCTAGCTGCCTGGGAACTAACTGTACCACCCATGGTGGGCTGGACCCTCTCATGTCAGTCATTAGTTAAGAAAATGCAGCTCAGACATGCCTACAGGCCCATCCAATGGAGACAAGTCTTCAGTTGAGATCTCAGGTATGTGTAGGCTCATGAGAGGTTAATAAAACTCTGACAGAGCAGGCAATGTATAGAAGACCAGTGTTATAATCCGTTTTCTGTGACAACCCCAGATTACCTGAGACTGAATAATTTATAAAAAATAAAAGCTTGTTTAGTCCACAGCTCTAGGGGCTGGGAAGTCTAAAAGCAAGGTGCTGGTGAAGTTCCGCTTCCGCTCAGCCTCCTACTGCCTCAGACCGCGACGGAAGAGTGGGGGGGTCTGCGGTGGCAGAGCCGGAGGAACCAGAGGACACTGAGCTCCCTCTCATCCACCTGTTCTTGCCATCCATGCGGACTACCTCCTGCAAGAGCAACGGGGCGTCCCTTCAGATGGGCGAAGTCCTCATGATAAGATTCCTCTTCCGGGCTCACCAACGCTCCGTACTGTCACCTCAGTAACTACATTTCCATATGAGTTTTGGAGGAAGTGGACCACATCTAAGTCATAGCAAACATACTCATCCCTCCCTATCAGACCCAAAAGTCTGAGTCATTTCAGCACCAACTCCCAAGTCCACATTTGCATTGGAATCAAGGTGTGGTTTGTCTTTGCGGGATGCCTGTGGTCCCTGAGCCTGCAAATGCGAAACAAGTCATTGACTCCAAACTTCAGTGGTGGGATCAGGAGAGGAGAAGCCGAAGAAACGGGAAACAGCCCCAGAAAGTCCAAGACCTCTTGATCCTTGCTGTCTTCTGCCTGGCCCTAGGCCTGAGGCCCCTATCAGCAGATCCCACTCGCTGGCTGTCCACACCGTGGCCTGGTGCTCTGGCCTGACTGCCCCAGAAGAGTGCAAATAGGAGAATGTTAATTTTGGCTGGTAAGCAGTAACTAGTCCTGGCTTCTTCTGGGTTTTGAGCACTTGTTAGATATAAACCATCTTCACATTTTAACCCAACACACTGCTGTCATTGAAGGTGGTGCCTGTGCCTCCCTATTTTATGGATGAGTAAGTGGATATTCAAGGAGAATAGATAACCATTTACTCCTCGATCACCCACTTTTCCAACAGGTAGCTGAAAACAGAGGGTGGTGAGGGTGGATATTGAGGACGTTCATGTGCTGTGGCTTGCGTATACCTTGTTCCCTCCTGAACTCATGTTGAACTTGGACTGTCAGTGAGGCAGAGTGGAAAGCCAGGGTCTGGGAGGAGGTATTTGGGTCATGCGGCCAGAGCCTTCAGGAGTGCATTAACGCCTTTCTTAGGGACATAGGTTGGCTATCTACAGAGTTCAACCTCCTTTTCCCTTGCCTGCCATTACCTGCTTCTATCATGAACTGACAGGCACAATGCTCTCACCAAGGTCTTCATATCTTCCTGTAGTGGGTAGCCATTCCAGCTTTGATCTGGAAGTTCCAACCTCCATTGAGGCTTTGGTAACTAAGCCCCTACAAGGCGGGGCCAAGACAGGAGCCCTTAAGACCTGAGATCCAGATGTGCCAGCTCTCTTGGTTCCTGGACCCTGGACGCTGGAGGTAGACTGAGCAGAGTTCTCCAGAGAACACCGCCGGACTGCGCTACACCTTTCCCGGACCCTGTAACCTATCCCTTTACTTGTAAGTTACCCCACAAAATAAACCTCCCTTTTAACTACGTGGAGTTGCCTTAATAGTACAACCAATATCTTCCCAGTGCCTTGGCTTTGGGGGTGCCAAGGGCGAATGCTCAGGTATTTTGCCATAGTAACAGAAAACAGATTTAGACAACACGGTACCAGCATTTCTTCGCTTAGCACTCAGAGACATTCCAACATGAACCTCTGCCACATGCTGGCCCCTGTATAATAGAGAGCAGAATCTAGGTCACATGTGGTGGAAAAACAGATGCAAAGGAGGAAAATCAGAGACGGGTTCAATTAGAGCTTAGGTATGACCAAGAGCAAAGAGGGTATGGACTACGGGAGAGCGTTTCCTCCAGCTGAAATATGTACAAAGCTTGTCATAGATTCAGTGGGACCAACTAAAGGAACCAAATCTCGGTGAACCTGAAGAGGACAGAGGCCAGCAGAAGAGGCTGCGCTCAGGCAATCCTGTGGAGCCTTTGAGAACCTTGGTCTTTCTGAGAAGGTAAATGGGACAACAGGGAGGCAGAATTGGGTTGAAAAGATCTCATTGAGTCCCATGTGGAAGGCAGGTTAAAAAGAAACAAGGTGTGGGTGTGTGACCACACAGTCAGTGATGCTACAAGTCCAGGAGAAACACAATAGTGGTTTGAGCTTCGACCACTACTGTGGTGGTATTCTAATTGTACTGAAATGTGATTTTGATTGTATGTTAATAAATAAAGTTGCCCGGGGGTCAGAGCTATTAGAGCCATAGCAAGAGTGTGGCGGTGGTGGCACACGCCTTTAATTCCATAGATCTCTGTGTGTTCAGGGATACAGCCAGCATTGGAGACATATACCTTTAAGACCTAGGGGGCTGTACATTCAGACAGTGACGAGGCAGTCACGTGTTTGGGTTTACAACCAATGAGAAGGCAGAACAAAATACTATAAATAGACGAACAGACAGGAAATAGGTCTCTTTTCGGGAAGCTGGGACACTGTAGGCAGAAGGGTGAGATTTTAGCTCTGAGCTCTGACCTCTCGGCTTTCTCTTTTACATTGTTTCTGTGTTTCTTATTTAATTAGATGGTTAGTTACATCTACACACTACTCTTTCAGTCATTCAAAGTTAAGCTCAACTGATATGACCTTAATGAAGTCCTAATTACCAGAGATTAAAATGAGATACAAACGTATTTCAGCCAGCCAATCTGTAATTAGTTTAGGGTTGTGTCATGTTAAGGATTTCCACACAGCTTCCATTTTCTCGCTCTGCCTTCCTTATTGTGTAGTCTACCATCCGGTCCAACATTGCAGCCTGAGCTCAGCCATTGCGTCTGCATTCCAGCCAGCAGGAGCTGGGGGAGAAGAAAGGGGGCAGGTTTCCTTCCTTTGAGAGAATTTTTTGAAAGTCGTCTTCTAGATGTCTATTCCTACCTCATCTACCATAACATAGCCAATGGCCACAAAAGCTCAGTGGGGGTGAGAAAATGTCATTTTTGTTTTGGCAGGGAAGTGCCCAGCTTAGAGTCAGGGTTCAGTTCTAGAAGGGAAGAATGAGTGTCAGAGTCCAGCTAGCGGGCTCAACAACCCATTAGACCAGAGCTTATAGCGGCAAATATAATTATGGACAAGAATAAGTAAGAAGCAGAGACTTGAATATAATAAGGGAAAATTTTCAAGTCTCAATTTTCTACACATTTTGATGTTTTATTTTGGTTCAGTTGCTAGAGTATTTAATAGACTGAAACATCCATCGTGCATGCAAAATGGTGTGCCACTGTAGAAAACGATTTAGCAGTTCCTCAAGAAGTTGAACCTAGATTTATGGCATGAGGCCACTGTTCCACTCCTAGGTATGTATCTAAGAGAATGGAACCACATGTGCATGTAAAGATATGCACACAAATGCATACAGCACTATTCACAGCAGCCCCACGGTGGAGACACTACCAATGCCCATCAGTGGATGAATGGAAAAGCAAACTGTAGAAGAACCACACACCAAACTGTGACTCAGCAGAAAAAAGCAGTGCAGTTCTGATGCATGTTGAGTCATAGAGGACCCTGTAAACACGCTGAGTGAAAGAAGCCAGACACAAAAGACCGCATACTGTATGATTACACCGAGCTGAAATGTCCAGAATAAACACATCTGTCGAGACAGAAAGCAGATTAATGGTTGGCAGAGAATGAGAAGAGAGAGGGGAAAGTATGGAGCTTCTCCTTGGAAGAATAAAAATATTCTAGAGTTAGTGGTAAAGATTGTGCAACATAGTAAGTACACTAAAAACCACTAAATGAAACACTTCAGAATGGTGGATTTCCTGCTGTGTGAGTTACATCTCAATTTAAAAATACTATCTCTGGTTTCATACAGAGTTTCTTTTAAGAAAGAAAAAAAAAACTTCAGCAATGTGTGTGTGTGTGTGGTAAATAACACATAAATTCTTTTTTTAAAATTTCTTACATTTTAGTTATAAGAAGTAAAACATTTATGATGCTTTGATAGGACTTGGAATTTTTCTGAAAGATGCTTGTCTTGGACCTAATGCTTGTGGACTTTGAATTTTTCTGAAGGATGCTTGTCATGGACCTAATGCTTGTGTGCCCCCCATGAACTCATTGACCTCAACCTTACAGTGTGATGGTGTCAGGGCCATTTGGGTGGTAGCTAGCTGTAGATGGGGTTGTGAGGGGTGTGACAGAACATCTGAGACATTGTATAAAGGAAGAACTTTACCTTCACTCACAGACCCGGAAGTCTGGAAGCATGTCCAGCTTCTGATGAGACTCCCGTCCTCCCTCACACAGGTAGAAAAGCACAGGAGAAGCGATTGCCAAAAAAGGGGGGAAGGGGAGGACAAACAAGATTACCAGCATTATGACAACCTGCTCTCATGAGAAGCAACCCATGTCTACAAAAAATAATCCGGTCCTTATCAAAGACATCCTTCGCTTCGACCCAACCTCCCAATGCCACTACATTGACAAGCAATCCTCAACAGGAATTCTGGGGATGAACCATATACAAACTGTAGCAAGGGTTAAGCTTTCATGAATGGGATTAGCATCCCTAGCAGTCCCGATAGAAGTTGCTTCCTCGCTGCCTTATGAGAAGCCAGCCTAAGGGCTGCCATCTTTGAAGCAGGAAAAAGTCCTCACTAGACACAAACTCTGCCAGTGCCTTGATCTTGGAGCTCCCAGCCTCCAGAAGTGTAACTAATAGACGTTCTGTGATTAAGCCACCCAGTTTAGTACTAAACTGACTTCAGTGTCTACCCTCCAGTGCTGGTGAAGGTGAGCTGTTCAGGTCTCTGCTACTGTGAAAGTGTATCGGTTACCTATCACTGTGTAACAAATCACCCCAAGACTCAGCAACTTAAGACAAGCAGTCCCACCACTCCTGAAGAGCAGGCATCTGAGAGCAGCTAAGTCAGGCTGTTATGGTTTACTCTGGCTCAGGGTCCCTCAGACAGTTTCTGTTGAGCTAGCCTCGAATGCTGCAATGCTGAGAATATGCCTGGCGCTGTCGGCCATGCTTCTGTACCCTCCCCTGTCTAGAGCACGGGCTTCGGCTGCTCGCCCTGTCAGCTGGCCACAGAGATGTTGACAATGAAGTCTCTACCACAGTGAGTGACCTGGGAGACAGAGAAGACAGTGCGACACCCTTCACATCTACCACGTTCTGTTGGCCATGCTCACAAGCCTGGTATAAAGTGGGAGGTGACTGAACAAAACATGGCTGAAGAGGCTACTGGTGGCCGTCTTGGAGTATGGAGACCCCAGAGAGCAGAATTCAATTGTGGTAGTACATTAGGAAACCTGAAACTCAGAGCCACGGTCCCCAGAGTACTGTTGCTCAGCACACAAGTCTAGCTAGAACCCTGCAGAGTGACAGTCACATCTGCCCAGCTGGGTCACACTCAGAGGTCCAGACTCCAGTGCCACACACACACACACACACACACACACACACACACAATTAAAACACAAAATAAATCTTTAAAAAGAGAGAGAAAAAAAAATAAGGTTGTACCTGTGGTCAAAAACAATAAAGACAAGGTAAGCATGGAGCCATGGTGCTTTGTGGTATCCAAGCTCCCACTTGGAAACATGCTGGGCTCTGAATCATAGAAGCCATGAGAAGCAACTTCCCTATCACATCAGAAGCATGTGAAGAATTCTCACTCAGGCTCCGTCCTGTGGTTCCCTAACCAGAGGGAAGCTGCCCTGGACCGTTCAGTCACTTTCTTGGTTCTGGAAGGGCAGGTCCCATGAAGGAAGGCTCATCTTGGTGGCACTGACATGAGGCCATTGTATCTGAACAGAAAGTGAGGTGTCAATCAGTCTCCCCAGACATAGTCAAGAGGATGGATCGAGGAGCAGCGATGGCCCTTCTGTCCCCACTGGCCTCCCCTGCAATCCCCTTCCAGGATGAGGCCATCTCTGTAATCACAGCTCCTTGGGCGTGTGAGAAGGGACTGTGCTGTACTGGGTTAGGGATGGGGTGCCTGAGGGCATCAGCGGGGAAGTCTCCTAAAACCCCAGCCTCTGCCAGGCTCCCTCTGCCTGCTACCTTGAGGAACTGCAGCCCAGGACCACCAGATCTTCTGTTTTCAAAAGAAGCCAGAACCGTGGGCTGAATTTTCCAATTTTTAACGTACTGTTCAGGCCAAATAAAACATGTTGCTGGGTCAGACCTGGTCCTTGGACCACCAGCTCACAGCCCTGGAATTCCAAATGAGTGACTCTATTTTAATCAAAACACCAGAAAAGTAAAAATAAGGTTCCCATCTTCCTGAGTGTTTGACCCTTGGAAGTAACCATTGATCCCACTGTCAAGTGTCTATTGTGAACTGGGTACAAAGAACTCTCCAGTCCACAGTTCCTGCTTCCTTATCTCCCCTCTGCCCTTAGGACTTCCCTTCTCTTTTGCACGTGTTCCGTGCCCTGTCTGTGGGAAACTGGGAAGAAAGGGAGCGAAAGGGGAGAAGTTGGGTAAGTGTCTCATTTCACAAGTGCAGAGTAAAATTATGTCTCCAAACCCACCACCCCTGGGCCCTCAGCAGGCAGCCCGGGACTCTACATATCTAATCTAAGACTTAACAATAGGAGGTGTTGAGCAATCAGTGTGTGTCAGGCGCAGTGAACTGTTGTATTGCTGGACTGAGCACTTTATTTTCCAAAATGTTTCTGGAGGGTCTGGGGAAATGACTGAGTAAAGTGTTTGCTGCTCAAGGCTGAAGACCTGAGTTCAGATCCCCACACCCGTGTAAGAGCCAAGGCTGGTGGCATATGTCTGGAACCCTGGATCCTGGGGGTTACAAGGGGTGAGGCAGAGACAGGTGCATTCCCAGGGCTTGCTGGCAGGTAGTCCAATCAAAATGCCAAACTCTAGGCTCAGTGAGAGACCCTGTCTTCAAATGGGTGGGGAAAATAGAGGAAAACACCTGAAGGTATAACTTCTGACTTACACACACACACACACACACACACACACACACACACACACACACACACACACACACACTTCTATGGCACAGATCTCTTTCATTACATGAAGAAACAGAAACCTAAAGATACCAAACAACTATCGGTATTCATAGGGCTCCCAGGTGGCGAAGTCTGGTTGGAGTCCAGATGCAGCTCAGTCCAGAGCACTAGTTTTTAACACCGAATGAATGGAGGGATGGAGGAATAAGTGCGACTTGCTCCCTTCCTCCCTCAACCCTTACCTCCTACCCTAGTCTTCACTTCCTGAGCTGGTTTGGAGTCCCATTTCTCCAGTGTCCCCAAACCTTCATCTTCTATGACTCGGGGTCTCCCGGGAGCTGACAATACATGGACACCTGCTCAGCTCCCTTCTCATCCCTTCCATGAAAGGGAAGGCAGCATGATTCACCATCAGAAGGCTATGCATTACCAGGGCATTAGTTTCTGTTATTTTTCCGTGTTCTCTGGTGTATAATCAGAGCTCATAAAAGTGCTACTGTGTGGGAGGTCCGCATTTCCTCCCGATTAAGCATCCCCAGATGTTCGCAGACCTTACACTTTGTGCTCCCCGCCTGCTTCGTTCACCTTCCAGCCTCACTGTCCTCTGGCCTGGCTGAGGAGCCCGGCCTGTTCCACCCTGCGGTCGGCTAATCAGTAGGCAGTCCCGAATGCAGCAGCTTGGCGTCTGCCTGAGAGCTCATTCCCCCTTGATGTGGTGGGGTGTCTGCTTCTGCTCTGATTCAGAAACCCCTCTGCCAGGAGAACCTGACTCCTGGCTGCAGATGGATTTCCTGACTCCTTCTGCAAATCACTGTCAGCGCTCCCTCGGTGGAATTGGAGAAGTCCCAGTGGGGTGCACGCTAGCTCAGTGGTTAGACATGGGGTCTTCAAACACATGCACAGGCAGTTAACAAACCTGTAAGCTCCGGGATGCTGTGAAGAAGCCAGGGAACAACATGCTCCTCCAGTTAGGTCTGGCGGGGACACAACACGGACTATTTTCACAAAATAGCATACCCTAAATGTACTCCAACAGGCCCAGATAGGAGCCTTAATACTTCATGCTCGCTCCTTGAGCTTATGGCTTTGGCCTGAGGGCTTTGAGCCCTATTGCTGGGCAAAAGCACTAGAAAAAAAAAAAAAAAAAAAAACTAAAACAGTGGTTCTCAACCTGTGGGTCGTGACCCTTTAGCAGTTGAATGACCTTTTCACGTGGGTTGCCTAAGACCACTGGAAAACATAGATGTTTACATTTACACCTCATAGCAGTAAAATCACAGTTATGAAGTAGCCATGAAAACAATGTCATGGTTGGGGGTCACCACAACATGAGGACTGTATTAGAGGGTCACAGCATTAGGGAGGGTAAGAAGCACTGGTCTAGAAAGACCTCATGTGGGACATCAGCACAACTGAGATCAAATTCTCATCTGCTGCCATGGGCTAGTTCTGTGATCTCAAAGGAAAAGGGGGAGGGGTCCTACTAAATTTGGAGGCTTATTTTCCCTTGCCCATGAAATGGGACTAGCAAGAACAAAAATTGTCACACCCAATGATTGTGAGAATTAAGTAAATTGTCGTGTCTGAATGCATCTGGAATGGAGTAGGGTTTTATCAAATTTTGAATGGATTGCTGAAGTGAGAGACTGAAGACAGGTCCTCTCATTCCCCCTCCTCGTAGTTAAGGTGAAGAAAGCATTGCCTCAGGCAAAGGGGCCCTGTGTATGGCTGAAATCGAGTCTCTGGCAAAGGAAGCGCTGCAGTCTGTCCTGGTCCTGGAATCTTGGCCTTGGCCAGGAAGTCTGGTGATGCTCTAGAGCTGTGGTTCTCAGCCTTCCTAATGCTGCCACCCTTTAATCAGCTCCTCATGCTGTGGTGACCTCCAACCATGAAACTATTTTTGTTGCTACCTCATAACTGCAATTTTGCCTCTGATATGAACTATAATGTGAATGTCTGTGTTTTCCAACGGTCTTAGGAGACAGACCCCTGTGAAAGGATCGAGTTTGACCTCTAAAGTAGTTACAAACAATAAATTCTATTCTTTTATTTAAGGATATTTCCTTATGTAGCTGAAGAGATGGCTCAGAGATCAAGAACACTGGCTGCTCTTCCAGATGACTTCAGTTCAGTTCCCAGAACCCTGTTGGTTGGTGTACAACCACCTGTAACTCCAGATCCAGGAGATCTGATGCCCTCTCCTGGCCTCTGAGGGCATCTGCATACATAAATACACATAATTAAAAATAAAATAAATATTTAAAAAGTAATTGTATTATGAAAGATTTTACCTTTACAGAATCATTTAAAGCCTGGAAAAAATGAACAATCCACCAACTAGTTCTAAATGATACCATTTTGCCACATTATAAGTGTAGCTAGAGTTTTCCTGCCTGGCCCACAGTCAGGACAAATCTCTGTCACCCTCCAGTCCCACAGCCGCTCAGACCCAACCAAGCAAACACAGAGACTTATATTGCTTACAAACTGTATGGCCATGGCAGGCTTCTTGCTAACTGTTCTTATAGCTTAAATTAATCCATTTCCATACATCTATAACTTGCCACGTGGCTCATGGCTTACCGGCATCTTCACATGCTGTTTGTCATGGCAGCGGCTGGCAATGTCTCCCTCCACCTTCCTGTTCTCTCAATTCTCCTCTATGTTAGTCCCACCTATACTTCCTGCCTGGCCACTGGCCAATCAGTGTTTTATTTATTGACCAATCAGAGCACATACAGACCATCCCACAGCATTATAAGTGTGTATACAAATATACATATTTTCTAAGTTATTATAATCATAATGATTCTTTATTAGTCATCTACAAAAGATGCCATCTTTTCATTTAACTTTAACATCACTGTAAAAACTAAACAACAGTTCCTTAATACCACCTGTTATATAATTCCTGTTAATATTTTCCTGACTGTCTTAGTCACTGTTCAATTGCTGTGAAGAGATACTGTGGCCAAGGCAGCTTTTATAAAAGCAAGCACTGAATTGCCTACTGTTTCAGAGGTTTAGTCCATTATCATCATGGTAGAGAGCATGGCGGCAGGCAGGCAGACATGGGGCTGGAGAAGTAGCTGAGAGCTTCATCCTGATCTACGAGTAGAGAGAAAGAAGCTGGGCCTAGCATGAGCTTTTGAAACTTCAAAGCCCACCGCCAGTGACACACTTCCTCCAACAAGGGACTTTCTAGTCTTTATAATCCTTTCAAATAGTGCCACTCCCTGGCGACTGAGCATTCAAATATTTGAGTCTATGGGGACCATTTTTAGTCAAACCACCACACCAACAGTTTTACTTAGGCTTTTTTGTTTTTTATTGCTTTGAAGAGACACCATGACCACGGCAACTCTTACAAAGAAAACATTTAGTTGAGGTGGCAGCTTACAGTTTCAGAGGTTCGGTCCATTATCATCATGGTGGGGAGCAAGGCAGTGTACAGGCAGACATGGTGCTGCCTAATCTTGCTTGACCAGAAGGCAGCAGGAAGCTGACTGACTGTCACACTGAGTGAAGCTTGAGGAAAGAGATCTCAAAGCCCACCCCCACAGTGACACACTTCCTCCAACAAGACCACACCTACTTCAACAAGGCCACACCTCCTAATAGTGCCACTCCCTTTGGGGGGGCCATTTTCTTTCAAACCGCCACACCAACTATCTCTAAATCTCAAAATCTTATAGCTTTGGGAGTAGTAGGGATTCAGTCCAAAATGCACTTAGTTATCTTAACTCTTAAGTCTTTGAAAATCTAGAAGAGACCACTTCTCCACACAGCCCCAGCCTACACAACACACACACGTACATCACATACATCCATGCTTCTTTTATTCTCTACTTTTCAGTTCTAACTATGGTCCAGGCTTCAGGAGACCAATGAGCTGGCATTTGAGCAGACTCCTAAAGACTGGCTCAGACTGGCTGGTGAGTAGGAGTGTGTAAGGGGTCCTGGCCAAGACAAGCACGGAGTAAAGACAGAAGGGGAGCATGGGCTGAGGACAAGAAACAAGGAGCCTTTCCATACAACTGGAAGGTGGGAGCATCTTGAAGATACACCCCACAGTGATGGAAAACACATACAGGGTCCATTTCCAAAAAGGACACAGTGTACAGTTGACCATGAAGATACTAGAGCAGAGAAGTCAGGACAAATAGCCCTCTGCTCTCCCCCTTGGGTTAAAGCTAACTGTACCTCCCAAAGGTTTCTGGGAGGTCTCTTTCCCCTTCCACAGCCTCCTTTCTGTCTCACTTCTCCACAGCTCCCGTCTTGCCTTCACCTCCTGCTGCTTCCTCTTAGCCTGCTGCCAAGCCCTGAGTCTCAACTCACAAGAGCGCTGTCCTTAAAGAGCAGTTTCTGCAAGTCTGCTGAGTCAGCTCTTCTCTTCTGGCTAAATGATCACCTCTCCCTACACTGAGTCATTATTATGCTGAAATGTCCATACCGTAAAGAGAGGAAGGAGCAGAAGAATGAGGGGAAAAAGTCCCACCGTGAGAAGTGAAAAGTGAGGCTGACCGAATCTACTAGAAGGAAGGGAGGAAAGAAGGAAGAGTGGTGTGTGTGTGTGTGTGTGTGTGTGTGTGTGTGTGTGTGTGTGTGTGTGTGTGTGTGTTGGGGTGAATTTGGTCATGAAGGGCTTCAGAGCCAGGGAAGGACTGGAGAAATGCTCTTTGACTGCTGGGGGATGGGGTGGAGAACTAGCCTTGTTCACAGCCTGCTGGGATTACAGGTACTTGCTAACCACAGCCTGCAAAGCATCACCTCCTAGGGTTTCCCCCTCAACCTTACCACACTGGGTGCTAAGCTTGTGGCACCTGCCCCTGGAAGATAACCATCGGGCATCCAGACAGGAAAACTGACTGGGAAATTCTAAAAGCTGCCTTCGTTGCTGAGAGCTCATTTCAACAGCTGGTCAAACAGTATCACAAACTTAGTTGACAAAGTCCCGAGGAGTCCACATTCCTCTCCTCACACCCCTTACCTGCACAAGCATCTACGTTTGGAAGCAGTCCAGCTGTTGCTGTGGCCAGATGGCTCCTGGATTCGTGCTGAGGCACATCTGAGAGGCAACATCTGGAAAGCTTGGAATCACATCTTTTTGCTAAAATGTGCCTGAGGGAGTGAGAGCTTCAGAAAGAAAAATGCAAAGCTTTGGTGACTGTTGTGAAGAAAGCGAGGTGTTGAAGTTCTGCCTTAATTAAAACTTCCGCAGAATGAAATAGAAATTGACCTAAAATCGTAATTAAAAACTGCTTAATACCACAGATAATGGGAAATCGACTTTTGACCCATCTTGGGAAGACTCCATTCTTCATCTTCTTGACACTGAAGATCACAAGCACGTCATCTTCAGTACAGGGTTATGAAAGGCTGGACCACTTGTAATGTCTGTGTTTAAATCATCTGTCCAGCGGTGGTGACAGGTGACACCAGCCCTCCACAGGCATGTCTGTCCAGCAGATCTGGGACAAATAACCTTTCTGCATTGTGACAGGTTGAATGAGATAATGCACAAGAGAGTTTTGCAAAACAAAGAGCACTTTGTAATCTGGAATGCGATACAGGAACACATCATTATCTGATAAAGACAGACCATTTGGGCAGAACCCACTGGACAGAAAATTGACTTCACTGCATAGAAAGCTGCCATGAAGTCCAAAAAAAGGAAAGTTATTAGCTCTGAAACCACAAAACACAGCAGGGTTATTTCCTGTTGAAATGCACCAGTCGGCTTGCATTACAGGCCTGGACTGAGGGGTGAAGGGTGAGTCTAGTTTTTCCTAACTTTGAAATCATTCTTTGTAGAATATTATCCTAATTTGAGATTTCCTTCCTGATTCTAGATTTTCTAGGCGCCACAGAGTTATTATAAAGGGTTTTTGCACTCTTTGGCAGAGGCATCTCTGAGAGAAGACTAGATAATATGCATTCACCAGCCCTTGAAAAAACATTTATCAATGAATGAATAAATGGTGCTTCACTTATGTACATATTTCTATATTTCCACTTGTGCAATACAACTTATTATCTTTGCTACATAACAAACTGCCCCCAAACTTAATGACCTAACATGATTCGTTACTTTCATGATTCTGTGGCCTGGCTGGGCGATTCTTCTGCATTGGCATTGGATCACTGATACGGCTACAGTCTGCTGGAGGCTGTACCAATAACTCGGCCTACAGACTTCCCCACACAGACTTGTTTGTAAGAAAGAGGGCATCTTCCTCCTGTGATCACAGCTGAACTAAGGCAAAGCTCCGTAGCCACGTCTCACCAAACGGCTGGTATAGAGTTTACTGATGTGGCCACAGCAGGCTACAAGCCGCTGCCCGCAGTCAGTGACAAGACACTAGCCAGGAGATGTGAGTGCTGGCAGCTCACTGGTGTGAGCATCTGCAGCACCCTGATTCACTGATAGACTCTTAACTAGATCACTAGATCGTACAGCCAGTAAGATGAGCTGGCTCAGGGGAGAGAGGCACTTGTGGGTGTGCCTGGTGACCTGAGCTGTATTCCTGGATGCCACAGGGTAGCAGGAGAGAACTGACTCTTGAGAGCTGTCCTCTGACCTCTATGTGCACATTGAAGCACCCATGTACCTGCACTACACACACACACACACACACACACACACACACACACACACACACACAAATAAAATTGAAAAGGATTACAAAATCAACACACAGCAGTTTATGGTCCTAATATTTTCTCAGTTATTAGCTGTACATTAACGCTTTAGCTCCTGGGGGCTGGAGAGGCAGCTCAGCAGTTAAGAGCATTTACTACTCCTTCAGAGGACCTGAGTTCAGTTCCTAGCACCCATGCCTGAGGGTCCACAACTGCCTATAACTCCAGCTCCAGGGAATTTGATGCCTTTTTGTCTATATGGGTACCAACACACACACGGTACAAACATATACACACACATACACACACACACACACACACACACACAAGTACCTTCACACACATGGTATATGCACACACACAGAGCACCTGCACACACACACACACACACACACACACACACACACACACACACACGCACCTGGGCACACATAGTGTACACACTCATACACAAACACACACATACACAAACTGTTTCTTAAAAGCAAAGCTTCAGATCTTCTCTTGAGTTCATCTGCTTTGTCTAGATTGAGACTCTTCTAGCTGAAAGCAATAGGAACCTCTGCTTTAAAAAAAGCACACTACCTGCCAAAAGCTTCAAGTATTGGGGGTTTCTTGCATTTGGAATGATATTAACGGATTCTGAAAGTGTCACTGTAATTATTGCTCTGCTTTCTGTGCGAGTCATGGATATTAGATAGAAGTGTTTGGGAAAGCTTGCTCACTCCTGTTCTATTGCTAAAAGAAGAAGCTGCAGTGTGTTCTTCTCGGCCTGGACAGACTGTGCCATGCTGGATGCCCTCACCCACAGCCAAGGCCACCTCACCCACCTCTGGCTCCTATGAGCGTTAAGTGACACAGTGCAGAGATGAAGTCCCAGGTCAATGGAAAGTGCAGCATTGCCTCGCAGGAGGCAAGTGTAAAGCTGAGATGCCTCAACAGGGGAAGGGGCTTGCCACCAAGCCTTATAACCCAAGTTCGTTCCCTGAGACCCACGGTAGAAGGACAGGACAGACTCCCTCAGCCTGTCCTGTGACCTCTGTATGTCCCACAGTACACATGCCTGTATACACACACACACACACACACACACACAAAATAAGTAAAACATTTAAGAAAAACCCTATTCTCCAAGCTAGTTTTAATTATAAAACAAGACTATAAACTAATGTAGCATAGAATTTGTTAACTTCTGATTAATAAAATCCGAAGATAGTTTTCTAAAGTTCCAGATGATGACTCTAAGTAAGAAAGGTGCCAGCCAGTAACCAGAGAAAAGGCAGGAAGACAATGAGTGTGTTAATGAGCTCTTGTCACTGAGAAAAATATATACATATACCACAATCAAGTTTTTTGTTTGCAGCTTTGGAGGTTTGGGACCAGGACCTGTCCCTTTGGGGCCTCTGAGGAGGCAGGACATCATGCTGGGAGTATGTGTGAGGAGCAGCTCATCCCCTAGCAGCCAGAAAGCTAGAGTCCTGGGATCTCCTTCAAGCACATGCCCTGACTACCTAACTTCCTTCCACTGGGCCACACTCCTTAAAACTTCTACCACTTCCCAGTGCTGTGTAGTGATATACTGTGCACCCTAACAAACTTGCCTGGGGATCGAAGGGTCGAGCCAGCCACTAGATTAGACATAGAGGCCAGACAGTGGTGGCATACATCCTTAATCCTATCACTCGGGAGGCAGAGATCCATCTGGATCTCTGTGAGTTCAAGGCCACACTGGAAACAGAGCCAGGCAGTGGTGGCACACACCTTTAATCCCAGTAATGGGAAGCACACATGACTTTAAGCCCAGGAAGTGACATGGCTGGGCAGAGGAAGGTCTATAAGACTTGAGGAAACAGGAACTAAGGCAGTTCAGCTGAGACCCTTTTGGGTGAGGACTCAGAGGATTTCCGTCTGAGGATTGGTGGAGTTGGTGAGGTGGTAGGTGGTGGCTGTGGCCTGTTCTGCTTCTCTGATCTTTCAGCTTTCACCCTGATATCTGGCTCCAGGTTTTCTACTAATAAGACCATTTAAGATTCAGACAACATTGGTGCCACAGGCTGGCACTGAGTCTCTGATACACAGGCCTTTGGAGAAAACTTATCCAAACTATAGCAATGGGCAAGCACATGTGTTGACCAAGAGAATCTAATGGTCATTCTAGCACAGAGATGAAACGAAATAGAAATTAAAGATTCATAAGGAGACAGATATTTTCCATCCTTGTGGATGTTAATAAACTGATACTATCAGCAGCCAATCAGCTAGCTGTGTAGGAGATCCTGTTCCTCTCCACAGGAGTCTCCCTCCAAGTGCCTCCGCTACCCAGGTGGTTAGAAGGCAATCAGGGCTTGTGGGCACCAGCAGACAGCATCCTACAGCACATCTGCCCTGGGGCACTGCACTGATGCCAAGGCAGAGGGACTTACTCATGTCATCCTTCCAAATGTTGCCCTGTGGTGTCCCCAGTTTTCTGTCTCAGGTCGACGTTTCCCTCAAAGCCATGGCTAGCTTCTGGAGCTAAAGCATGAAACACTGCTGGGTCAGGTCAGAGAAATATATCACCAAAGAGCCTCTCCAAAGTCTAAAAAAAAAAAAAAAAAAATGACATTTGTAGTAGGCTAATACTCCAAATGCCCCCTATTCCTTCCCCCTCTCTGATATGTATGCATTCATATCTATAGGCACATATGTGTACATGAGCACGTGTGTGTGCATAAGTGTTTGAAGGTCAGAGGAAGCCCTTAGGTATTATTTCTCAGCATCAGTTCACCATGTTTCTGAGACAAAGTCTCTCGCTAAAACCCACCAAGTAGGCTAGACTGGCTGACCGGTCAGCCCCAGAGACCCTCCTATCTCTACCTTCCCATCGCTGGATTACAAGCGTGTGCCACCACATTAGCTTTTTGTACTCAGGCATCCATACTTGGAAGGCAAGCACTCTGCTGAGCACGCTCTCTCCCTGGCTTCCCAGCTCTCTCTGTCCTTGCCTGTAGCTGCCAGGGTAGTTTCTAAACACACAAGGACTGGAATATTCTGAGATAGGGAGGAATTGTCTGGAGTCACCCAGCTTGTGAGCTCTTTTCTCCTTGAAGGGATTGTTTCTCAACGTTTGGGCTCAGCAATTCGAGGGTGATGTCCCATGGGATGCAAATGAGACTCCGCCTACCCAGAGCAGCTTTGCAGAGCCTGAGTGGACCCTCCGATCATGAATTCTAGGCTCTGTTTAATCTTGCCTGTTTGTGAAGAATCCACCTGTTTTAGCTAACTTAATGTGCATGTGTTTTTCTCCCTGGAGCAGATCGTTTGCAGTTGGCTGTGTTATAGCGGTAGTGGAAGGAACTGCCCCGTTGGTCTCCCTTGAACTCAGTTTTCCGCTTCCTCCGGGGCCCCTGCCTCTTTTCCCGGAATGACTTCACCCTGTTCTGTCCTGATGTAGAAGGTAACACCGCCCCTTCAGTTTTGCTCCCCCCCACCTTGCTCTCACTGTCCTCCTGTCTCCCAATCTTGTTTTCGCCTTCTAGATGTCCATCATCGTTAAAGGCTTCTAGACCTCTCATACAGCATCCCTAAAACTGAGCTCTTTCTAGAACCTACCACCCCATCTCTAGTCCCAGACTCTGACAATGGCTACAAGCTAGAAATATTAGACCATATTTGTGGACTCTGTCTGGGTTTCTGAATAGAATATCTTGCCAAGAGTAGGTGAGTTTTATTTATTTTCACCTTTCTTACCAATACCTTGGTTTGACCCCTGAAATACCATGCCTCGTCCCCTTCCAGACAATCTAATGACCTAGTTATTCTTCCTAGGACCATTCACAGACTTGCTAACTGGACTTCCCACCTCCAAGTCTGTCTTCCCTGGACTGTTTCCAACGACACAAAGACACATAACCTTTTTAAACTCATAAAGTGACTTACCATATCCTCACCCCTTCACCTTCTCTCTCTCCATCAAAACTATTCTCTCCGCAGGTTAAAAACTTCTGTTGAAGACGTAAAATAAAGCAAATTGCTAGGAATACCTTCCAGAGGACGCTGGCCTTGTTTTGTGGGACTGTGGGACAACATGACTGTGGGCCGTGAGCCTGTGACTGCTTTGATTCATGAGTCTACTTTATGACTCTCTGGGGTCAGAAGCTAAGTTTCAGGAAACTGATAGCAGTCAGAATGTTTTCTTCCACAGCAATGCAAATGATTTCTCTCTGTAACAATGTCAATAACTGCTGTCCCATCATGGCTATAAATCACTAGACACCAAATTCTGATCCAATGGACTTCACTGAGGTTCCTTCCTCATTTAAGGAAGGAATCTTCCTTATAAATTAAAATTTTCTATGAGAGTAATGAATTTTCAGTTTTGAAAAAAATATATATATTTTAGTAGGTTTGGAGACCATCCCCTAAAATGCCCCATGGGCTTCTCCAGAGGGGTATAGGCAAATGGCAGCACAAGCTAGGTTGTGTGACATTCTGTGTTCTGACAAAGTTTGCCTAGAGATCAGAGGGTGGAGTTAGCCACTAGTTAACCATAGAATCCAGGCAGTGATGGCACACAGCTTTAATCCCAGCACTTGGGAGGTGGAGACAGGAAGTAATAAGGCAGGGCGGAGAGAGGATCTTGGCCCTCTGTTTGGTTTGAGGATTCCTAGAGTTAAGAAGTCTCTAGTGGCTGCTGCTCTGCTTTTCTGGTCTTAAGGCTTTCACCCTGATATCCGACTCCAGGTTTTTATTGACAAGACTAATTAGGATCACACATCAACTACTTGAATGTCACAGGCCATGTTATTTCAATGACATTGTTTCCTCAGCTCCCAGAGCAGCTCCACGTAGAAACAGAACTTTGCTTTTCCTGATCAACAAACTTTTTATATCATCCAAAGTGTGGCTTGTGGGGTTCAACTTAAATATATTTTTAAAGACCCTAAGTAATTAAAACCTGAAGCCAATATTAAAGTGAGCCAATAAAAGAAATACTGGATATAAACACAGATTTCTAAGGATAATAATGATTTATTTACTTCTTATTTTTATGTACTACAGAGAGGCCTTATCTTTGGGTTCATTTCTGTCACCTTAAGAAGGCTGGGTCTGGTGATGCACACTTGAAATCCCAACACTCTGGAGGGTAAAGCAGGGGGACCACAAGTTTGAGGCCAGCTTGGACCACATAGTGAGACTTTGATATGTATTTAATAGATACATGATTAGATGGTCTTAATGTGACTCTTTGTGGGTCACACAACATAAACCTCTTTGTACTCCAGATACGGTTCCAACAGCAAACCAAAGAAACAGTTGCACTGTGTCTGAGCTCGATGAACCCATGGGTCTGTTGAGGTTCCTTCCAGGAGCACAGGTGAGTCGCAGGCATCTGGATCACAGACATCCACCACAGCATGGATGCTGCTGCTGCTGCTGCTTGCCTGGGCTCCTTGACTCATGCACAGACAGTAGAGGTACAGCGGCTTTGTGAATCCTGTAACTTTACAGCATTTCCTGAGCCTTGTAAGTTTCATTGGCTTCCTGACTCTGAGGAGCCTTCCTCCTCATTCCAGGAGGGAATGTTTTAACTTGGAGGGAGTAACTACCTACAGGTGGCTATAAGAGGCTGTGTTTTGTACAGGCAAGATCTTTGCTGCTCTACTAAAACACCCCATATTTGAAGAGGTTAATTCTCTCTCTCTCACTCCTCTCTGTAAAATAGAAGTGAATTACTTGTCAACAATAAGCCGGCTATAGATGGCATATACCTAAAATGTCAGCACTTGGGATACAGAAGCAGGAGAATTGTGAGTCCTGAGCTATGTAGAGAGTTCTAGACCTGTGTTACCACATAGTTAGACCCTGTTTCCAAGGAAACAAAAAAGTAATAACACCGCCAATCGAGGTGATACAAGAACAGTACTGAAAAGGAAAAAGAATTGTTTGTTGGTATTTATGTGTGCACACGCTTGTGCACGTGAAGACCAAAGTTGATGGCATATGTTTTCCTCAATCACATTTTGAGACAAGGTCTCTGACTGAACCTGCAGCTCACCAATTCACTGGACTGGCTGGGTGGCAAGCCCCAGGAATCCTCCTGCCTCTGCCACCTCAGGGATGGGGTTAAAGGTGCATACTGCTATGCCCAGCTTCTTAGATGGGTGCAAACCATCTGGATGCAAACAGAAATTATGAACTCTGCTAAACTTCTGGTTACTTTTGATGGGTTTGCTCCCTGGTTTAAACATGCCTTCATCGGGCCGGTGAGATGGCTCAGTGGGTAAGGGCATTCACTTTAAAGCCCGACAACCTGAGTTCTGTCCTCAGGCCCCACGTGGGGGAGGGAGGGAACAGATGCCAGCCCACTGACCTTCACACATACACACCATGGCATGAACTCACCCTCCCACCACATAATACACAAAATAAAGAAATTAACACAAATTTCAAAATAAAAATCAAATGCCTTCGTCTAGAATGTAAAAAGTTGTTAGTCACCACCTCTGGAATCTCTCTAGAGATAAAAAGTTTCACATCTTAACAGAATGATTTTCTATGCTTTATCTAACTCTATCATGACTTCTATTGTTGAAAAAAATGGTTTCTTTATTTATTGTGGTGGTTTGAATGAGAAATGTCCCCCCCATAATTATTTAAACACTCAGTTCCTAGTTGGTGGAGCTGTTTGGAGAGGTTATGGACCCTTTGGGAGGTGAAGCCTTGCAGGAAGAAGGACATCACTGGGCGTGGGCTTTCAGGTTTTAGAGCTTTACCCTACATTGCACATGTTTCTTCCTCCCTCCCTCCCTCCCTCCCTCCCTCCCTCCCTCCCTCCCTCCCTCTCTCTCCTCTCTCTCTCTCTCCTCTCTCTCTCTCTCTCTCTCTCTCTCTCTCTCTCTCTCTCTCTCTCTCTCTCTCTGTGTGTGTGTGTGTGTGTGTGTGTAGTGTATAGTGTTCTCCTCCTTAGGCAGTTCTAATCCTCAGTGTACCAGACTCTGGTTTTCTACCTGGAATAAAGGTCTCTAATTCCCACCTGCCACAGATCATCTGGTCCCCAAATCGGAAGTTCTCATGGAGTTTCCTAACTTCCCTTCAGCAATGTAGTCGTCGGTGATAATCTGCCTCCCTTGTTTCCAGTTAGAATTGAAGCCAATGACTACCACCCACCTGTGGTGGCTGTTCTTGCTTGTCAGCTTGATTACGTCTGTAATCAACTAAAACCTAAAAGTGGAAGGGCACATCTGTGAGGGAATTTTGCTTAATCTGAAGTAAGAAGGTCTACTTCTAACCCAGATCTTTAAGGTAGAAAGACATACCTTTAACCTCGGGTCTTGAGGTGGAAATACACACCTTTAAATTGGATCTTTTGAGCTGGGAAAACCCATCAAAAACTCTAACCTTGGTTGTGCCTTCTGCTGGAAGCCTGTCTAAGGACATGGAAGAAGGTCTTCTGCTCTTTGCCTGTTGTTCTCGCTTCTCTAGCAAGTCCCTTCCTTCACTGGCATTAGAGCCTACTTCAGGATTCCAGTGTATACCAAAGACCAGCTGAGACATCCAGCCTCACGCACTGAACAAGTACTGGATTCTCGGACCTTCAGTTCACAGGCAGTTATTGTTGGTTCAGCTGGACCACAGCCTGTAAGCCATCCTAATAAATCCCTTTTCTAGAGAGAGATTCATTCTGTAAATTCTGTTCCTCTAGAGAACTCTGACTAATACACCATCCAAGGCTGAACCTGGAGTGACAGGTTCAGAAAGGATTCTTACCGAATAACATGAGAAAAGGAACAGAGAAGGAGCCTATGCCCACACAGTGCTCTGCCAGGGACATCACATCACAGAAGGCTGTGGAAGGAGAGCAGTGTTTTAGGTGGGGTCCTGTCCCAGACACTCTGCCTCTACCTTTTATCTTTGTCTGTGAAATCACTTACAGTTCTGTGTGCTGAAGGAATTAAGCAGTTGATCTGATCCCTGTCCATGGAAATGCAGACTGTGTTTGGTAAAGTTATAACTGACTATCACTATGTGGATACTGACTCACTATGTAAAATTAAGCAGCATTCCACTGGGAATGTTGGACTAAACATGTCTTATATACATCCCTGTTCTTTGTATTCTCCTGGCATTAAGAGGAAAGTAAACTCTTTAAGCTGTCTACTTTGTCTGAATTATCTTTTTACCTTTCCCGAAGGGTTATCTTTCAGTAATTGGAAGTTATCTGACAATTGAATGGATGCCCTTGTTGGAACCAAGTAAGAGGAGCACACACTTAAGGACAGAAAAGATTTTCCTTGGCTCCAGGAAGTGACATCCAAGTAGAATTAATTGAAATGTCACTCTGTTAGCTTCCTGTTTCTCCAGTCTTCTTCTTGACAGTGTTTTTAAGTTTTCAGTGTGTGTGTGTGTGTGTGTGTGTGTGTGTGTCTACATGAGCACAGATCCATGGCACATGTGTGGAGGTCACAAGACAACTTTACGGAATCAGTTCTGCCTTTACTAGGGTTCCGGGGACCAGACATCCATGCACCCACATGCCATGAAGGGATACACAGCTTACAGTTGGTTTTTGCTCATATGAATTAAATTGTAATTGTCTTTCATTAAACATGGCTTCATGGGAGAAAAGAAAGACTACAATTTAAAGAGTGCCATTGAAGACATTCACTCAGAATTGTCACTCCTGGCTAAGTCATGGTTTCTCGAATTGCCCCAGAAATTGAATGTTGGAATTTGCAAATACAAATGGTATGTTCTGTCCACACATCACCATGTTTATTTGCATGTGTGCCTGGCCTGCTTTAGATCAAGACCCTCCATGAGCTCTGCCCCACTCACCCCTGTGTTTTCTGTCTCTCTGCCTCCGCCATCCTGTTCAGCAAACAAGTAAATCTAGGCTTGCTTCAGAATGTTGGCACTTGCTCAGCTATCTGCTTAAAGAATTCTTCAAATGGCTTGCTCCTTCTGTAACCCAGTGTTGTGTTTGAATATGAAATGTCCCCATAGGTTCACATGATCGAACAGTGCTCAGCTGCTGCCACTGTCTGAGGAGTTTGAGTAGCGTCTCACTGAAGGAAGTGGGTCACTGGGGGGCAGGCTTTGAGGCTCCCAGCTGTAACCCAGCCCCACTTCCTACCCACTCTCTGCTTCCTAAGAGCAAATGCAATGTGGCCAGCCAGCCTCAGTTCCTGTCTGCTGTCTGTCTTTCTTACTGTATTCCCTTGATGGACTGTGATCCCTTGGAACTGTAAGCCAAAAGAAACCATTCTAAGAAAGAAAGGAAGGAAGGAAGGAAGGAAGGAAGGAAGGAAGGAAGGAAGGAAGGAAGGAAGGAAGGAAAGAAGGAAGGGAGAGAGAGAGAGAGAGAGAGAGAGAGAGAGAGAGAGAGAGAGAGAGAGAGAGAGAAAGGAATAAGGAAGGAAAAAAGTAGCTGCTTTTCCAGAAAGCTAAGATCCTTAACAAATTTGAGGATCACACACACACCCATCTTCAAACAGTATGCTTAGCAGCCTCACAACCCTCTCTATTCTCATCAGCATCAGGCTGCATGTATCCCAGTTCTGAACAAAGTGTAAGTCTCCTCACCCCTAGTAAATCAAAGTTAGACAGTTTCTATTCAAGTGCATTCCCAATGTATCTAGGTAGGAAGTCTAGGAGGATCGATCTGACCTGAACTGGTTTGGGGTGTAAACACAGTAAGTCACGTCCTCCAGTAAACTTTTAGTGAGAGTCCTCTATTTACCATCTTAGACCCATGCTTAATAGAGTAGGTATATGATCAAAATCAGATGCACTGTGGGAAGAACTATGCACAGTAAGAAACATTAATATATGACCTAATCTATCAATCAAAAAGAGAATCTCACTCTTACTGTATCCCTTAGTAACCACCTATCCCCTCTCCTGAACTTCATAGAAGGGATCCCTAAACATTATTGGGACCCCTGCCTACTCTCATCCACCTGGCCCACGGTGACTATTGCTTCACTCCTAATAAAGTTACTTTGCTTCTACACACCTGCATGAGCCCTTATTTTCAAGTCTCTGGATGAGAGGCCCAAACTTATAAACACCCAGTCTAGATCTACGCCATCAGTGACAACTCCACTCCAGAAGTGGGAATGTAAATCCTCATTACTATGTCCAATAACACATATTAATCAAAAATTAAAGTAGTGCAGAAGACATTGCCAACAAAAAGAGCTTGTGAGGTCGATCTGGTGTGGAATCCCTACTCCTCACATCTGGTGAGCAAGCAAATTTCTTAATTTTTCTTCCTCTCTGGGTGAGAAAAACGATATCCAATATCCAAATTCTAGCAGGGCTGTTAGGATTTAATGCATATGAAACACGGAGCCCAGTTACTGGCACAGAGTGAAAGTGGCTATTGTATTATTATCCCTGCTTCCTCCCTTGGGATTTTCCCTCTGTTCCATTTAGCAGATCAAGAAGAGGGCTGATCTAATTGCTTACCCTTAACACATTTTTAATCCTCAGTGTCTGCTTCTACTTGCAAGGCTTTTGCCTCTGGAGGCCAGGGCCTGGGATTTGCAATCTTTCCTGAGCTGGGTGTGTATTTCTGGGACTCGGAGACTCTGGATGCCCCAGGTGACTGCACCCAGCTTCAGAGTTCAATCCTGGGGAAGCTCTCTGTCGTGTCCCCTGCAAATTCTACGTGTATGTTTTGGCTGCTGAAGCTGGAGAGGCCTCACTGAGAGCTGCCTCTTGCCTTGTGTGGACAGTAGCCTTGGCCCCTGGTGTGAGAGGAGAGATAGCCCACCCACCAAGAGGAAGCAGAGGGAGGGCTGGGGAGCCCCAGGTCTCCCCAGTCTAGAATTACTATGTGGGCTTCTTCTAAGTCAAGGCTATCTCTTAGAGAGGAAGGGTGGGGCCGGATGGGCCGTAGGCTGGAAGTCTCCTGTCTACTAGTTGTGACTTCATCTTAGGTAGGGTGTGACCTGATGGGCACCAGGCCTTTCACAACCAGAAAAACTCCAATCTGCTGTTTCTGGATGGCTCAGCTTCATTTTAGAGAATGCACACATATGTACTGGGATCATTAAAAGGGCAAATTGCAAATGTTCCCCTTAATGTCTACAACAATTGCAAGAGTGTCTCTGAATACTTGACATATGGAGGCTGTACAGCACTCATGCTTCAGGCTCTCTGGGCAAGGGAGGCTGAGCCCACATCCCTTGCTCTCTGCCAAGGTTCCCACAGACATTCTATGCAAGTGGAGCAGCATGTGTGTGCGTATGTGTGTGTGTGTGTGTGTGTGTGTGTGTGTGTGTGTATGTGTGTGTGCCTGTGTGTGCCTATGTGTATGTGCCTCTGTGTGTGTGTGTGAGTGTATGTGTGTGTGTGTGTGCCTGCGTGTGTGTGCCTCTCTGTGTGTGTGTGTGCGTGTGTATGAGAACAGAAGTGTAGTAGCTGTAGATGCCATGCTGCTGCTGTCTACATAAGGTGAAACCTCTGGTGACCTAATCTGGGAGTGGGGAGACCAGAGCACAGACATTTCTTCACCAGCCGCTGGCAACCTTGGGGCCACTTCAATCCTGACTGATGTTCATAGGTCAATTTTTTTTCTTTGACCCTAAAACTACAAGAACCTCTGCTGCAGGTAGGCTCCTGTGCCTCAGGAGGGCTGCTGTGCCCCATCTGCCCTAGGTGAGATGCTTGCTGGGTCCTGGGAACAGGGTGGGCAGCAGTGGGACACTGAGGACAAGAAGGATGGACAGAGCAGAAGAAGACAATGGCGTGGCCTGGAAGCTCCCTGTCTCTGGAAAGAGTAGAAGTCAGGCCTCTAGATAGTGAGACTTGAAGGCAAGGTCTGGTCTCTGTCTCCCCAACTGTCTTCTTAGAACACTCTGAGAAGAGGAGGGAGATAATGGGAATTGAACACCTTTCACTCTAAGACATGCTATCAGCGGGTCAAAAATAACCAAATGTAACAATTTGAACCCAATACGTGCTGCCACACTCGGAGGAGTCTGTACAAACACAGAAGATACTTGTTATAATCCCCACTGTCCCATGTTAGGCATTAGAGGCACCTGACCAAGTGTCTGTGGTGGGGACAGATCCTGGTGGAGCACTTGGCCCTCACAACAGTGACGATACTGTGAGTGCTGAAAGTTGAGGTGTGTTGCTCATAGTCCCAGCTTCTTATGCTGGTCATTCTCTCGTTCTTCCGGTGTGAGGGACTAAGAAATGCCTGGGGCATTGATGAGGCACTCCATCGGTGTGTGTGTGAGGGCTTTTCCAAAGAGGATTAACCTCCCCATAAATGCATGACACCATCGCTCACTCAGAGCGGGGAAGGAGAAGGCTACCTGGGTTCCAGCATTCAGGGCTCTCTGCTTCCCAACTGAGGACCTCTGACCAGTCCTTCTCAAGATTCCTTGCTGTTGTTTGTTTTTGTTCTTTTGGAAGGCCCACACCACCCAGCTCCCAAATAAATCACACATGGAGGTTTATTCTTAATTATGAATGCTCGGCCTTAGCTTGGCTTGTTTCTTGCCAGCTTCCCTTAACTTTAAATTATCCTGTCTGTCTTTTGCCTCTGGGCTTTTCCCTTCCTCTATTCCTGTGTACCTTTCTTTGTTACTCCATTACTGGTTGTGTAGCTGGGTGGCTGGCCCCTGGGTCCTCCTCCTTTTCTGGTTTGTTCCTTTTTTTCTCTTCCCAGATTTCTCCTATATACTCTCTGCCTGCCATTTCTTTCTCCTGCCTTGCTATTGGCCGTTCAGTTCTTTATTAGGCCATCAGGTATTTTAGACAGGCACAGTATCACAGCTTCACAGAGTTAAGCAAACACAACATAAACAAAAGTAGCACACCTTAAAACAGTATTCCACAACAACCAATCACAGTGACACATCTTCACACCATGTAAAGGAACAGTCCACAACACTGCCTCCTTAAAGCTGCTTCTTGTCAGGTGACGGTCACACCCAGGTCACCTTCCTCCAATGCGTCCAACATTCTTGTCCTGATTTGTTTGTTTTTCTGCCCAGTTCTCACCGGATGTTCGTCAGAGGTGTCCACTGCTCTCTGGTTTTCCACAGGCCTCAGGAAGATACTGGGATGATGTGGTCAGAAGTAGAAGTGAGAGGCAGACGTGGGAGAAGGGCTGACTGCCCCGCTTCCATGTAGGCCTGGTTCTCTCTTACGCGGTGGCTCTCCTGACACATGCAATGACCCCCCCCTTCACCTTTGTCTTGGAGATTCTGCTGTAATGTGCATGTGGTTTGAGAGTGTCCTCTAAATGTCCGTGTGTAGAGGCTTGGTCCCCATGTGCTAATAGTGAGAGGCGGAAGAATCTCTCTGAGGTAGAGCCTAATGGCGGGTAACTAGGTCATGAGGTACTACCCTGGGGCATTAAAGCTGGAGTGAGGAAGTGGATCCAGTCTCATTGGAACGGATTGTTATAAAGCAAGGTCACAGCTCTCTCTCTCACTCTCTCCCTCTCCCCCCCTCACTGTGTGATCAATCCTTCTCTCATATACTTTGGCCATGATGCTATTTGAAGCACTGGAACCAGAAGGCACTTGCCAGAACCAGAGGGGCTGGCACTAAGATCCTAGCAGCCTCTTTTCTGAATCAAGCACCCAGCCTCCATTATTCTGTCATGACACTAGAAAGGGGACCAAGACAGACAGTAGTTGTCTAGTCCCCTTATTAACATCACATGACTCATTACCTATGGTTTCCCTAATCAGGTCCACTCCTTCATCCCTTATGCTCTATGCAACTCCACAGTCAACTTGCTTAGGTGATCCTTTTCTTCCATGGGGATCATGCCTGCTGCTCAGGCTACCCCCGCCATCCTTCCCCCAAAACATGGCACCTGGTCTCTTCTGCGCCCCAGGTCCTCTCTATCAATTCTCTGGCCTGAGGAATTCTAGAACGCTCTTCTTCCAGGAATAATGTCAGCAGTTCTGACATTAAGCCAGAGGTGAGAGGTGTCAGTGCTGGGCTAAGGGGGTGAGACTTGAATAGCAGTGCCCTAATGCCTAACAGCTGGGGCCAGAGAGGGGATGTAGCAGGTACAAGCACTTGTCACTCTTGTCACTGTGATCTCTGTCCCCAGAACCCACATGGCAGCTCCCGACCATCTGTAACTCTAGTTCCCGAGGGTCTGACCCCTTCTCCTGGCTTCTAGGGGCACTGAACCCACGTGGTGGGTACACATAGATGTAAGAGAAGCACTCATGCACATGAAGTAAAAACCTCTAATTTAAAACTCTAACAGCTGGAAACACACACCCAAGGGGAGGGGACGGAGACTGGGGTGACGTGAAGGTCAAAGCGGCAGCAAAGGCTTCAGTGTGAAGCACTGTGTCCAAGGGTGAAGGCAGAGGGAGGGTACCGAGGTGTGTGGTTCCCACTTCTGCTAGAAGCGAAGGAGCCTGATGGGGGAATGTGGACACTGACCAGGAGGGATGGTGGTTTGGGAAGGGAGCGCCCCTTCTGGCTCTCCACTGCCCTGCCTCTGACTGGGTCTTCTTCAATGCTCCATGACTCCTCGCCAGAACTGCTGGTGGACCAAAGCGTGGTTCCAGGTGATGGCTCAGAAGAGAAGATTCCTCACCTGTCTGATGCCAGTAACTTTAGCCTCTTCCAGGCAGGCCTTTCATGAGCAGACTGAGAGCCGCGTGACTAAAGGTAGAGCCATCTTTCTCTTCTCCTGAGGCAGAGAAGGGCTAGGGTTGAGGAAGCCAATCAGCATCTAATTCTAGACTGTGCTTGTGGCGCCATCTAGTGTGAAGCATATGCCACTGCTTGGCCAGGTGGCTGTCACAGAGTCCTGTCTTTGACGTTGCAGCGTGTGAAGATTCCCTGAGATGCTTGCTGGAAATGAGCTTGATGTCAGCTCGATGTTTTAAGTTCATTTGCCTGGTGTGGAATCTAAGGATGTGGTTCCTCAAACATCCAAGCACTGAGGTTGAACCCAGGGCCTTGTGCACGCTCATCAAGTGCTGTTCCACTGAGCTACACACAGCTCCAATGTGTTTTTCTAGAAAATATCTCAGGGTAAAAAAAAGAAAAGAGAAAAAAAAGAAAAGGAGTTCATGAGACAGCTCTCTGGAGCATAGGATGAAAACCACTAGCGAAGGATTGTTTCTCCTAAATGTTCCCGCTGAATAACTATGCAGACTGTTTTTTGAGACACATGCTGACCATTTCTAGAATAACATGGCCACTTTTGAATTCTTAATCTCAATATCTCACCTCTAATGTCGACATAAGTCTTGTGCTATCCAGGGTTCTCCAAACTGGACCAACACAATGTCACAGGTATAGGAATAGGTTTGATCTGAGGCGTTGGCTCGTACAACTATAAATCCCCAAATCTGCTGGAGATTAGGGAGAAAGAACTCGGGTTCTAGTCCAAAAACAGAGAGGCTCAAAACCTAAGGAGTGATGTTTTAGTCAGAGTCTGAAGACTGGGAAAGTTCCCTGCTCCGGCTCAGATACCTGGGTGGAAGGCACTCTCTCTTCTTCACAGCCGAGTCTGTGTTTTCTTCTCCTCGTACGTTAGCTGATCAAGTGAGACCCACCCAGGTTAAGTTTATGCAGCCAATTGACCTGAATGTTAATCTCAATTTAAAAAACTTCCACAAATATAATAATAATGTTTGACCAAATATCTTAGTATCCCATGGCCAAGTTAACACATAAAATTAATCCTCACTAGTCTACCTGTGTTGACCTGCCATGTGCGCACACATACACTTTTTTTTTTCTTTTTTTGTTTTTCGAGAAAGGGTTTCTCTGTGTAGTTTTGGTGCCTGTCCTGAATCTCACTCTGTAGACCAGGCTGACCTCGAACTCACAGAGATCTGCCTGGCTCTGCCTCCCGAGTACTGGGATTAAAGGCGTGCACCACCACCGCCCGGCCATACACACTTTCTTAAAACATCTTTAGCCTTTAAATGAAAGCAATAAAAATGGTCATGAATCCACTTACAGAAACACAACACCCCTGTGTGCAACTGGAAACAATGCACTGGACTCTTGCCAAGGAAAGGAGGCCAAGACTTTGAGTGATGTATGCTCCTAATTTGACAACTTTTTAATATTATGATATAAAAGTTAAAGTGTTTCAATATGCGACCTGTATTGGTTATTCTTGTCTCTGTGTGGCCAAAATACCTAAGAGGACAACCTAAGAGAAGATAGGTTGGTTTTCTTTCCACTTCCAAGGGCTCAGTCCATCATCCATTGTGCACTTGGCGATGGGAGTCAGGGCATGAGAGCCACGCAGTTCACACCAGCCAAGGAGCAGACTGTGCCAAGCAGCAGCCAGTGACAATACACAGCCACACGACAATGACCTACTTTCTCCACCGGTTGCTGCCTTCTGAAACTTCTAGAACCTCCTAAAACAATACCACCAGCTGGGACCAGCCTTTCAATACAAGAGGCTTCTGGGGGACATTCATATGCAAGGCACAGTGCTATATTATAAATACACTATAATTATATTATAAAACTATTATATGAGGAGGAGAAAAATGGAGGAAATCACAAATAATCCATAAATACATACACATTCAATCTTTCTGTCTCTCTTTCTCTCTCTCTCTCTCTCTCTCTCTCTCTCTCTCTCTCTCTCTCTCTCTCTCTCTCCCCCCCCCCGTCTCTGTCTCTGTCTCTCTATCAGTACCCTCATATTAGTTTACCTCCTGTTGCTGAGATAAAATACCATGACCCAGGCAATTTAGGGAAGGATTAATTTTGGCTTACAGTTCCAGAGGGATGGAGTCCAGGGTGTCTAGGAAGGCAGAGCCACAGGAGCAGGAAGCAGAAAGATCATGTTTCCATCCATACACAGGAAGCAGAAACAAGCAATAGAGGTGGGCTATAACATTCAAAGCCCACCACAGGGACAAAGTTCACTAGTCCAGCAAGTCTCCACCCCTAAAGGTTCCAAACCCTTCCCAAATGGTGCCATCAACTGGGGACCGAGTATTCAAATACAAGAGCCTGGGGTAGGGGGAACATTTCTTATTTCAAGTACAGGACTCCTATTCTACTATGAACTCTGTCTCCATCATTGCCAATAAGAAACTTACTCAGCTGGTCATGGTTCTTTACCTGGTAAGGTGACACAAACTTTCATTTCTGAGGGGTCTTGGTTGTTAACAATCTTGTCTGCATTGGGTCCTTGTGGTTTCCCATTGCTCTTATTCACAGGGTCCAGTAATCCTAAGAGGTAGTGTAAGAGCCTTCTGTACTCACAGATACTCTTCCTTACCTCTGGAACAGTCTAATGTCCCCCTGGAAAGATCAGTAACCAGGCAAATCACACTAAGCTGTTGTGGAATATTACTTTAACTGTGTAAAAGTGTGTTACATTTGCTTATGTTGTGGAATGTTACTATGCAAAGATGTGTTACATTTGTTTATGCTACATTTGTTTAACAATATAAAGATGCGTTGCTTTGCTTGCCTAAGGCACCTGATTGGTCTAATAAAAAGCTGAATGGCCAGTAGTTAGGCAGTAGAGGGATAGGCAGGGCTGGTGGGCAGAGAGAATGAGTAGGAAGAGGAATCTAGGCTCGGAGGGAGGGAGAGAAGGTGGAGGGTGAGAAAGTGACAGAGATGCCCGGGGCCAGGCAGCCAGACATGGAGTGGGACATACAGAATGAAAGGAAGGTTAAAAGCCCTGAGGCAAAACAGAGATGAAGAGAAGCCAGTTAATTTAAGTTGTAAGAGCTAGTGGAACAAGGGCATAAGATAAGGCCGAGCACTCATAACTAATGTTAAGTCTCCTTGACCTTATTTGGGAGCCGGTTGGGGGTCTAAAAGAAAGCCTGCTACACCAAGCATCTCCTTCCTTGACCTGGTGGCCAGAAGCATGAAGATCCAGAAGTGGCCAAGTGAAGGTGTTCCTGAAGGTTAGAGAAGCCCCAGCTGCTGGGGCTCCCAACAGACAGGGTCAGGAATACCTCCCAGAGCATCAACTGAAGAGACAAGCGGTGGTGAGTCGGGTAGTCCTGGTCTCAGAGTCTGGCCTTAGTTTAGCTGATCATTATCTCAGGATCTACCTTGCACGGCTAAGTGATACCAAGATCTCTGCCGACTAGGGAGTAGTTTACACTTTTTCTCTTAATAAGTTTATCCTTCTAGCCTGCTGTTCCCGGGATCCGAGGTAACTGTAGTGGAGAAGGACTCACAGGAACTCAGAAGGACACAAGATGGACTCAGAAACGAACAGGAGTTAGCGAAGTCAGTGACTGGGCCCTCCTTCGAAGCCAGTCTTGAAGCCTAGTTCAGTGGGATCCCTGTTGTGACTCCTAGCAGAAGCTGCACCCAACATCTCCAAGTCAGCTGAGTACAAGTTCACAGGAGTAAGGAGAAACAAAATCTCATTAGCGTATCACTAGAGGTGATGGTGAGAGGTACCACCCCCATTTACACCCCCAGTTCCTGAACCCATGAATCCCAGTTATGAGAAAACAGCACCATGTACTATTCTGATTCAAAGCAAATACGGTCTTCAGACCTGTGTCTGGCAAAGTACTGCCTCTATGTTTAATATTGTGGCTGTTCTCTTCTCTGACCCCAGATAAGTTTATTGGCGTGCACAATATTTTGGGGAACACAATACCACCACAACTACCAGATACCCGAGGAAGCCATGGTTAGGTTGGTATACAGAATGAGCTGTCTGTTGGAGTTTAGATATGGGATCCCCACCCCCACCCCCCACCCCCCATGGCCTCAGGTGTTGAAGGCTTGGGTCTCAGCTGCTGTGTGACATAGGACATGAGGGAAACTTTCTGAGGTGGAGCGTGTTGGAAGAAGTAAATCATGGAGGGAGGGTGTGCCTTTCAAGGGTCATTGGTTCTGAGCCCCCCCACCCCCCTCCCCTTCTCTGATTCCTGGCTACCATGAGAAGAGAAGCTTGATTCCACCATGCCCCTCCATCGTGGTGTGCTGCCTCACCACAGGCCTGTGAGACCAGCAAGCCAACTATGGACCGAGGATTCTGGAAACGGAATTCCTCCTCGGGTTAACTTCCTCAGGTATCAGTCACAGTGCTGAGAGGTATGAACAATATACCACCTTCCTCCTTTCTCCAGCTCATATAGGTATCACTGTATTCCAGCCACCAAATAGGAAGTTGGTAACCCTCCTTGGCTGATCCAAAGATGCTGATGAAGATTCTGGGCTGTTACGTCGCCTCCTTCCTGTCCTGCTTGAATTCAGGCCCTGCCGTTCTTCCACAGGCAACTCAACAGCTCTGCTAACTGGCCTTGCTGCCGCTCTCTCTTACTTTCTTAAATCTGTTCTTTACACGTTAGTCAAAGTGATGTATTTCTTGACTCACTCTTTAAGATGTAATCACTTTTGAACTCCCATCATTCCCATGACCTGGAGCAGAGGTTGGCAAAGTTTTTACTTGAAGGGTATTGTATTACTCAGAGTTCTCTAGAGGAACAGAACCAACAGGATGAATATACATACATACATACATACACACATACATACATATACATACACACACATACATACATATATACATAATCTATTATATTTCTTTATGTAAGTTGCCTTACTTCTCTATATAGAGAGAATTTATTAAATCACTTTACATTAAAATAGTGACAACAGTTATCTTGCCCCCAAGAGGCTGAGAACCCAGGAGTTACTCAGTCCTTGACTCTGGGGTGTCTTACAAGTCCCAATCTGGTGCCTAAAACTTGGAGGGTTTCTGGAGAGCCACTGATCTTTAGTGCATGGTGGCGGCATGGAAGTCCTGGTTCTGATATGAGTGAAGGAGTCAGCAGCCACTGGAACGAGGTAAATCAGCTCCGGGAAGGCCGAGAGATGGGGTAAATCAGCTCCGGGAAGGCCGAGAGATGGGGTAAATCAGCTCCGGGAAGGCCGAGAGATGGGGTAAATCAGCTCCGGGAAGGCCGAGAGATGGGGTAAATCAGCTCCGGGAAGGCCGAGAGATCCAAGGGCAAGTGAACAATCAACCTTCCTGCAGCCAGGCCCTTTTGCCTGGACTATTACCAGAAGGCGGTGCCCACATTCCAGATGGGTCTTCCTACACGGATTAAGGCAATGAGAACAATTCTTCAGCTGGGGGTCCTAACTTAGGTGATTCTAATTTGTGGGAAATTGACATTAAAACCAAATATAATATGTACTTCACCACATACACACATCATATGCACATATACACACACGAACAGATGCACACACACACATGACACACACAAACATGCACAGAGACAGACATACACACTCACAAGCGCATTGTACACACATTCACACACAAACATATAGACATGTACAGACACAGACATACACACATACACCATAAATGCAGATACACATACAAACAAACATAAAGACATGCATAGACATGCACACACACACATGCATACACTCACTCACACATATATCGCACACACTCGTGCACAGACACACATAAAGTCATGAGAGTCGAAGGAAAATGAGTTGGAACAAGAAAGGGGATCAGTAGGACTAGGAGGGAGACAAGAGAGGGTAACTGAGGGTGAATATAATCACAATACATTGTATACATGTATGGAAATGTCATAACGAGACCCATTGTTGTGTATAATCAATATATGCCAACAAAAACTTCAATGAAAGCAGTATTCTGTTTATACCAGAAAGGTTTTAAATCAGTAATCTCACTCTCAGTTAAAATTATTTAATAAATTATTAAGCCTGAAGCAAGCAAGTAAAGACAAGACAACTTCAACTGTCAATGTCCAGAATGAAGGGGAGCCTCTTTAGACCACCCAGGGGCTTTGAAAGAAAGCAAAGGAATGCTATGAGAGACTCTAAGCTAACAAAGTGCAGATAAATGAATCAATGTCTTGACAGACACAAATTATCCAAGATGCTAATCTACTAGAACCTTCTTAGAGTTCTAAATGAGACTCCAGGTCCAGAGTGACCTGGTTGAAAACAGAGCTCTATCATCCCCTTGCTGTGTGAGCTTGAGGAGGTCGTTTAACTTCTCTGGGCCTTGGCTTCCTGATATGTAAAGATATTTAATAATACCATCTAAGATTATTTTGAACTAGTATGTGCACAATGCCTGCCTTTAAACATGCTGAGTAATGTGCTCTGCATCTTAAATAAATGAACAATGTAAAAGTAAATCCACATAAGATTGCAGAACACCAAAAAAAAAAAAAAAATCTAAGATGGGTTCCCTTTTGTCTTTTTACAATTAGCAATTAAACAGGCCTTGTGTATCCTCCTGGAGAGCACCGGGCTGGAAGTAGAGGTGTGCTTTGAACCAAGGCAATGGAGAGTTGCAGTTGCTTAGCTCTTTTTCTGGGTGCTTTCTCAAAGGCAACAATGGATGGCAGAGTACAGTAACATGAATTAGATAAAAATAACTTTCAAATACAAAGGCAGAATAATTCATCTTCAGTTAAAAAATTAGAGAATTAACCACAAGAGACCATCATTAAAAGGAATTCATGGGAGCTGGAAAGATTTTGGCATAACAGTAAGAACTTGTACAGTTCTCCTAGAGGACATAGGTTCAGGTCCCAGCACCCACACTGCATAACTCGCAATTCCAGAGGACCTGATACCCTCTTCTGGCCTCCACAGGCATCAGCCCTCATGTGAACACACACACACACACACACACACACACACAGTTAAAAATAAATAAATAGGGCCGGGCGGTGGTGGCACACGCCTTTAATCCCAGCACTCGGGAGGCAGAGGCAGGCGGATCTCTGTGAGTTCGAGGCCAGCCTGGGCTACCAAGTGAGTTCTAGGAAAGGCACAAGCTACACAGAGAAACCCTGTCTCGAAAAAATAATAATAATAATTAATTAATTAATTAATTAATTAATTAATTAAAAAATTCAGGGGGTATTCTTTTAAAACAAGAAGAATTACTATAGAAGAACAATATCTGACTGTAAGCCAGAATGATAAAAATAAAACAGTAATGCCACAAATACGCCTAAGCTGCATGCCTTATACGATGTAAGGATGACAGACCCTATGAATTTAGAAAACAAATAACGTTAGCGTAGCAACTGTTGTAGGATATTTGTACACTGTGTGAAGATGTGTTGCTGTGATTGGTGGGATAAAAAGCTGAATGGCCAATAGCTAGGCAGAAGAGATCGGCAGGACTTCCAGGAAAAAGGAAGGAACTGAAGATGATTCTAGGCATGCAGAAGAGATGCCAACGAGACATAGAGGGAATCAGACATACAGAATGAAAGAGATATAGAAAGCCATGAGGCAAAAGGTAGATCAATATAAATGGGTTAATTTCAGTTATAAGAGTGAGTGGGACAGGCCTAAGCTAAGGCCGAGCTTTCATAATTAATAATAAGTCTCCCTGTTGTTATTCGGGGCTGGTGGCAGAAAGAAAAGTCCATCTACAAGTAACTGCACCAAAAATGGGTGGGAAGGCCAGAGTGAATGTCCCGAGTGCCTTGTGTTCTGAGGGAGGGCTAGCGCGCATGGGAAGGGGTCTTTTCTAATGTTTTTAGTAGTATATATTAATCCTCCATAACAGTGCATTGCAGTGACATTTTCACTCTTGTCTATTGTATATTTCTATCATTTTCACCCCAAACCCCACTGCCCTCTCTTATTCTCTTCCAGTTCCCACCTATCTCCACCTTCTTCCTGTCCGGGCCCCCTTCTGCTTTCTTATTTTAATATTTGGGGGGCGCGTGGGTGCCGTGGTATGACTGTGGAGGTGAGAGGACAACCACAAGTCAGCCCTTGCCCTCCTCCTTGTTTCTAAGGAGTCTCTGAGCCTAGCTCCCAGCTTTGGGGACATTCTCCTGTCTGCACGACCCATCTTGTCACAGGAGTGCTGGGGTCACATATGCGTGCCGCTGTGTCTAACTTCTTCGCCTGTAAACCTCGGCAGGGAGGGTTGGTACAGCAACCACTGAACCACCCCACCCCACCACCCATTTCCCCTTTTTCTTTTGTGTCTGTGTGTCCGTGGGGGACAGAGAGAGACCCCTGAGTTTCTACAGTTGTTTGTGGGAGCATGAGTAGACTACTATGTGAGCAAAAGACTTTAAAACTATCAATCTAACAAGGTGGGGAAAATACAGGGAGGAAGGGTGTTGAGCCCGCAGGAGGACAAGAAAAAGGGGAATAATAAGAGAGAGAGCTCACAGTAGCAGTAATCACGGCGTGTGCGGATGCCTCTAAAGTTCTCATTATATGACCAAGATGGCCAGACTAGGTTTTCCTTTAATTCACATAGGTGTTGTTTCCAAGACAGGCAGGCACTAATCACCAAGGAAATACTGAATGCAAAAGCTGGAAAAATATTCCATGTAAGCTTGGGGACCCTTAGAACCCACATAAAGTGGAACAAGGGGACCAACTCCACCAAGTCGCCCTCTGCCCTCCACATGTACACTGTGACATGTGTACACCCCCATATATCATACCCCTCACATAATATCCACACATACATCATACCCCCCCACACATCATACTCACACACACATCATACCCCCATGCATCATACCCCCACACATCATACCCACACATACACATCATACCCATACACACATCATACCCGCACACATCATACCCACACACACATCATACCCCCATGCATCATACCCCCACATACATCATACCCACACACATACATCATACCCACACATACATCATAGCCACACACACACATCATACTCACACACACCTCATACCCACACATACATCATATCCTCACACACATCATACCCCCCACACACACACATCATACCCCCTACACACACCATACCCCACACACACATCATACCCTCCACACACATCATAACCCCACACACACATCAAACCTACACACACATCAACCCCCCTACACACATCATATCCCTCACATATAATAATAATAATAATAATAATAATAATAATAATAATAATAATAATAATAAATTTTAAAATACCCCAACAGGAAATATGTAACTATATGTTAAAATCATCAACATACACTCTAAGTCTAATAGAGTTATTTGAGCTAAAGAGACTCCACGTGGAGATAAAAGATTTCTTCTGTCTGGAAAACCAGCATTTCTAGGCTTACAAGCCCCTAGCAAATCCTTTCTATGTAAAGCAAATTGACCAGCAGAGAAAAATTCATCACTTTCACAGTGGAGTCCATTTTATCACCTCAGTAATTAGCAAGACCGTCTGAAGGGAAATCTGTAAGATTTGGACGACATAGTTATCTAATGTGCACACAGGAAACTCTGCATCTAACAGTGAGAGAAGACACGTTTTCTCCGGGCACACATAAAGTTAATTTTAAAAACAGGATGGCCTTAAAATCTGTACATGGAAATTTAGCAACATACTTAATAACTCGTGGGATGAAACACCTACACTCTAAAGTAGACATCTTGTGAGTGTCTGAGAAACAAACCCATGTGCCCCCACAGTCTTGAACACCTCTTGGTCTGTGGTCCCCACACGGGTCCCTCTGTGCTCTGGGTGTTGGTGAAACACCTTCCTGTGGGGTCTGGATTCAGCTGCTTGAGCAGATGCTGAAGTGCCATAGGGTCCATCCTGGAGACATCGGTGAATGAGCTTCCTGTGGTCTGCATGTTGGCTCATGGGAAGTGGGCTGTGAAAGGCAGCTGAGAAAAGAATTCCCTCTCCTTTCTCTCCCCTGCAGATAACTCCGAGGGGAGGGCCCTCCTTGCCCACTGAGTGAACACAGACGCCAGAAGAATCAGTTGCCCTCGTGATTCCTGTGAGTAGCGGGCAGCGTAGTTCAGCGCTGGATGCAGGTTCTCGCCTCAATTCTTTCCCGGTTGCTTTCTCTGGCTTGGGTTTTTACTGCCTTGAAGTATTACTATCATTATTGCTTCAGACTCCTGTTTTCTTTTTTCTTGGAGGTGGGAAGGTCTCTGTTGTCCAGGCTGGTCTGGAACTCATGCCGTCCTCCTGCCTCAGCCTCCTCAGTGCTAGGATCATAGAGCTGTGACCAGCTAGGCGCTGCTTTCTGAACTGGGTTAAGACATTTTATAAAATATGATTAAAAAAGAAACTTACCTACAAAATCCTGAGGAATGCATCTGAGACCTTGTGCTTTATATTAAAGAAGACTGGAGGATTAATAGAACTAAAAAATATATAGAGGAAAGAACATAGGAAGTTCAAAGAAATAGAAATGAAATGAAAGGCAAAGATATAAACCAGTAAACCCAAACAATGGTTCATTGGAAATATAAACACATTAGAAACTCTGTGATATAACAGAGAAAAATGGCACAAATACCATACTAGTAATGAAGAGAGCCAGAAAATCTATAGTAAAGATTTTAAAGCTAGTAATAAAATATTTGAGGTAAATTTTATTTGGGCATATTTGGAGCCTTAATAAAAATGACAGTTCTTAGCTATGACTTGAATACTGACTCAAGAAAAAGAGTAACATTGGGTCAAGACTTCTGACTCCTACAGGGAGTCGGGGTAGTCCTCCAAAGATAGGTCTCTCCGGATTTACTCCTAAAGCTACACAGGACAATATACACAGCAGAATTACTGTTCTGCCACACCAACATGGGAAAGCAATTTGCATACATATGAGGAGTAAATTTGCCCAAGGAGCAGAGTCACATGACTAACCTTTTCTTCAGCGGAGAAGCCAAGAATGAAGCAAGAGTTTTGTGCAAGAGAGCTGAGGCTAGACCCATATAGTAACAGAGAATAAACAACCTCCACCAGTCAGCTGTGGATGTGAACACTTGAAATCCCACTTGGGAGGTGGAGGCTTGAGGATTAGGAGTTCAAGGTCATCCTTGGCTTCATAGAAAGTTTGAGGCCAGCCTGGGCTACATAAAATAAATAGAAGGATATGATAAATAATCTTGTCAGATTTACAGTGTCAGAATAAGAGCCTTCTACCCTGAATGGAGAGTTAGTGATAATAACCTCGGAATTAAGTCAGTATCTGAAGAAAATAAAGAGCCTTAGAAAGTGTGTAAGCCTTAGAGACTATAGGAGGAGAAAGGGGGTGCTTGGAAAAAGGGCAACAATCCTTAGAGGTTTGTTAATAAAACAAAACATAAAACCTTGGGATTATCTGTCCTTGGAAACACTGTCATAAAATCCGGAGCATGCCAGCTAAGATGCTAAAACACTCACACACACACACACACACACACACACACACACACACACACACACACACACACACACACACGACACCCTTCATTAAAGAAACTGAATTTCATTGTATCAACAGCAGAGGGCGCTGTTGAATTAAGAACCCCAGTACACAGCTGCTCCGGAGAAGATGAGTTCTTTCTTACCAGTAGACTTCTTTAGAGATGAGGGGAAGAAGGAAACATCAAACCACAAGTGCATTAGACAGCGGATTGTTGCTGCAGGCAGCAAGAGTTCCGTCTCTCTGAGAGCCCTCTTTGGAAGCATGGAACACGCAGAGCTGTATGCTTCAAGGTAGATGCAGAAAGGATGTAATCCCCACTGGTTCACATGCTACCACTGAAGCATGCTTGAGAGAGCTCCCTTCGAGGGAGTGTGTCAGGGTCCTGGTGCTTTGACTTTGACCCCCACCCCCACCCCCGAGACAGAGTTTCTCTGTGTAGCCCTGACTTCTGGATCTCGCTCTGTGGACTAGGCTGCCCTCAAACTCACATAGATCCGCCTGCCTCTGTCTCCCAAGTGTTGGATTAAAGGCGTGTGCCACCACACTCGGCTGGGGCTTTGCCATTCTGACCTAGTATGGGCCAATTTTGTTTCAGTGCTCTCTGCCAGCTGAGACTTGGAAGAGCTGCCTCATCATTTGGGGATCCCCCTGTCCAGCCCCAGTTCCATTTCACAGGTGTCTGCTCTGCATTGCCTTAAGGCTTTCCCTACCCAGTTCTGTTCTCACAGGAGCTGTACCCACGCTAGCACCTTTCACTCAGAATTCTATCTGTTTCCTGGAGCAGTCAGGGAGATCCACATGGGCACCCGCTCCCTAGACTTCCAGTTTGCCTACACCCCACAATGGCCAAGGGGACTCATGTGGGTATACCACATGGCAGAACTGCAGAAACTCCATGGAAGAGACATGTCAAACAGATATGCAGAACTAGGCATGTGCAACGCCCCGAGCATCTGGGCCCCACTGAAGCCCAGGTAGGTAGACGGGAAGTCTAAAGTGAGTAGCAGACAGAGAAGGAGGGCTAGGAGCAGAAGTGACAGCCTTGGTACCAGAGGCAGCTGTCCACTAGTTTATTTGTTACAACATGTCTGTTAAATATGACTACACATGACGCTCTAACTGCGGGACTCAGCGTTAGGCATGAATCTGGATGGTGGGAAGGGAAGTTGGTGGTATTAGTCATCTTTAATGTCCAGCTTTACCTCTCCTCAGGAACTCAGCTTTCCCACTGGGGCAATCAGCTAAGCGCAGGTCTGAGCTACAGCTGCATTGCACATTCGTGGCTATGGCCATGTCCACGGCTATGGCCACGTCCACGGATGACATCACTAGGAAAAGAGCTGCCACACTTCCTTCTGCTGCTGTGGCTGCCTCTGCTGCTTCCACAGCTCTTCTCTGCAGCTGCCAGTAAAGCCCTCTGACCACATCCCTGTGCTCCCAGCTCTGCCTGCGGACCCCTCAGCCCTGTCCCTGTTATTTGTCAAGGCTATGGGACACCTTGCTGGGGCTCCACCTCTGCCACTTGTCAGGGTTGCCTGATTCCTGAGGTTGCTCTCCTCTGCAGCCAGCAAAGCTTCCAGATGTTGCACCATTTCCACAGCTTGGTGTATGGGCCACTCCGCAGACTAGATAGCTACAGTGACAATCCTCTCGTGATTTAGCTAAGAGCACATCAGGTACTAGATTTAGATTCTTCAGGATAGGACAGCTATTGCAATCATCTCTGTAATTTGCCATTTCCTTATGGTCTGGACATTTAGTATGTGTTTCTTGCTTGATGTTGCTCTTGTTGGTTGTAGTTCCATTATTGTTTGTATTATTAACTTTTCTCCTGGGCAATACTTGGTCATTGTTCTTATTGTATATACTTTTGTGTTAGGTTTAGAACCCTCTTATTTAGACAAAAAAAAGGGAGGTGTTATAGGAATTCATTCCACCAATAGCTTTGGGGTACAAGCCTTAGGGCGTGGCTTCTTGTCTGCCTATGTGACCACTTCAAAGAGGAGAGAGAGGAGGTCACTCTTGGGTGGTGGAGACCGAGTCAGGCAGCGTGGAGCAGCGTGTGTCGATCTCCATCTTTCCTGGGCACAATGGAAGGACTCTGCAACTAGATCTACCTTATCCTGTACCCGTGAGTCTGTTTTCCCATAGTATCCATTAATAAATTGGTATATATTCACAGATACACCCTTTTGGCTCATGTTTCACCTTAGTTCCCTGTGTTTCAAAGGAAAATAGAAAACAGAAATGGGTGGGGCAGATTTACAGTTTGACCAGAAGTTGGGGTGGGGGAGGTCCTAGGGTTTCTATGTTGTGATAAACATTATGACCAAAAGCAACTTGAGGAGGAAAGGGTTTATTTTATCTTACAGCTTGCAGTCCTTCATCCAAGGAAGTTGGGGCAGGAACTTGTGGCAGGAACCTCACAGCAGGAACTGAAGCTGAGACCATGGAGGAACACTGCTTACTGGCTTGTTCTCCGTGGCTTGCTTAGCTACCTTTCTTACACAGCCTAAGACCATTTGGCCTTGATAGTACCAACAAAAAATGGGCTGGACTCCCCTTATCAATCACTAAGAAAATGGTCCACAGGCTTGCCTACAGGCCAGTCTTGTAGGACATTTTCCATTTTCTCAGTTGTAATTTCTTCTTCTCAGACAGCTCTAGCTTGAGTCAAGTCGAAAAACAAAAACAGAAAACAGGACAAAGGTTTTCAAATTCTCTCCATCTTTCCTGTAGCAATATTAAAATTTTCAAGAAAAGAACTTAAGCCCACAGGCCAGGAAACAAATGTGCATGTGTTGACCCACCTGTGAGACGAGCCGTCAGTCAGAACTGCGGAATCTCTTCTGGGGGGTTAGCTCCCTCTGACTCCAGGGCTTCAGCCTTCCCTTCTCCGACGCGGGATTTCTGGGGAAGTGCTCATTCTTTGGGGTCCAATGTTTAGGGCCAGTGACTCGCCTTCAGTCTCCTTGCTTTCTTTGTTCGCGCCTCCATCTTGAGGGGTCTGAGATACCGTGACATGGATGCTCGGATGGTATTAGCACCCTCTGAGGTCTGTTGTGCCTGAAACGAAGAACAGCAGCAAAATTCTAGCAGTGAAAAGGAGTGTGGCTGGTGTCAGGCGCCTGTGCAGGAGTCTTTCTCTGTGACGCTCTGCTGTAGCAACCGTCGTAAGGGTCAACATGAGTGGTGCCATCTTGATGATGAGAATTTCCCCTTTAACTCACCCTGCTGACAACACTATAAACTGTTGCGTAGCTTGGCTTCATCCTCCTTGTCACTAATAGGAGGCTTTTCCCCAGCTGGTCTGATCCCACACCTGTGGCAGGCCCTCCCAGAGACACCACAGGCTCCTTTTCTTGGCCAAATTGAAGCAACTGAGCGGCTTGGAAAGAAGGGTTCTCAGTCTGAATTTACTTAGAGGTTGTCAGGTCACAGAGGGTAACAACATGGCAGTGCTGCTGACAGTGTCCTAAGATAGGACAACTCCAGGCCCAGGCCCAGCCCCAGGCAGGACTCTTACTTAACTGGTAAACAAACAGAAGCCTAAACTGAGTGTCCTCAGAAGCCTCGTGACATGGCCTTTCTGTTTTGTCAAGAAAGCCACTGCTTCTCTGCCCCCAACAGTCAACTACCACAGGCAAGTGCCTCTGGTTCCTGATTAACCTGAACAGCCTGCAACAGCCCACAGCCCCCCACTCTGCTGATCTATATAAAATCTGCTTGCGTCCCGCCCAGCTGCTGATCTCCACTGTCATGAGGCAGCCTGGCAGTTTGTCCCCAATAAACTGTTTTTCTACCCACAGAGCGGTCTAGGTCGGTGGTTTCTCTGCACCTCGCTTGCAGAGATCCTTCTCTTCCTATTTTTGGTTTGAACATCATTATGAAAATAACATTGCAAATAACAAAACCATCACACATAGAAATTCACCCAAAGGCTGTATAGCACATGAATTTGTCTGCAGTTAGAGCAACCATACATAATGGAAGACGTGGAACTTCGTGTTAGATTTTATATTCTTATTGTTGACTATACTTTTATGCACTTATTTACCACCCACCAGAAAATCCATGGTAGAATTAGAACCAGAAAAGTGATTAGCTTTATACCCTCCCTCCCAACTCGTGTTCATTGCCTGAATTCAGTTCTTCCTCATCCCGTAACAATCAGCCTTTCTTGTTTCTGTTCAACATCTTATGCTGTACCACAAGTACCTTTGCATACATATATAGATACATTATTGATTAAATTCCGCATATGAGGGAGAAGATGCTTCATGCTGTTTTTTCTTTCTGAGATGATATGACCTTGTTTAATATTATAAATCTAAGTCCATCTATTTTCATGTAGATTTTTTATTGCATTTCTCTTTATAGCTTTGATTGCCTGTTCATCTGTTGTTGAACAATTAGGTTGATTCCAATTCTTTGCTATAAAGCAGCAATAAACATGGGGTGCAAATATCTCTGTGTTAGGGTATGGAGTTCTCTGAATATATATAAATATAGATATAGATATAGATGCCTAGGGATGAAATAACTGGGTCACATGGTAGTTCTAGTTTTAATTTTTTTAGAACGCTACAAACTGGTTTCCATATGGCTATATTAGCTAGCAACAACATCAATGGTGAATGGGGGTCCCTCTCTGCCTACATCATCTCCAACATTTGTAATCACATTTATTAATGTTAACCATTTTTACTGGGGTGAGGTGGCACCTCAGAATAACCCTAAGTATCTACAGATGAGACTACATGAAAATAAAGTTTCTGAATAGTAAAGAAAACAGTCATCAGAATTAACAGACATCTCACGGGATGGGAGAACATCTTTATCAGCTACACTTTGGACAAGGGCCTAACATCCAGAATTTACCAAGAACTGCAGAGACTAAATACCAAGGAAACAAAACTGCTAATCAACAAATGGGCCGATAAACTAAATAGACATTTCCAAAAAATAAACACAAATGGCCAATAACATTTTCTAAGTGTTCAATATCCCTGGCCATCAAGGAAATGCAAAGTAAAACACTGTTGGACTCATTTGTAAACTGAGTTCCATCTCCCTGTGGATGGTGGTTTACTGACTTGCTGTAGGATGGTCTGTATGTCAAATCTGTTGCTCTGATTGGTCAATAAATAAAACACTGATTGGCAGTGGCCAGGCAGGAGAAAGGATAGGCAGGACAAGGAGGAGAAGAATTCTGGGAAGTGGAAGGCTGAGTCAGAGAAACTGCCAGCCGCCACCATGACAAGCCGCATGTGAAGGCGCCGGTAAGCCACAAGCCACGTGGCAAGGTATATATTTATAGAAATGGATTAATTTAAGCTATAAGAACAGTTAGCAAGAAGCCTGCCACGGCCATACAGTTTGTAAGCAATATAAGTCTCTGTGTTTACTTGGTTGGGTCTGAGCAGCTGTGGGACTGGCGGGTGACAGAGATTTGTCCTGACTGTGGGCAAGGCAGGAAAACTATAGCTACACTGACTCGAAGGTATTATCATACTTATTTTGTTAGAAGTCATGTGGCTGCAAAATGCCAACAGACTGAGTTACAAAGTCACAAGGGAAACAGAATACAACAAACAAGAGCCAATATTTAAAGAAAAATGAATTTGCTTAGAAAATGAGTATTTGTGAGAGCCATCTTCATTGACTTAGACTGAAAATGCTTTAGGCAAGGATCAAAAGTGGGAAGAAAATGCTTAGAGAAGCCCCAGTCAGAATTTTGCAGAATTTTACCAACTGACAAAACAATTCAGCTATTCCCATTGCATATGGCACTGTAGGATGCCATAGCTCAGCAGTTCTCAACCTGCGGGTCATGACCCCTTTGGGAGAAGTCCAACAACTCTTTCATGGAGTCACCTAAGACCATCAGAAAAAACAGATATTTATACATTACAATTCATAACAGTAGCAAAATTACAGTTATAAAGTAGCAACAAAAATAATTTTATGGGCCGGGCGGTGGTGGCCTTATTAATTTTATAATATATATTCATACCAAATTAGATATTAAAATATTTAATATAATAACATTATTTATAACAAAATGCATGATATTAGGTATTAGTAATAAATTGATGTTGAGTACCAATTTTATCATTCCACTAGTGAGAATAACCCATCTCAATATTGACAAAATATCTGTAGATTTCATATGGAGAAAAGCCCAGAAAAATGTTCAAAAGTACCTCTATTTACAGGGCCAGTTCTTTGATTTATTCTAATCATTAATTCTTAAGTTTACATTTTAAGTGTGCCTAACAAAAAGCAGTTTGAATATTTCATGAAATCACATTTTAACAACTTAATCACCGTTTAAATACAGTATGTTAGTTTTCTCTCTTCTTGCTAAAGTCTAGTAATATGATACTTCTATCTGATACTTTTGTCTAGACATGCTTATGTCTATGTTCATATTACATAATATAAAGCTTTCCTGAGTCCTCTTACTGTTTGGAGGGATTGTCGTCTTGTGTGATCTCATTATGATACAGAGATTTACCTCAAAGATCTTTCTTAAGAGTTGTTTTAGTTTATGTGTGTGTGTGTGTGTGCGCGCGCACTACCATGGAGGCCAGAAAAGGGCATAAGAGCCTTTGGAGCTAGAGTTATGAATAGTTGAGAGCTGCCTGATTTGGTGCTGGGAATTGAACTCAGGTCCTCTGGAAGAGCAGCAAGTGTTCTTAACCACTGAGCCATTTCTCCAGGGACCATGAAGGTCTTCAACCACTGTATATATCCATGAATTTGTAGGAACTTCTGCCTTAATAAAACCTCACCTTTAACAATTGTACAGATGAGTGCTCCTGAAAAAGGCCTCTGGCAAAAATGTAATGAAAGGATTTTTAATGCACATCATTTAGAGCTATTTAATTTTATTTCTATAATTGTGTTTTGAGATATTTCCATATCTCAGCAAAATAATGCCTGGTAACACCCATATATTAAGAGAATGTCACAAAGCAATTATGTTTGGTTTTTTATATATTAGCTTCCCAAATCACTTAAAATAATACATTTTCATAAAGCATTTTTATATCCTCCTGTTTTCGATTATCCTTGACTACTTGGGAAAATAATGAATGCAAAGTATAATTTCTTTAGAATCTTTTTTAGTGAAATTCCTTAGGATCCATGCAGCCTATACAAAATTTTGTAACATAACAAACTTTTATCATATGACTCAATAAACATTGTTTCATGTAAGCAAACTGTATCTTTAGCAAAGTTGTTTTTGTAGATACTTATTGTCTCTCAAAAACACTTGCTTTAGAAGATAAGCTATCTCTTGATGACATATTAGAAACATTTCAATGTTTTATGAAACATAGTGAACAGGCACAAAAACATACCATTTTAATAGATTTTGAGAATTTGAGTGCCTACGTTTATAAAGTAAGGCCATGCAGATTTATTGAGTCTACAAACAGATAGTTAAATCCAAATTATGTTTGTGATGGAGTGAAACCAACGGAGACCATCTGCTGTCTTTCTAGCCCTCCATGTAAGCTGGGTTGCCGTCTCTTCTGGAGCATTTTAATAGTCATATTTCAGTGAGGCCTGATTGGACGAAAGGCCCTGAGCAACCAGTTTCTCCAGAGAGAGCCAATCAAAAGATAGGCAGCAGCCCCCAATCCAGAATTCATCCTGAAAATTCATGCCCCCCCCCATTTTAAATTAGGCATGCCAATAAGGGCAATTTAGCATGCAGTATTAAAAAAAAAAAAAAACTAAAATGAAGCCACTGCAGGCACACTAGCTTTGTTTTCAGGAACGCTAGAAGCTGGGTAATCTTTGTCCTGTGCTGTTTTATGTTTGAGACCCATTTGGGTGGCTGAACGAAGGGTTGGTGCTGAAGAACATTTGAGATCAGGAAAATGTGCCACCAAAAAATACAAATCTCTTATTACCAGTGGGCCAATTATCCACTTGTGTCCCAGAAATCTTGACGCCAAGGATGAAAGGGAGCTCCAGGAGTGGGGTCCAACTGCTATGTGCACCTCCTGCCTAAGCTGTGGGTGTGCCTTTCAGCCCTCAATGGGCTGTGTTCTGATGATTCTCTCTGAGACTGCAGTGTCTGATGGACCACTCAGATGTCTCTATTAATACTCTAGCCATCTAGAGTTTCCTGCAGTGGATAGAGGAAGCATTGGTCCGTTTGTATAATCCAGGGGTTCCTGATATATAGAAATCTCTAATGGGACAATCTTATTCAGTGTTCTATTGCTGTGGAGAGACACCATGACCACAGCAACTCTTATAAAGGAAAGCATGCCATTTGGGCTTGCTTACACTTTCAAAGGGTTAGTTTGTTACTATCATGGTGGGAAGCATGGAGGCACACAGGCAGACATGGTGCTGGAGAAGTAGCTGAGAGTTCCACATCCAGATCCACAGGCAGTAGACAGAGAGAGACTCTGGGCTTGGCATGGGCTTTTGAAACCTCAAAGCCCCACCCCCGCCATGACACACTTCCTCCAACAAGGCCACACTTCCTAATCCTTTCAAATAGTACCACTGCCTGGTGGCCAAGAATTCAAATCTGTGAGCCTTTGGAAGCTATTCTCATTCAAACTGCCACACCAACCATCACAGATGCAGACCTTCAGACAATACACAAAGGACACGTGGAATGTTACGTTAACTTAGCATGTACTCTTAGATCATAAGAGACCCGTTGGTCACCATGACAGCGTAGACGCAATATCCCTGATGCCTGCACACGCTGTAATAGAGATCTCAAAAACAGACGCGTTCATATTCAAATGCAAGCAGACTCGCTTCCAAAGTACCTTGGCCTGTCGAACCTTTCTTCTGCACAACAGTGGCAGCACCTGGATGGATGTCCCAAGTCTCTGACAATGGAGAAAAGGAGCCAATGGTGACGAAGTAATCAAAGTGAGTCTAAGTGGCTTTTGCACCTCAGGCAAGGAAATTAAAATTAAACCAAAATAAAAAACACACAAACCCTTAACCAGGCTATACAGAAAATCGACAGAGTGAGTGCTCTGCCCAACAAAATGTAAACTTCCTGGTCATATGCCCAAATGGCCATTCACCCAGGCACTTTGAACCATAGCCCTGCCGCCTTAGTTGCTACGTATTTTAAAAGAACTTAGGAAGCAGGTCTAGGGAGATGGCTCAGTGGTTAAAAGCACTTGCTACCTGGCCAAAGGTTAGTTCTCAGCACCTGTAGCCAGCAGCTCACGCCTACTTCTAACTCCCACTCCAGAGGGGTCTGATGCCCTCTTCTGGCCTTCTTGGGCCTGCATACATGTGGCATACACTCCCACAGTCACATAAATAAAAACAAATCGCTTTTAAAAATGTGAAAGTCAGTAAATAGAAATTGACAAAGGGAAAATAATTTATTTAGTTTGACCAGAACTGGGGAGAGAAAAGATCTCAAATTCTCCCCCCTCCTGCAGGCAGGCTACACTTCTATGATAATTATGAGGCAGAGCTATGCTGAATGCCCATGTTGAGTTGTCTCTGAGAAAAGCTCTTTCTGAGAGACAAGCTCCTCCTCTGACGCCTACCCCTTAGCCCTTCCTCTGCACCTGGAGTTTTCTGAGGCCATTTTAATTCTTTCAGTAGGTTGTTTGAGGGTCCCTGTTACACTGTTTCACCCCCACGGCTCCCGGGTGTTTCACCCCCACGGCTCCCTTTGCCGCTTGCCCTGCTTCTTTCCATATTACCAGCTCAAATGCAGCCCCCTACTAAATGCCGGCAGGAAAATGCCACACAAGAAAAGCTGTTTAAAGGGCCTGATTATTAGGATCCTGCTCTCACTCTTCTGGGCCTAACATCTTACATCAGCAGAGGGGCACGGGCGACTGCCTACTGCTTCGTGGTCACGCAATCTCTGCCTTAAAAAGCCACACACGGGCCTTTAATCCCAGCACTCTTGGAAGGCAGAGCCAGGCGGATATCTGTGAGTTCAAGGCCAGCCTGGGCTATCAACTGAGTTCTAGGACAGGCGCAAAGCTACACAGAGTACTGCCGCACCACACGGACCTGCTCCCGCCATCTTTCTGTCTCTCCAGGCCTGGTTTCTTTCTAAAAAAGCTCTTTCTAACTCTGGTAGTCGTAACTTTTCTGCCCGCCCACTGACCCACCAGCACTGTTCATCCTTTCACTGATGTTGCAACATTAGTGGCCACCGCACAGGAAGTATCTGCCAGCTGCACACTGAGTGAGGTTGAACAGCCAGCTGATACATCTGGAGGAGCGGCCTTTGCACCAATCACAGCTAACTTACAAACAAAGGTTTGAGTTTGTACCAATTACTGTACTTTTATGCAAATGAAGGTGTGTCTTTACACCAATCACAGCATCACCTCTTGCAGGGGCTCTCAACAGTCCCTTTGCTAAGCTGTCAGGGGAAGCGCTCTCACTGTGACCAGGACAGGAGTCACTCCAGGTCATCTAGAGTTCACCAAGACTTGCGATGGCGAGACACCCAGGACAAACTGTTTGGAACTAGTCCTGCCTCGAGTGTACCTTAAGGAGCCACAGCAAAGAGCTGTGGGTCCTTGTGCAGCTTCCTCCAGCTGTATATGGAGTGTTCAAAATTGCTAGTACAAGGGCAGTAGTCTCCCTAGGTGTTTGATTTGATCCTTCTGCTCAAGGCAGCCAAGGCATCAGGGAGAGTCCAACCGCAGTCAATGAGGGAGCTGAGTTGCACCTTGCCTCAGAGGTTTTGCTTACTTACAGGGAAATGAGCATCAGAAGAAATGCTTACAGTAGGAACTGACAATAACTTGTTATTAACATGGATAGTGATTTTAACAGTGCTTTCACACCTGGTCAGTGCCCAAGGGAGAGGCTGGCCCTTTGTCTTTCTCACTCCCATCCACTTCAGCAATCACAGCTCTGCACAGTAATTAGGAACAATCACCCCTAACAATACCGCAACTTCCTTTGTCTGTGGCTCTGCGGTTGCAGCAAGTATAGCCTCATTACCACAGAGCCCTTGGAGCATCCCCGGGTGGGAGGCAGATAGCACCTCCCCTCTCTCTTTTCTCATCAACTAGCCAGACAACAAACATCAGTTTCCTTAAGGTGCATGTAAAGAACTTCTGCCACGTTCAAAATGTGTCCTCCTAGCAGTCTTTGTATCTGACTTGATAGAAAGGGGTCACCCACACGGGGGAGAGGAGCATGGGTGTTTCTACTCTGTTGACTCCCTTCCTCAGACATCCCCCTTCCTCCCTGAGCCCTGCTTTCTCTTTACAAGCCCAAGAAGGGTGCCGACTCTCTAGAATGTGTTCAAATTTTCCATCTACTGATTTCAGCTTTGAAACTTGAACCAAAAACTCAAGACAATCAGAAATGCCCAATTCAAAATTTTTTTAAACGTCTAAGCTCACTGAAATCCTGTAAATGCAATAGGCAATATTGGCATGTCTCTTTTGATTCAGTATTGGCAGAAATTAATATGAGTAATAATGGCAACTATCTAGAGCAATTCTTTAAGAGGAAAGGATGCTTTGCACATGGGAAATGTATATTGCAATTCATTTATTAAAAAAATCTAAGCCGGGCGTTGGTGGCACACGCCTTTAATCCCAGCACTCGGGAGGCAGAGCCAGGCGGATCTCTGTGAGTTCGAGGCCAGCCTGGGCTACCAAGTGAGCCCCAGGAACGGCACAAAGCTACACAGAGAAACCCTGTCTCGAAAAAACAATAAATAAATAAATAAATAAATAAATAAATAAATAAATAAATAAATAATAAAAAATCTAATATACATATATTAACTTTTTTAAAAAAGATTTATCTATCTATCTATCTATCTATCTATCTATCTATCTATCTACCTATTTATTTATTTATTATACAGCATGTATGACTACAGGCCAGAAGAGGGCACCAGATCTCATTACAGATGATTGTGAGCCACCCTGTGGTTGCTGGGAATTGAAACTCAGGACCTCTGGAAGAGCAGTCAGTGCTCTTAACCTCTGAGCCATCTCTCTAGCCCCTATATTAACTTTTAAAAAGTACTCTTCCTTAAGTCTTTAAGTTCAAACTACAAATTATCTTATTCTACTTATAAATCTAGCAATTGGAAGCAATTGTAAAGAGTTTGGATTTAAAAAAAAAACACCTAATGTGTATGCATGTTGGAATGGTATATGAGTCTGTGCAAGTGAGTGCAGGTGCCTGTGAGGCCAGAAGAGGGAGCTGGATCTCCTGGAGCTATAGTTACAGGCAGTTGTAAGCTGCCCAGTGTGGGTGCTGGAAACAAACTTGGGTCCTGCAGGAGCAAAGCATGATCTTAACTGCTGAGCCACCTTTCCAGCCCCTGAAAAAAATTAAGAAATCATTATATTGGGTTTTTTGGTCAGTGTTCAGCCAACTTAAGTTTAACAGATGAAATCCTTTTCAATGTTTATCTACTTGCTTTTTAATTCAGTACTTTTCTTGAGACATATGAAGCTACAATCACAAATGTAGCATGTCAGAGTCTCCTGATGTGTCAGATTAACAAGTCAAATTATCCCCAGCAATTACATACTTTTGTAAATTAATAGACCAGTCCTGTAAGTATGGGAAAGCGAAGTCTCTTACTCATTTCAAACATCATGAAAATGGGGAAGCAAACAGAGCCTGTGCCAGACAGCAGTGGTGGTTTTAATGTTTTCAAGACTTGTAACAGAACCACATAACACAGCCCAAAGGAAAGAATTGTGCATCCTCTTGACATGGATTCCACACTCATTTGGATACCTGTCCAAAGTGATACATCACTCTCCCAATCAAGAGAGGAAATTTCTGTGTCAGCAGAATGAGGCTATCCAAGGCATAGGCTAGACATGCCCAACTCTCACGGTTGGCCGAAGCTGTGTCTTTATCCTCTCTATGTGACACACACTTGTCTGTTCCATTATTCACTTTTTCTAAAGTTCTCTGACGACATAGACAGAGGTGATGGCTCTGAGTGGGGTGTTCATACACACAAACGAGCCTGCCTTCATATCATTTATCTTATGGCTGTGAAACAATAGTTTTATACTCAAAGGGTGCCACAGATAAATTCATAAATCTTCAGGAAACAGTGCTTCTAATTAGGTAGCCATGGTTAAAACACTTACACACATGTACACACACACACACACACACACACACACACACACGTACACACATACACACACACACAAATACACACACCTCACAAATTATGTTGCCATACCATGCAGCTTAGCAGCAAGCTATGTACTTTCCCTAGGTGGGGGCCCCCATACTGTTGACTCCACTTTTTAGTTCTTCCATGTTCTGCTTGCCAATTGGAGTGGGGGAGGGGCTTGTGTACATGGGCCCATACTTGGTCGCCACAGGAAGCCTGTCACAGGTTTAGTTAGCAATTGATCCTATGTCTACTTTACTGAGCTGCCTGTAGACCTGGGATTCTTTCTGTCTGCCAAACTACTCCCCTAACACTGAAACTCCATCCTAACCCTCAGCCTCCTTGTCTGAGACTTCCTCTCCCATCCCAGCATCTCATCAGTTGCGGTCCACGATCATTCAAAGTCACCTGAAGTACTTGCTGCAAGGCAGAAGGCCACATCCGAGATATAGTGAATCTCTAAGTACATATGTAGATAGAATTCTATACAGGCTTTTTTGTTATCATTTGTTTGTTTGTTTTTGTGTGTACACATACATGTGTATGTTCATGGGAGGGATGTACACATGTATGTGCCTGAATGTAGAATCCGAATATCAGTGTTAGGCATCTTCTCCAACTGCTCTCCACTTTGCTTTCTTAGAGAGTCTCTCACTGAGCCTGAACATCACTGGTTCAGCTCAGCTGGGTGGCTAGCAAGCCACAGGGGTCTTCACATCTCTGCCTGCTAGTTCTGGGATTACTGAGATGACAGGCATGCACTGTGCTAGCTTTCCTTTTTCCTTTTTCTTCTTTTTCTTTTTTTGTTTTAACGTGAGTGCTGGGCATCAAACTCAGATCTCACGCTGGTGCAACACCACTTACCTACAGAGCCACCTCCCACACCCTGCAATCTACTTGGTCAAAAGATAGTTATTGTGGCCAGGCGGTGGTGGCACATGCCTTTAATCCCAGCACTGGGGGGCGGGGGGGGGGCAGAGGCAGGCGGATCTCTGTGAGTTCGAGGCCAGCCTGGTCTACAGAGTGAGTTCCAGGACAGTGAGGGCTATTACACAGAGAAACCCTGTCCTGAAAAACAAAACAACACAACAAAAAAAGATAGTTATTGTGTAAAACAGTGCCTGAGAAACATGCATTCGATGATTCTTATATCTAAGCCTTTCCTTGGACCCACAGAGGTGGCATCTGTTCTGTTGTGGGTAGCTTAGAGAGGGGACTCTATTGTAGACATTACTTCTGTATCTGCATAACTTCCAGGAAGTCCTGAATGTGTAAAATTCTTACCCATTTTACTGTGCCAGTGGCTTGACTTATATTCTTATTTAATTTAATTTGTTTTGTTTTTATTTAATTACAATTTGAACCTAAGTGTACCCCTCGGGCAGTTTTAAATGCCAACGGCAGCGTTTAGTTTCTTTTTGGCTGCTTGAAGTCTCTACCTCATTAGACCATTGAACGTCTCAGGGTTCCCTGGACAAACAGAGCCGACGGGATTACATAGACGTGCATGAGGAGGTGGATTGTGCTCTGGACTGGACCCAGGAACTGTGAAGGCAGCAAAGCTGCACAACGTGTCATCTGCAAGCTAGAGAAGCAGAGGAGCTGGTGTGGTTCTGAACACCAGTGTCTGGGGACTAGGACAGGCGGCTGGGGAGGGAGGGAGGGTAGGCGTGGGAACGGATTGGGGGCGTGTCTTAGAATCCAAAGCTCCAAGAATCAAGAAACCTGATGTCAAGGGAGGAGATAAATGTCCCAAAGAAGAGAGTCTTGCCATTCATCCTTTTTACTTTACTGGATCCCTCAGTTAGATAACGGCACCCACGTTAGTGATAGCGATCTTTGCTCAATCTGCTAATGCAAATGCCGATCTCTCCTGGAAATTCCCTCAAAGACAAGTCCAGAAACAACCTCTTACCAGCTATCTAGACATCCCACTGTCAAGCTGACACATGAAAGTAGTCATCATGGGCTCTCCGTCACAGACTGCTCGAGTTCCTGACCCAAGAAAGACTCCCTTCAGTGAGGCAGAAGCCTGTGCTGAGCTACCCAGCTGGTGTGTGGTGGACTTCCATGCAGGAATACAGTTGCCCTAAGAAACCCTTCAGGTTGGATCTTCGGGATTTGAGCTGAAAAGCAAATAGGCTCCGCAGTGACTGGCCAATTCCCTGCAGAAACAGCCTGGGACGTGGGCTATGGGAACAGCCCAGGAAGCGCCGGGAAGCCATTGTCCCTCCTACTCTGAAGAGCATGCCCCACCCACTTCGGCTTTCGTCCTCACCTACCACTCTGTATCTGCTCTTTGAGAGTTCTAACTCTTCAGGACCTTCTTTCTGCTTCCCCAGGAGGACAACTGGCTAATACTAGTTGGATGTGCTACCTCTTCTTTAGAACGTCTTCATCTTCATGACCCCTTATTTAGTTGGGCAACTAGAGCATGTTACTCCACATTGTCTTACGTAACTCTCCGTGGGATATTAAGCATAAAGCGTAGGCATCACCAGGAAGGGGTGGGGCCTATTCACAACCCCACTTCTCTTTTCCAGAGCCTTCTGTGTACCTCACTACCAGTGTCCTAAGTGGGAGGAAAAGATGAATGGTTGTACAGATTCTTCTCTATTTCTCAGGCCCATTTCTAGTTCCAGCCCCCACTTCTGCCTGCATGTAATAACCCCCATGTTTATCTGTCTGCTTGGCCTTTCTCTTGGGCTCACTATTCTCCAAACTTGTTCCTCTCAGTCCTTCCGGTAAACAGCCAGTCTGCCTCCTCGCTCATCCCTCATTCACCACATCAAGCATCGGTCAGCTGCTTTCCAGGCTGGATCTGATCTCTTCTCACCTCACAGCCATCATTTCCTTTTATTACAAACACATCCTGATGAGCTCCCTGGAGTTACACCTGCCCCTCTCTGCAGTTTCTATTTCCTGTGGCAGCCGGGTCACAGGTAGTACCACTTACACACATCTGGGTCTCCCACCTCAAGGCCAGAGCTGCCTCCTCCCTTACCTTGCCTAAAAGCCATACTGTCTACAGAGCTTCTCCTGACCCTCAGCTCCATCTCTTCATCTCCTTCCACTCCTCATTTCCCACTCTGCCTCCCGCTCCTGCTCTTCAGCTTTCCCAGCATGCCACCAACTCAAGAACTTATCTTTTTCTTCTTCTCTCTTCTACCGGCTCCCTCTAAGACTGATGATGCTTGCTCCCTTGCTTACCTCAGACCCCAGCTCAAACATCACCTCCTAAGAGAGGCCTTCTCTCGCACACCTCCATGATACTCTCTCCTCTCCTTTTGCGTCAATGTTCTCCAAAACACTTCACTTCCAGTGTGTATTTATTTATTTCCTGAGCTATCATATGAAATCTATGATAGTGAGATTTCTGATGAACCTCCAGCAAAGTAACACTTCATAGTCTCTCAGTCAATATTTGGTGACTAGATAGACGAATTGGTGATTTTTGCGGTAGCCATTGTAGGAAGTATTCTGTCTTTATTATTTGGCTTCGTGCTCTCAACAGACCTGGTGGCTAAGTATCATGTTTTTACTTTTCCCGATGAAGAAACAAATGTCCAAGAGGGCTAAAAAATAAAGCCAAAAGCTCTATTGTGCTCTTTGCTGATAATGGATGGAGCCAGGAGTTTACTTCTTAACAGATGCAAATCCCACACTGTTATTATTAAGGAAATCAAATATTTTACTTTTCTTGGAGAGATTTTCATTTTAGGGACTGAGGATTTAGCTAAGTTGGTAATATGCTTGCTTGGCATGCATGAAGCCTTGGGTTCTACCCCAACACTGTATAAATCAAGCATAGTAGCACATGCCTATAATCATAAGTTTATGGTCTTGCCTAGCTATATAGGGATCTCAGGGCCAGCCTGGGCTACATGAGACCCGGCCTCAAAAAATTTGCATTTTAAAATGATATAGTGCACAGAATATAGTAATATTGAATCCTTAACAATAGAAATTTCACACACTCTGGCATGAGACCTCCCCCAAACCAAACGCTCAAACCACACCACGAAGATGCCTCACCTTCCCATGGTACTGCTCAGTGCCTGGTCTTATGTGGCCTGGGTCATAGGGCAGCTGTGATGACCAAGAGAGGATGCCTGAGCAAATGCTATGTGATGTGGTGTCCCAGTGTGTTCTGGCACCAGTGCCCTGCTGGCTAATTCCTCTCCCTGGTAGACATTTGGGCTTTACCCGAGCATTAGTAGTGATATATGTGGGGCTGATCTAACACCCTCGTATAACCTCTATCACACTGTGTCTGCCTCTCTGCCCCTGTGAGCACCCTCAAAGTTATCCCCTACCTTTGCTGGGCACCCAATCCATGCCACAGCCCATCCTTCATTTCACACCCATAGTGCACACAGTGTCTAATTTTTGGAGGCACACACACATACGCTTTCTCCCCAGGCTCAGCTTCGGGCGGGCAGAGCCGAATGAGAGGGCAGTCATGTGGAGAGCAACTGTTAGGGAGACATGTCTCAAAGATGGTTGCAGAAGGGCGCCCTGTGGTGGAGAAATCCCTGGCAGCTCAGGCTTGTGCCCTGTGGGTGGTGCATGTGGAATGGGGTTGGAAACGCTGGCCATGCCAGGGCAGACAGTAGGCGCGGAGCAGCCGACAGCAAGGTGTCGGCCTCAGTTCTGATGCAGTGGGAAGCTGCCGCAGGTTTTCCCCACCGTCTTCCTCCCTCCGCCTGTGGTGAAGTCCTGATCTGGGGTGTTCGGGAAAGCACCCGGGAAGGCTTGTGAGTGGTGGTTGATGGCAGCACCAGTGCCCTGAGAGAAGTGAGTACTCAAGTACTCGAGACTGACCCTGACCCCTGTACAGTCATTTCTGTCTTTTCCCTCCCCGATCCCAGCACCATCTGGCAGGGGTCCTGATGACGGGGAGCCCCGATTTTACCACCCATCTGCAGAGGAGCAAACCCCTGAGAACTTAGTTCCTCACACGTGAAATGGGAAATTCCATCAAAGAGAATCCAGCCGGCCAGGGTGAGGAAGAATGTTGTTCCCATTCTAACAGTGAGGAAAAGCCAGATACAATTTTATGGAGCCTCCAAGAAAAGCTGAGACCACAAAGCTTCCAAATAAACCGAATTCCAAAGAGGGACAAGACCTCAGAGGCCGGGCTGGACACACACACAGCCTCTCTTCCCACAGAACATGAGAGAAAGACAAGGCCACCAAACAAGCCAAGGAGGAACATGCTAGAGCATTAATAACTCTCCAGTGTGAAGTGGCTGGGGGCGGGGATTTGAGGAAGCTGGTCACATCTTTGGCTCAGGCTGGATGTTGTGCCCGACTATAAGCCAGCCAGTGATCATATCCTAAAAGTTCCACAGTCTCCAAAAACAGTGCCCCAGGTGTGGACCAAGAGTTCAGACATGGGAGTCTGGAGGGGACATTCCAACTTCGTCCAGTATCTGGCACAGGAGAGGAGAAGGTGATGAATGTTGATGGCTGATGGGCACAAAGTCTGCTGATGCCCATGAGTCCCTTCCTGCCAGGAACAAAGCTGTAAGCCACTCTAGAAGAGACAGTGAAGTGCCTGGGTCCGAGCTCCTTGCAGAAGAGGAGGGAGAAAGCCCCCTCTTGTTTCTAGAAGGTAGAAAGTGCTCTCTCGGGGCCACCACCCTGGGGAAGGACGGAAGTAAAACTTTCTTCCCTCGGGCTCCAGAATCTCACCCCGAAACAGAGAGGAGACTGTGGCCGGGAAAAGGCCACTAATTTGAGGGTAGCGCCAGGCACCCTCAGTTGAGTGAGGTTGAGCTACCACCATGAGAAAGACAAGAAGGCTTCTAAAGCCTCTCCCCACCCGAGCCTTCTGTAAGATGGAGGCCGCTCCAGGACAATAGAGATCATTCCCTGCCCTTCTGCCGCCCTAGCACTGAGCAGCAAACCTCTGCTGACAGGACTGTGAGGGAGAGAAACGCCCTGTGGTGTAAGGACTGAGGAAAAGCAGACGATTGAGTGGGGAAACTCAATTGTACCTCAGTGGTAGCCCACTACTAGAACATGAAGCCCAAACCAGGCTAGCTCCTGACTAGACAACCTCTGTCCCCACCTCCCCCGTCATAGCTACTGATCTGACAGGAAAATAAATGATTCCATTTCCAAGTGTGCATTTCCAAGCCCCCAGACGCCTGACTAACTCAGGGACTCCCCAGGTCCCTTCAATCCTCAGGTTAAGATGTGTCTCGAGTAAGACTTTCTGAGATGAAGAAAAGCTGTCTGGAGGAAGCTGGCTTTGTCCTCGCCCCTCCAGGACAGGATGCTCCACATCGATGGAGCTCTGACTCACATTCCAGACCATAAAACACAGTGGAATGCTGGCCACCCTGGACTCCTTGGGGGGGAGGGGGTTGCTCCTCAGCTGTGATACAAAGCAGGGTGCAAGTAGTTGAGATTCCATCTGCCCTGAATAGGTTTTCTGAGCCTGGGAAGGCTGGCTTGCCATGGATCTGAGGCTTCTGTTGATTTTTGGTATTTGTCTGTGAGTACCTTATTATGTGGGTGTTCTGTCTCTCCACACTCATACTCTGGTAAATGAGTCTATAACAAACATCCATGCTGACCTAAGATGCTTTATGAAGTATAAATGCTGTTTATCCCTCTCTCTGATATTCTTCCATATGGTATTTGATTTTTAAAAAATGAGCAAAAAATATTTTGTAAGGGGAAACAACCTACTGTAAATAGTGGCATGTTAGTTAGAAATCATGATCAGATATTGTCCAGACATCTAGACTATCAGAGAGAAACGTTAATGTAACTACATAACCTGTTAAAGCCTGAAGGAAAAATATGAATGCAGAAAGTAATGGGGGAGATAGAAAGGATGAGTCGCTGCTAAATATTAAAACCTTGATACCAACTATGAACATTTTCTCCAGTAGGGCTCTGAGTAGAGAAAACACAGCTGAGAAAAATATCAACCACAGTGAATTTAAGTCAATAGACAGGAGTCGAACTAACATACAAAGAGAAATTAGTGTAAGATTCAAAACTATGGGACAATATCTAATGGTCTAAGGTACATGTAACTACAAGGACAAGAGAGAAAGGTCAAAATGGAATAAATATTTGAAGACATCTTTGTGAAATCTTTTTTAAATGATGAAAGACATGGAGCTATGGATCTAAGAGTTACTGAGAACCCAAAGAGTACAAACACTTAAAAAAAAAAAAAGACAAGATACATGATTGCCAAAATTGCTAATACTGAAATAAAAGAAGGTATCTTTGAAGCCAGCAAGAGAAGACAGAAACGTGTATAGACAAAGGTCGGTAATTCAACAATCTTACCAGACACAGCAGAGCTGGAAGAAACAGAATGGTAATTGGGGGTGGGAAAGAGCATCTGTCGAATTTCTATACTCAGAAAAGATACATCTAAGAAATGGAGGCAAAGCAGCCAGTGTTTCAGATAAATAAAATCAGGGCAAATTAATTTGAGGCAGAACTGTTTTATAAGAAATATTAAAATTTGAATTCTTTGGACAAAAAAGAGTGATACCAAATTGGGATCTGAATAGAGCCAAGGAAGGATATACACACAATAGACAATGAGGCAATCTGAAACGAACCACTCTACTCATCCTGGATTGCACTGTGAGATAACTGACTAGCTAATGACAAACAGAATGTATATAAACTTCATAATCCGTAAAAAAAAAACATTAATATGAGATGTCAGAAGGAAGAAAAAGATAATGTACATGTTATTGTAAACTTCTATACCATGTATGACTGGTACAATACATACGTAAGATGGATATGTAGATTGTCAACCTAGGGGCAGCCACTGAAGAAAATTAAGATGAATAATTAAAGAACAATTACAAATAAAATTAGTCACAAATAAATAATACAAATGGAGGCAGGAAAAAGGAAAAATCCAGTACAAAGTAACAGCAATGTGGAAGACATGAAGCCAACCATGTAGGAAATTAAATACAATTTATAATAACATAATTAATTTTAAAATAATTAAATTAAATATAAATGGGCTAGCACTTCGGCTTTAACCAAGATGAATTAACAATGAGCAGATTTATCCTGCTCCCTGAGCCAACAATTATACCAAATACGCAAGATGATGTCTTTCATGATATTGAATAGTAGGCAACAGAGGACAGTGTTCTCTGAGAGACAGGAAGAAAATATGGTAAGATTTAGGATTGCCCAAGGCTCACTGCCTCAGGAGAGTAAGCTTGGGAAAGCGTGAGAGGCTGCTGTGGAGATGGCGCTAAGAACCAGGTACTAGGACAGAAAATCTCCCAAGCCATGCATAGGTGGAAACCGTGGCTCTGCTCTCCTCCCACTCATTACAGGGCTTGAATCTGAAACGTTCCCAGAGGCTCATGTTTTGAATGCTTGTTCCCCAGCCAGTGGCTGTTTTGAGAGCCTGTGGAACTTTTAGGAGGTGGGATCTTCCTGGCAGAAGTAGGTCACTCGGAATGGACCTCAGAAAGTTGTAGCAGAACCCTCCGGCCTGCCATGCTTGCCACTTCCGGTCTGCTAGGATGTGAACAGCTATGCTCTGCCTCACCTCCCACTGCCAGGATGCTTTGCCCAAGTGCATAGGACCAAGGAAGCATGAACTGTAGCTTTTGAAACCGTGAGCCAAACAACCTCTTCTCCCTTAAGTTGTTTCTGTCTGATACTGTGTCTCTACAACACAAAAGTAACTAATGCACAGACCTGAAAACAAGCCCTAAGCCATCAGATTGTTTCCAAGTACCTTAGCAGTGTCAGAGCATTCTGAACTGAGTTTTTTTTTATTTTATTTTATTTTATTTTATTTTATTTTATTTTATGTGTATGGGTGTTTTGCCCACATGTGTGTGTATATTCTTGTGCATGACTGATGCCCTCAGCGGTCAGAAGGGCATCAGATCTCCTAGAACTAGAGTTATGGAAGGTTGTGAGCCACCATGTGGGTGTTAGGAGCCTAACCTGGTCATCTGGAAGGGCAACAACTGTTTTGTTTTCTCTTTTTTAAGAGATTTGTTTAATGTATATGAGTGCTCTATCTACATGTATGCCTGCGCGCTAGAAGAGGGCATTAGATCCAACTACAGATGCCTGTGAGCCACCATGTGGTTGCTGGGAATTGAACTCAGGACCTCTGGAAGAGCAGCCAGTGCTCTTAACCTTTGAGCCATCTCTCCAGCCTGCAACAACTGTTCTTAACCAATGAATCATCTCTGCAACCCTGCTGAATAATATTTATAGAAATACAAAATATACCCAACACACAAAATAAATTTCTCAAAATTTATCATTCAATAAAAAAAAAATCACCAAACCAGGTGGTGGTGGGGCACTCCTTTAATCCCAGTGCTCAGGAGGCAGAGGCAGGCAGATCTCTGTGAGTTTGAGGTCAGCCTGGTCTACAGAGCAAGCTCCAGGACAGGCACCAAAACTACACAGAGGAATCTTGTCTCAAAAAACAAAACAAAACAGAAAAATCACCAAGCAAGTCAAAAAGCAGGAAAGAGAATCCAAGTGGAAAGAATAGGTTAATCATTTGAAAATGACATAGAATTGGGATGGATGTTAAATCGAGTTGACAAGAACATTAAAATGTGTATTTTAACTATGACCCACATTTCCAAAACTTTACTGAGAAACATGGGTAATGCAGAAGAGATCCAAATAAAATCCAAGGTTGAAAGTGTCTAAAATGAGCAAGTGACTCTATAGGGTTGGGAAAAGATTAGATGTTACATGAGAAAAGGTTAATGAACTTAATTTCTCAGACTTTGAAATGAGCTTTTGTAAATGAATTCTTTCAGATTTTACAGGTCTGAAAATTTTTTTGTTACACCTTAGTTTTTTTGTTTGTATGTTTGTTTTGAGACAGAGTCTCAAGTAACCCAGGCTGGCCTCAAACTCACTGCATAGCTACATAGCCAAGGATGACCTTGCCCTCTGACCCCCCTGCTCCCCTTTCCTGGGTCATGAGTGTACAGGTATGCACTATCATACCCAGCTCTACACGGTGCTTGAGATTAACCCTAGGGCTTCCCGCATGCTAGGCAAGCATCTACCAACTGAGTCACATCCCCAGTCCTTCACTCTAAATATGGCAGGATATTTTTCCTGGATAGAGAAGGACACATTGTATAGATCTGTAAGTTACAGGAGTAACCATAAAACCATGACACAAACACACCGGACGGGAAGAATGGCTTGATTTTGCTCAGAATTTCAAAGATTTTAGTCACAGCGCTTGGCTCTGTTGATTCTGGACCTGCAATGCTACAGAGCATCATGGTGATCGGAGCAAGCAGAGGAAGAGGTGGGGAAGAAGGAAGAAGAGAACAAGGCAGGGACTTGGACTCAGGAATGACATAATCTTCAAACCAACTTCCTCCAGCCAGGCCCAGCACCTCTCAAAACGGTGCTACCAGCTAGGGGTGCTCAACACTTGGGGGACATTTCGTGTTCAAACCATAGTATTTCTTCTATGGCTGGAGCGGTAGCTCAGCAGGGGTTGGTGCTCTTACAGAAGATAGGAGTTTGATTTGGGGAACATCCAGTGGCTCACAACCTCCTGTAACTCCAGCTCCAGGTGATCAGATGTCCTCTTCTGGCCTCTGAAGGCACTTGTGAAAATATGGCATAGGCTCACAGAGACACAGGCAGACATACACATTTTTTTAAAAATAAACATTTAAAAAATGCTCGCTACATGGGATCAGCAAAAGACAGGACACTGCAGAAGGTTTGTAGACTAAGGACCAAGCAACAGAAATGATCAAATGAAACACGAAGAGGAAAAGCTAAAAAACAAGAAGTAACCAGAGCATCCTCTGTTTCATCTCCAGAAGCTCAACTTCTGCATCCGTACGCTTCCCACTCCAGGCCTGGTCTATCCTATAGCATTGGGATTGTATGCGGATCTACTTGAATGAGCACTTCATTGTGTTTCTATCAATCTCAGCATCTGCGACAGTCCAGCAGGTTTCCATGGGTGCATTTTCCGTCTCCTTAGCTGTTCTTCAGCTTCTTTACAGGTCGGGTTAGTTCTCACAGGATTCCATCCATTGTACATTTGCTTTGTTGGAGCTGGAAATTTGTACAATGTTCCATACATATTCCGGAACTTTGTTCTATGATAAAAATGGGAACAGTGTGACACTTTCGAGTCTTTGAAGCCTATTCTGGTACAAGCAGAGAACCATTTAATCCAGAGTTTTTGGGGTTTTTTTTGGTCCCACCATAAAGGCAAGACTTTTCTGATTACCCTGCCAATGCCCCATGGATGCTGAGGTTTTTCCAGCCTATCTATTCATAGCTACTTATTTCCCTGTGTGAGTTTTTGGTATTGCTCCCTCTCAGCCATTAGGAGGATATTTTCCTCTTAAACTGAACACATTGGGTTGGGTGGAACACCTGAGGGAACCCTGGGGACTCTCCTCTTCAGTGCTCTCAACGGATGTTCCACTCTTTAATGCTGGTCTCATTGTCCTTGAGTCCTGGCCCCGCCTCCTCAGTGGAGGGAGAGCACCAGAGGTCTACCCACTTCCCATATCACAGCCTGAGCACTCTAGGCAGAAAGCTGGGGAAATGGTAGGATCGCCTGTTTGTTTCCTGTCTCTCAGAGGCCATTGTCTGCTGCTGTCTCACTGATTTCTTGGTTCCTGTTGTTTAGTGATGGTTTTTGTCCTGGGAAATGTGGTAAGAGGCTTTGTTGTGGTTCCTGTGGGAGGAGGATTTGATGGTACGGGACAGGATGGGCTAGTCTGAATAATTTCAGCAGATTCCAGGATAAGGGCTATCTCTCCTTGTCTGGCACCAGGCCCTGAGGTGCTCAGGGTAGACCACAGAGATCCAGAGTGAATGAATTCCACAGGAGACTGATAAAGGAGGCAGAGGGCCAGAGATGTCAAGACATCCGAAATTACAGAGGTGTGCCTAGGGCCTGGAGAGATGGCTCCGCAGTTAAGAGGTCTTGCTGCTCTCATAGACGACCTGGGTTTGGTCCCAGCATCCACACGGCAGCTTGCAATGCTCCATAACTCCAGCTCCAGGGCTTCTGAGGCCCTCCTCTGGCATCCGTGGTCAACAGGCATGCATGTGGTGCCCAAACATACACACTGGCAAAACACCCATACACATAAAATAAAGATAGCTTGAGAGAGAGAGAGAGAGAGAAGGGAGGGGTGTGTCAATACCAACTCTGACTGCTCAGATGTTTGTGTTGTCCCACTGTGTCCAGATTGGCCTACCTCACCTGCAGCTCTCCTGCACACCATCTGTGACTCAGGCTCAGGGGAGAGACTGGGTCTGCTGGGGGCCAGGAAGTCAAGGCCTTTTCTTCCGTGCCTGAAGCTCTTACACCGCAGGAGTCTGAGCTGGGCTAATAGTTCCAGAAGCTGGCCTCACCCTTGGAAAACAATGCCACCTGGTGTTAATCCAAATAATTAGCTTAATGCCATATGTGGTGTGTTATTCAAGTTTTTTTTTTCTCATAAATAGTTAATGGACCACTGATGCTATCACAGATTAAAAATCAGCATACAAGAAGAAAGTTCAGCATCCCACAAAGTATCATGAGCCTAGCTCAACTCTGCTCATGATAGGCCCATGAGCATACCTTCTATACTGCCGAGGCCATTGAAATCATTTTGGGAACACCTAGCATCCCCAATGCCATGTCCACAGGCTGCTGTCTTTATTGGGCCCTCTGCGATGGGCTTGATTATATTCTTCTCACTAAGAACAAACAAGCTCAGGGTTTGCCTGTAGACCTGGAAGGATCCTGCTTCTGGGATCACAGATCTATGCACCTGGCATCATGTTCCCTCTCTGGGTCTGAGAGCCTCTGGTCTACCTGCCTGGACTTGCAGAGAATCATCGAGGCCCCCAAAGGGCTGGCCTTTCTGGGGAGGTAGTATATTTGGTCCACAGACCATTACTGTTTAGGGACCCATGGACCCAGTGACTTCACATGAAGTATACACTTGTTCACAGACCACACACTGTCCACTTGATGAGATTTAGAATAACCGTGGAAACACATCTCTGGAGGTGTCTATAAGAGTGATTCCAGAAAGGTTTCCCTGGAGAGGGAAGATCCACCCCTAATGGGGTGGCACCATTGATGGGGTGGAGTCCTAGACTGATACAAAGGACAAAGGACAGTGTTCACCTCTCTCTGCTTCCTGGCTATGGCTGAAATGTGGTCAGCAGCCTCAGACTCCTGCCACCGTGACTTCCATGACTGCACCCTCAGTCTGTGAACCAAGACACTCTTTTTCTGCCCTAAGTTGTTTTCATCACACATTTTGCCATAGCAACGAGAGAAGTGACTAAAGCCACAGGGCAGGGATGCAGCTCAGTGGTAGAGCGCTTGCCCCTGGTTCAACCCCCGGCCCGGAAGACAGAAATCCTTAGACATGAAAGAGACCATATGTTCAGGGGTTCCCAGAAGAGCCTCGAGGTCTATTTAATTCACATTGCTTGCCAACCCTAGGGAGAGGGGTCCATTTCTCTGCGATTCCCATCCCAATGACCACGGAATTCTCAAAGGGAAACAATCAGACATGCCTCCTCCTCTGGCCTCCTCCATCTCTCAGCTTCCCGGGTTCTATCAGCACGTTCAGAGGATCTGCCTCCTGTCCCACCTCCCTGCTGTCACCTGACCCTGGTCATCTCTCCTGGGTCTGCACCTGTGCAGGTCCAGGCCGATGCTCTTCACCACACGACCTCGGTCACCTGGAACCATCCCTTCTTTCCTAAACCTTAGCCTCTCTGAATTTACTTCTCCCTGGCCTCTGTAAAGGTTTCAGAGCTTCCCATGGTGGAACAAGGCAACAGTGACAGCCGCTTACCTCTGTGCACGCCTGGTTATCGCTGCTTCACGTGGCCAGTGATTCTCCACTCACCTCCCCACTACTCGGTGTTTCTTCACTCATCTCTTTACGGCACGGAAAGTTACAGGGACTGTCCCCAAACTATATTCATTATCACGAGATTATGCTTTTACATTTTTTAGATTTATTAATTTTATGTGTATGAGTGTTTTGCTTACATACCATGTGCCTTCCTGGTGCATGCGGATGTTGGAAGAGGGTGGGAAACTGGAGTTACTGATGGTTGTGAGCCACTGTGTGGGGGTGCTGGGAATTGAACTCTGGTCCTCTTCAAGAATATCAAGTGGCCTCCATTGCTGAGCCATCTCCCCCACCTCTCTTCATGACTTTTAAACCCATTGTTCTATGGTTTAAAAGCGAAGAATCTGAGGGTTGGAGCAACAGCTCAGTGGTTAAGGTATCTCGCTGCTACTGCAGAAGACCGGAGCTTGGTTCCCAGTACCCACACTAGGCAGATCATAACAGCCTATAACTGCAGCTTCCAGAGATCTGACACCTTCACCCTCTTCTGTCCTCTGAGGGCACACACACACAAGAGAGAGAGAGAGAGAGAGAGAGAGAGAGAGAGAGAGAGAGAGAGAGAGAGAGAGAGAGAGAGAAAGAGAAAGAGAGAGAGAGATCTGTGGTTAGCCAAGCCTGACCCAGCTGTTAGCAGCTGAGTCATCTTGGGCAAGTTATCTGGCCTTTCTGTATCTTTTCTCTGTAGAATGTTATAATAGGTTTTCTGTAGCCTGATAATAAGTTTCTCCACTGAAGCAGTAAGCCAGATCAAGCTGAATTGAAAAAGTAAAAGAACAGGTTTATTTGAGCAAAGCAACTCCAGGGTGAGTTTTCCAGTCCCAGAGATCAAGGCTGGAGAAGTCACACACCCAAACTAAAGCAGGGAGCTTATATAGTCTGTGGGCAAGAGTTGATGACGTGTCCACCACAAGCTGGGTTTGTGCTCAACTATGGCAAAAAAAAAAAAAAAAAAAAAAAAAAAAAACCTGACTGCTTTAGGTGGGGACTTGGGCTGCTGGCAACCTCAGGGGAAGAGCTGCCACAGCCACCAAGAATACAGAACTGGGCTTTTTTGTGCCTTTTCTTTGCTGGAGATTCTCTGAGGGTGGAGTTTGGAGAGAGAGAGAAAGAGAGAGAGAGAGAGATAGGGCTTCTCAGACAGTGCAGTAGCAAGCTGGTGGTTCCAACCAAACTGTTATCTTAGGGTGATAAAGACCATGATCGCCGGGCGGTGGTGGCGCACGCCTTTAATCCCAGCACTCGGGAGGCAGAGCCAGGTGGATCTCTGTGAGTTCGAGGCCAGCCTGGGCTACCAAGTGAGTCCCGGGAAAGGCGCAAAGCTACACAGAGAAACCCTGTATCGAAAAACCAAAAAAAAAAAAAAAAAAAAAAAAAAAAAAAAAAAAAGACCATGATCATAGGCAACTTGGGGAGGAAAGGGTTTATTTCTATTCCACTCCCATATCACAGTCCATCATCAAAGGAACTAAGGGCAGGAACGCAAGGCAGGAACCTGTAGGAAGAGGCCTTGGAGGAATATTGCTTACTGGCTTGCTCCTCATGGCTTTCTCGGACTGCATTCTTTTTTTTTTTTTTTTTTTTTTTTTTGTTTTTGGTTTTTCGAGACAGGGTTTCTCTGTGTAGCTTTGCACCTTTCCTGGAACTCGCTTTGGAGACCAGGCTGGCCTCGAACTCACAGAGATCCGCTTGGCTCTGCCTCCCGAGTGCTGGGATTAAAGGCGTGCGCCACCACCGCCCGGCAGGACTGCATTCTTAAAGCACACAGGACCACCAGCCCATAGATGGCATGGCCCACAGTGGGATGGGCCCTCTAACATCAATTATCAGTTTTAAAAAAAAATGTACTGCAGGTGTCTCCACAGGCTAATCTGGTGGGGGCATTTTTTTTTCAACTGAGGTTCCTTCTTCCAGAATGACTCTAGCTTGTGTCAAGGTGATATGACACTAGCCAGCACAAATGTGGATGGCAACACCAGTGTCATGGTTAGGATGAGGACTAAATGGATCCTGTAACACACTTAGCACAACATCAGACATGTAGTAAATGCTCAGTAAATGTGAACTGTCACTCCTGACACCTGTGCATTCCACAGGGACCCGTGCATTTTGCATGCCTGGATCTGAACTTATCTTTTCTTCTTCTTCAATTTCTCGTATTTTCTGGTTCTCCATTCCTAACCTGCCTGTGGTGGCTCCATTCCCTCAGGTCTATTTGTCACCGTGAGTTCCCTACTTTCTTACAAGTCATTCTCTCTGCTCCACATGTCCCTCCCACCAAGTCCCTCTCCACACTCAGTCAAGGTCTGCTGGTCATCTGCATCCGGCTCTGCAATGTTTCCCCTTTACCAACCACCTAAGACCAGAACCTCTAGGCCCACCACGCAGTATCCCCTGAGCTCTGGTCTCTGCGTCTCTTCCAGGCCCGTGTCTATCCTCTCCCATGAATCTCAGATTCCTCAGAGTCGCTTTGTTCCCCAGCCCAGACTGCAGACTGGCACCTGCAGAGAGCCATTCTGCTTCAACATTCAGCCTCTCCGTTTCTTGTCCTATCCCACCGCCAGTATGTCAGGACCTCACCATGGAGGCCTGAGGTTCTGCAATACTCTCCTTAGGGAGCCCCACTGCCCCTGCTGGCCAGCCGCTTGTACTGCACATGGTTGAGAGGCACTTTCCTGGACATGCCAGGTCATACATCTCTGCCTTTGCACAGTGCACAACCTTCCTTGTTATGTCCCACACACTTACCCTTCTAGAACTGGGTTCTCAGCCAGATGAAGCCATGCTGCCTCTGCAGGTTGAGCTAGGCCCTCAATCTCTGGGGTTCCACAGCGTTCACATCCTGCCCCCAGCCCCAGTCATATTACTATTGTATTCCATCGTCCTGGTTTACAGGAACCTTCCCAGGCTGTGCCTGAGCTCCTCCAGGGTGGGTGTCCGGCACACTTATGTTGCTAAAGAGAACATGTTTGTGTTGCTTGTCTGTCCTCTTTCCCCACTAGAATATAAACTCTGTGCGTACATAAGCCTTTGTCTGTCTTAATGTGTCCTTAGAGCCTAAAACAGTAACTGGATCATGGTTAATGCTTAATAAATATTTGTTGGATAAATTATTAAATCGCCGATTGATGTGATACTACCTAGACTTATATCGCTAGTAATGCACACAAAGTGTGGACGTTTCTCCAGTTACCATGAAGTTATGGTCCCAATCAACCGATTAAGTTGAAAATATCCTAAAAGCATTTAACGTACCTAGCCTACAAAACACCATGGCTTGGCCTGGCTCACCTTAAATCTGAATCTACATCCCTTTGCTCTTGGGGAAAACAAAGCATTAACTATAAGGCCTGTTTAATAATTCAGTGTTGACAATCTCAGGTAATTTATTGGACACATACTTTGAGAAAGCAATATGCCACATTTTGTGTTTTTACCCCCTGATCCCATGGTTGACCTGCACCAGCGGCTCCTTGTGGCTGCGTTTTGCTAGTCAGAGTAGAGGCCAATACTCAGAATTCAAAGTCGGATTTCTTTTGGACAGGTATTGCTTTTGTAGCACTGTAAAGTTGTGTGTGTGTGTGTGTGTGTGTGTGTATGTGTGTGTGTGTGTGTGTGTGTGTTTGTGTGTATGTGTGTATTCAATATATGTATTATGGATGTATGCACATGTGAGCACACATCTGTGCACATGTGTGTGTGGAAACCAGTAGTAGATGTCTGGTACCTTCCTCTATGGCTTTCAACTTTATTTTTTGAGACAAGGTCTCCCACTGAACCTGGAGTTTACCTGCTGGGGAAGATTCGCTGCCCAGATCTCCAGGGATCCTCCCGTCTCTGCCTCCCCAACACTAAGATTATAGACACAGGTTGCTGTTTCTCTATGTGGGCATCAGGGATCTGAACTCGGGTCCTCATGCTCTTATTGCAAGCACTGTCCTGGCTGAGCCCAATCCCCAGATTGAAAACTCCTAAGTAGAGCCATTGTAATTCAGAAGCTTGTATTTATTCCTGCATTAATGCATGCTTCATCATATAGCTAGCTTGCTTTTGAATGCTCAGACACTAGTGTTGCATCCCATGCTCCCTACTTTCTGATCCTAGAACTGGTTTTTGAATTTCCTACGTCTCCGCATAATTCCTTAACTTCACCCCGTCTCCTCCCTGCCTCAACTGTATCCCAGGTGGTGCTCCCTCCACACCCAGGCCCACAGTCAGACAGACACACTGCTGGCCCGTTGACTCGGCACTTGAGAGAGGTTTTCCTTCTCCCAGCCATCACCCTCCACCCGTGACTATTCTCCTCCTCTCCTTCCTCAAGGTGAGGACAAACTGACCCTCCCTTGAGACCTTCTCAGGCCGCCCAGGCTCATCACCAGCATGATCAACAATAAAAAGACGTTAAGCCAGAAGAATGGATGAAAAAAATGTGGTACATATGCACAATGGAGTACTACTCAGCAGAGAAAAACAATGAAAGCAGGAAATTTGCAGGCAAATGGATGGAACTAGAAAAAATCATCCTGAGTGAGGTAACCCAAACCCAGAAAGACAGTAATGGTATGTACTCACTCATTGGCGGATTCTAGATATAAAATAAAGAACAATCAGACCACAACCCATAGAACCATAGAGGCTATATATATAGCATGGAGGTCCCTAGGATGACTGTGGCATATAATAAATTTCAGTTTTACTCAATTATTGAAAAAAAAATAGCCAAATGAATGGAAACACATGAACTATGAACCAAAGGCTGAGGGGCTCCCAGCTGGATCAGGCCCTCTGAATAGGTGAGACAGTTGATTGGCTTGATCAGTTTGGGAGGCATCTAGACAGTGGGACCAAGTCCTGTGCTCATTGCATGAGTTGGCTGTCTGAAACCTGGAACTTATGCAGGGACACTTGGCTTAGTCTGGGAGGAAGGGACTGGACCTCCCTGGACTGAGTCTACCAAGTTGATCACAGTCCTCGGGGGAGGACTTGTCCTGGAGGAGGTGGGAATGGAGGGTGGGCTGGGGGTAAGGGGAGGGCGTGGGAGGGGGGAGAATAGGGGAACCCATGGCTGATATGTAGAACTGAATGATATTGTAAAATAAAAAATATATATCACAAAAAAATAAATAAATAAATAAAAAAGACGTTAAGCATATTTAGATCTTACGTGAACTTTTACATGTGTTGGCCCTTTAAATGATGAGCTCCTTCTACCAGGTGAAATATTTTGGACATTAATCTATTATTTCCTGTGCAGCTCCTCTGTCTTCCCTGTGTGTGCTAGCTATAGTTCCGCGGTGTAATCTTGTGCCAGGGAAATGCCTAGTAAGGTGAACTTTGGGCCTCCACAGTCCTCACAATGAGCCCTTTCGCACTCCCAGGGTCTCCTTGAGGTCTCTAAGCGTGGGTAAGAGAGTCTGCTATTTGTAAGTCTGTCCTCTTTTAAAGTGGGAGGTGTGGGACCGGAGAGATGGCCCAGAGGTTAACGGCATTTGTTCCTGCAAAGGACCAGGCTTTGATACACAGCACACACACAAACGGGGATGCTCGTGAGTTTTTCTATCGGGGATGTTTTTCAGGTAACTCCTGTTTTTGTTTTGTTTTGCTTATTAGCTTCAGCGTTATGGAGGTGGGACAGATGACTTCTATAAACACATCACTCCTTCAGCACGTTTAACATGCTGTCATTGTCAACTGCCGCTGTTAACTAACTCCCGGTGTGGATGTCACGACTTCTCAATCAATTGCTCCTTGCTTACCCTATTAACCTCTCAAGAGTAAGAAGTCATGATAGTCACACACGCCTCTGCTATTTTATTAGAAAGCAGGGATGGGGCTGGAGAGATGACTCCCTGGTTAAGAGCACATACATACTGCTCTCGCAGGGGACCAGAGTTAGTTTCCCAACACCCATGTAGGGTGGCTCACCACCACCTGTAACTCCAGCCCCAAGGAATCTAACACTCTCTTCTGAATCCCTCTGGCACCTGCATTCACAAGGGGAAACCCTCACCCCAGCTGTCACACACATACATATGCCTATAATTTAAAATGAATTTCAAAAATAATAGTAAAATTAAGCATACACTATGTGGGAAGGTCTGCGACAGGGTGGGGACGGGCCGGATGTGGTGGCTCACATACTTGTAATCCCAGCACTCGGGAGGTAAAGAAAGCAAGGTGAGGCGTTTAAGGGCAGCCTGGGCTGACCCTGTCTCCAAAAAAAACAACAAATAAAAAAGCCCGGAGTGCTTTGGAAGTGGTAGCAGAAAAGAGACAACATTCTGGTGAGGAGAGCGAGAGACGGCTTTCTGTAGCCGGGGATTTGAATTGGTGTTATGTAAGTTCCTCTAGAATTAAAACATTCCGTCCTTTAAGAAAGCTCCTTAAGCAGGAGTACACAATTCAAAATAGTTTCAGGAAGTCCCTGAAATTGACCAGATTCACTAGGTCCCTCCCCTGTCAGAGTAAGCAGTAAAAGCTGAGAGTCCTTCTCAGAGGAAGGGAGGCAGGCAAGCTGCAAAGAAGAATCTGAGACCAGACTGACTGCCTGGAAGAAGCAGAAACCAGTTGAGTTGTCTGGAAGAGGTTTAGACCAACTGAGGCACCTGCAAAGGACACTCTCCAGCCTGTAGAGCCACCTGCAGACTGCACTGGGGTACAAGTTCGCAGCTTTGTGACCTGCCCCTCATGCGGGGTGGGCTTTGGTGATGCAGCTGTCTTCAAATCGTTTCTTCTGCTGTAAGTAACCCCCATCCATACCCCTGTAAGTAACCCACCAATAAAACTCACAGGTTCACCAAGTTGGACTCGGTGGTATGCATACTTTGGTCTGCCAAGGTTCCCTATCTGGGCTGAGTGGCCGTGTATGTTGCATCTCCTCAGAAAAAGGTTTTTCACACCACAGCTGGGTCTTGGTAGACAGGTCACGGCAGGTAGCAGCATTACAAGCCTTGTGGAGGTGAAAATAAGGAGGGAAGAAGAGGGAAATGCAGGTGTTGCATGTGTGGAATGTAGTCAGGCTGAAGTTCTGAGAGCAACCCATACACAGTGTCAGTGTCTCTCTCTCCCTGTTCAGTTTGGAATAAACGGATTAGCAAAACAAAAGAGTAGCAGATGGGGCCCACAGTGTCACCTTCATTATTGATAAGGGGAAAGCTGGAGGAGTCACCTTCAGATGAAAGGCCAGTGCCACAGGCGGCTTGCTCCAGTGCACGGCGGTCCTGTGAACTGCCACCCCGTGTCTGAGCATCTTCAACTGAAATTTTCAACTCCGAAACTCGAGGTTGTTGAGTGAAAACAAATGGTACTTCAAGGTGAATGAATTACTTACAATCATTTATTTTGGACTATTCTTCTCTTTGTGCCCTTCCTCCAACACACAAAAAGCATCTTATTTATAAGGTTATTCAACCTAATCACCTAAAGTGAGCTGGAATCACATTCCATGAAAATTCACTGTGGCTCTTCATATTACACAGAGCTCCTCGGGAACCTCAGGTGTGAACGGGGATGTCTTGGCCTGCTTTCATTTGGAAGGTTCTAAATGTTAAGATGAATGAGACTCAATTTCCAGAGTTCTCTACCTTCCTTAGCAGCTAATCATGTTGGACAGCCAGCCAGCTTTACCTGGAATGAGGTTGCTGGGGTCGAGAGATCTGCTCTCCGGAGTCATTTGGAGGCTGAGGTTCAGGTAGGTGTGCAGATGGTTGGGGCCAGTGGAGTCTGGTGGCGAGAAGCAGGGAAAATCAGTCAGCTACCTTGAACATCTGGGCACTTGGAAGGAAGTAGTGGAGAACACAGGGTACAGAGGGATAGGAAAAAGTGGACAGTGAGGATAGGACAGTGAGGGGTGAGGGCTTCTGGAGGCTACAGGTTCCTGAAGAAGGCTACTTCAGAAAGAGCCTGAGTTTGCCAAGCCAAATCACTCCCAGCATTCCTGAAAACAAACTGCAAATTCAGCACTTCCTGCTGTTCATGCCCTCATGCGAGCATTTTGTCATGGCAGCAGATCTGTCATTCTGGGCACGGATTCTATTAAAACTAAGAAGGAAGGGTGCAAATATTCATAAAAAACAGTTGCCAACTGCTCAGCACTTTCTCGAATTCTCACTACAACCCTTCAAGGTCAACATTAGCTTCCTTACCACTGTCCAGACAGGGAAACTCAGAGGAGACTCAGAGAGGGAAGTGGTCTTAATCAGCTTGGAACTTTTGGCTCCCTGTCTTTAGAGATGCGTTCTTCTGGCGGTTTTCAGTAGACCAGGAGAGCAGGGACATGCCTGCTCTGGTAGGAGAGGGCAGGGAGAAGCTGCTGTAGGGGTGTAGGCGTTTGTGGTTATTGGTTGGGTCATCTCTTGGGCTACATTGGCGTTTAAGTGTTATGTGAGCTGAAATATGTATGAGTTGGGGGGAGGGGTAGAAATTGGTTCTTGAGCCACGTGAATATGTGGGTTGAAGCTTTGATGATGGCAAACAATGAGAGGGCTTGACTTTTATGCACTATTGTAAGTGTGTGTGTGTGTGTGTGAGAGAGAGAGAGAGAGAGAGAGAGAGAGAGAGAGAGAGAGAGAGAGAGAGAGAGAGAGAGAGAGAGAGAGAGAGAGAGAGAGAGAGAGAGAGAGAGAGAGAGACCTGGTGGGAGACCCGCCCCGCCCTCCGCTGCAGGTGGGCCGGGCCGGCCGCGGGGGCCCGCAGCGCTTGCAGCTCTTGGCTGGCCGCCGCGCTGGGCTAGCAGGGCTGGGCTGGGGCTGCGGGGCGGCGCCGGGACAGGAAGCGGAAAGCAGCAGAGAGCGGCGACCGCGGCGGGGCTGTGCCTCCACTGCAGCCCAGCGCAGGCCGCGGAGCCGGGGCGCTGCAGCCGAGAGCGCGGGCGTGGAGCACGGCGGGCCGGCGCCGGGGTGAGTCCCAGGAGATGCGGGCGTGCCGCGGCGGCCGGGGACTGAGCTGGGCGGGAGGTCAGGCCCAACTGGACTTGTCCTTGCTCCCCTGCACTCCGATCGGGGTTCGGGGCCTCGGGCCGGGAGCTCCCGAGCCCTTTAGGGTCGTGCTTCCCGGCACCCGGGTCCTTTCATCCCTGCCCCGGCTCTCTCTGTCCCATCCCACTACCCCGAGTCCTAGGGATGCCTGCGCTACCTCGGACGCCCCTTTGCCTTGGCTGGCCTTTGGGGTGCGCCCCTGGGTGCGCGTGCCGGGGCGGCGGCCGGGGAATGACGGCGTGTCCGAGGCAGCGGGCGGCAAGATGCGCCACACAGGGCAGGACGCGATCGGGGTCCACGCCAGGGCGCGGGGTCACCTGGCGAGTCTTCGGGCGCCGGGACCGAGCTGGCTTTTTCGCTTATAAAACCGCAGCCCTGGAGGCCTGGGGGGCGCGGCCCGCTGCGCATCGCGGAGCGCAACAGGCAGGTAGGAGTTTACTTTCAAAAGCGCCGGGGCGGAGCAGAGGCGTGCAGCCAGTCCCAGCCGGAGGAGGAGTCCCTGTCCGGGGCAACCTCGCCGCGCCCGGGCAGCACCGGCAGGACCTCATTTCATCCCGCAGCCATTGAACTGCCCCCCAAGCAACGCGCCCAGAGAAGTGTCAAGCTTTATAAAAATTTAAAAGCGTCGGTGGTGGAAGCAGGAGTGGGGCGGAGCCGCAGTTTGACGGCTCCGTGATGAGCAGGGGAGACTTGGAGCTGGGCAATCTCAGTTTTCACCTCTCCAAACCGGGTATGATGCCCACACCGGGAAGGTGAGCGCCTTCTGAAGCTCATGGGGAGGTGTCAGGGCTATTTATCTTGTTGACTGTGTGGTTGCGCGTGCGTTTTGTTAAAACCCCTTTGAGAGGGACTATGGTCAGGATGCATGCATTCTTATAGGCTAATTCCAAAAGCTAGCAAACTGTGAAGAGTGGCATTTTCACTGACATGTTTATACATTTTTACAGGGTTTGCTGAAAAATATTATAAATTGCGTCACCAATCAACAATGCTAATTAGCCTTCTCCTTCCAGTGGGTGTGTTGATTACACAGCTCCTAGGCTCTGTAAGTGAGATGGCAGAAACTGTCTGAACCCAGGGAGGCATAATTAGCCATTTTATGTAACCACTAATTAGAGTTTTTAGAATTGAATTAAATCAGTGTGATATAGTTGGGGCTTTGATGTGTGGGAGGAAACTGTTTTATTCTACATTTCAAAGAAATATCCAGGAGCATTTAGCATTTCCAAAGGTTGGTGACTCCCAGTATGATTAGCCAAAACACCCAGTGTGAAATTTTCAGGGTTTTGGTGCTGACTGTGTGACTTGGTGGCAACTTAATTTGTAAGTAAAATGTTAGGATTGTGAGAGTGTCCTATTTTTGAGACTGCTTGCCAAGTCTCCTTTTTATTGCCTTATTTATTGAGCAACAGGACAAAAACCATACAGGAAATTGAAGTTTCCTTACCAAGCAACAATTCCGTGACAGCCTCTGTTGAAGAATTAATGTGTTGAGTGTGGCAAATACTCTTTTGTTTATCCCTCTGATGTATTACCTAAGACACACCCTGCTTGGCGCCTGCTGTAGTTTGGGTTGGATGGGTCCTGATCACACTGGTTAAAAATCGGAGGTCTCACCTGCGATTGAGGCTGCTTGAGATGAATTTCCTTTCTCCTTAGTCCCATGTCGTCGTCCCCCCCCCCGTACCCCCCCCCCCCCACAGAGCCTACAAATAGGAGTTGAACTGCGGGATTCTTTGAGATGTGGTTTGGAACAATTCACTATTGTTGCCTTCTCCAAGTAAACAAACAATTCTGGTAATTGCTACATAGCTTTCAATTTTCCTTGGCTCTCTGAAATCAGTCTCCTGAAGTTCAAGCCCCTACTGGGGGCACTTGCTTGTGTATGTGAGAGAGACCTTGTTTGCTGAACTGCACCATAACGTTCTATATTGTCCCCCTTAAAGACTTGTTCTGAGGATTGAGGTATTTCGTACAAGTGACTTCAGTCTTAACACACCGTAAGCACTTGGTGTCAGGCTGTAAGTGCCGTCATTTCTGTGGAGTGAGCTGACTGTGCCCAGAGTCTCCGCTCTACACAGGCGTGATTGCTCCGAGGCTTTCCATAAGGAGGATGAGATTCAGTGGCTATGGCAGGACTCTGTATCAGATAGCTGTCTAGGTCCTTCTGCAGTCAGAAGAAAAGCTGCCCACATCTTTGCTGCGCGGTTTCCAACCCCTTCCCACCCGGACCCCAACCCGATGTAGAGCACTGGACCTAGCACCATGGAATATACAGTATGCATCAGATCTGTTTCTGAAGCTTCACAATCTACTAGGGGGAAAGGGTTTGCTTGAAAAGAAATATCCATCATAGATACAGTAACTATTCACAGCTCTTCAGCACTCTGTCCGGCTGCCAGGGATATTTCGGAGGTAATTACTGACTCAACCAAGAGCAGTTAGTCTGGGATCTGCCAAACCAGGTAAAATGAGGCTGGCATTTTTCCCCTGGTGGACAGTGGCCCATAGCCATACGCTTTGAAGAGTTCTGTTGCTAGAAGAGCGTCATGGATTTGTCACAGGTGCCTGAGCCCTGCAGAGCCTCACGCCGCAGACTTAGATAAGGTTTTGGGATGGCCAGGTGCAAGTTCAGCAAAGTGTCTTACAGGCTTTGTCACATCCCTCTGCACTGTCCTTCTGAACCCGAGACCCTCCAAGTGAACCAACCCACATGTGCTGTTCTCTGGACCCGATGTGCCGTGGCTGCCTACCTTCCCAAGCAGAGCCCCTTTCATTAATGGCTCCGGGTAGGGCTGCTGATGTTTTTATAACTTCCTTTTCATAAAGATTAGCTTACATTTACCACTGCCATTATCGTAACCTGTTATTTCCCTTATACGATTTTTTTTTTTCCCTGAGCACCGTCTTTCTTTCAAGTAGGAGTCATGTGTTTTATAGATGTCAATGTGACTGTAGGGGAAGATTCTCCTCGAGGTCACTGACTTTCACCTTATTTTAGTCCAGGGTGGTAGGGAAAGCAACTTGCACACTGTAAGATGCTGTCTCCGAAATGTTCCCCAGGCCCTGTGGTTTGGTGTGCTCCGGCCCAGACTGGAGCAGGATGCTCTTGGATAGTAGCTCAAACAATTATGCTGGTCGTCCCTGAGCACATCTGGACTATATATATTCTGGTGCTGAGTAAGCTGCCCTGTGCACCAGCAGGGTGGCTACCTTCTGGATAGTCCCCAAATCTCCATTTTATCTACTCTCTGCATGCTTTCTTCTGTGGTGAAGGCGTGCCTCCATGTCCCGAGAGAGACACATCTCAGGACATTTTCATTCTTCCAGTCAGCAAATATTTATTAGGTGCCTCTTGTGTGCCAGCAGCTGGGGAGATGGGAAGGAACATGGTCCCTGCACTGTAGGAGCCTCTTCAGGAACCTGACGTTCAGTAGTCACACAAGTGAATGTGTGACTTGGAGGGGCTGGAGGGAGAGGGCAGGTGCTGGGCTGGCCAGGTGTGGACTGGAGGGTCAGCAGGGCCTCTCCAAAGCGTGTTTAAGCTGAGAGGAATTAGCAAAATGTTGCATTTGAAAACAATGAGCCCCATCAGATAAACTGGGCTCTGCTAAGGTCCTGAGGCTGGAAAGAACCGGGCCCCAAAGGAATTGGTTCAGGGAACACCATGGGAGGACTTGAAGCGGAGGGGGTGAGGTCAGCTTGGCTGCTACCTGCCTGGACCAAACACAATACAGGTCCTGTCAGCAGCAGTATGATAGACAGTTGCAGGTTCGAGGATTTCCCATGTACATCCCTACCTGCCTCGATCCAGTCTGGCCATAGCAGCCACTCATTAGCTTGCTACCCAGGGAAATTGATTTCTTTTCCTTACTTTATTGTTTTTGCTGATAATGGTGTCCCTTCTGGCCTTGTCGCGTGTTTTGCTAATTCCTTGTATGTACATCCTGACAGAGATAAGCATCAGGATGTGTGTCTTTATTACCTCAAGTGGGAGCCCCTACCTGAGGTCAAGCCCTTTTCTGGAAGGAGTTCACTCTGCCTTTTATTAGTTTACTTCCTGACTGCTTACTACATCTTAGATGAGGCAAGAGTTGGTAACCATGGTGAAGGCAGAGACTTAGGAGGGCCAGGCTGTGTGTGGGCTGGGTCAAGTGAGGAAACCTGGAGATGTTCTCTAGGTCAGCTCTCTGCTGCCGGGAGCTGGGAGAGCATGGGAAGGACCTGAGGACAAGCAGAGCTTGGTGGTGGTGGGATGCATGGATGAAAGGCAGAGCCTGTTGAAAACAGCATGGACTGGCTGGGATGGGAGGTAGCATCACTAGCAGAGGCGGAAGGACTAAGCCAGGACATAAGAGCGCAACCAGGGACAAGGAGCTGAGTCAGTGGGAAGGGACTATTTGGCTTTATTTTTCAGAAAGTGTTCAGAATACTTGGGGGAGGGGGAGGACCCTTGCTCCTGACTCTGAGGAGTTTATCCCCAGAGATGGAGAAGAGTAACGGGGTATGCTTTGAGTGTGAAGGGAAAACGTGATGGGGGATGGAGGAAGGTGTGCCATCAAGCTAGAAGCTAGACACCAGCAAAGCTTCACAAGGGCAGGGGGTGTGCCTCGGTTGAAGTCATCTCTCCAGCATTGCTGAGCAGGGGCTGGTGGCTACCATGAAATAGGAAGGGAAATCAATGAGGTAAGATGGGCCTGGAGAAGGGGCAAGGATGCGACCTTTGGATTTGACTCAAAGCTCAAGGCAGTTTCTGGCCAACTTAGACTTTTTTAGATGGAGGGAGAGGGGTAAAGGATTTAGTGGCAGTGTGTGTGGGGGGTGCAGATCTCATACAAGATTCCCCTCATTGGAGGGAACCTGGGCAAGGGGTAGTTGGTAGAGTTAGGAAAAGGCTTTTCCTGGAGGGCTCTTGGGAGCTGTGATTTCCTCTGAGGGACATGCATGGAGTTGCCCTAATGGATGGTCCACATTTTAATGAGGACAAAGAACAATGCCCTTCAGCAGAGGGGAGAGGGGATGAAACTTGGGTTCTCTACACTAGAGGTGATAACTTGTTTATTCCTCATAATAACCTTGGGAAGGGACTATTAATGATGTCATTTTACTGGGGACTTGGCTATGGGACAGAGCAGAAGCACCTGCCCTGAGGTCTAACCGCAAGGTAGCACAGAAGCACAATCAGTTGTGGGGTGCTGGGTTGGGGCTCCCTCCCTCTAAGATGCTCCCCGATAGTTGGTGAGAAATCAGAATTAGAGTGGAATGGGGAGCCAGGAGTCACAGGCTGGAAGGCAGAAGAAGCAGGTATCAGGATGAGGGGGGTTAATTATGAATGCAGAGAAGAATGGTCAGTTTTCTGACAAAGGCGCCAGGCCTTAGACTCTGCAGGCCAACAGAGCCGGGCCAGGGCTATCAAGAGAAGAGGACTGGTTCATGCTAGGCTCTGCATCCTGGCTCTGCCTCCTAAGGTTGCTTGTCTGCCAGCCAGAAGGCCAGTGAGGAAGGAACGTAGCCCAGAGCAGAAAGGAAGCGGAGACTCCAGCGTGCTGAAAGCTGATTTGAATGGCTGGTGAAAACCCTGGGAGACAGTAGGGTGAGCGAAAAGACGGGCCAGTTCAGCCTGGGAGGCAAGCTAATGTTTTGAGAGATGCCTGATGGGTTTCATGTCTACTCTTTACAATCACCCCCTTTCCTCCCAAGCAGGCTGCTTGGCCTCCTTTTACTGGGTAGGAAAGCCACAGCTCCAAGGTTAAACTGCCTTGCTCCAGTACACAGCTGGTGAGTGAGCAGGCAGCCTGAGGGGCAGCCCCATTCTGCCCACAGCGGGTAAGCCTTGGGTGGGATAGCCTAGCGGGAGGTGCTGGCTAGTCGCCCGACAGCTCTCTGAGCTTTTCTCTTGGTGAGCGAAAGACAAGGAGCTCATGGAGTTTAGAAACCACCAACGGGAGCACTCGGGGCCACCCACTTTTACTTACCCAGGGCATCTGGTGCCCATGCTGGGTGCTGCCAGCACTGTCAGCTCATAGTCATCAAAGCACTCCTGATGCTCACATTTTATAGATGGGACTTCAAAGAAGTTTCATCATTTCACTGAGGTCCCACAGCTAGGAAGCAAGTCAAGCCTGTGTCTGTTTATAGCTTCTCTCTGGGAGATGGTGGCTGGTTCCTTGATCCCTGATTGACAAGTGAGCAGACTGAGATTCAAGAAGGCCAGGAAGGGCCTGCTCGCAGGTGGGGAAGCATGGGCTGGGCTCCATGCTTCCCCGTGACTAGGCTTTGGCTCTTGGTGGCAGACGGCTGTTAAGTAATAACCTGGTATGGGGAAAGAGAACCAAGTATTGGAGGAGGAATGAACGCGTGGCCTCCAATTGGAAAGCAGCCACCAGCAGGGCCAGGGGAAGCAGTGAGTTCTCTGTCATCCACTTCTGAGCGGGGGTCTCTGGCTACTTATTAATATGGACGTGAAACGGATGGATCAGTACAGTGAGCAAGGCATGGAGAGGGAGGGCAAGGTGTGGCCTTTGGATTTGACTCCATAATTATCATTTCCTTCAGATATGTGCTAATTTGGGGGTGGCAGGACCCTATGTTCCCTACCTATTCCTTGGTTCAGGGGACATTTTTATTGTTTTTTTAGCTTTTAATCACATCGGGCCGTGGGGAGATAAACTTTTTTTTCCTTTAGGAATTAGTATTCTGAGATAAATTCCTAGTGAAGTCATGAGTTGAGACACCCAAGACAAGGCAGGTAACCCCTAGGCACAGGGTCTCTTGAGAAGTAATGGAATGCCATTTCTAGGCTCTGGGCCGATGTAACTGTGTGGGGATGTGACTTCCAGGCCCAGTAAAAGCTCCCAGTGTGAATTTTCTCCCAGTCTTAACTGTTGCTGGGGTCTGGGAGCCTGAGCCTCCTCAGGCTTTGGGGCCGTATGGCCTTTGCCCTTATCTCACTGGCTGTGTGTGCGGTGTTAGCCTCCAGGACACCGCACCGGGGTGGGAAACCCTGATGGCCCTAGACCAGACCTGGGAGAGGGGTGCAGGAAGAGGCAGAACTTTAAGATCTGACTTTTCTAGAAATCGGCTGAGCATGTGCAGGCTCAGGAATGTGCTTGGACGTGTTTCCAATTTATTTTTATTGCAGAGCAATATTTGAGGGAAGTGGGAAAGGACCTAGGACCTTGCAACTAATAAATCACCTTTTCTGATGTCCCCTTGTAGCAGTCCCTGCCCCCCCCCTAAGTTATTTTACATCACTGTAACAGTTGTGTAGATTCGTTGGCTACCTGCAATCCTGTTTCCTGCTTCTTAAAACCTCCATTCTTCATAACTGTCATTTTATACAGATACATGCTATTTTCTTTGACTGACTGAATCATACCTCACCCCACCCCCCAGCTATTCCTTGGCTTGGGGCGGTGTTTACCCTGCCTCTAGCTTTTTATTATCGTAGGTAGCAAGGCAGTCGTGGTGGTTGTTGATTTTTAATTATCTAAGATAAATTTCCCGGAGTTTGGATTCTCAAAGAGACTAAGAAAAAAACTTTAATTGACTTTCGGAGATGATGGCCAAAGTGCTGAGTAAGTGATTTCCCTGGGCGTTGTTTTTATATATAGCCGACAGTTGGGGGTGGGGCAGACATTTGTCTGGGGGTTCCTGTGAGAAGCGGTTCCTATAGCCCAAACCACGAGAAATAAATGTCTCAATGCCCAGGTTTCCCAAACCTTCTTCCTCCTGTTGTGATGGGGTCCAGCCTGCTCGCCACCCCTCTTGCCTGTTCAGACTCCTGCGAAGCTTCATATTCCATAGCAGGGACCTCAGAGGAGAGTTGGCTCTTCTTAGTTTATCTTTCGGCCCTTTTAAGATTGACTTCAAGGATTAATCGCTCTTTTTTCTCCCCTTCCCAGAGTCCTGTTGAGGAGTAGGCTCTCCGGTCCCACAAGGAATTAGGAGCAAGTAAGTGAGACCCCGCGTGGGAGGAGACTAGTGCCTGCTCCGTCCATCATCAGAGGAAGCTCGCCATTGCTATGGATACCGAATCCACATACTCTGGATATTCCTACTACTCAAGCCATTCAAAAAAATCTCACAGGCAAGGGTATGTAAGCACCGGGTCAGTCCACCCTTCTCTGTGGGGGCGCGTGCAGGTTGGTAGGGCTTTCTGTGGAGAACCAGGAGAACCAGGCTTTCAGCAGCCTGCCCGCAGGGCTGAGGATGCTGAGGGTTCAGCCCGCCGGTGCGTGAGAAGCCAAGCTGTGAGAGCGGTTGACAAGCTCCGGGAGTCACCACACTGCCAATTTACATTTTATAGCCGCCATTAGAGTGGATGACCTTAATTTCTCACAATTGGTTTTAAATTAAAGTTTTCCCGGGCCGTGGAAATGTTTCGCATCTCTAAGTACTTCTCATAGATGTAGAGTTCTCGCAGAGCTTTACCAATTCTGGAAATGAAAGTTAAAAAGCAGGTGTTAATTTGTTGCTTCATCCAGAGCTGCCAACTCACCGGAGGGCCATTAAGTATCTGCCCTGAGGCTATCTCGGGCATTTTTGGGGGGGGGCACCAGCAAGTGCCTGTGCGCACACACCCATACCCACCCACACCCACACACCCACGGAGGTGTGATTGGCCTGATGACTGATTTCTCTTTGACTAGTCTTCCAAGTGAGCAAGCTCAGGGTGGAGAACACTATCCTGAGTGGTGGGGCCAAACTCTCCTTCCTTGCTGACCGGAACAGGCCTGCATTGGAATTCAGAATTCAAGAATGCTTGCTGAATGGGAGGGGTAAATGGATGAATGGATGGACAGACAGATGAGTGATGAAATGGGTAGTATTGTACTGTGCAGGGTAAGAATGCACCAGGTGAGGCGTCTCCTCCTCTGTGAAATGGATATAGGGATCCCCTCCTCCTGGAGCAAATGAGAGCTGAGTGAAAGAGTCACGGAAAATGACTAGCTCAGCCCGTAGAAGGAGGCCTCTCACGAGTAGCTGTGTTAATGCTATCTAAGTCTTGGTATTTCAGCACCCGTGTTCAAAGGTGACATGTGGCCCTAGCTCAGAGGCCCATCTGGCCACAGCTGTGTGCTGTGTGGACTGGTTACTTACTGTCCTGGTGTTTGCTTCTGTCGCTGAGCCGATCACCATAGAAGTAACCGTGCCCAGAGTGAGAGTTCAGATTAGGATGTGTTTTTGTGGATCCTGTGTGGATGGCCACCCCTGCAAAGAAGCCTACCAGGCGCCAGGAGTGGCATCTTCAACAAGGGCCTCGTGGCAGTGGTGACTGGTGGGTGGGGAATTGTGCACCCAAATTTTATTTTTCTGTACAAATTTGTATTTTGTGATTTTTCACAACGTGAATGGAGGCCAGATAAGGGAGCAGGGGCCTTTAATCCTTTTACTTAGCCGGCAGAGGCAAGCAGATCTGTGTGAGTTGGAGGCCAGCCTGGTCTACAGAACAAGTAGCAAATTCCAGGCCAGGCAGGGCTGCACGGTGAGACCCTGTCTTTAAAAAATTAAAATGAATAAAAGAGAATAGAATGGAAGTATAAAGGAAAGCTTTTCAAAGATAATGCTTATGAGACTACATTATTTTTAAGGAAGCAGGCTTCTGGGTGGTTCGTTTTTTTTTAAAAAAATTGCTTTATTTTCTAAACATTCCTGCGATGTTTGTCCAGCTCCCAGTGCTGGAGCCCAGCTCTCCTTTCCAGTGAGGACAGAAGGCACTCGATGTGGATGCTTTAGGGGTGACATTCTACAGCCCAGATCCTGAGAAAGTCAGAATCCTCCCCTACTGGTTTTTAAAAATAATCACAGATTTCGATCAGTGGGTGAACTTAACAGATTTGTTATAAAATACCAGAAACAGCTGTTTTCAAATATCTGGTTTCTGAACCTAACTGGAAAAAGGAGCTGGGTTATTGGGGGTGTCAGACTTCCTCATCCGTATCATTTGAGTAGGAATTTGGGGTTTCTTTGGAGCTTGGGCGTGAGCAGGAGAGGATGGCTTGAGAAATTCTGAATGGAGCCAGCCCTGGCTTCTTTTGTCTGCACACCCACGAAGATGTGCACTCTTCAAGGCCCATGGCCGCTTGCTCCTGCTTCCCGGGGCCTCCTGGGGTCCCGGCAATGGATTCTCTAGTGCTGTTATGGGAACTGTGAGAGACTATAACTTTCAATTAAGATGACATGCAGAACGCTTAGTTCTCTCTGGATCCCTTGTGGAAAGTACTTGGCAAATGTGAGTTGGAGCTGAGGCTTTTAATCAATGGATCAAGGAACGTCGTGGCCCGCCTACTGGGAGGGCTGAGTGGCGCTCCGCTTCCCAGAGCTGATCAGGGGATATTGCTGAGTGCCCATTCCAGGTGGAGCCGAGCGAGCGGGGGATTTGAGCTGTAGGGCTGTAAGTACACTTAGTGGATCTGGGAAGCCCCGTCCCTCCTGTTGCATTGAATTGTGTGAGGGAGGACCACAGAGGTCCTAGGAGCTATGAGGCACAGTTTGTAATTCACCCACGGTAGGTGCTGTGGAATGCTCAGCGAGGGTGAGAAGAAATGCCCAACAGTGATGGAGCCCTCCACAGGCATGAGAGCCGGCTGCCACGGGCATCTCGTGTGCCAGGAGTGCCCTGGGAAGAAGGTTTCCCTGCTCCATGGTGTGTGGGGAGTTTAAATGGAGGAGTTAGGAAAAGAAAGAGACCTGGTCTTTCGGTAATTTTAGCACAGCTCCAGCTCAGAAAGGAATAATGAAGTGCTTGGTGACACTGATGGTCTTGGAGGATTGGCCACTGCCCAAGCCCATTTTCTGACAAAGAGATCACTGATGCCTGAGCTCTCCAGGGAGTGTCCAGTTAGCTTGTTGAAAGAGTAGTACAGACCTGTGGGGTTCCTGATGCCAGCAGCTGCTGGGAGCGTTGAGCATCATTTTGAGAGTACCTGCAAGGTCCATCGTGGCCACCTTCTCCCATGCTTACAACAGTTCTAGAACAGTGGGGGTTGGGGGCACTGTTTTCCGGGCGGTGAAACTGACACACAGAAAAGGAACCTGGTTACCAGATATCGCCAGGCGAGTAGGACTGGGCTTGTCGGTCCTTTGGAAGAGAATGCCACCTTTGAAAGGAAAATGTGACTAATGTGTTAAAGATGCATTGTACTAAAGGGCCGTTCTACACCCCGCCAGCCAGCAAGCCTGGCAGTCCCTAGACAGGGGACAGGTAGTGAGTGGGTGGTGCAGGAGGAAAGGGAGGGGTAACCGCTGGATGGCTTTCCCCATTTAGAAACGGACACGCAGCAGAACAGGAGGAAATAGCCTTCCAGGGAAGTACTGACTGTAAGTAGGGACAGTGTGGGAATCTCAGGCATTCTGGCTAGACTGAGCGCGTCGCAGAGCTTCCCCAGGGCTCAGCTATCGAATTGCCTACATGATGATGCATTTACCTGCACACATGGTTGCCTCTTGCATGCCGCCGCTTGCTCTCCACACCCTCTCGTGCATGTGTACCCACAATGCGCAGATACACTTATCTTTGCACTGACAGACTTATCTTGACTCCTGTGGGCCAAGCAACCTGGAAGACAGATTTAGAGATACAGAGAGATTCCCGTGTGTGACGAGGCTGCCCAGCAAGAGCCCTCAGGTGATCCTGACCACTTAGGAAGTTAAAGCTTGAGTGTGTCTTAATGCTCCATTTATTGGTTTAGTAAATTGTCGATCTCCCCCCACCCCCCACCTCTTAATACTCTTTGACACAACTTCATCATGGGAGAACTCTTTACCAGGACAATGGGCAGTCACAGAGAGATGTCCCTTAAAGTTACAGCATCAATTTGGTGTCCCAGGCTGGCCTCAAATTCTGTATGTCACCGTCACCAAGGGTCACAGGTGTGTGCCATTATGTCTGGTTTATGTGGTGCTGGGGATTGAACCCAGAGTTTCAGGAATGCCGGGCAAGCACCCTCCTGACTGAGCTACGTCTCCCTTCCCCTGTTACAGCTACAGGGATGAGTGTTTGGGTATATTCTGCAGTGAAATGACCTCTTAGAGGTTTGTAGTTCTGCAAGCTAGAAAGCGCCGGCTGGGTGATCGACAGTGTGTTTCTTGGACATCATTCTCAAGTCCTGGCTTGGCTGGGAGACCTGCCCAGAGCAGTAACTAGCAGCAGTGATTTCTGTAACTACCATGTGGTATGTCCCACTCCCTGCTAAGGTGAGACCAGTGCAAGGAGCAGATCGCTTGGTGAAGCGATGATTGGAGCCTCCCTATTCTGGGTCGCCCATCAGTCAGGACTCTGTGCTGTCCTCCATCCATGCAATACTAACGATAAAAGATTTCTTTTTACTTATGAGTCTGTGTCTGTGTGTGTGTCTTCAGGTGCTCACGGAACTCAAGGAGCTGGAGTTATTAGGTCTTTGCCAGCCTCTCGGTGTGGGTGCTGGGAACAGAACTCAGATCCCCTGGGAGAGCAGTAAGTGCTCTTAACTGCTGAGCCGTCTCTCCAGCCCCACTATTTTAATAAAGATGTACTGTGGGTTACAGCGCTACACAGCCCAGCACCCACAGTTTTGGTTCCCCTGCCATTCACAAGGCTTTTCACACATACGCAGACTTCTAAGTAGGAATTTCCACAGCCTCCCCAGAAACCTGGGGTGGGAAAGTCTTCACGAATAATCCTTGCATCACCCACATCCTGATGGCCTGGGGTGCTGGTGAGAAAGATGTAGATTCCTGTTGTCTCTCTTCCAACAAATTCGCTGAGGGCAGGGCCACCCAGTCTCTGCACCCATGGTGGCTTGTCTGAGGGGGTCTGAGAAAGGAGAGCCACTGGTGTAGAGGGGCAGGTGCTGGGGGCTACTCGATAACAAGTTCTTACCTGCTTCCCTTCGGGTGTTATCCAGGGAGTCGTGAGAGAGTGGCCGACACTGGTTGTTCCCATGTCAGTGCTCTTGGGGCTTTTATGAGGCCAGCTGGGTGGTCCAGGGAGAGGAGTGTGGTCTCTTTTAGTCCTGGCTGGTTTCCTTCTGCTTTCAGCCCTGGTGGTGGTCGGGAACCAGGAGCTAGCAGGAAGTGAAAGGATTCGGTTCTAGAAGAATCTTTGCTGTCACAGGATTTGACCTGGGAGGCCTTTCAATAGAGAGCCAGGTTAGATAAGCATGTGACTCGGCTGATGGCCAACAAAAGAGTGACAAGTGGAAGGGCAGTGGGGAGGTGGAAGGGGACAGGATCATTCCGGGGCCATCCAGCGGGCTGCAGGAGGGACCTGGTGGGACAGCAGTTCTAGACCTAGCTGGAAATTCATTCCAAAGACTGACCATGCTGGGAGAGCAGGAATCTCCCACACTGCTCCATGTTGCTCACAGAGAATGCCTTTTGGAGTGCTGATAGTGGACAACCCAGAGCACCCAACTAAGGCTATTGATGTTGACAGTGGTGACTACAAATATTAGCTTTGAAGGCCTCCCTCATAACTCCAGCAGTGTGACTGCGTGGGGGTGTGAACATGAGTGCCAGGAATATTCACTCTATAAAATCTCCAGATTTGGGATATTTAGGAAGTGAAAGGGGACCAGTGGAGGGAGGAAAGAAGGTAAAAGGGGGTCAACATGATCTAAGTACATAGTCTTCATGTATGGAAAGCATCATAGTAAATCCTATTGTTTTATATAATTATATATGCTAATTAAAAATCTAATTGTTCCTCAAAATCAGTAAAACATAGTCACTTTGGATAGAAATGGTGGCAACAGATTTGGCTTCAGTCCTTGTTCTGCTCCTTACCACAACCTCTGGAAGGCACTTAAACTCCCTGAGCCGCCTCTGTTTTCTCATCTGTGAGATGGGGTAGTAATACTGGCCTCAGAGCCAGTATTTGTTAGAATGGAATGGAGCTAATCCAGGCAAGCACTCAGCCAAGTGCCATGTGAATGAGCCAGGGAAGGGGAGATTGGCACCCTTGGCTGTTGCTCTGGGTGAACAGCTAGATTCTCTGCTGGCGTGGTTGCCCAGCTCAAACCTCACACAACTGACCAGAGCACATCTATTTCTCTTTCACAGGCTAAGAATGGAGCTATTGTCCTCGGAAAACTGTCTACCATGGGAAACCCTTTGTTCCTTGGAGGAATTATCCACAGCTTAGCCAAGGGAGGGGTTCCCAAGATAGGAGTCTGGCAAGAAGAGAGCTGCCATTCAGTTGTTTTCATTTTAGGGTTTTGTTGTTGTTGCTAAGTTGTAGGTTAACAGGAGATGTGCAGTGGGAAGAGGGGTTGGCAGCGTGCTTGTGGCTTTTACACCCCTTTCTCCAGGATAACATACTCTCTCCTTCACAAGGTCCAGATACCATTCTTTGCCATTGGCTAATAACTGCTACTGTATACTGGGCGCTCACCCCACACCCCTCTCCTGGGCACATACACTTTGCCTTGTCTGTGTGGCATCGCCATGGCTCCCATCCCGTTTCCCACAGAGGGAAACCGAGGTCAAGTACCCTGTGCAAGGTCACATAATGTGTACATGGAGAGCTGACTGTCTGGCTCTGCGTACCAAGCGGGAAACCCTGGGCATGGGGACAGGTGGTTATGGGAAAGACAGTTGTCAAATGGCGCATGGGGACAGGAGGGCTAAGGGAACTCAGGGATGTTGGCCTCTGCAAGGCTACTTAGGAGCCACTTTCCTTTACTGCTTAGTGACCAGCTTGTGACCTGTAGGGCTTGGCCACTCTGGCTGAGTCTTTTGTAGTTTTAAGACTCAGCAGCAGGGTGTCCTTCCACTGTGGCTAGGGGACCACCCACCAAGTTCCTCTGGCGTGAGTGTGGAAAGCCTGCTTTTCTTAGGTGGCCTGAAGACACACACCCCCTCGGGGTCATTTGTCTCACCTTCTTTGTTTCTGTGGGTCTCTTTGAGCTCAGCTAAACCTACAGGAATGGCTTTTCATGTTGAATTGGTAAGAATGAAAAGTAAATGATTCTCTATCCTGCTTTAGGATCTCCTTTCTTCTCCTCCCCTTGTCCCAAAGTGTAGGGTGACATCGTGTCCCAGATTTTTTTTTTTTTTGGCCAGATCAAAGTTTAGATAAGATGCAGTGTTCTTCCAGTAAAAAGCATTCCTAATTAGTTTAGGGAAATAGTAACCAAATCAACTGAATAATTATTGCAGGGAAATGTGCCCCAGCCATAATATTTCTAAAATTAGGCTCTGAAAAAAAAAATGTGATCATTGTTGGTGGAGGAGTGGCAGGCTTTGTTTTGAGTGTTAAATTGGCAGAAAGAAAATACTAAGTAGGGAGTCCAAGATAATCTCACTCCTTGCAGGCTTGTGGGGATGGGTAGGTATGGATGCCATGTGTAAGGGTGAGGGCGGGGTATAGGCATCGGCATAGTGTTTTCTGAAACTCGAAATAAAATTTATGTTTTGGTGAGCAGGAGAGTCATTAACCTGGCGTAAGTTTGATGTCTGATTATTGGATGTCCCCCCCAGGGAAAGAACACGAGAAAGGCACAAATCTCCACGGAGTAAAGATGGCAGAGGGTCAGAGAAGTCTGTCACTATCCAGGCTCCCACGGGAGAGCCCCTGCTGGCAAATGACTCCGCTCCCACAGGCGCAGAGGAAGTTCAGGTAAGGATCAAAGGCGCCTCTGTGGGCAGGCTGCCACTCAGCCCCGCCTCCTCTCCGCCAACGTTTTCCTAAGTCCTGTTGCAGTAAGTTCTCTGGGGTTTTTAATCTTTATTTGTCCAGCATCTTAATGAGTTTATCTACTTCGCTGGTTTTCTCGCTGGTCTAAGGACAACATGTCCTAGCATTGGGTAGCTTGGGGTCCTTCTGAAGTGTGATTGGTTGGCCTCCTTTGAATGATGTTGGAAAGAAGCCACCTTGGCTGATGACAGGTCAGAAAAGGGAAAAGTTCCAGGCACGAGTCCCTGGAGACTCATTGCAAGATGGAATGGGACGGGAGAGGGCAGGAAACTCCCTTTTCAAAAAGACCCGGGGAATGCTTGGCATTGACGAGAGGGGACAGCCAGAAATGAGGAATATGAAAGAAATCAAGGCCTTGGCATCCAGATGGCAAGCCTGGAAATCTGAATGAACGAAATAACTAGAGTCAAAGATCAGGGTCAGAAATATGTCCAGCAAACTTTGGGGTTAGTAGCTGTGGTCTTTGGGGTACCTTAATGTCAAGGCTCTGGGCTGAGCTGGGACAGACTGGAGAATGGGTTTCCTCTATCAAGAGATGGCAGCTTCTCTGCTCCAGACCGCTGCCACTCAGGACTGCAGGAATTCAGGGTGACTAGGCCTTGCGTGTTTCAGAAATATTAGTATTAGGACTTCATATGAAGTCAATCAGTTTTAAAATAGCAATACTTCATTACTTTAGAAAGTATGTGGGATCTTCTATGCGTCCCTACTGTCTGGCAGCCTGGTTGATTTAAATAAACATCTGAGCATACTCAGAAGTATGTTTGCACACCCCCCACGTCTGAAATGTTGCATGCCCAGCCTTGCCTCACATGAACAACGCAATGTGTGAATGCATGGCCGTAAAGATACAGGACTAGAGATAAGCATATACCCGTGCACACCTGTGGAGACCCACAAATAGACATAATCAGATAGGAACACTGGAACTACAATCCTTGCAGATTGGATCCAGATGCCACTGGGGCTCATAACTAGGCTTCCTCACTGAGTGTGGGGTTTGTTCAGTGGTGAGCAAACCTTTTAACACTGTTGTGCCTCTTGCTTTGGTTCTAGGAGGACAGGTGTTTGTGTGTATGTATATATTATGGATGGGTGGATGGATGGTTGGGTGGATGGAAGGATAACAGATGGATGGATAGATGGATGGATGATGGATGGATGGGGTCAGTCTTAGCACTGGATCATCCTGAAAAGCTTCCCAGGTCAGCTCCCCCTAGAAGTGGATTCGGAGGTGCTAGTTACCCACTGTGAAGGCGTTTCCTTCTTTGTACCCCGAGCTCTCGGGGAAGCTGTTGGTGCTCACAGCAAGATGGTATGATGGGAAGGACTTTGGGAAGTTGTGTGTTTCAGCAGCGTGTTAACGTTGGGAACAGCCACTTCTGTTGGCCTCAGCTTCTTCACCGAACAATCCAGAATTAGATTGGTGAAGTTCAGATGCATTCTTTGCTCCCTGAAGACCTCAAATTTGAGAGGAGCCCTTGTGGGTATACTTTTTTTAGACGGAGATGTACACAGATGTGCATGGGGATTTAGTTAGCAGCTCACTGGCAGGAAGTTGGATGCACAGTTGAGTCAGAGCAGTGGTGTTACACAACGAAATGTCCACATGACATCAGAAATGTTACCTCAGCAGGGTTATCAATCACATGTGCAGAATCCCAGACATGACTGCAAAGCCAACTGTTTTCGACAGCCTGTGAACTCGTCTTATATTGTAGCAAGTTGTGTGTCTTTGTGGTCTGTTTTCTCACACTCAGAAATCAAATAATTCTCAAGGGTATACTTTGATAGTTTCAACAGATGAACCCACACCCTTCAGCACAGAAAATTCTCCTGGCTCTTCCTAGTTGATCCCTACCCCCAACCCTGCCTCTCCAGGGCAACTGCTATTTTGATTTCCATCTCAGTGGATTGGTTTTGCCTGTTGGAGAGTTGAATATAATTGGAATCATATGAGTTTTTCCCCACTCAGCATGATGATTTTGATATTTATCCATGGTCTATGTGTTTCAACAGTTCACTCTTTATTATTTTTGCTGACTAGTATTCCATTGAATGGACCACAGTTTGTTATCTGTTCTCCTGGAGGGTGGACATTTGAGGTACACACATTCTAACTATGATGATTAAGCTCTTATGAATATTTTTATAACCCTTTTGTGGACATATTTTCATTAACTTTTGGTAATACCTAGGAGTCAAATTGCTGGATAGTATAGTTAAATGTTTATCTAAATTACTGTAAAGTGTCAGGCCAGTCTTCTGGCAATGATGAACCATCTTAAACCTCCACCAGCAGTGCCTAAGGGACCTGGCTGCTTCTAGAGAATGCCCTTGGTCATTCCTCTTCATGATCCATGATACCTCTGACTTCCCAAGTTGATGGCTTATGTGTTCTTAGATTGAAATCTTTACTACTCACCCCCAATATTGCTAATGCATTCATAAATTACGATTTTTTTTAATGACAAAACATTATTTCTTAGCCTAGGTCTCTAAAAAATTAAATACAGTGTTTTTATTAATTTGTTGAGAATGTCGTATATACATATAATATATTTTGATCATATTCACTTCTCCCAATAACTTCTCCCAGATCTGCTCTCAACTTCTTAACCCCTCCCAACTCTACATCCTCTTTTTTTAAGAACTTACCTAGTCCAGTATATGTATTAGTGTGAGTCGCCCCATTGGAGAATTGCCAACTATGGGCCAAACCTTTAAAGAAAAACAAAACTGACTGTCTCCTCCAGAATCCATTAATTGTCCCTGGCTCCTCAGTCTGGAGTGGGGACCCATGAGCCCTCTCCCTGCTCTGTGCTGGAATGTTGACTGGCTTAGTTTTATATAGGTGACCACAAGTCTGTGAGTTCATGAGTCCAGGGTCCTGTCACGTTCCAAGGGTACTGTTTTTCCTGTGTGTCGTTCCCCCCCACACCCCTGCCCCGATTTCTGGCTCTTAAAGTCTTTTCTTCCCCTCTTCTGCAATGGTTCCTGAGCCTCATGCAGAGGGGGCTTATACAGATGTCCCACTTGTGGCCGAGTCGCTTTCTCGTTTTTACTCTACCTAGTTCTGGATTTCTGTGTTAGTTGCCATCTACTACACCAAGAAACCTTTCTGATAAGGTCTGAGAGCTACACTAACCTATAGATAGAGAGATGTGAATTCAGAAGGCAGCTTGATATTATGTCCATGTAGCAGAGTAATGGTTGTGGTGCACCCTTGAGATCTGTGAAATCCCCAACCATGAGTTCTAGGCCAGAGGTGTCCATTTCTTCCTGTGGATCAGGCTTTAAATCCAATCAGGAAGCAGTTGGTTACCCTCATAACATACACGCCACTGTTGCAGCCATGGGCTTCTCTTCCTACACTGGTCATTGTTATAGCTCAGAGAGGTCCCAGCTGAGTGAGACTACTGATGACTCCCCACTCCCAACTCCCCAGCAGTCTGCATGGCATTTTTCTGGACTATGAAAACTAACCATCAGGGAAGAAGATTCCTTGTTAGTGCCTACTTGATGTTTCCACCAGGAAATTGGTCCATTTCCTGTGACCAAAGGATGTAATATCTTCAGCAGTAAGGTCTTACCATCAAGTTCTTGTGGGCACACCCAACGCTGGGCTTTTTATTTGCTAACCTGTGGCTTCAGGAAGGAGCTTTAGGCCTGTGTAGGATGATTGCAAGTAAACTCTTTTATATGAGTAGACATATGTGTGAAGTTTATAATAGTAGTTATTCCTCCCCCCTTAAACCTCCTTTTCACTTCCCCTCCCACTTCCTATCACCTGTGTCCTACAGCCCTCCCTCCTTTAAGATCTTCCTACTTCCTCCCCTCCAGTGGTCCCTCTCTAATTTCCCAGATTCTATGGGTACTCCACATTAAACATTCACATCCAAAGGTTCGCTGCTAGGATCTGTGTATGAGTGAGAATGTGGTTTGTCTGGTTCTGAGTGATCTATGCTACTGTTTGGTCCATGTACCCAAACTCCATCCGTCATAAGCTGATGTCCTCATTCCGCCACTTTGCCTCTGTATGTGACTCTTGTTTTCCTGGTTAAATCATAATGTGTGGAGCTGACATGGTTCCTGGAGCCTCCTGGTTCTGTTGTGCCCGGAGATGGAGTCCTAGTTACCAGTGACAGCCAAAGTGATTGACAGACTCTTGTGGGATGAACAGGCCAAGTGTTCCCACTAGCAGCCACCGAGAAGCTTAAAAGAAGAAAGCAGTGGAGTTCAAGATAGAACAATCCTGGTAGTCCTACGCCTTTGCTGTTCAGTTTGTCATGAAAACATGGTTTTCAAAGAATTTTTGAGCTGATCGGGCCATAGATGAGTTTTGAATTTTCTTAGTCAGTGAGAAATAATGTCAAAGAGTTCTTTTAAGGCTGCTCCTTACTGAAGTAGGTAAATCCTATAAATGCCATCCAGACATTTAGAGAATGTGCGACTCTGCTGTGGGTGAGTTTGACCTCATGGGATGTGCATGCCTTTCCTATGCCCTCTGCTCTGCAGAGCTCTGGAGGGTCTAGATTTGGGCTTTGTAAGCCTAGAACTTAGCAATGGGAGGGTGCTCTCCTGTGGCAGATTCACGGCAGCTTAGTCTCACAGCAGCTAGTTAAGTCTCAGCAGAAAGGCCAGGCCCCTGGGCTTCTCAGAACCTTTCAAAATGAGGGATGACAACGTATCATAGTGACGAATTGCCCAAACAAATTCAAAGGTTAGATTGTGTTTTCTGTGTTCAAAGGACAAATATAGACTATATTTTGAAAATTTCAGTGAAAACCGCTGACGTTTAAAAACGCTCCTGTATTAAAAGCTGATTCTGTTTCCGTTGTTCGAGAAAGTTGGGTAACTGAAGTGTCGTTCTTTCCTGTTTTGTTTTGTTGTGGCTTTTACGAATGCCTATCACTGTCTTCTCTGTCATCAGGATGACAACTGGGGAGAGACCACCACAGCCATCACAGGCACCTCGGAGCACAGTATATCCCAAGAGGACATTGCCAGGATCAGCAAGGACATGGAGGACAGTGTGGGTCTGGACTGCAAGCGCTACCTGGGCCTTACGGTGGCCGCATTCCTTGGACTTCTCGTGTTCCTCACCCCCATTGCCTTCATCCTGCTGCCGCAGCTCCTGTGGAGGGAGGAGCTGAAACCCTGTGGCACCATCTGTGAGGGACTCCTCATTTCTGTCTCATTCAAACTGCTCATTCTGCTCATTGGAACCTGGGCGCTCTTCTTCCGCAAGCAAAGAGCGGACGTGCCGCGGGTGTTTGTGTTCCGCGCCCTGCTGTTGGTCCTTATCTTTCTCTTCGTGGTTTCTTACTGGCTTTTTTATGGGGTCCGCATTTTGGACTCCAGGGACCAAAATTACAAGGACATTGTGCAATATGCGGTCTCCCTTGTGGACGCGCTGCTTTTCATCCACTACCTTGCCATCGTCCTGCTGGAGCTGCGGCAGCTACAACCTATGTTCACACTGCAGGTGGTCCGCTCCACCGATGGAGAGTCCCGGTTCTACAGCTTGGGACACCTGAGGTAAGGGGCATGCGCAGTGAGCAAGCAGAAAGGATGAACTCTAACTCCAGGAGATGGCTGGTCCTCAGCCAGCAGGGCTGAGGTGAGGTCCTCGATGCAGATGCTGTGACTGGGACCTGACTCTCTCTCTCTCTCTCTCTCTCTCTCTCTCTCTCGTGCGCACGCGCTCTAGTAGGAGCAGTATGAGGTCGGGGGTGTCCATGCCTTCACAATGGGGCTTTTGGCTGTGTTCAGGGCTTTGTTGGACTCATTCGATACCTCTCTGGCAGTTCCCAAAGTAGCACAGAAAAGACAGGCATAGTGGCGGCCACCAACCTTGACTGTGAACTTGGCTGATGGATGATGGATAAGGTGACTATAATTTCATTTTGTCCAAAATGATACATTCAGGTACTTGCTGTAGCCAAGTTTTGGAATCATCGTAGCTGTCCATTGGCAGATGAATGGATAAAAGAATGTGGTGTGTGTGTGTGTGTGTGTGTGTGTGTGTGTGTGTGTGTGTGTGTATGTGTGTGTGCACGCAGTAGAGTTTTATTTAGTTATAAAGAAGGAAATTTTATCATTGACAGGAAAATGGACAGAATTGGAGATGATTGTGTTAAGCAAAGTAAACTAGACCTACAACAATCACATTTTCTCTCATATAGAAGGTAGGTTTTATAGATGTACATATATATATATATATGACATATAAACACACACACATACACAAACATGAAAACAGAAGGCAATCTACTTAGAAAAGAGAAACGGAGGTTTAGGAAGGAAGGAGGAGGAAGAGGAGAGGTCTGTGGGTGTCACGGGGAGTGAGTATGGTCAACGTACATGGTGTATTTGATCAAAAACATCTTATGAAATATACCACTTTGTACAACAAATATGCCTCACACCCCTGAACTCAGCATTCAAAACTATAATACCATTTTTTAAGAAATGGTGCATCTGGCTTACCTGGGTACCTCAGTGGGATTAGTAGCTCTTCCTTTTTGTTTCCACTCTCAGGGATAATCTGATTTGGTCCATCAGTTACGTAGTTACCCTAATGACTAATAACGCATCAGGCTCTGGGTGGGGTTAGTGGCGCACGCCTTTAATCTTGGCACTCAGGAGGCAGAGGCAGGCAGATCTCTGTGAGTTCAAGGCCAGCCTGGTCTACAGAGCGAGTTCCAGGACAGCCTGGGCTACACAAGGGAACCCTGTCTCAAAAAAAAAAAAAAAAAAAAAAAGGTTGAAGGCTACAAATATGTAAGGGTTACGCGTTTGGAAAAGGTTAAAACGCATTTACATTAGTACATTATTGTATGGTTAACTCAAAGGGTGAGAATCGTTTTTGTGTTTTGTGAATGAAGGAAGGTAAGCACTCTATGCCGGCTATCATTGCAAAACCTTGTGTGATGTTATTAATCCCAGTGCATGGACAGAGAGCTGGGGAGAGAGGGTGTAATTGATATACACAACATATCATGCCCAGCCTTGTTTGGATTCTTTCCAATGTCATGGGGCTGGGCTGAATTAATGATCCAATTATGACATCCCTCTTTCTATGTAGTAGCTTATTCTTCCATCTGTTTCCTTCCATACATTTTGAGATCCCTGAGAATACAAGCTGTGTCTTACTCCTTCTGACATCCAACTGTGGCTTGGCACACAGTTGGCAATCATATGGTCCCCGGGTGAGTGATCCACTATGGTGGTTTGAATGAGAATGTGCCCCATAAAGACTCATATTTAAATGCTCGGTCCCAGTTGGTGAAACTGTTTGGGAAGGATTAGGAGGTGTGGCCTTGTTGGAGAAGTAGGTCACTGAGGGTGGGCCTTGAGGTTTCAAAGCCCACCACATTTCCAGTTATCTCTCTCTTCTCTCTGCCTCTGGCTGAGGGAAATATAAGCTCTCAGCTGAATGCTCCCTGCCGTGATGGTCATGGACTCTAACCCTCTGGAACCATGAGCCCCCAAATTAAATGCTTTCTTTTATAAATTGCCTTGGTCACAGTGTCTCTTCACGGCAATAGAAAAATAACTGAACCACCCACCTTGGATGTCTGGCTTTAAAGTTTCACTGTCCTGAGCAGCAAATGCTGATGTGTATCGGCAAAGCAGTCAGGACTGGTCAGGACACCTTAGTGGCTACCAGAAGAACTGGCTTTGTCATCATTTTGGCTATCCAGAGAGGTGGCCCAGGCCCAATTTGGATTCAGATCCCATTGCCCAACTGGTGTCATGCTGTCATGCACCCGCATCCATGTCTCTGGCTCAGCTCATACTGCCTGAGGACTGGCTGGTTTAGGGTTCAAGGCTGCGGCCACCAGGATTGATTTTCATGGGAGTCTGTTTGGATGATTACGCTGTGCAGCATACATTGGTATTTCAAATCCTCCATAGATGCACGTAAAGCTCTGGAAGCAAGTCGGTCACTGGGGTGTTAGAACCTTAGAGAACTTTCTTCCCACTCTTTATACTGGAGAGGGACTCCCATAAGATGCCTTACAGAGCCCAAGCCCAGAGTTGCCTGGGGCTCCCAGGCACTTGGAAAGAGACTGGCATATGGCTTTGAAGTGGGCAGTTGCTGTGCCAGGCCTAAAGATAGGGGACCCTGGCTCGAGAGGATAGGGCGTTTCAGACAGTGGCAGCTGTGAAGCCTACTGGGAAACAGTCTGGCTCTGAGGCAAGTGTTGGTGACGCTAACACTGTGCGGCGAAAACCTGTGGTCCTGGAGCAGGTGAGCAGCAGCATTTGGGACTGTGGCATCCACAGTGAGGCCGGATGCCGCTTTGTGTCTCAGCCTTCATCCCGAGTCCTGTAATTCCCACCAGCACAAGCAAGGACGATGTCTTCCTCACCTCAGGTCAGTCCAGGCTGATGGGACAAATGGCGCCTCCTGGGCTCCCACCCTCCTCTGAGACAGGTCGACTTCACCTGCCCGTGAGACCTGGGTGCTAATGGGAGGGGCCAACCCAGCAGCCCCCAGAAAGGAAAAAAACAAAAAGCTTTTTAGCTTGCTGCTAAAAACAGTTACCTCAGTTCTCCGGGAAAGCTGCAGGTGGCATGTAGCTAACAGGCTGCGGGGAGGGGCATTTGAGTGGAATTTCTTCCCTTGGCCTCCTCACTCTTCCCCCCCTTTTATCAGGCCCCTTTTGTCCTCTACATGGTGGTTCTGAATTCTGAGGAGGAAGGAAAGGTGTCCTGTCTCTCCTTACAGATAGAGTCCTTGGGCAGGGCTAGGTGTCCTGTGACACCTGGGCAGAGAGCTGAGGCAGGCTTGGCACCGCCCCCTGGCACTGTGCTGGCCGCATCACCTGCTGATCCGCAGGCTAAATCTGGTCCAAACCCAGCAGTGGCTGGAAGAATCACTGGGCCAGAAATAGAACTTCTAAGCCCTTTTGTGAGTTTTTAAGACAGGAGCGGAGGGGGGAACAGGATGGACAAAGTGAGCCCCCAGACATCAGAATAGCAGGTCTTCACCAGACCCAGCCGGAACCCCAGGCTCTTCCGCTGTGCCTTTGTGCAAAGCCTTTGCCGCAGAGCGACCTACTGCGCTTCGGTACAGAGCGGTGGGGAATTGTGTTCAAAGGTGGTTTTCCTGAATGGACTGAGCTATTTTTGAGAGTGTTCAAAAGAATGCCTACTCCTCAGGCTCTTACAGAAAGCGGGCCTCTGTTAGCACTGCTAAAAGGCCCTTGCTGTGGCTTCCCTCGTGGGCAGGAATCGTTTGGGGTTTATTTGAAAACCTTCAGAAATGGAAGGGATTATTGTTGTAGGGTGTGAAATTCCATAAATAGATGTAAGATGTGACCTAACCTTTAACTAATGCCTTAGTTAGGAGTTATAAGGCCTTTTCATGTTTGGACTTAATTTGCCTCACCTCTGGGGGTCAGAGCAGGTGGGGCGGTGGCATACATCTTTTCCCACTGAAGACAGGTTAAGGGACCTGTTCGAGGTCGCCAGCGGGCAGCACCTTGCCGTTCACTACCCACCTATGTTCTCTATAGTACCTGAGGTTGGTGTGTTGGGGGGGGGGGATATCAGTCCATACACACACCACTTGTCACTTTATTGGCCCAGTTCTCACAGCGATTTGCTAAATTTTCTTTAACTTTATTAGAAATGTAATTTTGTTGTTAAGCTGACTGTATGAGGGGAGACACACAGAAGACTATGAAAAGCAAGTTTTAAAATGACATTTAATAGCATCAATATTTTCTGTGTTTTGGAATCTTTAAAGCAAAGCTCAGTAAATATGGAGCAGCCACTGATGTAGTTGAGAGTGAGCAGCTCCCTAGCTGGCTCCCAGCAGGCGTGAGGCGCCTTCTCAGCTCTGAACGCAAAACTCAGTCTTTAGGACGATCTCGTGGGGTAGGCACCATCTTCTTCACTGGTAGATGAGGAAACAGAGTCATGGAGGCATTTGTCATTGTGAGAGAGAGGACTTGAGCCCCATGGTGTGGTTTCAGAACGATCCTAACCACTCACTGTACTGGCCCTGAACGGAGGTTCTATGTTCATGTTCCCATTCCTGCTGTAAGAGCACGTGAGTGACTTGTAAGCACACTTCGTGGGCTGAGTGTGCCCGCCTGGCGGGTGCTAGCTGATGCTGTGCGTGTTATGTTCATCCGGCTCTTCCTTTAGAGCGGAGTGGACAGGATGCGGGTATCAGACTGGCTTCTTCTCTCTGGTCCCTTAGTTCCACCGGTCCTTCAATTCACCAGTTGACAAAGGCTGGGCCTTGGGGCTGTAGCAGGGGGTTTGAGGCTCTGGTTGGATTCTTTTTTTTTTTTTTTAACCTTCTCTATTTACTTTAGCTGCTGCAAAGATGTCTCTGCCCTAGAGCTGTGTAATATCTAGCCTCAAACAACCATCGTTTTATTTCTCACAGCTCTGCAGCATGGGTTGGGCTCAGCTGGGTGGTTCTTCTGTAGGTCTTGCCTGGGTCCCTGTGTAATCATGCACACATATCAGCCAGCGTGGCTCTGCTCTGCTCCCTCTCTGCTTATCCTGAGATACTCTCCATCCCCCATCACTCCTGCATCAGTATCAAGATGTCAGTGGCAGCTCACCGCTTCAAAAGATCCCGAAGTAGAAGTTCTCAGGCTCTGGGGAGCTGAGAGCTAGAGCTGGCTGCCATGTTCTTCCTTGCTTAAACCAAGCCCAGATTTCGAGTGTCTGGTTGGCTCGGTTTGAGCATGTCGTCAGTCATGGTGGGGAAGCCATGGCCGCAGGTGCTTGAGGTGAGTCCTCACATGGCATCCACAGTGAGGAGGCAGAGGACAGTGAATGCTGGTGCTCAGCTCACTTTCTCCTTTTTATCCTGCCCAGGACTCCAGCCCATGCGATGGTGCCACCCATAGTTACAGTGAATCTTCCTGCTTCCATTAACCCAATCTACTATGAGAGATTTCTCATAGCCATGCTCACAGGCTTACAATCTACATAATCTCTTACAGGATTATCTCCTAAGATCTCCTGGATCCTGTCAACACCTACCACCCCAGGCTCCTCATTCCCAGCCTGCTGAACTTTGTTTTGCATATAGTTCTGATGTTTAATTTCTGTATCACAGGGTTCTGATATTTAATTTCTGTATCCTAAAGGACTAGAACTATGTTACAAATGGGGACAAAGTGCTGCTCTTGGGTGGTCCAGGAATATTAATCCCTTGCTGATAATCACCATCAGGAAGAGAAAAAAGGAACCTACTAAGGTCCACAAGACTTACAGCACCCTGTGGGTTTTAACTGTTTTTTTTCAATGCTTAATTCAGTAAGACTATGAGTATCTTATAAATTACCATTGAACATGAACCTCTTCTTCACAGAGCTGGTATCTAACCTGAAAACCTTCTATGCTTTATAAGAAATGACTCTGGAATTGCTTTTTAAACCATAGGAATGTGTGACTGTGTACCGCTGTTGGATGGCTTTGTTGAAAAGGTGGTTTGATGTCCTTTCCTCCACATACACGGTGCAGTCCTTACCCCTAATGTGGTGGTATTTGGAGACAGGCTCTAAGGAAATCACTGGGCTTATTTGGAGTCATAGGCTCCAAATCTGGTTGGATAGGATCAGAGCCCTTGTATATAGGGACACCAGAAAGTCCTATTCTGTTTCCATGTGCACACACACACACATGTGTGATGGTAAAGGCAGCCATCTGAAAGCCAGGATAGAAGTTCTCACAGGAACCGAACTGACTGAAATCTTGATCTTGGCTTCCAGCTCTCAGAACTGTAAGAAAACGATTTATACTGTGAAATTTACCTGGGCTTGTACATATTGTCATAGCCAAAGCTGAGATGGGAATATTATCAGTACTAGCAATTTTTGACTCTAAAACTGAGGAATCTGTGGGGTCACCAAGCACATTTTGTCCCTAATGAAACAGGTCTTGTCCTCTGGTCAGCTCATCCACGCTCTTCCAGGCTTTGCTTTCCCTGCTTACTCCATGCTTTTCTAGTTAAATCGAGACTTTGCTTCCCCTGCTTACTCCATGCTTTTCTAGTTAAATCGAGAAAGGGAGAATCAGGCATCCTAGGAAGTCTTAAGTTCCTGACTCTGAATCCAGTAGTATCCAGGCTGCCCCTCAGGCTACAGATCAGGCTCAGCTGTGGGACTGGCCCAGGCCTCCCCTCCCACACTGGGGACCTGCACCAATGGTCTTGGGAGGCTGCTGAGGGCCCAGAGCCATGGGCCATGGCACCAGGAGTGTTTTTAAATGCTTACTGGAGTTTTTGGCTCGTGTTATTACTAGCGTGGTTTCATATATAAACTGTTATTTTTAGAAATGGGAGTTTTTACTCGTAACTACTTTCCAATAACGATATTTCACCAGTTCCTGTGCCCACTCCCTTAAAACGCAACGGATACAAATGAATGCAGGCTTATGACGAGAGGGCCAAGGGTTTTTTCGGGCTGGGCCATAGGAGAGTTTCCAGGCCGGCTCAGAGCTGCCGTTTGTGGTTTGGGTCTGTGGTGCCTCTTAAAAGTGGCTGTAATGGGAGGGAGTGTGAGTTTCTGGACACTGGAGCACTGTGTTTATACAGCTGCTCTCTGACGGCCACCACAGCTGGATGGCTTGCTGTGCATGGCGTCTGCCCACAGCCTCATGCTGAGGCAAGAGGACTCACCTCTCGCGGGGCACAGTGCCCATGGAAGGCAAGCTGGTTTCCACGCCCTTTTTGGGGGGACTGTGGCAGCTGAGAATGCCTTCCTAAGGGCTGTGCTTCTGCATGCCTTCCTAGGAACCATGCTGGTATAGAAGGCCTTCCTGGGGACCATGTTCGTATGGAGGCCAACTGGTAGTTTCCTAAGATCCATGCTGGACTGAACCCCCTTTTTGGAACCCAGGCTAGTGTAGACAGCCTACTTGGGGGCCATGCTGGTGTCGAGAACCTTCCTCAGGGAAGTGTTAGTGTAGGCAGCCCTCCCGGGGGACCATGTTGGTGAAGGTAGATGTCCTAAAGAGAAACGGCTGTGCCTCCTGAACAGGATGCCTGCAAGCCCTTCCTTCAAAGGCTCGTGTGGGCTGGCCCGACACTCCAGCTCTCACCCATAAATACAGGTGTGAGTATGCTTGTTGGGGCGCTGACAAGCAGGAAAGCGGTGACTGGCACCTTAGTCCTCTGATTCACTGGGAGGCACTCAGCCCTGTTCCAGGTATGGCTTGGCCCTGTCTTGCCGTCAGAGGCTCCATTGCGTAGCCGTTAACCGTTGGGCCCCAGACTCATCATCACTTGTGCTCCACAGTCTTCCTAAAGCTAGGGTGCTGATGTTGAGGAAGGTGAGCCAGGGAAGAGAGGGCCGGCAGAGCCTGTCAGCTGTGTCTGCAAGCCTTCTCCGTCTCTAGATAGATAGATGCTTTCAGACACGCTAGGCAGGCACTGGTCTCTGATCTCTTTGGGTCTCTGGTGTTTATCTCTGTATGATTCACCGCAGTAATGTGTGAAACTAAGAGAAGCCAGTTCCCAGATAGGGACCCTGGCCCAGACTGGACTGCCAATACAGGGAGGTGACATTGCCGTGGGGTTCTATGCTAAAGCCTGAGGCAGAGCTACAGCCCTCTGGGGAGCTAGTGGCAGGGCCATGGCTTTCATCTATAGGAATGGGTCTCCTGGGTACCCAGTATGAGAGGGTTTCAGTATCCCTGGCTCTGGCTATGACTCATCGGGAAAATGTCAGTTAGTGCCATTACCGCACTCAGAGCCCTGCACAGGATCGTGCATAATGCCCAGGGAGCGTGCACACCCATGGCAGCTTGGTTTCTTTCCTGAGACCGGAATAAGCAGGTCCCTCTCACGTACCCTTCCCGGTGCGCACATGCTCTGTGTGTGGCTGCACTTGCAGTACGAAAGCGGGTATCTTTCAGGGCTTCACTTTCATTATAAACTAAAATGGGGATAGTAAAAGCATGGGGAAGTGCTCAGGGTGTCCCCTACCCCGGCACTTCGAAGACCATCCCGTGGTGACTCAATCCTATTGGTTCTGTCTTGGAGGTCTGGCATCAGCACCCCAGGCTTCCCATCTGATTGCTCTTCCTTCCCTAAGGAGAAGGATATGCTGAGAGTCTTGTCCTGGTCCGATATTTGGTGTGGAGGCCAGCAACGCTTTGCAGCTTGTGATTATTGATTCAAAGCTTGCACCTGCTTGAGCTAAGGGGCTTGGATCACCTGTGAATCCAGGTAGTGATGGGCTAGGACTTCTGCAGCTTCACCAGCCAGCCAGAACCACTCATCTGCTCCCCCACCCCACCCCACCCCCTATCAGGATATCTAGTGTGCCTGGTGGTTCAGGATCCCAGGCAGCCTGTGTCCTAGAAATGCAACACAAGATGCTTTGTCCTAGAAAGTTCAACCGGTCCCCTCGATTCGTAAACATAAGCCAGTTCCAGTTTTTGCCCTTTCTGTTCTCTTGGTTCCAAAGTGTGTGCTGCCTGTTATCTGTGTGGGACTTACGCTGGCTTCACAACTACAAGCGTCTTAATTAAAAGGCAGAGGGTCTGGAAATGTAAGCACTCTTTGTGCCTGCCTGAGGCGGCGGCACGGGGGGGGGGGGGGGGGGGGCGAATTATATCTGCTTCTCTGGGACTCACACAGATCCTGCTGTGAATCGTCCCAGCTGTGTCTTGCTAGAGGTCTGGCATAGTGGCGGACAAGCGTGCAGAGTGAGTCAGTATACTTTGTACACTCTCGTGTATACTTTGCTGGGGAGAACTGTGAGTTGGCTGAGTCAGGGGGGAGGGGCAGTGGTGGTTGTCTTCCTTACTTGTCTGGTTGTTGCTGTCAAGTACCTAGCGAAGGCACCCTAAGGAAGAAAGGCTTTGTTGAGAGTACAGCCCATAGCTGTGGGAGTCCCAGCAGCAGGAGCTTGAGGTGCCTGGTCACCCTGCATCCGCAGGGAGAGATGGATGTCTTCTCCGCTCCTTTCTCCTTTCTGTGTGAGTTTTCCCACCACATTTAGCCTACTCTAGATCACTTCTCACAGCCTTGTCTCCAAAGTGATTTGTAGACCCTTTCAAACTTGCTGTCAACATTAACCAGCACAGTGGTCTTACCCTGGCTGGGAGCGTTTGACAGACAGCAGAATCGACTTGAATTTGAGATCCCGTTTTTTTTAGCATTATGTAAGAAGACCTGAGTTGGAGCCCTAAAATGTAGCCCACTGGAGCAGCCGTTCCTTAAAGGTATGGCTGGGATGGGCAGGCAGCGTTTCTGTTGGCGTTCTTGGTGTCGGGTGCTCTCTTGTCTGTCCTGGTGTCTCGCTGCCCATTGCACTTGTGAAGAGCTTCCGCTACCAGCGAGCTCATGCCCACCTTACCCTTGACCAGCTTCCCTTCTTTCCTAATTCATCTTCTTGCTAGCTTCCTGGAGCTGCAATATGAAAGTGCTGCAGCTCTCCTTCTCGGTGTCTCAGCCGTCTGTGGTCTCCCTCTCGGCTCGGCGGCGCCTTACTCCCGGAGACTTAAAGGAGACCCCTCTGTTCTTCCTGCTTCCGGCTGACCTGGCTCTCCCTGGCTTGAGGTGCATCACCCCCACTTCTGCCTCCCTAGTTCTTCCAGTACACCAGTATGAGTGACCATAACATCTGCAAAGATGCCGTTTCCAAATCAGGTCACACTCCAAGGTTCCAGAGAGATGCAGATGTCAGGGGATAGTCTGAGGAACCCACACTAGGTTTCTCAGAGCCATCCAGGGACAAACACTGACCCCATACCTCCCACTGCAGATGTTTCTGCTTGGAATTTTCAGAGTCCAGTGTCCACAGAGTGGGACCAACATTGACCCCTTAAGACTTACCTCGGGCACTTAGCATTGCCTGTTGTGTGGACCTCAGCTAAAAACCCAGCCCCTTCCTCTCCCTGTGTGTTGACTTCCACCCGTCTGAATCTTTTAAGCATACTCATGGTTTGGGTGGTTGTCACCACCTATTGGAGAAATGAAAGTCCTTTTAAAAGTCTGGCTGATCAGAGGACACAGGCCCAGGCTTCCGCCACACTGACCCAGATCAGGTGCCACTACAGTGAACAAGTGTGTAGTAGAGAGATGGGAGACAAAGAGAGGCAGGGCCATTTGTGCTCTGTGAAGAGAGGTGAGGAACTTCATGTGAGGCCTGTGCTGCCACCGAGGGCCGTACCTGGGTCTGTGGCCCATGTTACCACCGAAGGCCATGCAGATGTCTGTGGTCTGGGCTTCAGTCTGAGGACATGTTGATGACCAAGTGCTGGGCTGGGCTGACCCGACCCCTCACCAGCCACTGCACAGTGGTGCCAGCAGTGATGTGGGCATGGGAGAGCTGGCACTGCCCCTCTCCTGGACTGTGCTAGAGAGTTGGCAGGCTGACTAACTCAGCTACTGCTCAGGCCCAGATCCAGGGCTGTGAGTTGGCCCATGCCAATGCCTACCACATGCTAGAGCCACCTGAAGGGAACGGTCCTGCAGAACCAGAGCTGCAGGGTTTCCATGACACAGAGCAACAGCAGGATATCCAAGAGGAGTCTCTCTCGGTGAGGGTCCAGTATTGATGGTATAGCAGAAGCCAGAGGCCTTGAAACAGACCAATGACTCTTTGCAATGAATATTTGCAAGTAAAGCCATCTGGACAGAAGGACATACTGTGTGACACACCCCAGCTTCCACAGCAAGATTTTTGTTTGTTTTCTTCCATTTTTATTTTTTATTCTCTTTTAGGAGAGAGGTTATAAGAGTGGAAGCAGATATGGAAGGACTGGGATATGAGCAAGATTGGGGTGCATGATGTGAAATTCACAAAGAATCAATAAAAAATTTTAAAAAAAAGTCTGGCTTGTAGCTTAGTGTCTGGAACATCACAGGTGTTCAGGGGTTGCGATTGCTGTGGTGGAGATGAGGCAGCTGGGTACTCATCCTTTTCTGGACATCAGCATCGTTGGCTTGAAGGATGAGTACATACCGTAACCGGAAGTCTTTCCAGATTTTACTATGATGAGAAAACTGTTTGGTGCTTCATCTGTCAGCACAGACCCAGGTAATCGGAACAATGGCCTGGCACTGATGTGGGGCAGTTGTGTGTAAGAAAGACGTTCGCATTTTCTACTCATGGAGAAAGCTGTTTCATTGAGCTAGATGGATCTGGTTCATATTGGAAACGGCTGAAACTTAAGAGGGCCTTACCTGCTTCCTGCTCTCTCCCCTGGGTCTGAGAGGAGTTACTAATGTAAGGACTTTAGCCTGGATACCTTCTAAAGACCAGTTTTCATTTGTGAATTTAGTCATGTGTGCTGGTTTAATTGCAGAAGGTGCAGTCAAGCTAGGGGAGAGCAAATGAACAGTAAACAAAGGAATGTGTGTGGAGGTGTGTGGAGGTGCGTGTGTGTGTGTGTGTGTGTGTGTGTGTGTGTGTGTGTGTGTGCGCGCGCGCGCATGTTTATCTAGACTTCAGTCCCTCTCTCTCTGCCACCTAGGGGGCGTTAAAAAGAGATGGTTTAGCCAGGCGGTGGTGGCGCACGCCTTTAATCCCAGCACTCGGGAGGCAGAGCCAGGCGAATCTCTGTGAGTTTAAGGCCAGCCTGGGCTACCTAGTGAGCTCCAGGAAAGACTCAAAGCTACGCAGAGAAACCCTGTCTCGAAAAACCAAAAAAAAAAAAAAAAAAAAAAAAAAAGAGAGAGAGAGATGGTTTATGGCCACAGTTGTTTCCTCCAAGTATGAGATGTCTTCATAAGTAAGAGGGACAGGTCCCCAGCGAAAGCAATAAGGACAATGGCAGAAGTTAAGATTATTTTAGCATGGTGGGAGAATGATCTTTTCAGAGTTGCCTGGGGTATTATCAAAAGAATTGTTACACAGATTGGCAGGTTGGACTAGACAGTTTCTGATTTCTGTGATTCTTGAATCTCTGGCAGAACATAGCAATCACTTCCAGTTCTAGAATTCTGGGAGTATGTTGGTCAAATACTTGGGATGATCATTTTTTAAGGAGAAATGATTTGTTTGAGCTCACAATTTCAGGCTTTGTTTTTTGGTTTGTGTTTTGTCTATACTCACCTGGCCCCAACATTTTGAACTTGCAGCAAGGCAGAGAGAGCATTGTGGTGGGAGATATAGCCCAGCAAAACTGCTCAACTCACGGCAGCCGGGAAGCAAAAAGAGACAGGCCCCATCAGAGATCCCAGTGGCCCTTTCAAGAACACGCCCCGAGTGACCTAACTTCCTTCTGTGATTTTCTACCTCCTAGGGTTTTGTTCCCACAGTGCCTCAAGCTGGCAACTGAGCCTTTAATACATTTGATGGGGATCATTTAAGACACAAAGCATAACAAGTTATTTGGTATAAATGGATGTTGAACCATGCTTTTATGCCCAGGAATGGCATGAACCAACCAACCCCATTCCCTATTATAAAATGCTCATACCCATTATCAATAATATGCTATTTTGTATATTGCTTTATGATTTAAAAAAAATATGGCATTATTTCAGTTAATCTCGACAACTTCATAAGGTAGTTGTTTTTTGGTTTGGTTTGGTATTTTATTTATTTATTTATTTGTTTGTTTATTTATTTATTTATTTGGCTCTTTTGAGGGCCTACCACCTAACTCCCAAATAAATCACACGTGGAGGCTTATTCTTAATTATAAACATCCCGCCTTAGCTTGGCTTGTTTCTTGCCAGCTTTTCTTAACTTAAAGTATCTCATTTACCTTTTGCCTCTGGCCTTTTATCTTTCTCTATTCCAGTATACTTTTCTTTGTTTCTTACTCCGTGGCTTGCTGGGTAGCTGAGTGGTTGGCCCCTGGAGTCCTCCTCTTTCTCTGGCTCCTCCTATTTTTTTTTTTATCCCAGATTTCTCCATATATAGTCTCTCTGCCTGCCAGCCCCACCTATTCTTACTCCTGCCTTGCTATTGGCCGTTCAGTTTCTTATTAGACTATCAGGCGTTTTAGACAGGCACAGTAACACAGTTTCACAGAGTTAAACAAATGCAACATAAACAAAAGTAACATATTACTTTTAAATATGATATTAAAATGATATTCCCTAACAGGTAGTTAGTTTTATCTCTCCATCACAGGCCAAGAGGAAACAGATTCTAGAAAGTAACAGAATGGCGAGATCAAGTCTGGCATCTCGACTTTCTGCTTTGGAGGCCAATGCTTTCTCCACCTATGAGTCATGGCTGCCTCGCGATAAGTAGATTGGATTGTCAAGAGGCTGTCCAGAGGCAGACAGTTCTCAAAGAAGGCTGGGACCTTATGCACATCTAAGAACCTTATGTTCTCAGGAGATGAGTTCCTCCGGCCTTGGGAAGACTGAGGCCCTGTGAGAAGCTCGGGGTCTCTGTCCCACAACCCCAGCCCTATCCCTGGGAAGTTCTTAGAGGATGCTTAGGGATTATTGGTTCCTCTCCCCAGGGAAAGCTATTCAGAGGGACCACCTTGGCTCACTTCTGAAGGCGGTCCCTCTGGGTAGGAGAGATTGGTATGGGTGCACACAGGGGCCAGATCAGCTTCCCCAGCACACACATGGTCATAGAAACTCATGGCCATGGCAGTATCATTTATGAGGCATGTGCCTTAGACCAGGCCCTTTAAATTATATTATCTTATTAAATCTTACCAAGCCCAAACCAACCAAACAAACCAAAGTGGAAAGGCAGAAGGCAAAATCCCCAATCTCCAATATTTTTCCTGACCTAAATGTCAGTTAAAGTGAACTCTCAGAAAGTCAGAATTTAGAATTTGCCCACTAGCCGTGAAGCTTTGAAAGACAGCTCTCACTGAAGCCAGCCTTAGCCAGCACCCAATATAACTGGACCTCAGGGTCTCTCACGGGAATTTCTAACTACACCAACCTGCCCAGTTTATTTCGTTCACCTTTCAGTGATGCACCTCATACCAGCCAGTATTTTGGAGCCCATGTACTATGGCATAGCCAGGTATTCTGGGTTATTAGTCCCATCCTATTCAAGGTAGGTAGCACATGGTTTATTCTGTGAAAAGATGAAGCATGGCAACGTTGGGTTTTAGAGTTGGGGACACTGGTTGTGTGTTCTCTTAGTTCTGTGGGAATTCTCATTCCCTCATATTGTGAGATGTGTTCAGTGCCAAACAAATGGTTCTCTGTAGGCGAGAGTGTGCGCAGCTCTTGGAGGCATTTATAAACTTGGCATGAGAGTATGTCAGCTCCTGCACTGGCTGGTCAGTCTGGGCAGCTGGCCAGGACCTTGCCTGGCTCTGAGTCACCCTGGTGCCTCTGTGAGACGACAGGGCTGGAGAAGGAGCAGATGCTCACTCTTCTCTGTGGTTCTTAGGAGATGAGTTCCTCCGGTCTTGGGAAGACTGAGGCCCTGTGAGAAGCACCGGGTCTCTGTCCCACAACCCCAGCCCTATCCCTGGGAAGTTCTTAGAGGATGCTTAGGGATTGGCCCCAGTGTTGGCAGCCAGGGGCTTTGCCTCAGCCTGTCCTAGGCCATGCTAGAAGGTGCCAAGGTAGGAGCTCTGCTAGAGCAAGGCAAGGACAGAAGCCGGGCAGTGGTGGCGCACACCTTTAATCCCAGCACTCGGGAGGCAGAGCCAGGCGGATCTCTGTGAGTTCGAGGCCAGCCTGGGCTACAGAGCGAGATCCAGAGCAGGCTCCAAAAGCTACACAGAGAAACCCTGACTCAAAAAAACCAAAAATAAATAAATAAATAAATAATAATAATAATAATTTTTTAAAGAAAGAACATGGGTCCTCCCACTCACGTGTCTCTGCACCTTTGATGCATGCCTGCCTGTGGGTTACCTATGAGGATCACCCATCACTTGCAGAAGCCACTTATAAAGATGGCACTCGTGAGGTGAAGGCATTGAGCAACAGCACTGTTTGCTCAGCGCGTGAGCCCATGGGATTCTCTGGGCCCCTCCTTGTGGCCAGGATGAAAATCAAAACCCAGCAGCCACCACAAGCAAGTTTACTATGAAGATGGGCCTGGGGGTAACTTCTGAAACTGCCTTTAAATTCTTAACTTTTTAAAAAAGATTCACTTACTTACTTATATACACGTATTTATAACGTACCTGCAGAGTCTATGTGCCCCGAATGCATGCAGGAGCCCACAGAGGCCAGAAGAGTGTACTGAATCTCCTGGCATGGCAGTTATGGTGGTCTGAGCTGCCGTATGGGTGCTGAAGGCTGAACCCGGGGCCTCTACAAGAGCAGCCAGTGCTTAACGGCTAAGCCATCTCTCAATCCTTCCCCGCCAGTGCTTACCTTTTGAAGAGGGAAGGGTTTTCTGTCAGAATCCAGGAACCTAGAGCAATTCTTCTGCTGGTATAGAAGCATGGGATGAACTAATTTGAACCAGTGTATCTATATATAACTGAGGCTTCTTTTCATGCTTGGGGGCTTCGTCTTACCTTCAGCCCAGAGGTTCTGGAAAATTAGTGTGTGGACAGAACCAGAAGAGCAGTAGCAATGGTCAAGGAAGCGTGTGTGTGGTGGGGTGGATACACCTTTGGGTACAGTGGTGGTGAAGGAACATTTGCCCCTCCCTGGAGAAAGTCACAGCGGATGATGGGGCAGAGATCGAAGCCACACTGAGCAGAGCTTAGCACAACAAAGATCTGCAATGAAGCCCTTCCAATCGAGGGCCACCTCGTGGGGGAGTTACTCTTGCATCCCACACTGCCCTCATGCCTACTTGGGCCCTATGTAGTCCAGAAGAAAGCACTCTGTGCCAACTGAGCCTCATCCCCGGCCCTGTGTTCAGTTCTTAAAACAGCTCCAGAGAGGGGAGGGGGTGGGGGTAGTACAAGAGCTTCAGCTGGCTGGTTAAGGGCTGCATGGTCAGTATGAAGTGAAGGTCTCTGAGCCACTGAGAGAGCGCTGGGATGCCACGTAGCCAGCCAGGAATCCAAGGCAGTCCCCGTCCTGGCGTTCAGGCTATTGTAAATAATCCTGATAAGCCCGTCATCTTAGCATGTTGGGAAGGAGACTCCGGAGGGCAAGATAAAACAGAGCCGTGGTATTTAGCACACTGGGGTTGGTGAATGACTTCAAAGGCTGCAGGCGTCAGGACACAAAGCCCAGGGTGAAGAGGCAGCAGCTAGGTGGTCAATCTGCACCGAGTCCTCGCCCGACTGTAGCGCGCGACATGCCGTTGTGTGGATCGTGGGTTTCCGTACCTTTGCTTTCTTGCCTGCAGTGATCACGAGGGTCAAGTGAGATGGGGTGGGTGAAGGCCTTTATCCTTTATCATCCCTGCATCAGTGCTGGTTGATCTCTCTGAAACAGCTCCCAGCATGCACCCACAGTCCCGGGTGTGGGTGTTATCGCTTGGTTCCAAGATGGTAGCTTGGAGCTGTCATCTGCTGCTGTCATCTGCTGAGTGTCCCAGACAGCCAGGGGAGAGGCCCCATGGGTCTTAAGACCAGATAATCACAGCTGAAGCCTCATTTCAAGCCAACTCTGCCTCACAGGGAGGCCATCACTGGAATCTGGGAGACAAGCTCCATAGACCTGGGGCAGCATAGTGTGTGAAACCAAGTGTTAACGAGGGCCTCAGAAACTGACCTATCGTTCATGAGTTCAAGAGCGCCATGACCATCTTCAAACCTCCTACCTTTGGGTGGGTGAGGGGCTCCTCGGTTTTCTTTCTTTCTTTGTAAACTAAGGACAAACGGCAAGTTCTCTGTGCACTAACCCTCAATCTCGGTTACAGGTTGTAACTTTCTTCTCTTCCGGCCACTGGATGGCTGGGGGTTGGGGGATAACAGAGCCCAGGAGAGAGAGAGAAGCCACTTAGCAGTGGGGCATGTGAGGAGGGTGGGAGCCAGCAGACTTCCGTGGGAGGTTACCCTGACCTGCAGTTACTGACCTGACACAGCAGACTTCTCACTGCAGACCTGTTGCATGCCGTGAAAACCCTGCATTAATTTTGTCCTCACTCCACAGCATCCAGCGAGCAGCGTTGGTGGTGCTGGAAAATTACTACAAGGACTTCACCATCTATAACCCAAACCTCCTCACGGCATCCAAATTCCGAGCAGCCAAGCACATGGCTGGCCTGAAAGTCTACAATGTAGACGGTAGGTGCTTCAAACCGTTGTGTGGGGTGTGAAGGGCACAGTTAGGCGGCTCGGTCGCCTAAACTGCACGGTCCATTTGCCTCTACCTGTATTCTGTGCTTGCCGTGTGGACCTTTCTCACTCCAAAACAATTTCTGTTTTTATTTTACATGTGGGCAAACATGTTTTCCAGGGGAATGTCAGTTCACAATCTACATATGTGACAAGTTCATCCATTGGGGGATTTAATATTGGTAACTGGAGCTGCGTTTCCTGCCTCCTGCTGGGAACACCTTAGGTTGAAAGCCCTTAGGAAAAGAGTGCTGTTCAATGGAGATGTAACCAACCGTCTTATTAAATAAGAAACACAGAACCAATGCAAAGAGGAAAGCCAAGAGGTCGGAGCTCAGAGCCTTACCCTGCAGCTAGCCTCTTCAGTTCAGTCTGAACAACTTACCCCGATACTCAGACTGTCCCTCCAAAGGCATTGGGCCTAGACATGTCAGTAGTTCAGGTGACTGGGAGCTCCTCCCGGGCTTCTCCGTCCTGGCTAGGAGCAGTTGAATGGTGACAAGAAGCTGGAGCCAGGCTAGAAGAGTCAGAGCTCGGTTTCATTCAGGGTGTCAAGTGTTTAAGTGTGAGAAACAAGACTCCGTGACGTTTCTTGCTGGGCCCTTGGGATAAGACCAGGCTTTTGCAGGCTCCAGAAGAGAATCATATCGTCAACAAGTCAGCTGATTTACATAGGTATCTATCAGCTTTGGTGAGGGCATCCTTCTCATTTTTTTTTTTTTTTAATTTGGAGATATAAGGTGTAAGCGTCACCCCATGGGAAAACTTAGTGAAACCAAAACCACAGCAGCAGGTCACCCAGAAGAAAGCCTGAGGTCCCGCCGTGTCTTTCCAATAAGCTGAGTGGGGTAGTGCTCAGGGTGACACGGGACTTGTGAGTCTCTTCGGGCGTTTTGTGGTCGCTGGTGTCTGGGGTGGTGACCGTGACGGCCGCAGCCCGGCTTAGCTTGTTCTCCTGTTGTGTGGTCACTGTACGTGTCCTTTGACTTTCTTTTTTCTCTGTCTGTCCTTCTTCTCCCATCCTGCTCACTCTCTCTCATTGTTTGCTGCATGTGATGTCCCAGCTGCCCTTATGGCCAAACTGAAACTTTGTGTAGCAGATGGTAAGTGACATCCTCGGCACACTCTGGCGGGTGTTGTTCTTGGCCAACGTTTTCAGCAGCCCCTTCAGAGTTCTCTTCCCATCTCCCCACCAGACCGGGGTTAGATTTCTTGGCTGCTGTGACTATGGCTTACGGTGCCCAGGGGACGTTACTTTTAGGATCCGTGTGTGCTCCATGGCGGGTGGGCGGGAGAGTGCCGACAGACCCGGGGACTGCTTTCCTGTCCCGTTTCCTGGCCTTCGGTGTTACAGCTATTTTACCGTTCTCCTCTTATCCCAGGGCCCAGTAACAACGCGACCGGTCAGTCCCGAGCCATGATCGCAGCGGCTGCGCGGCGCAGGGACTCCAGCCACAATGAGTTGTATTATGAAGAAGCTGAACATGAGCGGCGGGTGAAGAAGCGGAGAGCGAGGTGTGTGACCCTCCCATGCCCGGCCTCTCTGCTCGAGTATTTCGTTTTCACATTATTATTTTTTTTTAACCTCCAGAATTAATTTTCTGTTTGCAAACCTGACCGGTGTGACTGTTTACAGTGCACTGTCCTCTCGTGTTTCTCAGACCTGGTGTGTGTGATCACCACCAGACCCACCTCTAACGCCCTTCACAGGTTCTGGGCCCACTCACATAGCTTACTGCACCCGGTCTGTGGGTCTGGGGTTGGGACTGGGCTTTTTCTGCGGCTGCCCCGGGAGGGAGCCGGCTCCACCCACACTGTTTCCCCTGTTAACTGAAGGTGACAAAGGTGGCTTCCCATATGCCTGCTGTCCCATTTTTCCTTTTCCTGAGCTGCTGGGGGGGCGGGGGTGGGGGGGAGGAGAGGAGGATGGATCGAGGGGGCCAAAGCTCTGGTTTCTTTTCTTTTCTTTTCTTTCTTTTTTCTTTTTTTTTTTTTTTTTTTGGTATTTTTTGAGACAGGGTTTCTCTGTGTAGTTTTGCGCCTTTCCTGGAACTTACTTTGTAGACCAGGCCGAGCCTTGAACTCACAAGAGATCCAAGAGATCCGCCTGCCTCTGCCTCCCCAGTGCTGGGATTAAAGGCGTGCGCCACCACTGCCCGGCTTCTTTTCTATTTTTATAGGCAGGCTTTGAACTCTCTGTAACTGAGGATGACATTGAACTTATTTTTTTTTTAACATTTATCCATTTGTGTGTGTGTATGTGTATACGTGTGTGTCTATGTATCGTACATGTGTGCCACGGTGCACATGTGGAGATCAGGACAACTTTAGGGGCTGGTTCTTCCCTTTCATCACGTGAGTTCCAGTAGTCAAATCCAGGCTGTCGAACTTGACAGCCAGGGCCTTTACCCTGAGCCATCCTGTCAGTCTGACTCTTACCCTGCCTTCACCTCCTGAGCGCTTGGTTGCAGGACTGTGCCACCACATGTGGTGCCTGGGATATGTCCCAGCACTTTGTGGTCCTGGGCAAGCTCTCTGCCCAACCAAAGCTCCCCCGGAGCTCTGGTTCTTTATGGGCAGCTCTGTACACTCACTTCCTCCTCCCAGATGGAGTTTGAGCAGAAGTCCTCAGGTTAAAGTGAGTTTTCTGAGCTCATTACTGGCAGAATTGAGAAGCCCTGGAGACCACCACCACCCCAGCCCAATCTTATTTCTCCTGTTACTTTTCTTCCTCCCGGGCTGTTCCCATCCTCCAGAGGACAGCTAGGGATAAGCAGCGTGACAGAACCTTGGGGAATTGGTGGTAGGCCCAGGGTGCTGCAGCAGACCAGAGGCCCTCTGGGTCCCTCAACCCTGCGGTGGGCACTGCCTTGGTGACTGTGCCAAATCTCCTTCCAGATTGGTAGTGGCAGTGGAAGAAGCCTTCATCCACATCCAGCGTCTCCAGGCTGAGGAGCAGCAGAAATCTCCTGGAGAGGTGATGGACCCCAGGGAGGCAGCTCAGGCCATCTTCCCCTCCATGGCCAGGGCGCTCCAGAAGTACCTGCGGACCACGCGCCAGCAGCACTACCACAGCATGGAGAGCATCCTGCAACACTTGGCCTTCTGTATCACCAACAGCATGACCCCCAAGGTGCGCTGCCAGGGTTGGTGGGCAGGCAGGGCCCCGAGTGTGGCCGGTCCCCTGACATCTGTGTCTCCTCTGTGGCTCACCACAGTACTTTGTTTGTTTGTTCGTTTGTACTTGTGTGTTACGGTGTGAGCCTCTCTTGTGTGTGTTTGGATGCATCAGAAAAGGCCAGAAGACGATGTTAGGCCTCTCCCCTGAAACTAGAGTTACAGGTGACTGGGAGTCTCCTGATGGTGCTGGGAACCAAACTTGGGTCCTCCGGAAGAACCACAAGCTCTCTTTTATTGCTGAACCATCGCTCCAACCCCTCCACCTCGTTTTTGACACAGGGTCTCGCCCTGAACGTAGAACTCAATGATCCTGCTGGACTGGCTGGTCAGCAAGCCCTTGGCACCCTCCTCTCTCTGCCTCCCCAGCACAGGGGTACAAGCCTACACTGCCATGTATGGCCTTTTGTGGAGGTGCTGAGGATCTGAACATAGATCCTCATCCGTGTACAGCAAGCTCTTTATCCACTGAGCCAGCTCCCCAGACCAGTACAGTTGTTTTTTAAATGTACATTTTAAAAGCCTCCAAGTTCTATAACAGAGGAAAAGGATTTCACCTTGTACCAGGGCAGGGCAGTGGTAGGGTGGGCCCTGGAACTCAACAGACCCATTTTAGCCATGGATGGAGACGTGCTCTCCTGCACTCAGCATGTACACACGCTTTCCTGACACACTGAGCACATACACACACTTTCCTGTTCCACTGGGCACATATACACACTTTCCTAACACACTGGGCAAGTACACACACTTTCCTAATACACTGAGCACATATTCACACTTCCCTGTCACACTGAGCATGTACACACGCTTTCCTGATACACTGAGCACAAACACACGCTTTCTTAACACACTGAGTACATACACACGCTTTCTTAACACACTGAGTACATACACACGCTTTCTTAACACACTGAGCACAAACACACGCTTTCTTAACACACTGAGCACGTACACATGCTTTCCTGATACACTGAGCACATACACACACTTTCCTGTCACACTGAGCCCGTACACACGCTTTCCTGACACATTGAGTATGTACATAGCTTTCCTGTTACTGTCCCCAAAACAACACAGTGTAGCAGCTGATTAGCATCACATTGAAGTAGATATTGTAAGGCACCTAGAGATGATGAATTCTAAAGTATATAGATGCCTAGAGGTTACTTACAAATGCTGTGCCATTTTATATGAGGGACTTGAACATCAGATTTTAGTGTGGGAGTGGGGGGATCCTGGAATTAGCTTTTTAGTTACTATCTGTATGCACAACTATACATTGAAGGAAGGTTGCCTCCCACCCAGAATATCCTAACTCCAACCTGGAAATCATTCACAAATGTGTCTAACATGCTGTATGGTATACCATCTGTTGGAATGTGTGTGGGGGGGCACTTGTTTGAATATTTAGTTACAAAACTCCAAATACAACAGAGCATGAACACAGGTTGCAGATAGAAAACGATGTGCCTGTGTGCAGAGTAACAGCCTCTGGCAAGGGAAAGGGCCCAGCTGTTTTCCTTTCTTCAGGGTTTCCTAAAGTTGTCTGGTTTCTTCCCGTTTCATTTTAAAACTTATGCCTTCTTGAATGTTTATTGTGAAAAAAAGGAAAGTCCAATGTAGAAGATTATATTTTCAGCCAGCCGTGGTATCTTATGATTGTAATCACAGTGCCTAGGAGGCAGAAGGATCCTGAATTCATAGCTACCCTGGGCTATGTAGTGAGTGCTAGTCCAGCCTGGGCTACCTAGCAGAACCCTTCACAGAAACAAACAAACAAACAACGACAAAAAC